>NC_071414.1:20163490-20802240 GCF_017976375.1 Cuculus canorus | reverse complement strand
GGCGGCAGGTGTGGGTGCTGGTGGTGTGTGAGTGACTGGGTGTTAATGTGTGGGGGAGGGGCTGTAGTTATTAGAATGGTATAATAAAAAGAAGAAAAATAATAAGAAAATATACTGGTGCAGCAGTAGAAAATGGCTCGGTCCTTGGGAGTAATTTTATTTATTTTTAAAATGATTTTAAAAATGAAAAATTTTTACTCCCAAGGAGTGAGCCATTTTCTACTGCTGCTCTGATTCAAAACAATGAATCAGAAAAATCTAAATAAATCTAAGAAAATTATAGACAAACATTGCTACAATAAAAATGACTGACCCAAGACAACAAAGAGGCACCTATTAAAGTTTTCTGTCATGGAGGTGTGTGGGTGGGGGTTTTTTTTTTTCCTTTATTACTAAGTGTGGTGCTCTATTTTTTTTTTTTTTATTTACAAGACTGGAAAACAATACTACAAAGTTAGACACAAAATTTACAGCAGAATGCAACAGAGTCTAAGGCGCAAGACAATGCGTTACAGAGTCTAAGGCGCAAGGCAACGCGTTACAGAGTCTAAGACGCAAGGCAACGCGTTACAGAGTCCAAGGCGCAAGGCAAACTGTTACAGTTTAAGGCGCAAGGCAACACGTTACAGAATTTAAGACGCAAGGCAAGGCGTTACAGAGTCTAAGGCACAAGGCAACGCGTTACAGAGTCTAATACGCAAGGCAACGCGTTACAGACTCTAAGACGCAAGGCAACCTGTTACAGAGTCTAAGACGCAAGGCAACCTGTTACAGAGGCTAAGACGCAAGGCAACACATTACAGAGGCTAAGGCGCAAGGCAACACGTTACAGAGTCTAAGGCGCAAGGCAACCCGTTACAGAGTCTAAGGCGCAAGGCAACCCGTTACAGAGTCTAAGGCGCAAGGCAACACGTTACAGAGTCTAAGACGCAACTCAACACGTTACAGAGTCTAAGACGCAAGGCAAACTGTTACAGAGTCCAAGGCGCAAGGCAACACGTTACAGAGTTTAAGACGCAAGGCAAGGCATTACAGAGTCTAAGGCGCAAGGCAACCTGTTACAGAGGCTAAGACGCAAGGCAACACATTACAGAGTCTAAGGCGCAAGGCAACCTGTTACAGAGTCTAAGGCGCAAGGCAACCTGTTACAGAGTCTAAGACGCAACTCAACACATTACAGAGTCTAAGACGCAAGGCAAACTGTTACAGAGTCTAAGGCACAAGGCAACGCATTACAGAGTCCAAGACAGAAGGCAACCTGTTACAGAGTCCAAGACGCAAGGCAACGTGTTACAGAGTCCAAGACGCAAGGCAACGCATTACAGAGTCCAAGACAGAAGGCAACCTGTTACAGAGTCCAAGACGCAAGGCAACGTGTTACAGAGTCCAAGACGCAAGGCAACGCATTACAGAGTCCAAGACAGAAGGCAACCTGTTACAGAGTCCAAGACGCAAGGCAACGTGTTACAGAGTCTAAGGCGCAAGGCAAACTGTTACAGAGTTTAAGGCGCAAGGCAACGCGTTACAGAGTCTAAGGCGCAAGGCAACACATTACAGAGTCTAAGACGCAAGGGAAACTGTTACAGAGTCTAAGGCACAAGGCAACACGTTACAGAGTCTAAGACGCAAGGGAAACTGTTACAGAGTCCAAGGCGCAAGGCAACCTGTTACAGAGTCTAAGGCGCAAGGCAACACGTTACAGAGTCTAAGGCGCAAGGCAAACTGTTACAGAGTTTAAGGCGCAAGGCAAGGCATTACAGAGTCTAAGGCGCAAGGCAAGGCGTTACAGAGTCTAAGGCGCAAGGCAACACGTTACAGAGTTTAAGACGCAAGGCAAGGCATTACAGAGTCTAAGGCGCAAGGCAACACGTTACAGAGTCCAAGGCGCAAGGCAACGCGTTACAGAGTCCAAGGCGCAAGGCAACGCGTTACAGAGTCTAAGGCGCAAGGCAACAAGTTACAGAGTCTAAGGCGCAAGGCAACACGTTACAAAGTTTAAGACGCAAGGCAAGGCATTACAGAGTCTAAGGCGCAAGGCAACCTGTTACAGAGTCTAAGGCGCAAGGCAACCTGTTACAGAGTCTAAGACGCAAGGCAACGCGTTACAGAGTCTAAGGCGCAAGGCAACACGTTACAGAGTTTAAGACGCAAGGCAAGGCATTACAGAGTCTAAGGCGCAAGGCAAACTGTTACAGAGTCTAAGACACAAGGCATACTGTTACAGAGTCTAAGGCGCAAAGCAACCTGTTACAGAGTCTAAGGCGCAAAGCAACCTGTTACAGAGTCTAAGGCGCAAAGCAACCTGTTACAGAGTCTAAGGCGCAAGGCAACGCGTTACAGAGTCTAAGGCGCAAGGCAAACTGTTACAGTTTAAGGCGCAAGGCAACACGTTACAGAGTTTAAGACGCAAGGCAAGGCGTTACAGAGTCTAATACGCAAGGCAACCTGTTACAGAGTCTAAGACGCAAGGCAACCTGTTACAGAGTCTAAGACGCAAGGCAACGCATTACAGAGTCCAAGACAGAAGGCAACCTGTTACAGAGGCTAAGACGCAAGGCAACACATTACAGAGTCTAAGGCGCAAGGCAACCTGTTACAGAGTCTAAGGCGCAAGGCAACACGTTACAGAGTCTAAGACGCAACTCAACACGTTACAGAGTCTAAGACGCAACTCAACACGTTACAGAGTCTAAGACGCAAGGCAACGCATTACGGAGTCCAAGACAGAAGGCAACCTGTTACAGAGTCCAAGACGCAAGGCAACGCGTTACAGAGTCTAAGGCGCAAGGCAACCTGTTACAGAGTCCAAGACACAAGGCAACCTGTTATAGAGTCTAAGGCACAAGGCAACGCGTTACAAAGTCTAAGACGCAAGGCAACCTGTTACAGAGTTAAGACACAAGGCAATGTGTTGCAGAGGTTAAGACGCAAGGCAACATTTTACAGAGTCTAAAGGCACAAGGCAACCTGTTACAGAGTTAAGACGCAAGGCAACCGCTAACAGAGTCTAAAGGCACAAGGCAACCTGTTACAGAGTCTAAGACGCAAAGCAACGCGTTACAGAGTCTAAGGCGCAAGGCAACCTGTTAGAGTCCAAAGGCGCAAGGCAACCGCTAACAGAGTCTAAAGGCACAAGGCAACGCGTTACAGAGTCCAAGATGCAAGGCAATGCGTTACAGAGTCCAAGACACAACAGTAGTCATATCCAGCGCAACATTACAGAGTTAGAGGTGACACAACATTAGAGACAACACTACATCACAGAGATAGATACAATGCAACGTTAGAGTTGGATGCCACACAGAGCTAGACGCAATGCAACAGTACAGTCAGACCAACACAGTGCAATATTACAGCGTTAGATGCAATGTTAGACACAACACAATGTTGCGGAGTTAGACACAATGCAACCTTAGGGTTGGATGACACATGACAGAGTTAGACACAACGCAACCTTACAGAGTTAGACGCAACTGTAGAGTTAGACACAATACAACATTAGAGTTGGATGCCACACAACAGTTAGATGCAACCTTACAGAGTGAGATGAAACGGTACAGCCAGACCCGATGCAACATTCTTTAGATGCAATGTTAGTTGGACGCAACACTCCATTACAGACTTAGATACAATGCAACATCAGTGGGATGCCACACGGACACAACACAGCCTTACAGAGTTAAACACAACAGTACAGTCAGACCCAACACAACATGAGAGTTACATGTGATGCAATATTACAGTCCAATGCAAGACAACATTAGAGTTGGGCACAAAAGTTATAATTAGATGCAACAATAGTTAGATGTGATCCAATATTACATAGTTAAACATGATACAACATTAGTTAGACACAACACATTGCAACATTACTAAGTCAGACACAACATTAGACACAATACATCAGAGTTAGACCCAAGACAAAATGACAGAGTTAGATGCCAAAGACTATACAGCAGAGTCAGACAGCTAGAGACTACAAAACACTACACACTAGTCTGCAAAGTGAGATACAACACAAGAGAGTAAGACACAACTAAACACTATGCAAGACAGTACCATTATTCAATACAACATAACACAATAGAGGTAGCCTCAACACAGACTGATTACAATAGCTAAATTCAAAATTGTATGCTCAATACAAATTCCACTCAAAACTGTGGAATACTATAAAATCACACACGGTACAAGTTAGACTCAATAGAGCTACTGTCCATACAAGTTATACTCAAAACACTTCTGTACAACTGTTACACTGAAAACTAGGCATGGAATTTCAACTTCAACATTACTAGCTTTTTTACCAGGTAGGTACCTGGGAACCTCACAGGAAATTACAGTGACTTAAAGTTGCACCAGCACTCTTAACTATACACCTCTGAACAATGTTTGCTTTTAGGAAGTCCTCTGGCCGTCCCGAGGCGCGGCTCCACGGCGACTCCTCTGGCCGTCCCGAGGCGCGGCTCCACGGCGACTCCTCTGGCCGTCCCGAGGCGCGGCTCCACGGCGACTCCTCCGGCCGTCCCGAGGCAGAACTGCCAAGGAGCGAAAAAAAAAACCCAAAACCCCCTAGATGTACCTACTTTTCCAGCATTCTCAACACAGTAACTACAGCCTATTCCGCATCTCTCACCCCAGCAGTACACACAGTCAAGCCTCCATCATTGAGGCAACATCTTAGCCAGAACTAGTTTCTCAAGCCAGAAAGAGAGAAAGCTATGCAGACCTCACTGGGCCCTCAAAAGTCAGATCTGCTTTTTTTAAAATTATTATTTCATATAATTATACTATCAATTACAACCCCCTTCCTCAAAGACATCAAATTTATAGTTAACTTATTACAGTCCAGTTCTGCTCAACAGTAGCCAGCAGGACTGACTCACCTAACCCTTCAACTGCAACATACCAAACAAACTCCATATCACCATGCACAAAACATACCTGCCCACCATAACAAATTATTACCACATTCCAGGGGAGCACACCCCAGGAACTGTGTTCCCAGGTGCTTCAAAATTTGGCCCTGCCTCAAAAAAACCCAGTCCCAGCTCGGCCTGCGCCCAAACCTTGGCGATGATCATCGCCTCGCAGACCGGCCGGGACCAGGGAAAAAAAAACCCAGCTGGGGGAAAAAAAAAAAATCCCCCAGCTGGGGTTTTTTTATTCTATTTTTTTTTTTTAAAGTTAGGTACCTGCAAAGCAAAACACTACACAGAAAACCTCATAAGCAACCCCACCACCCCCCAACCACACAGGCCATCCCTGCCACATAAACCGCTCCTTCCTCCCAGCCCATGCGTGCCACCACCTGCCAGCCACAACAAGCCATCACCCCTAGGCTGCACGGCTCCCTAGGAACTCTGTTCCCAGGCGCCTCAAAATTTGGCCCTGCCTCAAAAAAAACCCAGTCCCAGCTCGGCCTGCGCCCAAACCTTGGCGATGATCATCGCCTCGCAGACCGGCCGGGACCAGGGAAAAAAAACCCAGCTGGGGGAAAAAAAAAAAAATCCCCCAGCTGGGGTTTTTTTATTCTAAATTTTTTTTTTTTTTAAAGCTAAGTACCTGCAAAGCAAAACACTACACATACAACCTCATAAGCAACCCCACCACCCCCCAACCACACAGGCCATCCCTGCCACATAAACCGCTCCTTCCTCCCAGCCCATGCGTGCCACCACCTGCCAGCCACAACAAGCCATCACCCCTAGGCTGCACGGCTCCCTAGGAACTCTGTTCCCAGGCGCCTCAAAATTTGGCCCTGCCTCAAAAAAAAACCCAGTCCCAGCTCGGCCTGCGCCCAAACCTTGGCGATGATCATCGCCTCGCAGACCGGCCGGGACCAGGGAAAAAAAACCCAGCTGGGGGAAAAAAAAAAAATCCCCCAGCTGGGGTTTTTTTATTCTACTTTTTTTATTTTAAAGTTAAGTACCTGCAAAGCAAAACACTACACATACAACCTCAGAAGCAACCCCACCCCCCCCCAACCACACAGGCCATCCCTGCCACATAAACCGCTCCTTCCTCCCAGCCCATGCGTGCCACCACCTGCCAGCCACAACAAGCCATCACCCCTAGGCTGCACGGCTCCCTAGGAACTCTGTTCCCAGGCGCCTCAAAATTTGGCCCTGCCTCAAAAAAACCCAGTCCCAGCTCGGCCTGCACCCAAACCTTGGCGATGATCATCGCCTCGTAGACTGGCCAGGACCTGGGGAAAAAAAAAAAAAATTGTGTTCAATTTCTTTGTGCTAACTGCCTGCATAGCAAGACATTCTACTCCACATACAACGTCAAGGAGCACAATAATAAGTGACTCCCACCTCTACAGCCCCAGACACTCATCCACCTACACACACACGCTCACATTCCCCCCTAGACGCATTCAGACACAAATGCTTGCACAGATGCAAAGTGCTTCCTTTTAGGAACCAAGGGCATTCTTGCTTCAAGTCTTCACTTCCACCTGGGGCTGGCTTGCATGCATGCATCAAGGCTGTGCTTCAAGTCCTTGCTGGCACCTTGAGCTTGCATCAAGTTCTTCCATCACTAGCTTGCTTGCATAAACACATCAAGGTCTTGCCTGCACAAGTGAAATAATTGCTTGCATCCATGCTTGCATCCATGCTGGCAGGCATCAAGGCCATTCCTGCTTGCATGCATGCACTAAGGCTAGGCTTGCATCAAGTCCTTAGTTGCACCAACTTCTTCCATCACATCCTTGCCCACAGGTGAACACTGACTTGTGTGCATACATACAATTCATACATCACAGGCCAGGAGCCAAGTCCTCACTGCTTCAGGGGCATGCACCAAGGACAAGCTGGCAGGCGGGCAGGCATCAAGTGCACGCACCAAGTCCTCGCTGGCAGGCAGTCAGGCAGGCAGGCATCAAGTGCACGCACCAAGTCCTCGCTGGCAGGCAGGCGGTCAGGCAGGCAGGCATCAAGTGCACGCACCAAGTCCTCGCTGGCCGGCAGGCGGTCAGGCAGGCAGGCATCAAGTGCACGCACCAAGTCCTCGCTGGCCAGCAGGTGGTCAGGCAGGCAGGCATCAAGTGCACGCACCAAGTCCTCGCTGGCAGGCAGGCATCAAGTGCACGCACCAAGTCCTCGCTGGCCAGCAGGCGGTCAGGCAGGCAGGCATCAAGTGCACGCACCAAGTCCTCGCTGGCAGGCAGGCATCAAGGGCGTGCACTGAGTCCTCGCTGGCAGGCAGGCATGCACCAAGGGAGTGCACCAAGGGCTGTCTGGCATCCAGTCCTGGCAGCAACTGGTTGCTTGTCTGCACACACCAAGGGCTAGCTGACATCAAGTGCACCCACTGAAGGCTGTGTGGCTGCCTTGTTTACATGCCTGCATCAACTTCTGGCTGGCAAGAGCTGTCATTGAGCTATTACATGGCTGCACTAAGCCCTTGCACCAAATCCTTGTTTCAAGTGCATGCACCAGGGCCTAGCTTGCACACAAATGCTGGGTTCCTTGCACCGAGGGCTGGCTTGCCTGGACATAAAGGGCTTGCATGCACCAAGGGCTGGCTTGCTTGCATACATTTGATGCTTGAATTCTCCTTGCCTAGCAATCACCATTCAGCACACAGGTTGTCCTCCTGCGTCTGAAAAACAATACTGAATAAGTCATCTCAATACTCAGCAGTAGCTTAACAATTCCAGACATCTTGTTTCCATTAGAGATTAATAACCCTCTTTCACACTACAAGCAGGCAGAGAAAAAACAAGCAAAAATACCCCAACCAAACCCAAATGTTAAGTCCCACACATACCATAAATAACACCCTTGATTATGAACTGCTTTGCTACCACTTCAATGGCTTATCCCACACAGCCTTGCTCATCCCCCCTGTAGCTGCAGAGCCAGGCAGAAACTACTTTCCTCAGTAGTTGCATCTATGGCTACTTGATGGGCTGTATATTGTATGACCGTAGGCTACAAGTACGGAGCGTATCAGCACATTAACCATAGAACCTTACTAATACACTTCTGTTGACAATTATTACTTCCATGCCTCGGGCAGAGCACCTCCAACCAGACAAACATATGGAACAACACTGCACATAAAAAAAACAATGACACACCAGAGACAAAAGAAAACTCTGAGGAGAATGACCCCCAGACCAGAGATGCCACAGGGCAAGAATACCTAGGGGCTGCAAGGAAGTCTCAGCGGCAGCCCCAGAAAAGTGGAAGACCGTGGCCCCTTACTAAGGGATATGGCCACAAGTGGGAGGATGCATGTGCAAGAAGTGGTGCCTAAAGACCTTAGAATGTAGAGGATGCATAGAAGAAGCCCCAGAAGAGGGGACGGATGCAAGGAAGTGCAAGCAAGCACTCAATTAGAAAAGTTGACATGGCCTGCAATGCCGCCGCAATAGACAACTGACCAGAAACTTTCCTTGAAGAGTAGAATACTGGGGCCCTGTAAAGACATACGGCTGCAACTGGAAGGATGCAAGTGCAAGAAGCCCTGCTTAAAGGCCTAAAAACAGAGGATGTGTGGAAGAAGTCCCAAAATGGGGATTTAAGAAAATGGATCAATAATCACTGAGGATGCTGACATATCCTGCAATGTCTATGCAATAGACAACCGACCAGAAATTTCCAAAACAAAAGACCAATCCAAGCTTTAAGATGGCAATGCAAGAAGAGCCATGCCCACTTGGCACCTTACCAAGAACAGACATTCAAGACCCTAGAGATGATGCCCAAGGCACATACCACATGCCTTAAGCACCAAGATGACATCAAGGCCTGTGGAAAACTTCATACATGGCAGACAGGCTACATAGACTAAACAACAACACAGATACAGGCTAGAACTACCCTGTCTGGTGCTTGCTATCTCTGAGCTGAGAATTGAACCCCTCCCTATACCTGCACAAAGGTTACTCTTCCAGCACAGCCCTCTACCGTATGCTAAATCCCCTCCCTGCCACTCTCAACATTCTGCCTTCTTCCCAACCCCAAACTGCAGCCCCCTCAACTTAACTTTCAGAGGGCCAAAGACCTGAAGCCGTCCCTGGCAGAAAAAGCTCAAACCACATCAGCTAAGTGGGACAACCCTGCACGGCTAGGTTCCTCTTGATTATCATCTACAAGAAAACCAAACAGAAAACAGCACCGATAGTCAGCATCGCACTGCTCAGTGCTAATATACTTGTACTACACCCACAGCTAAATTGCCAAGACATTCTGCTCACCTGTTCTGTCCCAATTCAAACATCCAACGCTGCAGCCATCATCACGTGGGGCACCTAAGATAGGCAGACAAAAATTACTGTTGTGCTTCTGAGAGATCAGTCCCATGCTCCTTCTCCCCACTACCCGGCTCGCCTCAACTGCTCTTCCCATTGGAAAGGCGGCCTGCACAGCACCTGCAAAATCAAAGATAAATGCTCAATGGAGTTGCTGTGTACTACACTGATCTTAGACACCAATTTGGACAACCACCCCCTCACCTCTCAAACCATTTTTCAGCATGAAGTTTAACCCCTCTGAGGCTGTATGTGGCACCTGCAAAAGAAGAGAGGTACTTAAGATACTAACACAAAGCAGAGGCTGCCCCCAGCAATACCCATCTCCTGCTATGTTTCCTTGACCGCTCTCCTGCCCAGCATCCATCATCTCAGGCTGCCATGGTGAGGTTTGGTCTCCACCTGTAATGTGCAGACAGCAAGGGATGCTTTTAAGATCACAAACTGAAAATGTAGATTAGCTATTTATATTGCCACCGGCCACAACTTCCCAATGACACCACAGCTGACTCACCTCCCTATGGCACTCCACCTGCAACTCCATCAGCAGCTTTTGGTACACCAGTTGTCCCTCGCATCTGAAAAACACAATATCAAAGCAGTCACTCAGACATTCAGTGACACCTTAACGGTTCCAGACCTCTCACTTCGATTTAGCAATACCATCTCTACCACAAACTACAGCCAAGCACAACAAGTCAACGACCAAACCCAAACATTACATCCCAATCTCTTTGAATTTAAACTGCTCCGTTACCACTCCACTGGATTCTCCCACACACTTTTGGTCATCCCCTCTGTGGCTGCAGAGCCAAGCAGAAACTGCTCTCCTCACCCACTGCACCTAGGGCTACTTCTTCTGCAATGTATGGTATGGTATATGCATATCAGCATATTAACCACAGAATCTTGCCCTTCTACCTCTACTCACTCTTACCACCTCCATGCATCGGGCAGAGCAGCTCCAGCCAGACACGAAAGATAGAACAATACTGCACACAGGACGGATGTCATGAACCAGGGACAAAAGAACTCGCTGTACGAAGAATGATTCCTGGATCAGACATACCATTGGACAAGATGTTGTACAGGACTACAAAGAAGAATCTATGACAGCCCTGGAAAAGTGAAGTACCGTGGCTGATTACAAAGAGATACAGCTGCAACTGGGAGGATGAAGGAGCAAGAAGCCCCATTTAAAGACCTAAAGATGCAGAGGATGCATGGAACAAGTCCGAGAACAGGGATCCAAGAAAATGCGTGACTAACGATCGTGGATGCCAACGCAGGCTGCGAGGCTGCAGCAAGAGACAACTGAACAGAAGCTTCCAATACAAGACCGATCCGCACTTTAGGGTTGCAATGCAAGAGTAGCGGTGCCCAATCGAGACCGCATCGATGAGTACAAGCATTCAGGATCCTAGACATGGTGCCCAAGGCATGTCCAGCATGCCTTGAGGGCAAAGAAGACATCAAGACCTGCAGAAAACTTAAGACATGCCACACAGACTACAGAACCTAGATGACAGACACTGGCAGGAAGCCCCGTTGAAAGACCTAGAGGTGCGGAGGATGCACGGAACAAGTCCCAGAACAGGGATCCAAGAAAACAGATGACTAACAAATGCGGATGCTGACACATGCTGCAAGGCTGCAGCACAAGAGACATCTGACTGCAAACTTCCAAAACGCAAGACCGATCCACGCTTTAGGATTGCAATGCAAGAAGAGCAGTGCCCGATTGACACTGCATTGATGAGTACAAGCATTCAGAACACTAGACATGGTGCCCAAGGCACGTCCAGTGTGCCTTGAGTGCAAAGAGGACATCAAGACCTGCAGAAAACTTAAGATGTGGCACACAGACTGCAGAAACTAGATGACAACAGACACAGGCTAGAACTGCCCTGCCCATGCTAGTTTTGGGCTGAGAAGCAGGCCCCTCTGCCTTTGCCTGCCCAAGTGGGACTCTCCCTGCACAGCCCTCTCCCCTATGTTACCTTTAAAATCCCTCCCTGCCATCCCCAACCTTCTCCCCTCTTCCCAGATCCACCCCAGCCTTGGTCCCTCTACTTAACTTTCAGAAGGCCAAGAGTTATCCTCAGTAGAAAAAAAAACACTCCAACAGCATCAGCTATGTGGGATGATCCTGCAGTCACCAGGTTCCTCTTTGCCATCTGCAAGAAAATGAAATGGAAGACAAACAGTGCCAACAGTTGGTATTGCACTGTTCAATGTCAGTGTTCTGTACAACAACTTGCTCTGCCTAACTGCCACATTGTTCACTCATTTGCTATTTGCCATTTCTAGTGTCAGCTGCTGTGGCCGTTATTACCTGGGACAAGTAACTCCAGAGAATTACTGTTTTTCTTGTGAGAAGTCTGTCTTGTGCTTCTTCTCTGTACTACTCTGCTCATCTGAAATGCTCTTCCCATTCCCAAGGTGGCCCACACAGCACCTGCAAAACCAAGGATAAATACTTAACCAAGTTGCCAAATAATACTTCGCTCTTCAAGACATATCTAACTTCCTCCTCACCATCAGCCCCACAATGATGACAATAAGCCGGACTACCTCACTGGTGCCACAGAATTCCATGCAGTCTGCTTACCTCTCCTCTTCACCACTCCCATTGTAGGAATGCAGTAGTGGCGATACCCAGGACAACAGAAAGATGAGCCACAGGGATCCAGATGTTCACAGACTACCTAACTTTAGTCACAGGAATGAACAAAAAAACTTGCAAAAATATTCTAAATGAAAATCAGTAAAGATGACAGACACAGAAGACAAAAAACACAGGACACTCACCATGCAGCAATGGAGACTGGAATTACAGAGACCATCAGCCAATGGAAAAAACCTCACAATGTTGGGATTCGACTACTCAAAGACCTAAATTGGAAACTCAATGACCATAAAAACCACAACTGATAACAAGGATGAGGTAACAACTACTGCAAATGATACTAGAGCAAACCTCACTGGTAAGTTAAGGAAAAATCCAAGACTCTGGTAGTAAGGGAGGCTTGCGTGCCCACAGACTAGATGAAGAAGAGTTGCTCTGCTTCTAACTATCACAAGCCAAGATAACATCCATCCTCTTCCCTGACAAACGCAAAGGAAAGTAGGGACAGAATCCTGCATTGCAGAAAAGCACTGAGACCATACCTTTAAGTAGTGAGGTCTCTGACATTCAGATGGATGGAGACAGGATGCATCCAAAGAAGTCAGTGGGGGAACAAGGGAAGTAGAAGGCACAAGGGAAGGAGAGATCTCAGAGCCCTAGAGATTACGTTTTGAGTGTAGTTGATGCTTTTCAAGATCAAACTCATCTGATATTCAAACCAGATGATTGCTGCACAAAGGTCAAGATGATCCATACCTTGTGTCTCAACTTCATCGTATCACCCATCAGCTGCAGAGAGGGCAAACGTGGATGGCCCTCACATATGACTGCCAAACTAAACTGAGAAAGATCGATGAACCTATCTCACTTCCCTTAACCATCCCCCAAACCATTAAAGTCCTTCTCCACTCCTGAATGGCCAAAGAAAGAACTCTGCTCCTTCCTAACAGCACCTACCCTCTTTTTGAGCCCTCTGACTCTTCACTGTTGCTGTTCCTTGGGAGCTGTGCTTCTGAGCCCTTCCCTGTGTTCTGCTGGCCACTCCTATCTTCTGCCAGCCCACAGATTCAAACTCTCACTCTAGCCTTGCAAACTGAATTCCATATTATTATAACCTACAAGGTGTCTGTTACAAACTGTGAAGCCTCTAGAGCCAATGCATCCCCCCACATGGAACGAGGAACAGGAACAAGTTGTCCCATAACCAGAAATTCTAGGCAAAGGCAGAGCACCCAGAATAAAATAAAAAGAAAGCAAACTATTAAAACATCCTGCCACCTCCAACACCTGATGAAAAATTACAGACCTTAAAAGAAAAGCACGCACCTCCATAAACAAAAGAAATGTACTTACAGCTGTATATGCTGTTTAGCCTGGACTCCTCCCAAACTCTTACCTCCAACAGCAGCCTCTGCTTCTCTGAAAAAAAAAACCAAACAAAAAAGCCCCAACAAACAAATAAACAAAAACCTTATCAAAATAGCTTAGCCTACTCAAAAGCTGCAATGAGTTGAAAGAATAGTAGAGCACTGGTCTTAAGGAAGACCAGAAGCTGAATGACTCCCTAGTGGAAGGCCTGTGGCTTATATACCCCTGAGCCTCCCCACCCACCACCTGGGACTAGGGTGTGGCAAACCCCTCAAAGGCATAAATAGAGCCTGGGGAGCAGCTGTGTTTTATTAAGTTTGCCTTACACTCACAGCAAGAAAAGCACTGAATACAAAAAAGGACCTTTTACTGGAAATAAGGGTATTTGCTCTTTCACTACAACATCATTGTTAGTACAACATCATTATGCCAGTGATGTGACTAAGTATTGAACATTTTAGGGCTAGACTTTTTGGTGCCTTTTGTTTACTATATTGTTGTACACCCCCCCCCCCCCATCCCCAGCCTCTCTGTACCTTTCTTCTTTTATTTTTCTGTTCTGTTTTCTCTCCCTTTTCTTTTCAGTCTTCTGTCTGTCCTGTGCCCATAGGTCTCTTTTCCTTTTCCATCTTTGTCCCAATCTACAGCCTTCTCTTTTTCCCCACAATTTCACTGGCCTTATTCCTGGAGGTCTTTCTTTTTCTGTGCCTGCAAGTGCCTTGCCTTCCTTTCTGTCTTTCCAGTCTTCTCTTTTTCTCCCTATCCCTTTGTATTCCTCACTATTGCTATTTTAGTTTTTCCTTGCATTCTGGGTCTTGACAGTCCCCTTTCCTGCTCCTCTTGCTATTTCTGATCTTTTTTGCTATTCCCTGCCCTTTTTTTATAATCCTTTGTCTGCAGGGCTCCTGACGTCTCTCTTTTTTAATCCAGTCCCTTGTGCTTCTCAAACAAGTCAGCTCTACTTTATGTACCTACATGGCTTTATAAGATTCTTATGTTGAAATTTTCTTCTAAGCTTCTGCTCAGAGAAGTGTTGGTAAAAAGATCCATGTGTTTATATCTTCAGGATGTCTAAAGTGGCAGAGCTTCAGTGTATTTTCTTCCCCTCTCTCCCTCCCTGCCCCAGTGCTCTGTGACTTATAGGCACGGGACCCTAGCTGACTTGCTTTTTGTTACATGCCTGGGATTCACAGATCCCTGCAGTGGCAGCCGACTAATGATGTTGCACCGGTGATTGTATTGAGTTAGTTCTGTGAGAGGAAGGGGTGCAACTCAGCTGATAAAAGCAAAGGCTGTGTCTGTACTTGATGTAAATATAGGGGTTTGACAGCCTTTCTTCTTTTGTCTGGGGACTGCTTTTATTTTTAGCTTGTCTATGACAGATTTATTGTACTTGTCAGCCTGGACATTTTAGCCTGATGACTACACAAAAGACATGGCTGCATGCGATGGTAAGACTGGTGGGAAAAGGGCAAGAAGAAGATCAATAACAAACAATTGCAAACACCCTTTAGAGTTTGCTACTTCTTCAGCTGCTGAGAAACAGGACGGTCTCTGTGACTTTGCTACTGTACGAGAGCACGACTAGGGCTGCAGTAGCGCATTTCAGTCACCTAGTGGCAGCAGAGAGACACATTAATGGATGCGGGCTGCAGAACCACTTTTGTGTCACCTGGTGGCAGCAGAGTCCCGGGTTAATTGACTCGAGCACGACACGCAGAATCAAACTTCACAACTCAGGAGAGTGATAAAGCAGGTATGTTTTATTTGTAGGAGAGATTTTTCTCCTCCTAGCTTGCACACCATATTGTCTAACAAGCAGCTACTTATAGTGTAAAAAGATACATACTCATTAACATGGACTAGGCTACTACAATGAGTTCACTAAAAGGGCATTTCTATTACAATTATTTCCATTATTCTATTATCATAAGTCCACTCCTGGCCTCACATGAATTGGCTGTGTTTCAAACCACAGAAACGGTTAGCCTTGGACAGTCTTTTCTCACTGAATCAGAGCTACACAGCTTCTGCCTGGGCTCCGAGTGTTCCTGACAACATGTCCGTGTTTTGAAAAAAATGTCTTCAATTCTTGTTACTGAATACCTGTGTTGGTTAACTCTTTCATTCTTTGTTTTAGGCTGCTGTACTTGTTTTCGGTCACCCGGTGGCAGGGAAGAGCCGGGTTTGATGACTCGGGCTGCAGTACCGCGTTTTAGTCACCCGATGTCAGCAACGAGCCGGGTTAATCGACTTTGGCTGCAGAACCGCTTTTCGGTCACGCGGTGGCAGCAGAGACCCGAGTTAATCGAATCGAGCTGCAGTACCGCATTTCGGTCACCCGGTACCAGCAGAGAGCCGGGTTAATCAATTCGGGCTGCAGAACCGCTTTTCTGTCGCTCAGTAGCAGGGAAGAGCTGGGTTTGACGACTCGGGCTGCAGTACCGCGTTTCGGTCACCCGGTGGCAGAAGAGAGCCGTGTTCGACGACTTGGGCTACAGTAGCGCTTTTCTGTCGCGCAGAGGGAGCAGAGAACCGGAATAATAAGAGGAAGCTGCTGTCGGCAGCAAACAACAGCGCTTTCCTCCTTCGCTCATTTTTTCTTCTCTGTCCTTCCAGTTCCCCTCATCCTAGGCTGTGACCCATCCAAATAAAGATGAGAAGAGAATCTCCCACAAATTAAGTGTCAAAGGTTCACTTGTGCCCCTGAATGGAAACCACAATGAAAGTCAGGACTTGCAGGACTGTAAGCAGCATCGCTGGACTAAGTTTTATAAACAACCGGTGAGAATACCATTTATTTTAGTATTTATTCTGTTTTTTGTACATGATTAAGAGTTATTTGGACTAAATCGTATCTCATCAAATATAAATGCTTCACACTAAGATGTTCTCAATCACGTTTGTGTGAAAGTTTGGCACAGAAAAGCAGCCCAGGCACCCTCTTAGTGTTAAAATATATTATTTCCATCAATGTTTACAGAAGGGTGCAGCAAGAGGAACAATTCTTTCTGACTGTACCACTCAAAATGCTTCTACAGACAGACAGTGCTGCAATGAACACATGCTCTGGCTTGTTGAAGGGGTCACAGGGCTTGTGTTGGGGTCTCTGGGCCCATTTTGGGGGTCTCTATTCCCATTTTGGAGACCACTGTGCTTCTTTTAGGGTGTCTTTGCTCATTTGGGGGGTCCTATTTTCAGGTTCTTGAGGTTTCTTTTGGGGTCTCTGAGACCATTTTTTGAGTCTCTGCCCACTTGGGGGACTTGGTTTTTTGGGTCTCTGAGCTCATTTTGGGGACCTTAAGCTTGGGTCCCTGGGGTTCATATTGGCATCTCTGTGCCCATTGTTGTTGTCTCTGGGCTTGTTTTGTGTGTGTCTGTGCTCTTTCTTTGTGTCTCTGCTCCTATTTTTGTGTTCTCTGTGTATGCACAACCCCAGGCTCTCTATTAATCATAGGACTCACTGTTATTCTTCTCTTCACTAGCATGTCTATGCTTCAGGCAGAGAAGCTCCAACCAGACAAACATCCACAGATGTGCCTGGCTGAGTCAAGAGCTCTGGCTGGAAATCAGGAAAAAAGAGGAAAATATACAAACTCTGACCGAAGGGGCAGGTGACTTGGGAGGACTACAAAGATGAAGTGAGATGGGGTAGACAAAAAAATCAGAAAGGCTAAAGACCAATTAGAGCTTAGATTGGCCGATTCTGTGAAAGATAATAAGGAATCCTTCTAAAAATGCATTGATAACAAAAGAAGAACCAAGAAGAATTTCCATCCTTTACTGGATGCAGGGGGAACAATAGTGATGAAGGATGAAGATAAGGGGCTTAGGGCTGCCTTTGCCTCAGTCTTTAATCGTAAGGTGAGATGTTCCCTGGATACTCCACCTCCTGAGCCAACATGGGTTCACGAAAGGCAGATCTTGACAAACTAACCTGATTGCCTTCTATGACAAAGTGACTCAAGTACCGGATGATGGAAAGACTGTGGATTCGAGGACTTCAGTAAAGCCTTTGACACAGTTTCTCACAGCATTCTGCTTCAGAAACTGTCAGCCTTTGGCCTGCACAGGTGCACACTCTCCTGAGTAGAAAACTATTTGGGTGGCTGGGCCCAGACAGTGGTGGTAAATGGACTTAACTCCAGCTGGAGGCCAGTTACAAGTTGGTTTTCCCAGGGCTCAGAACTGGGTCCAGCCCTGTTCAACGTCTTTATCAATGACCTGGATGAAGGCATTGAGTGCACTTTTAGCAAGTTTGGAGATGACAACTAAGCTGGGTGGAAGCGTGGATCTAATGGAGGGTAGAGAGGCTCTGCAAAAGGACCTGAACAGGCTGGACCGATGGGCTGAGACCAATGGCATGAGGTTTAACAAGGCCAAATGCAGGGTCCTGCACTTGGGGTGCAACAACCCTATGCAGTGCTACAGACTAGGAGAAGTCTGGCTTGAAATTTGCCTAGAGGAGAAGGATCTGGGGTGCTGGTTGACAGCTGACTGAACATGAGCCAGCAATGTGCCCAGATGGCCATGAAGGCCAAGAGCACATTGGCTTGTATCAGAAATGGCGTGACCAGCAGGTCCAAGGAGGTTATTCCCTCTCTGTACTTGGCCCTGGTGAGACTGCACCTCTACTACCGTGTTCAGTTCTGGGCCCCTCACCACAAGAAGGATGTTGAGGCTCTGGAGTGTGTCCAGAGAAGAGAAACGAAGCAGGTGAGGGGGCTGGAGAACAAGTCTCACGAGGAGCAACTGAGAGAGCTGGAGTTGTTGAGCCTGGAGAAGAGGAGGCCGAGGAGAGACCTTTTAGCTCTCCAAAACTACCTGAAAGAAGGTTGTGCAGAGTAGGGAGATGGCCTTTTCTCCCAAGTGACAGAGGACAAGACAAGGGGGAATGGCCTCAAGCTCCACCAGGGGAGGTTCAGGCTGGCCATCAGGAAAAAACTTTTCAGGGAAAGGGTCATTGGGAACTGGAACAGGCTGCCCAGAGAGGTGGTTGAGTCACCTTCCTGGAGATGTTTAAGGGACAGGTGGATGACATGCTGAGAGGCATGGCGTAGGGAGTGTTAGGAATGGTTGGACTCAATGATCTATTGGATCCCTTCCAACCTAGTGATTCTATGAGGCTGTACACAGGGAGGAAGAACAAAACAAGACTTCCTTGATCCAAGAGGAAAGGACTAGACACCTGTTTAGGCAAATTAGGTATTCATGTCTATGGGGCCAGAGGGGATTCACCCAACAGTAGTGAGAGCTGGCAGACATGCTTGCCAAACCTCTTTGCACCACCTACCACCAGACCTGGCTGACTGGTGAAGTTCCATTGGTCTAGAGCCTGGCAGATGTTGCACCCATTTACATGAAGAGCTGGAGAGAAAGGAAACTACAGACTTGTCAGTATGACCTCAGTGCGAGGGAAGGTCACGGAGCAGGTTATCTTGGGTACCATCTAACAGCACATACAGGACAACTGGGTGACCAGGCTCACTCAGCATGGGTTTATGAAAGGCAGGTCCTGCCAAACTAACCTGATCACTTTCTATGAGGAAGTGACCTGCTTGATGGATGAGGGAAAAATTGTGGATACAATGTACCTGACCTTTATGGAAGCCTTTGACACAGTATCTCACAATATTCTCCTTGAGAAACTGGCTACCACTGGCCTGGAGAGGCATACCCTCTGCTAGGTTAAAAACTTACTTGATGGCTCAGCCCAAAGAACAGCAGTAAATGGTCTAAAATCTAGTGGGAGGCTGGTAACAAGTGATGTTCCCCAGGGCTCAGTGCTGAGTCCAGGGCAGTTCAATATCTTTATCAACGATGCGGATGGTGAGGTTGAATGTACCCTTAGCAAGTTAGTAGATAACAAAGTAGGAAGAAGTGTCGATCTATTGGAGGGTTGGGAGGCTATACAGTGGGATCTGAACAAGCTGGATCGAGGTGCTGAGGCCAATGGGATGAGTGCAAGCATTCGGAACTGTAGAAATAGTGCCCAGAGCACATGCTCTGTGTCTTGAAAACAAAGAGGACATGCAGACCAGCAGAAGATCTAAAACACAGCACACAGACTAGATAAACTACAAAACAATACAGACAGAGGCTGGAACTGCCCTGCCTGGCAGAGGCTGGTGGTTGGCTGAAAAGTAACCCTTACCCATATTTACCTGCCCAAAGAAGACTATTCCCCCACATCCCTGGTCCGCCAACTTAGCTTTCAGAGCAGCAAGAGTCAGAAACTGCCCCACACAGGAAAAGCTCAAACCATATTGTTTAGCAGAATCAAACCCTATAACCCAAAATGAGTTATAAAGCAGGTATATTTATTTCCAGCACTGGGGTGCAAGGGCATTCTCCTAGCTTGCACACCATATAACTTTACAAGCAGTTACAGTGTCAAGATATGCATAGTTCTAAGAACCTACTACATATTCATAACCTTTCCCCACTTTGTATTATAATTAGTTCTCGAAAGTTAACTCTAGTCTTCAATCTGTGAAGTGCCTCCGGGCGGTCACGGGCCGGGGTCTTATGGATGAAGCAATAGGTCTTCCTCAGCAGAAATTTTTTCTCCTTGAACTTTGTGCAGATGCAGTCTTGTCTGGGTGTTTTCAAACTCGTGAGCCAAAAGCAGCCAATGCCCACTTATCACTAAAGTTCTGCTAGCTGACTCCATTATCAGCCTCCAAGGTATTCAAGGTGAACAGCACCAAGCTGTAACGAAAACTCCCAACCCCCATGTCTGCTTTCGCTCATCAATGGGGCCTAACTAGAGTGATTCTACAGTCACACAGTTCCTCTTCATCATCTCCATGAAAACCAGACAGGAAACACACAATGCCCAGAACCAGCATCACACTGCTTACGGCCAAGATCTTGTACTACACCCACACACACCCACCGCAAAAGTGCCAAGGCATTCTGCTCACCTGCTCCATGCTCACTCAAAATATCAGATACTGCATCTGTCATCACCTAGGGCACCTCAAATAACAAAGACAAAATTAATGTTGCAATTGTGCAAAATTAGGTCCATGCTCCTCCCTACTACCCAGATCACCTCAAATGCTCTTCCTCTTCCCAAGGCAGCCTGTATGGAACCTGCAAGACGAAAGATAAATGCTCAACTGAGTTGACATGTACTACTTTGCTCTTAGACACCCATTTGGACAACCTCCTCACATCTCAAACCATTTGTTGAAATGAAGCTTTGCACCACTGAGGCTGCATGAAGAGAGCACAAAAGAAGAACGGTGCTTAGATACAATCAAAATACACAGGCTGTACCCAGCAATTCCCATCTCCTACTCCATTACCTGGACTGTCCATCCCCCCAGCCTCCACCATCCTGTTAGGCCATGTTGAGGCACGTGCTCCAAGATGCAAACAGCAAAGAACTAAAAATAACAAAAAACTAACCTCTGACACTCGCACTCCACCTGTAATACACAAACAGCAAAGGATGGGCGTCCCTTCGTGGACTTTAAGGCAGCTGAACGATAACTGCCGCTTCACATAACTCACCATTTCTGCCCCCTTCCAGGTCAGCTCCGCGGCCACTATGCTGCTTTGCTCGTTGCTCAGTACCTTCCAAGTGAAAACACAAAACCAAAACCTGTTATCTAGTCATATAGCCACCGGACACATCCTCCCACCTGCACCACAGCTGATTTGCCTCCCTTTGGCAACCTACCCGCAACTCCATCAGCAGCCTTGGGCCCACAGGTCGTTCCTCTGCATCTGAAAGACACAATATCAAAGGAGTCATCCCGACGCTCAGTGACGCCTTAAAGATCACAGATCTCTCGCTTCCTTTTAGCGATACCGTCTCCACTGCACACTACAGCCAAGCAGAACAAATCCACAACCAGACCCAAACCTGGAGTCCCACTCCCTTGGAAATTCTTAAAACTGATTCGCTACCGCTCCACTGCCCTCTCCCGCACAGTTTTGGTCATCCCCTTCGTGGCTGCAGAGCCAAGCAGAAACTACTCTCCTCAACCGCCGCATCTAGGGCTACTTCTTCTGCAACGCACTCTACGCCCCTAGACTGCAAGGTTTAGGCATATCAGCGTATTAACCACAGAACCTCGCCCTTGTACCTCTGCTGACTCTTATCCCCTCCGTGCATCAGGCAGAGCAGCTCCAGCCAGACACAAAACACACAGAACGACGCCACACCCAAGACCGATGTCGTGAACCAGGGACAAAAGCAAACTCGCTGTAAGAAGAATGACTCCCGGACCAGACACGCCACCGGGCAAGACGACGTACAGGGCTATGAGGAAGCATCTATGGCAGCCCTGGAAAAGCGAAAGAACACGGCTCGTTACAAAGAGGTATGGCCGCTACTGGGAGGATGAACGTGCAAGAAGCTCCGTTGAAAGACCTAAAGGCGCAGAGGATGCACGGAACAGGGATCTAAGAAGAGGGATGGCTAACGATCGCGGAGGCTGACGCAAAAATCCTACTGTCCCTTTGCCACTCTGGATGGTTTTGGAGAGTGAAAAACACTTCATTCTACTTACCCTCTCTTTAAAAACAACATTGGTTGCAAAACGGTACTGCCATCCTCTTCTTACTGATTGAGCCTCCGGCTCCCCCCGGCCAATTCCTTCCAGTGCTGCAATATGCATCCTAATGGGCTCGCGCCCGAGGAAATTCTTGCTCGGTTTTGTCCCCGTTACACTACCTTCTGACTCTGCCTGTCTCCAACTTCCACAAATCATTTAAACGCTTACAAATGTCCCATCTCTAAGTTCTCAGGAACTTCCCACAAAACTAGCAACAACAACAATCCCATCTACAGATTACAGATGCTCAGGACAATAGGGTGATCCCAACCTAGCTGAGTAGCACAATAACACTACGATAGTCCAAACACCAAATCTGATCCATTGCCGCGGTCCGCCCAATTCTGCCCCCCACTCCCCCTCCCCCCCTTGCTCCTCCCATCCACGGAAACCTTCTGCTTTTACACTTACAAATTATTCTTTTTTCTCACACACAGCACCTAACTCACCTAACTCGCATACCAGGAAGGGGGAAAAGGGAGGGGCACTCTCAGTCCCTTCTCCCATTTTTCTCTTCTGTTTTTTCCCTTCCCTCCTTCTATGCCAGGTATTGTAGAATGTCATCCTTTGCAGCCTTCCATTCCAAAGGTCTGAGGTAAATATACCCATTTGCCGGCTCAACAGATGTTTGGAATTAAAAGGCTTCACAGGTGCATTCCTAGAATCAAGACAAACAGGGCTTCTAAACTATTTGCAAGTATTTCAACATTTTCAGCTCAGTCCACCTCTGAGGAAGAACGTCCCCCGGTAAGCTATCCCTCTCAATTCTGCTGGTACTCCGTTATACGTCAAACAAACAATTCACAGAGTATATTTATGACATAAAACACACAACGTATAACAGTGATCACTCGCTTTGTTCTTCTCCGGCTGCTTCCTTCGCAGGAGAGCGGAACCGCGGATCGGAACTCTGCACTCGCTTCGCGCTCAATTGCGCGTCTCACACAACCACACTCACATACAAACACTCCACAACATAGGAGAAGTTTAAAATGAGCTCTTAACGATCTTAAAATACACACGGTACCAATACTGAAGACTTGCAACAGGTGTAGAAGACGATAGCTACCTCATACGCAGCACTCCTGCTTCCTCAGCAAGGAGAATCCAATTCGTAATAACGTTATACTATAATATTATCTTGTCTATAATACCAAAATCCCTCACTCTGCGTCTCCGTCTAACGAGAAGCTTGGGATTATATTTTACCTGCTGCTCTGCTATCACAGCAGCGAGCACCCACACCAGACCACAACAGCTAATTTGCTATTTTACCCAGGGGCGGGCAGTGCCACCTCCTCACCCCACGCAAGTAGGGGATTCATATCCCTCCCTCACGGCCTTACGGGGTCTCGGCAAAGGGACCCTAACCCTTTGTCACCACATGAGGCGTCCCATCCACCACTTACAGACTCGTCCCCCACTACTCTGCAGGTACATCCAAATTATTCTACCGTATCATACGTAAATCACATACCTGGTCCGCCCGCTGATGGGCCGTCTCTCCCCCTGCAGCGATCGGGTAGAGATGGGAGATTCTCCGGAGAAACAGCTTACCGGGGTGCGCCTTAGAATGTCCCACTCCCCACCGATCCTGCAGCCGGGCAGAGAGGGTGTCCCATCTGGAGTGCCAAATTGTTTTGCGGAATCAAACCCTATAACCCAAAATGAGTTATAAAGCAGGTATGTTTATTCCCAGCGCTGGGGTGCAAGGGGGTTCTCCTCCTCCTAGCTTGCACACCGTATAGCTTAACAAGCAGCTACTTCTAGTGTAAAGACATGCAAAGGTATAAGCGCCTACTACGTATTCATACCCTTTCCCCGCTTCGTATTATAATTAGTTCTGGAAAGTTCGATCCAGTCTCGCGCCTGCATAGTGCCTCCTGAAGGTCGTGGGCCGGGGTCTTAGAGATGAAGTAGGAAGTCTTCCTCGGGATGACTATCTTTCTTTTTGAACTTTGCGCTGACTCGGTCTCCTCTGGCTGCTTTCAAACTCCTGAACCAAATGCAGACAGCTTTCTGCATTCCAATGCCCACTTATCAGTAAACTTCCGCTAGCTGGCTCCTTCGTCACCAACTTCCAAGGTCTTCAAGGCAAAGAACGCCAAGCTCTAACAAACACTCCCAACCCCCCCTTGTCCGCTTTTGCTCATCAATGGTGCCCAAGGCACGTCCGGCATGCCTTGAGTGCAAAGAGGACGTCAAGACATGTAGAAAACTTAAGACGTGGCACACAGACTACAGAAACTAGATGACAGACACGGGCTGGAACTGCCCTGCCAGTGCTAGTTTTGGGTTGAGAAGCAGGCCCCTCTGCCTTTACCGACCCAAACAGGACTCACCCTGCATGGCCCTCTCCACTATGTTACCTTCAAAACCCCTCCCTGCCATCCTCAACCTCCTCCCTTCTTCCCAGCCCCGGTCCCTGAACTTAGCTTTCAGAGGACCACGACTGAAACTGTCCTTAGCCAAAGCAGCTCGAACCACATCTGTTAACTGGATCAATCCTGCAGTCACCAGGTTCCTCTTCATCATCTGTGAGGAAACCAAAAGGGAAAAACAGTGCCAACCGTCAGCACCACAATGCTCAGTGCCAACATCTTGGACTCAACCCACAGCCCCACTGCAAAACCGCCAAGGCATTCTGCTCACCTGCTGTCTGCTCGCTCAAACTTCAGGCCCCACAGCTGCCGTTGCCTAGGGCACCTATGGTTCCGAGAAACAAAATTACTTTTGTGCTTGTGAGAAAAATTAACAGTCCCGCCCTCCTTCGTGCTATGATCCAGCCTCACCTCAGAGGCTCATCCTGTTCCAGAGGCTGCCCGACTGGCAGTGGCAAAAAACACAATCCCTCAGCTGAGTTGCTTGACACCGATTCAGAGAACCACCTCACCTTCTCAGATCGTTTGTCGGCACAAAGCTTGGCCCCCTCTGAGGCTGCATGCTGAACCTGCAGAAAGAGACATGCTTAGGCGCAACACAAAGACACAGGCAGGGCCCAGCAATTCCCACCCCCTGCTGCATTACCTTGACCACTCACCCACCAGCCTGCATCTTCTTGGACTTCCATGCTGAGGCTTGCACTCCACCTGGAATACACAAACAGCAAAGGACGGGTGTCCCTTCATGCACTTTAAGGCAGCTGAACAATAACTGCAGCTTCATGCAACTCACCATTGCTCTCCCCTTCCAAGTCAGCTTCACTGCCACTAGTCTGCTTTGCTCATTGCTCAGTACCTACCAAGTGAAAACACAAAGCCAAAACCTGTTAACTAGTCATATAGCCACTAGTCACATCTTCCCAACGACACCACCACCAACTCACCACCCTCTGGCGCTCTACCCGCAACTCCCTCAGTAGACTTTGGCACACACGTGGTCCCTCTGCATCTGAAAAACACAGTATCAGGAAAGTAATCCTGACACTCAGTGATATCTTAACTCTTCCAGACCTCTCGCTTCTGTTTAGCGGCACATCTACACTGCACACTACCAAGCACAACAAATCCACAACCAAACCCAAACCTTAGGTCCCATTCCCTTGGAAATTCTTAAAGCTGCTTTTCTACCGCTCCACCGGCTTCTCCCGCACAGTCCTGGTCATCGCCTCCATGGCTGCAGAGCCAAGGAGAAACTGCTCTCCTCATCCGCCGCATCTAGGGCTACTTCTTCTGCAACGTACTCTACGCCCCTAGACTGCAAGGTTTAGGCATATCAGCATGTTAGCCATAGAACCCTGTCGTGATGCCTCTGCTGACTCTTATCACCTCCATGCATCAGGCAGAGCAGCTCCAGCCAGACACAAAATACACACAGAACACCAGCACGTGCAAGACCCATGCCACAAACGTGGCACAAAAGAAAACTCACTCTGAGAAGAATGACTCCTGGACAAGACGGGCCCATAGGGCAAGATGACGTACAGGGCTACGAGGAAGTATCTGTGGCAGCCCTGGAAAAGCGAAAGAACGCGGCTCGTTACAAAGAGGTATGGCCGCTACTGGGAGGATGAACGTGCAAGAAGCCCCATTGAAAGACCTAAAGGCGCAGAGGATGCGCGGAACAGGGATCCAAGGAAAAGGATGGCTAACGACCACAGATGCCGCTGCAAAATCCTACTGTCCCTTTGCCACTCCGCACGGTCTCAGAGGGTGAAAAACACTTCATTCCACTTTCTGTCTCTTTAAAAAGAACATTGGTTGCAAAACGGTACTGCAATCCTCTTCTTACTGATTGAGCCTCCGGCTCCCCCCGGCCAATTCCTTCCAGTGCTGTAATATGCATCCTAATGGGCTCGCGCCCGAGGAAATTCTTGCTCAGTTTTGCCACCGTTATACTACCTTCCGACCCTGCCTTTCTCCAACTTCCACGAACCATTTAAACACTTACAAATGTCCTGTCTGTAAGTTCTTGGGGACTTCCCACAAGGCTAGCAACAACAACAATTCCCATCCACAGATTACAGACACTCAGGACAATAGAGTGATCCCAACCTAGCTGAGTAGCACAATAAAACTTTATGATAATCCGAACACCAAATCTGATCCATTCCTGCAGCCTGCAGAATTCTGCTCCACCACCCCTGTCCACACAAGCTTTTTGCTTTTACACTTTCAAATTATTCTTGTTTCTCACACAGAGCACTTAAATCGCATTCCGGAAGGGGAAGGGTTAACTCTCACACATAACACTGAACTCGCATACCAGGAAGGGGGGGAAAGGGAAGGGCACTCTCAGCCACTTCTCCTGTTTTTGTCTTTTTTTTTTTTCACCCTTCCCCTGTGCTAGGTATTTTAAAATCTCATCCTTTGCAGCCTTCCATTCCAAAGGTCCGAGTAAATATACCCACTTGCCGGCTCAACGGACATTTGGAATTAAAAGGCTTCATCAGTGCATTCCTAGGATCAAGACAAACAGGGCTTCTAAACAATTTGCAAGTATTTCAACATTTTCAGCTCAGTCCACCTCTGAGGAAGAACGTCCGCCGGTAAACTATCCCTCTCAGTTCCTCTGGTACTCTTATACATCAAACAATTCACAGAGAACACTTATGACATAAAACACATAACATATAGCAGTGATCACTTGCTTCATTCGTCTCTGGCTGCTTCCTTTGCAGGGGAGCAGAACTGCGGATCGCAACTCTACACTCGCTTCGCACTCAATTGCGTGTCTCATGCAACAACACACTCACAAACAAACACTCCACAACATAGGAGAAGTTTAAATGAGCTCTTAGCGATGTTAAAATACACACGGTACCTATACTGAAGGTTTGCAACAGGTGTAGAAGATGATAGCTATCTCATACACAGCACTCCTGCTTCCTCAGCAAGGAGAGCTCAATTCACAATATTATCTTACCCATAACACCATAATCCCTCACTTCGCGTCTCCATCTAATGAGAATCTTGGCATTATACCACAATCTCTCACTCTGTGTCTCCATCTAACAAGAATCTTGGGATTATATTTTACCTGGTGTTCATCTCCCACAGCAGGGAGCACCCATACCTGACCACAAGAGCAAATTCGATATTTTACCAGGGGCGGGCAGTGCCACCTACTCACCCTGCTCAAGTAGGGGACTCATATTCCCACTAGCGGACTTACAGGGTCTCGGCAAAGCTACCCTAACCCTTCGTCACCACATGAAACGTCCCATCCACCATTTACAGACTCGTCCCCCTGTACTACTCTGCAGTTAAATCCAAATTATCATACCAAATCATGCATAAATTGCATACCTGGTCCGCCCACTGATGGGCAGTCTCTCCCCCCGCAGCAATCGGGTAGAGATGGGAGATTCTCCGGAGAAATAGCTTACCGGGGCGCGCCTTAGAATGTCCCACTCCCCACCGATCCTGCAGCCGGGCAGAGAGGGTGTCCCATCTGGAGTGCCAAATTGTTTTGCGGATTCAAACCCTATAACCCAAAATGAGTTATAAAGCAGGTATGTTTATTCCCAGCGCTGGGGTGCAAGGGGGTTCTCCTCCTCCTAGCTTGCACACCGTATAGCTTAACAAGCAGCTACTTATAGTGCAAAGACAGGCATAGGTGTAAGCGCCTACTACATATTCATACCCTTTCCCCGCTTCGTATTATAATTAGTTCTGGAAAGTTCGATCCAGTCTGCGTAGTGCCTCCTGAAAGTCGTGGGCCAGGGTTTTAGAGATGAAGTAGGAAGTCTTCCTCAGGATGACTATCTTTCTTTTTGAACTTTGCACTGACTCGGTCTCCTCTGGCTGCTTTCAAACTCCTGAACCAAATGCAGACAGCTTTCTGCATTCCAATGCCCACTTATCAGTAAACTTCCGCTAGCTGGCTCCTTCGTCACCAACTTCCAAGGTCTTCAAGGAGAACAACGCCAAGCTCTAACAAACACTCTCAACCCCCTTGTCCGCTTTTGCTCATCAATGGTGCCCAAAGCACACCTGGCATGCCTTGGGTGCAAAGAGAGCATCAAGAGCTTCAGAAATTGAGACACAGCAGACGGACAAGAAAAATGACACAGCAACAGACAGAGGCTGGAACTGCCCTGCCCATGCTAGTGTTCAGCTGAGAAGTAGGCCCCTCTGCCTTTACCTGCCTAAAGAGTACTCTTCCTGCTTGGCCCTCTCCCCTGTGCTACTCTTGAAATACCTCCCTGCCATTCCCAACCTCCTCTCCTCTGCCACACCCTACGCCAGCCCTGGTCCCTGAACTTATCTTTGAGAAGGCCAGGAGTCATTCTCAGCAGAAAAAACTGCAACAGCATCAGCTATGTGGGATGATCCTACAGTCAACAGGTTCTTCTTTCCCATCTGCAAGAAAACCAAATAGAGAACTAAAACTGTGCCGACAGTCAGCATTGCACTGGTCAGTGTCAGTGTCTCACAGAACAACTTGCTCTGCCCAACTGCCATGTTGTTCACTCACTTGTTCCACACTGTTTCTAATGTCAGATGCTGCAGCTGTTATTACCTAGGGCAACTAAGATAAGAAGGGAAAGTTACTGTTGTTGTGAGAAGCCTTTCCTGTGCTCCTTCTCCCTACTACCCAGCTCATCTCAAATGCTCTTCCCGTTCCTAAGGTAGCCTGCATTGTACTTCAAACCCAAAAGTAAATACTTCAGAGTTGCCATATAGTTCTTTGCTCTGAGAGACATACTGAACTTCCTTCTCACCATCAGCCCCACAATAATGAGAATAAGCCTGAATAGCTTACCAGTGCCCCAGAATTCTATGCAGTCTGCTTCCCTCTCCTCCCCATCACTCCCTTCATAGGAACACCGTGGCAATACCCAGGACAAAAGAAAGGTGAGCCATGGGGATCCAGATGTTAGGAAGTTACCCAACTTCAGTCACTGGAGGGAACAAAAAAAACTTGCAAAAATATTCTATTTGGAAACTAGTAAAGACGATAGACACAGAAGGCATGAAAACACAGGACACTCACTATGCAGCGATTGAGACAGACCAAAGGATGAAGCAGAGAAGATGAAAAGCCCAATGCAACAGTGCTGAGAGGCACTCAAGGCCAATAATTTACAAAGACACCAAAGGGATTACAGAGGCAGTCAATCAATGGAAAAACTCAACATGTGGGGATTTGACTACTGAAAGACCTAAATTGAAAACTCAGTGACCATAAAAAACCCACAAGGGATAACAAGGAGGAGATAACTGCTGCAACTAATACTAGAGCAAACCTCACTGGTAAATTAAGGAAAAATCCAAAACTCTGCTAATGAGGGAGACTCATGTGCCCACAGACCAGATGAAGAAGAGTTGCTCAGGTACTAAATCTTACAAGCCAAAATAATATCCATTCTCTTTCCTGAGAAATGGAAGGGAAAGTAGGGACAGAATCCTGCACCACACATAAGTGCCAAGTCCATACCTTCAAGTAGTGAGGTCTCTAACATTCAGATGGATGCAAAGAAGTCAGTTAGGGAACACAGTAAGTAGAAGGCACAAGGGAGCAGGGATCTCAGAGCCCTGGAGATTACATTTTTCAGTGTAGCTGATGCTTTTCAAGATCAAACTCATCTGCTGTTCAAACCAGACAATTGCTGTACAAAGGTCCAGATGATCCACACCTTGTGTGTCAACTTCATCTTATATCCCACCATCTGCAGAGATACTAGAACAGGTCAAACCTGAATGGCACTCACATCTGACTGCAAAACCAACCTGAGAAAGGCCAATGAACCTACCTCCATTTCTCTAAGCATCCCCCAGTCCTAAACCCTTAGTTCTTCTCTAATCCTGAACAGCCAGAAAAGGAAGCCTCCTCCTTCCTAACAGGACCTGCCCTATATTTGAACTCCCTGACCCTTCTGTGTTGCTATTCCATGGGAGCTGTGCTTCTGAACCCTTCCCTGTGTTCTGCTGGCCCCTTCTATCTTCTGCCATCCCACAGACTCAAATTCCCACTGTAGGCTGCAAATTGAATTCCAGGTTATTGTAACCTAACTGCTACAAACTGCAACAGCTCTAGCACCAGTGCATCATATCACGTGAAATGAGGAACCGCAAAAAAAATCTCATAATCAGAAATTCTAAGCAAAGGCAAAGCATCTAGAAAAAAAATAAAAAAAACCCCAAGCCCAAACTATTAAAACATCTTGCCATCTCCAACACCCAATAAAAAAGTCGCAGGCTTAAAAACAAACACATCCCTGTACACGAAAAAATATACTCACAGCTGCATATGCTGCTTAGCGTAGACTCCTCTCAAAGCTCTTACCTCCAACATATGCCTCTACTTCTCTAAAAGACAAAAAAAAAACTAAACAAAAATTACTAAAATAGCTTAGCATGCTTAAAAGCAGCAAACACTTGAAAGAACAGCAGAGCACTGACCTCAAAGAAAATTAGAAGCTAAATGACCTCCAGAGGCAAGGCCTGTGGCTTATATACCCCTGGGCCTCCCCACCCACCACCTGGGAATAGGGCAGGGCAAACCCCTCAAAGGCATAAATAGGGTCTGGGGAGCAGCTGTATTTTATTAACTCTGCCTCACATTCACAGCAAGAAAAGTGTTGAATGCAAAAAAGGAATCTTAGCAGAAATAACAGTATATGTTCTTTCAATACAATATTGTGCCAGTGATGTGACTAGGTATTGAATGTTTTAGGGTTGGACTTCTTTGTTCCTTTTATTTACAGTGCTGTCATGCTATTTTTTTCCCCTTGGTTTTCCTGTACTCCTTTTATTTTTCTGTTCTGTCTTCTCTCCCTTTAATTTCAAAACTTCTGTCTCTGTCCTGCATCTGTAGTACCTTTTTCTTTTTCCATCTTTCCATCCCAATCTTCTTCCTTCTCTTTTCCCCCCAATTTAACTGCCCTCATCCCTGGACTTCTTTTTTTTTCTGTGCCTGCAAGTGCCTTGCCTTCCTCTCTCTTTCCATTTTGCTCTTTCTCTCCCTATCCCTTTGTATTGCTCACTGTTGCTGTTCTAGTTTTTCCTTTCATTCTGCACCTTGACAAGCCCCTTTCTTGCTCATCTTGCTATTCTGATCTTTTCTGCTAATCCCCGCCCTTTTTTTTTAATCCTCTCTGTCTGCATGGCTCCTAATGCCTCTCTTTTTTAAACCAGTCCTCTGTGCTTCTCAAACAAGTCAGCTCTACTTTAAGTACCCACATGGCTTTATAAGATTCCTACTCACTCTGAAATTTTCTTCTAAGTTTCTGCTTAGAGGAGTGTTGGTGAAAAGATCCATGTGTTGATATCATCAGGATGTCTAAAGTGGCAGAGCTTTAGGGCATTTTCTTCCCCTCTCTCCCTCCCTGCCCCAGCGCTCTGTGACTTAGAGGTGCGGGACCCTAGCTGACTTGCTTTTTGTACATGCCTGGGATTCACAGATCCCTGCAGTGGGAGCCTGACTAATGATGTTGCAGCAGTGATATAGTATAGTAAGGGTTGGAAGGGACCTTAAAGATTATGTAGTTCCAAGCCCCCTGCCATGGGCAGGGACATCCCACTAAACCAGGCTGCCCAAGGCCCCATCCAACCTGGCCTTGAACACTTCCAGGGACAGGGCATCCTCAACCTCCTTGGGCTACCTGTTCCAGTGTCTCACTGCTCTCATGGTGGAGAAATTCTTCCTAACAGCTAGCCTAAATCTGCCCCTCTCCAGTTTATAGCCATTCCTCCTTGTCCTATCCCCATAAGCCATTATGAATAGACCCTTTCCAGCTTTCCTGTAGGCCCCCTTCAGGTACTGGAAGGTTGCTATAAGATCTGCTCTGAGCCTTGTCTTCTCCAGGCTGAACAGGCCCAACTGTCTCAGCCTGTCCTCATACAGAAGGTGCTCCAGCCCCCTGATCATCTTTGTAGCCCTCCTCTGGACCCATTCCAACAGCTCCATATCATATGTTGAGGATTCCAGAACTGGACGCAGTATTCCAGATGAGGTCCCACAATAGGAACACTCCACCTACGACACACACCCCCCCCAAGTCTCTCGGCGCTGATTGGTCACTGCACTCTGAGTGATGTGCTGCTCAGCCAATGGGAGCGCTCTCTCCTCTGCCCCACCCCCCCATCCCCCCACCCCCACACCGCGCTCTGTGGGCGCTGTTTGGCCATCTGACACTGACTGATGTGCACCCTATCCAGTAAGTGCGCAGACCACGGGGCCCAGCCCCTGGGCGCTCTGCTGGCACTGATTGGTTGAATCTATCTGAGTGACTCGCGGCTCAGCCAATAGGAGCCCTCAGTTTAGGACCCGCCCCCGCCCCCCTTGGCGTTGATTGACCACTGCTCCCTGAGTGACGCTTGAATCAGCCAATGGGAAGGCTCGATTTAGGGCTCCACACACCCTCCCCCTGTACTTTACCAGCTCTAATTGACCAAAGTTACATGACTGACGTGTGGCTGAGCCAATGGGAGCATTCCATCTATAGCCCGGCCCACTCCCGCCCCCCCGCTGCTCTCTCAGCACTGATTGGTCGCTGCTCCCAGAGTGACGTGCAGCTCAGCCAATGGGAGCGCTCGCTCCTCGGCCCCCATGCTCCCCCTCACTGCTATGTTGGCGTTGATTGGTCACTGTTCTCTGAGTGACGCCTGCCTCTGCCAGTGGAAGATCTTGTTCATCGCCCCGCCTCCTCGACACTCTGTCGGCGCTGATTGGCTGCTGCTGAGTGACGTGCAGCTGAGCCAATGGGAGCCTCCATCCTCAGCACACACATCTCCATTCGTGCTCTTGGCGCTGATTGGCCAACGCTCTTTGAGTGACATGAGGCTCAGCTAATGGGAGCGCTAGGTTTAGGACCCGCCTTCCACCACTCTCTCAGCTCTGATTGACTGCTGCTTCCTGAGTGACGCGCTGATCAGCCAGTGGGAAGGCTCAGTCTAGGGCTCGCGACGCCGGTGCGCTCTTAGCGCTGATTGGTAGATGCTACATGAGTGACGCACAGCTAAGCCAATGGGAGTGCTTCGTCTACAGCCCGCCCCCCGCCCTCTCAGCACTGATCGGTCGCTGCTCCCTGAGTGACGCCCGGCTCAGCCAATGGGAGCTCTCCCTCCTCTCCCGACTCTCACCCCATTTGCAGTCTGTCTGCGCTGAGTGGGGCCGAACCCAGGCGAGACGAACCTTGCCGTGCGGAACTGTGCCGAGCCGAGGCCACATTTTGGGGCTGTCAGGGGACACAGGGGGCGCGGGCAGCCCGGGCAGTGACAGGGAGGCTTACGGGGGAGACTCGGGGGCACACGGGGCGCTGTCCCTCTCCCAGCCCCAGCCTGCATCCCACTGGCCACAGGCGGCGGCGGGCAGGGTGGGAAGAAGACGGCGAAGAGCAGAGCCGAGCCGTATCGTGCCGAGCAGTGACCGGGTGGAGCCGAGAAAAGCCGAGCGGCTCCGAGACGAGGTTTGAAAGGCGCCGCCCGCCTGCTCGCTCGCTCTCCGCCCCGCCTCTCCCTTAGCGCGGCCCCGTGCACCACCCAGGCTGCAGTATCGCTCTGCGGCCGCGGCACGGCAGCACTGAGCACCCCCGTTCAGTCACAAGCATTGGTGGAAAAAGGGGAAAAGCGCAGCTTTTGAAAGCGGTGGGGGAGAGGGGGCGGGAAGAGGGAATCTCTAAACCTTTCGCTGCAGGACCGCGCTGCAGCCACAACGCGGCCACCCTGGGCCGGGTGAAGCTATTTTTGCCGATTTTACCATTTTATTCATTTTGGGGATCGACACGAACGGGCGCCGAATTGGCCGGAGCAGCAGCCCTTACGGCGCTGCCCGCACAACCCTCACCTACTGCCGGGCTCCGGAGCGTTGCAAACCGTGCCTTCCCTGGGCACGACTGCGTCTGACCATGACTGAGGTGCCAGCACTTTGGTCCGGTTCCACACAGCACAGACGTTCCCAGGTAGGCAAACAGGGCTGCGCCTAACGTTCAGCTGCAGCTGCAGGCTCCGCGCTTCCTGCGCCACTGAGGGGACAGTTTCAGAGCCGTCTACAGCCCTGAAATTTCATGCACCTGAACTGCTCTCCAAATAAAAGCTGAAAGACAGAGGTGACATTTCCAGAGGAAAGGAAGCTTTCTCCTGCACCCGCACAGCCCCCGGTACACGTCCTCCGGGCGACGGAAGCTGTTCCGACAGGAAGTACTTCAGCTTTGCAATACACAAAGGCTAGAAAGGAAAAACTGACCCAGTGCAGGAAAATACACAGAATTCAAATCCAACACAAGCGGATTTTTGAAGTGGCAGATGCATCGACAATGAGAATATTTCCCAGCTGAACATCCACACGCGAACGCGATCCAGCAAACTCCCCCAGCACACGAGAGAGCCCTTCCAAGTCAATAGACTGACCATACAGGGAAGTGGACTGCCGAATCGGAGCCTGCACTGCACGGCATGGCATTCCCAGTGCGAGACCCTGGCTCACGGCACGATCGCCACGCACCCTTGCACGGTCTCTGCCTCATTCTTTCTTCGTTTGAAACACTGAAAAAGTAAAACGCCTACAGCACACAGCGACCGATCAAAAGCTTGAATCCAGACAATGCTGGTTTACACAGGGCTCTTCCGGCTTCCCTATGCCTGGGCAGAAGAGGCCAAAGGGTCCCCAGATACGGACACGGTGCTCCCAGTCACACAGCAAAGGTGGTGACAATGCAACCCAGGCAAGACCGCACATTCAGCCTGGGCACAGGCAGCTGAAGGAAATTCGCTTCCCACGCAGCACCGAGAAGAGTGACCTGTGAGAGGGAACACACAAAAAGGAATGTTAGCAGGGTGGTGAGATGAAGTGGCCCTCGGCCCCAAGACAAAAGCGTGTTCCTCCTTCGCCCACATTTCCTTCTCTGACCTTCCAATCACACACACACACCCGCCCCCCACTACAGCCCACCCAAAGAAAGCCAAGAAGAGAATCTCCTTCCAAATAACAGCAAAATTTTTCACTTGTGTCCCTGAAAGGAAGCCGCAAGGTACGGGAGGACTTGTGAGACGGAAAGCAGTGTCACCGGGCCAAGTTTCAGAAAAGTCCAGAGAGAATGCAATTCATTTGAATAGTTCTTCTGTTAGAAATACTTTGTCAAAAAGAGAAACCAAACCAAACTGAATCTTCCCCAGTGTAAACTCGTTACACTAAGACATTCTAAATCACATCCACGTGAAAGTCTGACCTAGAAAAGCAGCCCGGGCACACTGCTATTTATTCTCCTTTTGAAGCACAAAAGGCTCCCAGCGCACCTCTTAACACAGACTATGGGCCTAAGAAACACACACATGAAAGTAAGGGGTACGACAGCAAGGCAGCTCTTCCAGACACACACGTCACTGCAGGTTCAGCAAGTGCCTCTACAGGAAACGGATTCGGCCCAGCAGTGAGGGACAGCAATCGGGTTAGGAATTTTGATCTACTTCAGGTACACGATATTTGTATAAAGTAACAAGGCCTGGCTTAGTCTCTGGAGGACAAAAGCCTAGACCCGAAGCCAGGCCATGGAGACCACACAGTACTGCCTGTGTGCCATGCCCTGAACACCTGCCTCATACGGAGTTCGCCTCCTTCCGCATTTCAAGCATAACAAGAACGGAACCAAGTGTAGCACTGAGACAGAGCGATCGCACAAAAGCAACTGCTCCCTCTCTTCTCTGCCTGTCCAGAGAGCGCAGAGGGACGAGACCTCTCTCCTACTATCACACAGATGCCCGTCAGCACCAGAATTTATCTAAGACGTCGGGAGACTTTGGCACGGTCAGTGGCTGATCGCTGGGCTTCACTCCTACGCTGCGGCATTTGTGCACCGGGTTTGCCTTGTGAATCTGTGAAAAAAGAAATCAAAGCCAAAATGAGGCAAATGGCTGCAGTTTTGAGGAAGGTGAAACTCGAAACTCGCAGGGGAGATCACCCGTGCGACAAAAGCACACGTCAGTCTGTAAGACTGCTCACTGCCTTGGGCACTGGAGTAAGCCACCAGGAACACGCAAAGCACACTTCAAGGTTGTGGATTTCACAAAGATCATTCCACCTGTGCAGCTCCGAAACCTAGCCATCTCAGCAGAGCTGCCTCTCTTGTTTGTGGGGGTGGTTTTGTTTGTTGGGTTTTGGGTTTTTTTCAGACCAGTTGTACAGCTAAGGAGGAGTCAGTTTGCAACAGGGAAACTCGAAAAGACAGTCTTAACACAGCTCAACATTTAGTATACTCACGCATCCCTTTGGGTTACTCTACAGTCCTTGTTCACAAAGAGCTCACTTACCATTTTCTCATCTTGGCCAAGCAACTTCTTCCTTTTCCCACTGCTCTTGTCACTGTCTGACCTGCTCTTGGTGCCTCTTCCTATGGCTTCTCTACCTGCCAACTGTTACTCAAATGCTCACAGCTCCCTTTTTGTCGCCAGTGCAAGGCTTTCAGGAACTTCAGCACCGAAAAGGCTCTCTAAATTTAGAAACAGGAGGAGACAACATTGTCGCACAGACAGTCTGGTGAAGCAGCGCAGTACTAGTGTCAAACGGAAGCCTCCCTCTGGAGCGCTTCACCTTGCGCAGGTAGTTACTAGATACCTCCAGGCTTCAGGAAAAGAGAAAACCTTACGCCCAAACGTGAGATGTGTTAATGCAGACGTTACCCCATCACAGATGTTCTCATGGGAGAAGCAAGCACGCAATTGTTAGCACAGACGAGTTTTTAGATGGCTCTGTACCCAACAAAGCTCAGTCTGCCCTATAGATGCCTTCACCTCCTTAGAAAAGGGAGAAGTGCCAGCTCTCTCTACGGGGAGCTCCCCGCATCCCACTGACCCTTATCCCAAGCCAGCCCAAATCAGTCACCTGTTCAATACAGCTGCCACATTAGTGCAGGACAGGGGAATGGCAAGAGACGAAAACTCCCACGCTCCCTGGGGACACGAGCTGCTAGGGAATTGCTTGGGTAAGCACAGGGCACTGTTGGCTCTGCTGACAAAGAAGAGGCAACGGCCAGTCTAAACATCATTTGGCAGCATCAGTTGAGTTAGCAGCGAAGCCTCTAGAACTCAACCTGAAAAAAGCTTAGTTTCCTTTCGAGGGACAGAAAGCTCCCGGCAACTGCAATGGGATGAGCTTTAAACCCTCCTGCCTTTCCAAGCCCTGTTTAAGCTGTGAGAGAAGAGAGCCTATCTAGTGCCAGACGTTAACAAAAAGACCCTCTCCCCTGCTCCAACTTCACCACTCGCAGCACTGGAAAGGCCAGGTTGAGCAAATTCTTTGCTTAGAAAATCATATTGAAACCAGAAAGTCATGTCTCATGCTGCCTGCTGGTTGCTTTTGCCAAACATTGCCTCAAGAAAATTTCAGGTGTCCGCTGCAGTCTTCCCATGAGAAAAGCAGGAGGTTGTTTACACGCCAATAAATCCCCAGGCACAGAGAGCGGTCAACAAAGGGATCCAGCTACGCACAGCTCCTGCTCACAAAATACCTCACAGCTCTTCATATGGTTGTGGGAAATCCCATCGCTGACCTCAAAAGGGGAAGGAAATCCTCAAATGCACCAATCCTTAACCCACAGCAAAAGCCTCTCCCCCAGGACAGGACAGTCCATTGCTCAAACTCAGATCCCCGTACCACTCGGGCAGGACGCTTTCTGAAAACAATCGCAACAACACGCGCTGCTTCAAGTCCGGCCATGCCCCTTACCCTTTTCATCCTACTGGCTGTTTGCAGCTATGTAAGGTGGCAGCGCTCCCCATTCATCCATACACAAATGGAACAGCTCAGGCCAAGTGCGGGTTTTGACCTTCTCTGGCAGCTTCAGATGGTCAAAGGAAGGCAGAGGTAGAGCTTCAAACTGGGGCACCTAAAAGAAACAACTGGAAATATTTCTCTCCCCTTCCTCAGAGGCAGGAAGAAGCTTTGGGAGTTTAGCAGATGCTAAGATGCTAGACAGCGCGAGGCGAGTTCTGCCACATCCACTTCACTTCAGCACTGGAATCCAAGGCAGCTTTGAGCTCGTACCCTCTCCTTTGGCAATTCTTGCTGTATTCTCTCCCTTCATATTCACTGCGCTCTGTCTGTCACGGGCATCGGAAGAGAAGGGGCAAACTTCCATGTGCCTCTGCTCTGGCGGTTTCCGTTTGAAGGGCACTGCATAAGTTAGCTTTGCTCACAGGGACCACCTCCTTTTCCTTAAGGCACATTCCTGTTAGGATCTGACACAGCACAGGAGCTTTAGATTTTTGCAGGGAGGCTACAACTCCTCCCTAACAAAGCCACGAGCATTCAAGCTGCATTTGTGAGGGGCACAACGGCAGCACGCCAGTACTCTGTACACAAGTACACGCTTCAGAGAAAGACTTGATTTGGACACAGTTTGCTCAAGAAAGCTCGCACCTCTCCCTGCTGGCCTGCACACACGGTTGCTGTATGCACACTTTGTTCGTTAACATGGACAGCTCTGTTCCTCACCTTAAAAGCAACGCTTCCCTTTGCACAGGTTCGGTTGGCAAAGTACATTTCACCTTGGCATTGCTGTCTCAAACTGGCATTCACTAAATGTGACGCCATCGCGTTCTAAGTTGAACACTCTGGCCAGTGCTGTCAACCCAATCGACGGTGATCAGCAAAGACAAGTCGCGAGACAGCCACATACCTGAACGCTGCTGGCATCGAGGGCACTGTCGCTCTGCTTCTCCATCTCCCTGGGGAGGTGTCGGTATCCCGCAGGGGCTCTCTCGTCGCCAAGACTTCCATCAGATTCTCTCTGCTGACAAAGCAAAAGGAATGAGTTGTTATGGCAAAATGCTCCAAGTAACCGTGCTTTAAATGAACCATCTCCCGCAGCTCTCACCACCGCGTGCAACACCCCAACACCTGGCGAGTTCTAAGCTAAGACAGACCAGCCAGAGCCCATCACAGGACCTGTAGAGATCCTCTAGCTTTTGCTGCCACTCCGAGGCCGTCAAAGGGAGGACGATCGACTGCATTTTCCAAATGGAGGCTTTTCTTGAGGGAGTCAGGCGGACTGCGGTTCATTCCGGTACAGCAGCCTCTGAAAGGCCGCCCCTCCTTCTCCTGACCTCAGGCTCACTGCCATAGGTTATCTTGGACATTAAGCTAATGGGAGAAATATTTTAGCATCCGCTCTTTCCCACCTCGACTGCCCAATGACCTCCTGAGGCACAAGTTCAGCCAAATTTAAAGGAGATGACAAATACTGAGAATGCAGTAAGAAGCACAAGAAACTCAAGCTTATTTCACTCACCTTCACCTCCAAATAGAGCCCTGGCTTCAGGTCTTACAGGCCTTTCTTCTCTTTCACAAAACCAGGATTGGGAATCAGGTTTCGGTCACCTCCCCTGAAAGAACCTTCTCAGCCGTGTGCAAATTCTGCCCAAAGAAACAGTTCTGGCCTCCTTGCCAGCCCCAAAGAGAATAACGTTTGTGACATCCGTTCTCATCTTTTTCAGCAGTGGAAACTCTTCCTTATTAACCAGGCATCAGCATTTCTCCTCACTTGGACTCTAGCTGGCTGCTTGCCTTGCTCTGGTTTCCTCTGCGTTGTAGCCCATCCTCTGCCTGCTCTAGAGAAGAGAAAGCGGAGGTCGGCTTTCGCACAGCTCCAAGGAGACACACCATCTGAGGAACACTGTTTATGTAATTGCGTCACCCATCTCCAACATAACAACCGTGACACAACATCAACTCATGCATAAACAGGCACGTACACACGTGCAAAGGAACACTAAAAAGAAACAACACAAGGCCTCGCTAGGCAACAGCACCATGAAGACGGTCCCACAGAAACCAGACCGAGGCATTCTCATTTAGCCAGTGAAGAGCAGGTAAAGTTCATTCTCCTTCTCCCCCCCATGCCATGCCAGAGCACCCACCGATATCCCTTGTGACGGGACAAGAGACAGAAGAATACAAGGCTCTGAAAAAGCAGGGCTGTTCCACAAGACTTTTGCCAGATTTTCTGCAGCAAGGACACTCTCCAGACTGGCTTTTCAGGCTGTGAGGAAAAAGAAACATGTACGATATGTTAGGAATTTTTAACGCCACCTCAGAATATCATCACAATGCTAACAAAGTCATTTGCCAAGTTACAGGTGACAAATGGAGCTTAAGTATGAAAAGAGACAAAAGCCCCACACACGACGAACAATGATGCAGTTAACAACACGACTACGCCACTGGCACAGAAGCCAGACCAAGAACAAGGATCACACCAAGGCCTCATCCAAAGAGAAACAAATCAAGGAACTGAAAGCAACTTCCCAAACCAGGAGTCAGTACCATGTACGTCATCCTTGGTCAGAGCCGCAAAGTGGACGTTTCTCCTCTCACCTGAATGTCAACCGCTTCCATTTTACCGTGGTCACCCTCTTCTTCCACCGTGAGCCTACAAGAGAGATGGGAAGCCTCCATAGTGGTTTGCAAGGACAAGGTACATCTAACAGGTGCATCTGCATTTCCCTAAGGTACTTGAGGTACGGACTCTACAGTTAATGTTAAGAACATGACAACTCCCCTTCGGTATTTGTGTTACAGGAAATGTTTTAACACAAATACTAAAAATAAGTCTAAAGCGATGTTAAGCCTCAAAATATATGAGAAGGCTAAATAGATATTCTGTGTAAATGGAAACAGAGAAATGTCTAAACCGAGATGATTTGTAGCAAGCGTAATGGATGTTGCACCATTGTAAAACTCTGTGACATGGAAAGGTTTGAAATGCAAAGAACCCTGGTTATAGAAGGGATCCAAAAAAGCCACCTCCCTCCTAAATCCATACTGACAATATAAAAGCGTTTTCCAAAGCTCCCCTTCCCCTTCTTCCCCTCATCCCCTCCTTTCCCCCCGTCTTTCCCCATTTTTCCCCCTTCTCTCCCCTTTCCCCCTCCTCTCCCAAGTGGGGATTTCCCCCGCGGGGCCGCACGCAGAGCAAAGACACAGCACCGAAGCCCCCGAACGGCCCCGAGCCGGCCCCGGAGGCAGCGAAACACAGCCCGGCCCCGGGAAGACTGCGGGTCACAGAGAGCGAGCCCGGAGCGGCGGCGCCGCCCATACAGTGCGGGCGCGCGGGCCGGAGCGGCGCGGCCGGCCATAGCGTGCCCCCCCGCCATCCCCGCTCAGAAATCGAGCCGCGCCTCTCTGAGTGCCTCTGACTCACCCGAGCCGAGCCCCGTTCCGGCCGTGCATGAGCGGTGCCGCCGCAGCCACGCTCCAGTCGCCGGCGGACAGCGGGCAGCGCCCGATCCCCATCCGCAGCACGACTCGGACTCGGCCGTACCCCCACCCCGCACTCCGCCGCCCGTAGAGCCGGCCCGGGACCCGGCGAGGCGGAGCTCGGCGCCTGCGGAGGCGCCGGTCCTGGCGCCGCCACGTGGCCGTAACGCGGGGGCCGGGGGAGTGGTACTGCTCAAGGCGGAAGCCGAGCGGAGCGGAGCAACACGGGGCTGCAGGGACATGGGGGGACGTGAGGAACACAGGGGACGCGGACACCACGGCTGCAGGGAGAGCGACCTTCACGCAGCCCCCACTCCGATGACTCCACCGTCCCTGCGCGACACCCGTATTGCAGTACCGGGCTGCGGCCAGAAGGAGACAGCACTGAGACCCCGCACCGTTCACCCTGCGGTCACCGTTTTTCCCACACCAGACACAAAAGCGCGCTGAACTGGCCAAAGCAGCAGCAACCACAGAACTGCTCTCACAGCCCTCACCGTGCTCCTCGGCTTTTGAGCCATGGAATTGCAAACCGTGCCTTCGGTCAAACCGACCCTGACAAATATGCCGGCAGTTTGGTCCGATTCCATGGAACGTGTACACTCCCAGACTCACGGACAGACCCGCAGCAAACAGGGCTGCTTTAGCATTCAGATGGAGTTGGAGGATTTGTGCTTAATGGTTACATTTTCAGACCTGTTTACATCCAGTAAATCTCACCTTAACCAGGCAACTGCTCTGCCAACAAAAGCTGAACGACAGAGGCTGCATTTCCAGAGGAAAGCCAGCTTTCTCCTGCTCCTGCACGCCTTCCAGAACACATTCTCTGTACAATGGAAGCTGTCCTGATGGGAAGTACTTGACCTTTTCAGCTACGTGAAGACTACAAAATAAAAAAAACAACCTGGTCCAGGAAAATGTGCAGAATTCAAATCCAACAGAAGTGATTTCTTATATGGCGGACACACCAATGGCAAAAGTATTTCCCTGCTGAACATTCACACACAATCGAGATCCAGGGAACTCCTCTAAGCATGCAAGCAAACCTATTAAAGTCAATTGACTACCAATGCACTAGAGTGGGCTGCTAAATCGGAGCTTGCATTTCACAGCAGAGTATTCAGTCTGTCAGATTCTGGAAAACAGTGTGTTCACAACACACCCGGAATGATCTTTTTCTTTCTTTTTATCTGAACATTGAAAAAGTAAAAGACATACAGCACATGTCAACAGGAAAAAAGGACACTGAGGAAACTGGATACAAATTTAAAACAAAGAGCAGCACTATTGAAGTGATCCCTAGGATAAGGTATTTACCATGTAAGAGTAATACTTTGAACAGCAGCACACTCTCCAGCCAAGTTCTGCAACATCAATACATGATCGCATACATCCATTCTTTACACAAATGAAGCCACCTCATTCAGCCTTTCCTTGGGGGGGATTTTACAATCAAGATTCTAAAAGTTTGTCTGGACTGGGAAGACCAACTAGACTGGTCTCTACTTTTCTCCAGGCAAGGTTTCCAAAACAAGAAACCAGAACTCCGGGTGAATTACTGTACCAACAAAAGTAAAAAGAACAGAAGTGATTGTGTCTTATAAGGTGTACCATCACTGAAAAGGCTCCACATGGGCACTTTTTCTTTTTCCTTCTAACAGCTCTGGAATATTGACTCCTCCTATCCTGTGACCCACTAAAACCCTGAACCTTTACTCCAAGGAGATTAAAAAAGTATCTTCCTATTAAACATACTAAATAGGCAAAAACTGTAGAGATAAAAATAAGCATCACCATTTCATAAGGAAACTTGAAGTTACTCAACAAATTCTTAAGAGCTGAAGTCCTTCTTTGGAGCTGCTCTATGATCTTTTCAAGTCCCCCTGACAGCTGAGGGCCACTGAGAAAATTATTAATAAAGTACTTTTTGTCTAACAGTGCTCAGACAAGGGAAACAATTTAATTTTCCAGTGTCTTCTCACTGGACATGTGGACAGCAGTCCAAACAGTAAAGACCCACCAAAAGATGCTGACAACATCTTTTCAATGGGCACCACCAGAGTTCTTCAGCACCCAAAAAAGAGAAATTGTTTTTTTCTTTCACTGGCCATGCAACAGGTTTGTCAGTGAAAAGAGGAGGATGAAAACTTACTGCCTGCATCCAACCTTTTTTTTTTTTAAATAATTTTTCCACACAATATCTTCTACAGTGATATTCTGTGGCACAGTTAGGGTTTCCATATACTCTAGCACTACCAGAGCTTCTAAGCACAGACCAAGACTCTATACAGAGCTGTTATATCTTCAAGAGCTGTCCTATTTATAGACTACTGTCTGCAAAACAAAGTAAACCAGTTTGTTTTGAAGCCTTTCCCCCCCATATCCCCTCCACACCCCTTTCTCCTTAACTTTGCTGCACTGCTGCTACAGGACAACTTCCTGCAGTACCACTAAGAACAATATTGTCTCCTTGGTTTGGAAGTGTTATGGCAAGGCTCTAAAGTGCCATGGCCGGCTTGGAGAAGGCAAACAGGAATTCCAGATTTTGAGTTACTAGATCAATTTACTGTAAATTACAGGAAACTCAAACTTCAAAACCAAAAGTATAATCTATGAATGTGAAAACAATGCAGAATTTAAAATCTGATTTACCAAAAAAAAATCCTGTTCTTTTTACTGATCTTCACTTGGTAGCAAATCTTCACCACTATACACCAAGCTATGTTTTTATAGGTATATTTTTATATACATATACACACACATATATATGCAGACAAGCTTCTATGAATTCATATTTTCTCCACTGCACAATAAAAATGCACTTAATGCACAGGCTACTAGATATTAAGCCAAGACAGAGATTGAAAGAAAAATGGTGAAGTTTTATTTCTCTTCTTTTCCATTTTCTAGGATTAAAATTCATAGTTTTCAGCTAAAAATCAGGACTGACTGCATTTATTTTTCCCAGAAATTGGACTTAAAACTATTTAGCATTATCAGTGTAGACTAATCACAGGTATATATAGTTCACCACACAGAAGAGAATTAGTTATTAGTTTATCCATCATAAATGTTTAAATCATCTAGCAGAAAGAATTCAGAGAAGTCCAAGGTAAATTCTTAAGTGCTATGGATTAAATTAATATCCTACAATTACAGCAACACTGTTTTAGTTTATAAGAGTTTAAGTGGTGCATAAGTGTTATGCAGGCTTGTTCTCCTCTACCCCAGAATGGATGCCACCATTCAGGATAAGCTCTCATTGCAGGACAGCTAGAACACCTAGCAACACACCACAGGAATTTATAGCAAATATGGTATGATCATACAGGGTTTCATGTTTGGAGTAATTTAAAAGTAGGGAGCGATGGGGTCCCCCATTGCAGAGACCATCTGCAATCATAGTTTTGTTTAACTGACACACTCTCTTTTCCCCATTTCGTCTTGCAAACTTCACTTAGAAACCTAGCTAATGCTTAGATTCTCACCTTGCAGAAACCATATGGGAATTCAGCAAATTTCCATTATACTCCCAAATATATGGAAAGAGACAGGCATGTTCATGTGTCCTCCCTGCTGCCAGAAGGCAGATTCTTGTTAAAAGACAGCTTTTCTGATCCGAGTGTCTTCCACCGGACTGCTTTCAGGTGTTCACAAGACCTACATAAAGCCAAGTGTTCCCCGAGGAACTGAATAATTTTGACTTTCAGAAGCACCCAAGTGGTGTACACAAATGTGCAAATGAAGAGAACAGAAGTGCTTTTTGTCCTGCCTAGCCCCAGTTGAGAGAGACGGGCATCCCAGTCTCTGTTGTGCAATGAAGGTTAGTTATTGATGCTTTGTGTCTCTGGGAGCAGCTTGGCTAGTACTCCTTAAAACAAGAATCTTGAAGTGTGGAGTTTACACAGTGCCTCATAACACATTCTTGGCTGCTGCCAACTGACAGCAGGAATGAACCACGAAAAGCAGAGTCATAAAAATATAAGTTATACATTTCTAGATATAAGTCATGCTCTTTATGCTGCAATCCAAAGATATACATTCCAGCGTTTGTCTCCAGGAACTCTGAAGTACAAAGCAAAACAGTTTTCTATTCCCGAGTTCAGGGAGGAAATGGGAAGGAGGAAGAGAGCGCCTCCCACCCCCTCGCCCCCACCCCCATCCACCCGTCCGTAGGGAAACAAACAAACCAACAAAGAAAAAAAACAACAAGCACCCCAACAAAACCCGAAAATGGTTAACCAAGAGCCTTGGTCTCAAGACCAAGGAAAGCAAAGGAATTCAAACTGAACAAGGACGTATTTGTTTTCATACGACTAGATCTACAGTTACAAGGTCACTTAAGCATTAACATAGGTATTTCCTAGTAAGAACATCCCAGCTGGTTTTATTTCCAAACGTGAGGTGGCAGCATACGGACACTGGTCTCTAAAGCCTATCGGTGCCATCTCCGAGAAAGCCGACCAGTTCGGTTACGCGAGTATAACACAAGCTGCCCGCTCTAGACCTGAAAGCTTACCAGAAAGCTGTGAAGCCTGCATAAAATAATAACTTTGAAGATATGTCTTTCATCTACTACCGCTATGCCTGCCCTCAAAGGCAATCGTAAGCCACCAATCGTAAGAGGAAAAGCGCACTGATTATCAGCAACGACGGCCCTACGATTACGGCTTGTCAGCCACGCGCAGAAAATAGGAACTGAGGAGGCGTCTGGGCTTTTTGGAGATGCTCGGGAAGCTACGCTAGCCTTTGTTTGCGTAGGTACAAACGGGTGGGGCCGGGTCCCACCGGGAAGGGCCGGGTGCGGAGCCGGGGCCGCAGCGAGGGCAGCGCGCCGGCTGCGGGGCCAGGGCCGAAGCGAGGTCACAGCACGACCGGGCCGGGTGCAGGGCCGGAGCGAGGGCAGGGCCGGTGGGCGGGGCCGGGTCCCCCCAGGAGGGGCGGGTGCGGGGTCGGAACGCGCGAGCAGGAAAGGCCTTTTTTGGGGCTCGGAAGCGCCATACAAGGCGCGCAGGAAGCGCCATATATGGTGTCGGGTTCCGGGCGCAGGGCTCGCCGGGAGGTTCTACTACCTGCGGTGCCGGCGCTGTCCGGGAACGGGCTCTTCGGGGTTCGCTCTGCCGAGTCGACTGGACGTCAGCTTCTTGGGAATCAGAAATCATGTCTTCTTCAGACCAGCGGCGAACAAAAAGACCTCGCGGAGGCTGCACGGTCGGTGCTTTTCAGCCCCAAGATTTACTTCCTATGTGCGGGCTGAACGCCGCAGCAAGCGTGGGAGCAAAAACCTCGTGCGTTTTCTTCCCTTCATGTCACAAATAGGGGCGCAAATGCAAACCACACGTTCCTGCAATTCAGACCGAATAGTAAAGGTTCAATTATGAGCACTTTCTAGGAAGTTGCACCAAAGGGTACCAGGATGAAAGTGGCCATGGTTGGCATATGTGGGCAATGCCCCAAGCCTGTCAGGGTTTGAGAGGTGTTTGGATGGTGTCCTTAATAATAGGCTGTAACTTTTGGTCAGTCCTGACGTGGTCAGGCAGTTGGACCAGATGGTCATAAGCCCTAGGTTCCTTCCAACTGAACTATTCTTTTGTATTCTGAATGTCTGAACAGAGCAGTGCCCACAGATCAGAAAGGGCTTGGGCTGACTCTAGCTGTTTATTTTGACTTTGGGAACTGGTGGGGGAAGTTAGGTTTAGATTTAGGTAATGTTACTTGCTTCCTTCCTTGAAGCATCAGGTCTGAAGGCCCTTCTTCATTGTCTCACCTCAGGTAAGTGTATTTCTGTGGCTTCTTGCGTGGGTTACATACTCAAACAGTGTGAAGCCAAACATTCAGCTTGCCCAGTCAGTCTGCCTTGGCTGGATGCTGGAACTCCTTGAGATGAAAAAAGCTAGTGCTATTTTCTGAAAAGGCCAGCATGGCCAAACGCAAAGTCACTGTTAGCAGCTTGCACACTGCACCTGGCACTGCAGGCACAAACCACTGCAGAGACAACGCAGCACAGGCCCTTCCCCACAGCTTGTCACAACCTGTGGAGGACAGTCCTTCCTGATAGACAAAAGACTGGGATTTACCAGCTCTTAGGTATCTTCCAGAATTGATGCCATTTGCCAGAGGTGGGCTGCATCCCCAAGAAGGGTTAGCCCAGGGGCTTCATCAGGTTGCCCTTCCTAGCGAGTGGGGTTGATTTTGGCAAGCAGCAGGGCAAGCTGTTTCTGACAGACTGCTTGACAGTTTGTACTGTGCCAGGTGCACTCATCAAGGCCTATATCTGCATCCCAGCTCCTCACAACTGTAAATATTGGTGACTTTCAGAAAGCTTACCTGAAAGGACTGACACCAGAACCCTCCTCTGTATCTGTGTTGATGTGTGCAAAATTCCATAAAACAGTGTCACCTCTTCTCATGTATGCAAATATCTGAGTCCGGTCTGCAGAGAGTTCACGTATCCCCTGAAATGTATTTCAGACTGCCATATAAGGAGGTGCTTTCCTCCTATAAATGCTGAAACATCCATACTAAAGGCTATCAGGCCTACGGGCTTACATGCCCTATGTTGCGTCAAGGAGGAATTTATGACAGCCCTCAGCTGAGCAGGGCTACCTTCCATCAACCGGCCATTTGGACCGAACTTATTGTATTCACTGCTTTATTATCTTGCCATCCAGTGACATTTCTGACTGATTCTAATTTTCAGGCCTCATTTTCAGCACTGGCAGAATTCTTTTTCTTCCTAAGGTTAGCTCACACGCTTCTGGAAAAGCCCGAAACCAGGAATCATGGCTACTTTAAAAGAGCAGTTGATGTACCTAATGCAAGCACATGTGTGCTCAATCCATGCCTTTGTGAGCAACTGGATTTAGGAGTGATTATCTTCCTTCCTTTTTTTTAAGCAGGTATTTCTCCAGGAGACAAGCAACACTTGTTAACTTCCCAGTCACTCAAGGAGCCAGGGTTGCTGCAGCACAGTCTTCCTACATAGCAACATAAAGGAAAAATGTGGAAGTCTGCATGATTTGATATTTTATTTATTTTTTTTTCTGAAGGGTATTGTACACCAAATATCCCATCGGCAGGAAAGCGCATTCAATGTGTTTAGAAGCCAAACAGTCACTGTCATTTTAACAAACACAATTACAAAGTAAAAATAAACCACAAAATAATGAACCGCATGTTCATAACATACAAAAAATTGCTGCCTACTCAGTAGGTAACTACAACATTTCAACTCCTGAATATATATATATATATATATATATAAATTTACATTTTTGTAACAAAAATAGACTTTGAGAGGTGTGGGGGGTTTTTTGCTTACATTTCATCCCCCAGGACTTTCTTGTACTCCCCTCCCCACCCATTCCCTGCTCTCCCTTACATTCTTTGAAATACAATCCTTTCACTTTAAGGCTAGATGCAAAGCATCCATTCACACAAATGCATGACGTCAGCAAGGCTTCACAAAAAAGGCACCAAGACTTGTAACTTTAAAACCAAAACTTCTGCCACATGTGAGTGTGTCTCATCAGATGATATTTACATAGCATCACTCTAACATGCTCAAACACAGTTAAGTGCTGTTCCCAAAGAAGTTTGAAACTCATTACAGCATTGTCACTGAAATAGAATTTACATTTACAAAATATGGCCCTGCAAACTCCAAATAATACAATATGGATACCAAAGATTTTTCACATCATTAGTACCTAAAGGAAAGGAAAACCATGTCACATGTACACTTTACATCAGCTATATACTTAATCAAAAGTCCTTTCTTTCTAATAAAAGACTACTGTTTACGGGCAAAATTATACTGAACTTATATCCACATTCCATGCAAATTAAGTCATTCAACAGAGGTGGGAAACTTAAACGGCTGTTGTTTCAGGCAGCTGAAGTTTAAAGAAAAGTTAAATAGCCTTGCAACGTATGGTATTGGGGGAGTAATTGGAAACTCCATGTCTGATAGTACCAATGGAAAAGGTGCATTCTCATGTTCCAGAAGGTAATCTCAGCAAATCTCAATTGTCCTTGGAGAAAAGGCTGATGTCATGTCTGAAAGTGCTGAAGTCACCTGTGAGCTGAAATTGTTGGTGACCCCTGGTGAAGAGAAGGAGGTAGCCACTTGGGTCTGAAAAGTGGCAGTGCCAGAAGGGTAAGTGGTGGCTATAGAAGGAGAAGGGAATGTGGTGTGTGCAGGGGAGGGATAGGAAGAGGGAGCAGGGGAGGAATACACTGTGCGCACTGGTGAGGGGTAAGTGGTGGCTATGGAGGAAGGGTAGGATGTAGTCACAGGTGATGAATAGGTGGGAATCGGGGAAGCAGTTGAGACTGGAGCTGCCTTTTCCACTTTCTTGTCCTTCTGCCTAAGGTGGATTTTAGTGTGTCTCTTCCTCTCATCACTTCTGGCAAACTTTCTGCCACAAATATCACAGGCAAATGGCTTCTCTCCTGTGTGTGTGCGAATATGCGTAGTCAAGTGGTCGCTTCTGCTGAAGTTCCGCATGCAAATGCGGCACTGGAAAGGTTTCTGTCCTGTGTGGATGCGAATGTGCCGTGTTAGCTCATCAGACCGTGAAAACCTCCGGTCACAGGACTCCACGGGGCAGGCATAGGGTCGCTCATGAGGAGGAGTCTTGCTAGGACGATTTGGGTATTTCCTCATCCTGCTGGGCTTGATCAGCTGGGACTGATAGTTCGTGTTGAGGGTCTTCAACTCTTGTGAGCCTGTCTGAGTTGCAAATGCTTTAATAGTGGACAGCGGCGTGAGAGAAGGCTGCTGTGCTCTCGTCTCAAGGGCTGGGAAGGGCTTCTGATCAGTTGGAACAAGACTGAGCTCACCCTGTTGCTGAGGGAACAGGTAATCCGGGATCATTGGCACCTGAAAGTTGGTTTTAGCAGTCGGATAAGCTGGAGGTGGATACTGGATGGGAGCTCCAGAGGGGTTGGGAAAGGACTGGGTCTGCGGTTCAGGGAAAATGTCAGAGCTGGAATTAGGAAAAGTTGGTGCAGCTGAATAAATTGGACTGTTCTCACTAGCTTGGACAGAACAGCTCAGAGGGGTACTCTGGGAGGAGGAGGATGGTGATGATGAGGAAGCCGTAGAGGTGGGAGGTGCGTTAGCCATGCCCACTAGCCCACTGACCAGGCTGAAGAGGGGCTCTGGCCATAGGGTGTTGCTACTGTTGGGGGCCGGCTCTAGGGAGAAGCGCCCCGTGTAGGTTATCGGTGGCAGTCGCGTCGTTTGGCTGGGATAGCTGGTTTCTGGCAGGCTTTTCTCGCTGTTCAGTGGCATCTCGGGAAAAGTGTCTGAAAAGAGAGGAAGAGCGATTGCTTCCAGCAGCCACCGCAGCTGCTGCTAGTGGTTCGCGAACCCCCCCCCGCCCTTCCCGCGCAGCGCAGCCCGAGATCTGTGCTTCTGGTTAATTAATAATTCAGTGTAACATATCGCAGCGCCGCTGGCGGCTCTCCAGCAGCAGCCAGCCCGGAGCCACTGACGCAGACGGGAGATTCCCCCCGCGCAGCCGCCGGGACCGGGGCGCCGCTGCAGCGCGGAGTCCCCGCAGGCGCCGCTGTCCCCGCGGCGCACTGGGACTCCCCGCACGCTTACCTGCCGCGAGGTGCTCAAAATGCTGCTCCCCGGGTTCCCCGGCGGCGCTGAACCCCGCGCTTTCGGGGGCCCCGGGCGGGGCGAGGAACTGAGGGCCCCCGCCGCCGAGCAGCATCATCTCCTCCAGCTTGGGATAGTGAGGGTCCATGACGGGGGGCGAATGCGGGAAGGCGCCGAAGGGGTCGGCGATCTGCAGCGGGGGCAGGAGCTGCATCTCTGCCTTGGCTGCGGCCATGAGGGCGCCGGGCGCGGGCTCCGGCGGGTGGTGGCGGCGCCGCCGCGGGCCCGACTAACGGGCTGTAGCTGCGGCGAGGCAGCCGTCGCCTGCTGCGAGCTGCGAGCCCCGCGCCGCCGTAGCCCCGGCGCTGCCCGCTGGAAGCGCTCGGCGGCGGCAGCGCGGCTCCTCTCCTTCTTCTCCTCCTCCCTCCCTCCCCCCCTCCCTCGCCCGGGGCCGCCTCGACTCTGCCTGCTGGAAGCGCTCGGCTCCCCGCCCGCCCGGCGCTGCCTCTATATATCGGGTCCCACCGGCCGCGGCCCGCCCCGGCCCTGACGTACATGGCCATATGTGGAAAGCAGGAAGCCCTTATATGGATGCGGATGGAGGACCCCGCCTGGCGTCAGTGCCTGGCACTGGGGAAAGCCGGGCTGAGGGGGGGCTCTCCCGCCCCGCATCGGGTGCCCCGCGCCCGTTGCGGACCTCTCTCCTCTCACCCCAGGCAGCGCTGTCGCGGCGCCGCCGGCCCCGGGGCACTGGGTCCCCAGCTCCCGCCCGCCCCGCCGGAAGCCTCCGCCGCACTTTCCATATTAGGAAACTCCCTTATAAGTCTCGGTTCCGGCGGAGGCTTCCCGCTCCTTATATGTCGATTCCGGCCGCGGCGGGGGGGGGGGCGCGGGGAGCCCGGGTTGCCGCCGGGCCGCGGAAGCTCGCGGAGGGCTCGGGAGCGCGCGGCTGCGGCCCGGGCCGACAACTTGGGGGCCTCAGGGAGCGCCCGGGAGGCTCCGCCGCGGCCCCGCGGGCAGCGCCGTTTCCTCCACACGGCCCCGTTTGCACTACTCGGTCCCTCCGGCTCCACGGAGGGGGGGCACGCCCGGCAGCCTCGAGCAGGAGGGGTTTTGCGCGCGCGGGAACGGAGGAGCCCTGCCAGCAGCGCCGCGTTCCGCGCGCCTCCGTCCCGCGGCGGAGAGCGAGGCGGTGAGAACAGCGGGGCCGCAGGTACCGCGCGGCGGAGAGGGACGGCGCTCGGGACTCCGCTCCGCGCGGAACCGCCAACAGCGGCGCGAACCGCAACACAACGCCTCCGGGCTGGGAGAGCCTCCGCGCTATAAATAGACGCTCGGCGCGGCCACCTCCCCGCCCCTCCCGGGCGGCCCCGCAGACGCCGCGGGGCTCCCCTGGCGCGGCGCCAGGCGGCCCCGGCAGACGCAGTGCGGGCGTAGTGCGCCTGCGCGGCCCCGGGGGCTTCCCCGCAGTGCGCGGGGCTGCGTGGGCGGTGCCGGGATTTCCGCCGGGTTCCGCGCGGCTCCGTTGTTGCCGCGGCAGTCGCTGGTGGGGGCTCCAGCCCGGTGGCCACGGGCTCAGCCCCGCAGAACTTGAGGGAGAGATAAGGGGGAAGGAAAGGTCGTGGTAGGCGTTCCTTTTTTTTTTTTTTTTTTTTCCCTTCTTTTCCCGTGCTTTTCTTTTATTATTCTTAACAGTCATTTCATTTCTTAAGTGGGGGTTTTCAGCCATAGTGGTCCTTTTATGTAATTGATTACATTTTGGTATCTGGTAACTATTTTTTTAAATAATGTTTCATTTTCGTTCGTTTTTCTTTGTCTAAATTTTGCCTTCCCCTTAATCCTTACAAACTATTTTCTTCAGTGCCAGGAAATTATTCCTGGTTGGTTTTTTTTGAGGCTCCAGTTCATATTGCTGAATATATCCGATTTCTGCTTGTTCATACCAGCTGTGATTAAATCATGATCCTTAAGTAACCACAGAAGTGCAGCTCCTGCAGGGAAATTACGTCTCCTCCCTTTGAAGAGACAACAAGGCCATTCACCTATGCAGTACATAATCTTTTATCTTAAAAAAAACCAAAAAAACCAACTAACCACCCTGAAATCCCCCAGTTCTCAGTACTAGCTGCATGGGATCTCTTGAGCTGGGCTCAATTATAATACCAGATGCAGATTTAGCAGAGAGACCAAATGAGCTGTGACCTTTATAAAAAGTGCTACCTCAAGCAAAATGCCCATTGCAATGTGATGCACTGCACCTACATGACTGCACAGCCCTGTGTGCAGATCGGAGCTGTACCTGATTACACACATTTCCATTCACTACAGACATGAGATTAACTTCCTTTTTGTTTGTTTGACATAGTTGCTTGTAGTAGACCTTGCATACTGTTGTTACCTTTCCCTGGTCTTTACTACATGCCACACTGATCTGCAGGCGTTCAAGATCACACATCAGTTAGCAATCATGCTACAGCAAGTAACCAGTAGCACTTATTTTCTTTGATAGGCTGAACACTTTGGGATCCAGCTGTTTTATCTACATTGCTCTTCCTAAATGAATGGTACTTGTGAGCTTAGCATTTTTAAGATGTAGGAAGAACATTTCCACAGGAAATGCATGGGGCCATTGGATGATTTGAGTTTATCTGGCAGAAAGTTTGACAATCTTGAGCAAGTCAGTATTTGAGGTTCTCACTAATGTCAGTGGAGCAAGGCAGGATCTATACATGTACCTGTCCTGAGTGAGCTGGATCCCTCTGTAGACTTGTCTCACAGATGACTACAGAAAGATTCTGCATCTATATGTAATCTTTTTGACGGTTAAAAATTAGCTGAGATTAGCTGAACATCATGGTGCCTTTACAAAATACGTTTCCATACAATTACAGGTTTGTCTCTCAGCTATTTTCCATAACTACTGCTTTCAGGACTGCAGCTTACTTCCAGGTCTTTCCAACCTGCACTGTGACTAAAAGGAAAGTGGTTGCTGTTCCTGTTGGTATTGGAGATAACCGAGTTCAATACTAAATGCAAGAAAAGTTAACCGACTTTCCCATCTTTGTAATTTGTCTAGTGTTCTGATATAAATTTTGTTTTAATTAGATGCACTTTCCACTTACCCCACAAACTTAGTTTCCATGTGTCTGGAATGCCCATTGATTTTTGGCAAAATTTAGTCATTTTCTTTCAGAGATGTTGGGTTTGCCTGGATATGTAATAAAAACAGCAGCAATCATAATTTCTCTAGGTCTCTCAGCAGTTGTTCACATATACATGCTTTTGATTGTCTTTATCCCAAACCACCAATTACCTCATTCTCTTCCCTCCTCTATTTCCCTTGGGTACTGTTTTTAATATTGTAGACAGTAAAACAAGTTTACATAGATATCCCTTTTAAAAGTTTTACTGTTCTCCAATTCTGTCAGTCATTCTCTGTTTATTATGTTGTATTATTCTATAAGCCTGAAGTTAGAAACAAGAGGGGTGTATTCCAGCTTTTTAAAGAAATGCTGTAGAGTTGCTTCTTCCCTCTCACTCCTGCCTAGAACTAAAAGCCATTCGATTTAAAAAGCTGTGACGTTTTTGTGTGTTGTGCTGTAGGACATTCTACAGATATTTTAAACTTATTTATCATTAATTTTGCTCTCTGTGCCGTTAGATTCATCACAATAGAAGTCTGTCACTTTTAGATGGGGGCACAGAGGGAATGAATAAAATGCACTCATAATTTAAAATGGAAAAAAAACCCCAACGACTTAAATTTAAGCAGCCTTTTCAGTCCTATGAAGAGTGAGAAACAGATTTTTATCAGTACTTTTTGAATGCACAGCTTTGTTCTGACTGAGATAGTCGTTCCTGTATTTGCTGCAAAATTCTTAACGCATTCTGGTCCATTACTCTGTTCTGTAAACAGGCCTGAAATGCGTTCCTCATTCATAGCAGTATTATCTAACCACATGAGGGAACTCTTCCCTGTGATTACTTCAGGAGGTTGGCATGGTCTACAAAAATTAAATAGAGCATGGAGGGGGTGTATTTTTCCATTTTTGTTTTGTTTTTTCCTTGATGTCTGATCTTATAGATGAGCAGAAAGGTGATTTTCCACAGAAATATAAGGCAGCTGAGGGTTTTCCCATCAGGCTTTTGTTTTCTGATATAAACAAATCCTTCAAAAATTGCTCATTTGGGATGCATGACTTAGTAGACTTCAAAAGTCTGTAAAGGCTGTGTCATGGCAAAAAAAAGAGTTGCTATATTCAAGCATTTCCCCTAGTGCCTAAGAGTAGCCCTGCTCTGGTGAACTTGAATCTCTGGTTTAGGTAATTTGGCTGAGGTTACTAAGAGGTAGTGCTTACCTTAGTTCATTTTTGGCTCTGTGACAAAGGGTATTAGGTCTCCTATGGTATTAGGATGAGTAAGACAATTAATCACATATAAGGCTGTCTTCTATTGTCCCTGCAGAATTATTATGTGGGACCTATTTGAAAGGTAGAGATAAGTAGTGGGAGAAAGGCAAAGCAGGTAATAATTGTGAGCATTCAGTGATCAAAGATGACTGATGCCTCTGCCAGTGCTCACTGTTGCTGTGACAAAAGCACTCACTTTCCTCCTGCAGTAGTAATAATTTCATAATTTCATTCTTCTTCAGGACAAAAATAATTGATACCATCTACTGTATGTGAACGTGTCTTTAGAGATGAAGTGTTGTTTAAGCTGCCAGGCAGACTCAATATACTAAAGCTAAGGAAAGGTTTCTGACATTAGATTAGCATTTCATTTGTGTGTGTGTAAATATAAATTATAAGCAGATATTGTCTTGCCAAAGAAGACTCAGGCCTAGAAAGACCATCCATGGTCTTCAATACTCCAGCTGGCAAATTTAGTGATTTGACAATGCAGTTTTAAATGACATTTCCTACTTTCTGTAGCACAAACAGTGCTACAAGCTGTGCTTATTTACAAGATATCACAAGAACACAGAGGCAAAAGGCTTGGGAGTTAATCAGCAAAACATTAGCAATTCATCATGGAAATAACTGTGAGCTCTCAACTACAATTCTTTTCTACTTAACCTGGAATATCTGCTCAGACACCCCTCTTGCTATGATGGTTCACTAACAGAACAAAAGCAATCCTGCCTATCCAGGATGTTATAGCAAGGACAACAGCTTATTGTTCTGCCTATTTGTCTTGCAACTCTCAAACCCCATGGGTTTTTCTTTCCACTCTCATTGCAGTGCTGGATATGAAGTAGCTTGAAAAAAATGATTGTGTCATTACAGCAATCTATCTCATATTTTCTCCAGCCTGTAGAATTCAGGAGGTGAGTGTTTCTTCTTGGGTGACATTGGCTGATAATGAAATCATAGTACCAACAGGAGATTCTACCTCCTTCTGCAGAGGTAGTTAATTGGCTTCCACATCACAACAGCGATACCCTCCAAGCCACAGCCACAGTTCCCTCCCACATACGTTTGTGTTTGAAAATGTTCTTCTGCTTGTGCTTGTGCACAGGTAGCTTTTCTTTTCTATTAGTCAGCTTCCTATCTAGTGCTAGCAGATGCTCAAGTATGGTAGGTGTAATGATGCAAACACGTTACCTACACGACAGTATATCACACTATATATATATTATATATGTAATTGACTGAACATGGCCAAAGCACATGAACAAGTCAAAAGCAGCTCTCTAACCTGCCCAGCCTGTGGTGGCAAAGGGCAGCAGAGACTGCAACAGCCACAGTCACCCTGGCAAATAAAGTAGGCCAAGGCCCCTCCTCTCTCTCTGGGAAGAGGTGGCATGGCACCTGGTGCATGTACCTGCTTGTTCCACCATCACCCTCTATTCTGCCTCAAAAGGAAAGCAAGGGGGATTGGTACAGGCTGTTACGGAGACCAGTCCTTGGGCTGCTTGACTCACCTGAACCATGCCTGGGCCCACAGGAACACTCTGAGGAGCAAGCGAACAACTCAGTGTGGTCAGCCATGGAGCTGTGCCAGGCACATGACACATCTCATAATTGTCTTAATCATACTGGAATACTATGTCTTTTTTGTAATATTTGAAAAGTGAAGAAGAGGAATAATTTTTGTAATCCATTTAAAGTTCCTGGATGCATTTCCTAAGAGATAAATTTTGTCACTTAGAAAACAGTACCTTTAAATTCCTAAAATTAACACTTTCTTCTTCATTTTTGACTCTTCCCAAAACAAATATGTTTTTTATTTTGCTGTGTGGAGATGGTGAGGATGTATAAATACTATATTAAATAAATCAGTATGAGAGGTTAAAGTTTAAATTAAGATTGATAAGAATATGCATTTTACGTATTTCTTGATTAGAACAACAGGTCACAGATCAAGTATTGAGGACTATGTTGTTCAGAAACATTCCCAGGTATACTGCCTTTCTTTGTAGATGTTCAGAGAATCACAGAATGGTTTGGGTCAGAAGGGACCTCAAAGTCCATCCAGTTCCAACCTCCTACCATGGGCAGGGACACCTCCCACTGGATCAAGGGCTCCAAGCCCCATCCAACCTGGCCTGGAACCCCTCCAGGGATGGGGCAGCCACCACTGCTCTGGGCACCCTGGGCCAGGGCCTCCCCACCCTCACAGGAAAACATTTCTTCCTAAGATCTCATCTCAATCTCCCCTCCTTCAGCTGAAAACCGCTCCCCCTTGTCCCATCCCCACACTACCTGATAAAAAGCCCCTCCCCAGCTTTCCTGTAGCTCTCTTGCAGTACTGGAAGGCTGATACAAGGTCTTCCTCAGAGCCTTCTCCGGGCTCAACAAGCCCAAATCTCTCAGCCTGTCCTCTTACAGGACAGTGCGCCAGCCCTCAGATCATCTGGACTTGCTCCAACAGATCCGTGTCCCTCCTGTGCTAATGGCTCCAGGTGGGTCTCACAAGAGCGGAGTAAAGGGGCAGAATCACCTCCCTCGCCCTGCTGGTCCCACAGCTTTGGATGTGGCCCAGGATATGGTTGTCTTTCTGGGCCGCAAGCACACACTGCCAGCTCATGTTTAGTTTCTCTTCCACCAGCACCCCCAATGCAGTCCATGCTAATAATGTTATCACTGTTCATCTGCATTTGATAGACTGGTACATGAAGTAGATAAGGTGGTGAGTTTTCCCAAATTTCTATTTTATAGCCATTAAAAATACGGTGCTAGATACTACTTAAAATGCACATAATTGCCAAATATTTTTTTCCTATCACTTGTCTTGTATGTTTTAATACGAGTCTATGTCTAGGAGTTAACTTCTAAGTAAGGAGCCTTTTTTTAATATCAGCTTTTCTGTATTATATTTTTAATTGGCAGATATAACATTTTTCCATTTTCATTTAATGAGCACTAATAGACACATTGCTGCAATAAGCTGGATGAACAGCAGCTATGTTGAAACCACCTACAGCCTTGTACTAGAAAAGGTATTCTGCACTTGCTACATCCTCGGTTGTAAGCCTGTCCTTCCAGAAGCCATACTGTCACCCTCAGTGATTGTCAGAAACTCAATAGGCTACAGCCTATTTCTTCTCCTGGCTTTAATGCAATGTTTCATTCGTAATTGTAGCTTAAATGGTGCAAATCCCTTGCATTTCTTGTACACAATTTTTCAGATAAGAGGACAGCATTTGTTTTCTCCACTCATTCCTCAAATGTCTGTTTGCCTCTACGTTTAAAAATACAGAATAGAGGGTGTTGAGGTGTGAGGAGCGGGATGCTACTTAGGAAGCCAGCTGCAGTGAAACTAAGCCTCCATTTCCTGTGAATGCCAGTGCTGCTTCTGGCTCGGTATCCATGGAAACCTGATTTCCCATCCTGCTGCTGGAATTAATTGAAGATCCCAACTCACTTCCTGAGGGAATCACTATGACATTAATTCATATCAGGCTATCAGGCTCACTTTATTATCTCAGATACACTTTTCATTATTTTTTATCAGAACAAAAGGTTGAATTAGCTTTCACCAACTTGACAAAAAAAAGGCCATCTTAATCTATGCCTCCTCAAAACTAGGGCAAAGCACATAGAGGCTACATCTTGAAAAACGGTGATTTTAAATGGAGCTTGGCAAAAACGTCAGCAACAGGAGATGGCACGCAGTTGGGAGGGCTGTATGCAAATCTCCTTTCCTAAAGGAGTCATCCTAAACTCAGCTCTGTTTTTCACATATACTTCTAGCTGAATTATCCTGGGGGGGAAAGGTCACTGTCCACCCTTCAGTATCATAATATATCCTTGTCTTCCCCACTTCATTCTGTCCTAGGACTTGATGTGCAAAGCTTCAAAGAGAATAAGCCAAAAGGGACTTTTGCTATGGGTTATTTTTTCCAGAGTTCTCTTTGAATGCTTCTCATTAATTACAAACATAAGCATGTCAAATTCCCACGAGGTCTGCTCCTGGATCACCCATCTCTGGATATCTACCTTTGAACTTTTTTCCACTTGCTTTTATATTCTGCTGAATTCCCTAGTTGATCTTCCCATTTCCTTTATTTCTCCCTGACCTCTAAATCATCATATCTACTCTGTGTCTCTTCTGCTTTAACATTGATTTAACATCCATTTCCATCTTTCTCGCACTTTGTATTTAGCAGCTTGTCTTTTTGTAACCATGACAATTATATCATGATGCCAGCAAAGGATCTCACTACTATCTGAGGAACTGGATCTCATTAAATACTAGGGATGCTACTTCAGCCAACATTTAGTGTCCTGTATTGAGGGGGGGAAGTTTTGTTTGAGGTCCTCTATATTTCACCTGTGAGCCAGGAAAGGACAATTTCTTACATTAGCCAGTAACCTTCAGACAATTGCCCTTCTCCATCTCTAGTTTGTTCTACTGAGATACAGTCCCTCCCACGGATGTGAGCTGTTCAAGGAGCATTATTGCAGGAAAGATGGCAGGGATGTTATCATAGACCAGTCACACGGTCTTTGGTTTAGATCCAATAAGTTATGATGTGTTGCTCTGTTATATCTCAAACACTGACAGTTTACAAGAAGAAACTGATTGGTCTCAAGCTTTAATGCCAGGTGCTGCAAAGCTGTATTTGCTTGCTAAATAACTTTTGGATTCACGGACAAAGCTAAACATTAGTGTTCTCTCCCACTGCTAAATGCTCGCAGAGGAAAAGCGAAACTTACATTTTGAACTGATTTAGTAGCAACTCGAGACATGTTAGACAAATACTTAGGAGAATGAGGAAACATCATAGACCAGTGGAAGACTGCACTGGAGTACAAGAATATCAGTATTCTTAAGGGAAATAATTTACCCTTCTAGCTGAATTTACAAATTACCTTTTGTGTTACACTGTTGCTCACCATCAAGACTGCGAACCCCATCCCTGACTAACCACTCCTCAGTCTCAAGGTGTAACTTCCCAGCATCAGATTCTTTAGGCACCTAGGGATTCAAATGCTGTCAGAGATATGAGTTAGCCCAATGCAGACTCCCAAGGAGAAGAGAAATTTGTAGAGAAGCCCCTACTTCCCCCCAAAAGCAAAGATAGATGTTATCTGTGTTTCTCTTCTCCCATTGTAAAAACACCAATTCCCTTGTACTTCTTCCTTTCTCTTCACATTAATAAAAAACATCAAGTGCTGTGACTCTAAAGTCCTGGGATAAAGTAACCTATCAGTGAAAATAACTACTTTCTGTTCAGCTGCAGTAAGAATACCAGCGGTTTTACTCAAAGAAAGCACTGTCAGAAACCATAATTAAAGTAATACAAATTCATTATACAACCTCTTCTGTCTTTCTTCACTCAGTTCAGGCTTCTTAGACTCCAGAAAGAACGTTAAAAAAAAAAGGTGAAGCTAGCAAATACTATTTGATGTGGGCTTAGAATGAAAGGGTGAACACAACAAAGCAATGAGGGAGCAAGTCCACAACAAATAAGCAAAAGTACTTTCCTGTAGTAGTACACAATGGAACTCAGTGATGAGTGACACTGTCCAGGCCATATGTAACAACAACTACAAAATAGACTATATAAGCGAACAAAGGACAGATCTATCAGTGGCTATTAAACATAATGTTGAGATGTAGCCTTTGGCCTGGGAATCACCTAATGGTATGTCAGACAGTGGGGGCAGGAGAAATAAAAATCACTCTGTGCTTGCTTTGTTTGCTGTATATTATCAGCGCCCACTATTGGAACCTCACAGCCAAGAATTAGGTGCATTAAGGAGACCTGATCTGTCAGGTTTTCCAAAGGCAAACCTCAATAAAGTACAGAAAAATTCTTAAAAAGTTCAAAGCTCTTGCATTTACAAAAGGAACAATTACAATGCAAAAATGAGGGCTAAATATATAATCTTTCACAATATAAGAACAGGATTCTAGCATATTCCAAATTTTTTACAGATATTTTACTTCATAAAAAATTAATTTACTTAATATTCCCAAAAGCTGTTCCTTGCTAATCAGATATGTCTCACTTTACATTCAGTATGGTTGAATGAAATTAAGCCTAAGAGATTAACATATAAGCTTTCATATAAGTTTTCTTGTCTCTTCTGATAGCAACATACTACTCTTGGATAGCACATGACTTTTAGATTCGCTAACTGCTTTGGGGGGAGGGGATGAGAGACCATTAGTTGTTTTTCGCTAGGGTGGTTTTTTTATCAATCACCGTAATATGTTAACTTTGAATTATCATGTATGCTACAGAACAAATAAAATACTTCAATTGAAATGTGCTCAACCTCTTAATTTAAGATGTGTTGCAGCAATGAATTCCACAAGTTAGCAACTATAATGTTAAAAAAATCCATGTCTTAGAGACAAACCTTAGACTGTTGCAAAGAAAGGAACTAAATTCACTTTTTCTTATTCCCAGAGTAAGCCCAAGGAATGAATTTTCATATTATTTATGAGTTTAACAATACTTCCTCTTGTACTTTTTAAGTAGCAAAACAGGAGGAAATACAATGTAGCTGTATTGCACCCACTCTGGTAATCTTTCCATTTGCATTTCCTGACTTTTATTTTTAGTTGTTCAACTTCAATGGTACATGAACAGGAGGGGTTTTTGCATTGCATTCAAAAACATTTTTAAGTATTTTGACAAACAAATGTTAGACATTTTAGCTAGCTAATCTCCTGCACTACTTCTCAGCAGGTTATTGTTTCTGGATATATATTATTTACCTTTTGTTTGTTTCCCATGGTGGATCTGTGCCAAAAAATCCAAAATAAAATTCAAGTATTGCTTCAAAGAAAACTCAAAGGCAAAAGTGACTTTAGAATATCAGAAGGTAAACCAACACTTAAGTATGCAATAAGTTAAAAAAATCACTGCCTCCCGATAGGAAAAGTCTTATAGCAGTTTATTTAGTGGTAGACTTACAGGTTTTACTAAGTCCAGCTTGCAAACGCTAACGCAAGAAGTGTGACTGTAATAAAACTAAACCACAATACAAACATGGCAGTAGAGGCAAGGCTCCCCTCCACCTCAGGGCTGAAATATCCCATTTGGATTGTACTATTATCTTGATCTTAGGCTTGCCTGAACTGTTCCATCGCTGGATGCTATGAGTTTTTATCCCAAGCTATGCAAGAACTAGAAAATCAACCTGACTGAAGGTTCATTGCTGCTTCCCAATTAATATGCCAGAAGGTCTGTGTGACATTTCTATGGAATGTCTCCATGCTCTTGGGACTGATGATTCAGTGCAGAGCTGCCTGGAATTTCTACAAAACTTCAGCTCTCCTCACTTCTCAAATAGCTTCCTTTTACCAGCCTGTCAAACTAAACTAAAAATAATTGCTTTGTGTGCAGTAGCAAGGGAAAGGATGGAAATTTCACAGCACAATGTATTAGACAGATGACTAGAGAGAAGGAAGCTGCATTTTCAAGAGCAGCATGAAATATATCTCCCAATATATCTCCCATGTTTAATTTTCTTCTTTTCTGCAACTAGAAAAAAATAATGCCAAATTTTAAGGTGCATAGTGAGTAACACTGTAGCTAAAGGAGTATGCAATTAAGATCTCTGCAAGGTCAAGCTGATAAAATTTGTTCAGTGTTTGTCATAGTTTCACGAAAGAGATCAAGGAAAAAGCTGTATTTAGAACAGGGCTAGTAATAGGCAAAACAGACGTGAAAGTACTGGAAGTCTCAAACCAAATGTAAGACCACAGACTAATTTTGGTTTTCACAACACTGCAGAGTCTCAAGATTTGCCTCACCGTATTTAAGGGAAAAGACTCATGTAAAGAAAATGAATGCCTCATCACACCTCTCAAAATCCAGCAACTCTTCTCACAGGCCCACAGATAGGAAGGTACTCACCTATCTGCGTCCCGTGTGCAAGCAATTCTGCTACAAGTAATCCTCCACAGGGACAAAGACAAGTGAAATCCTGGTAAGAAGCAGTCAAGGACCTTGCAAACATTCTCCCCACGTGAGCTATTTCTTTGTAAACCTATTTTAAACATTTATTTATGACAGTAACTAGAAAGAGGGAGTCTGCATTCAATATAGGCAAACAGAACAAATGGACAGAATTTACTGCGTGAGAGAAGCCACTAGCACACTCAGACACTGAGGAAGACATGGTATTGACTTCTAAGCTCTATTCACGTTGTAAGAACCCACTGCATTAAAGAAAATTATTTTGGGGAATGCTGGGTAAATGCATTGTACACATATTATATGTGACATGAAATTATATACTTTAAGTTCCCTCACAGGCAATTTCAGGTGGAAAGAAACAGAACAATTTTATTAATAACTTGTACCACATTTAATTATATATCCAGATTTTTAACTTTCCAAGATAACAACTATGCTGAGAAGGACCTGCAAAGATAACAGAAGCGTTGTTGAAAAGGAACCGAGTGGAATACTTTACAACCTGATACACTTCAGAGTCATTAGTGAATGATACATTAAATCCACTAATAACACAAGATGCATTGTAAAGCTGCTGAACATAGATATAAAAACCAAAAGAATCTACAATATCTCACACCTAAATTCCTTTTAATTTCAGGTATACAGGATGATATAATCAGAGGGTCAAAAGAAAATTATGGCAATAAATGAATCTAAACAAAAAAAAAAAAAAAAAAGAGGGACAAGGGAAAGTAACAAAAAGCAACTCAAAAGGAGTATCTTCCAAGAAGAAATTATGTCTTTAATCATCTGGAAAGAACTATAGACAAGTTTCACTGAATAGTAAGAAATTCTTGGGTCAATATTTGATATATATTATGGCAGCAAGAAAAGATCAATGTATATGATTTTCATTTGCATAACCTCACGTGGGGAGAAGGTCATTCTACTTTTAAGGAGTCTGTGTTCATTACTGAACACAAAAAAGGATTCAGGAAAAACACACTAAATTTAGATCAGAGTGTATTTTAGAAGATGACATTTAAAGGTTTAGGTATGTAAAGTTTAGTAAAATACCATCTTGTCCACAAAACCATCCAAGATGCATAGTTGAGATGCACGCACTATAGGAATGTCAGTATCAAATTAGGATCAAATGAATAATTTAAAACTAAACAATGTTTTCAACTACATCTTTCTTCCTCTATTTTGAGGAGTTCTAAACAGGCCAGAATATTCCAAACTTCATAGTTCTAATTGTCTGTGTTTAACATCTTCCTTTGAGTTAGTTCTTCAGGGTGGGTGTTTCCTTCTACCACAGATGTGTAACCTCTGTGTACAGTGACTTCATTCACCCTCTTAGTCACTGGCTTTGCTGTCCCTACCTGTGGATTGATAAAGTCTTCTTTCTCTGCTTCTGTCTTATGCTTTCTTGTTGCATGGAAATTTACCATAAATCCTGGCACATTGAGTTAGCTTATTTTCTGAAAAGAATCCAAACTAATTTGGTGGTTTCTATTCCACTGCTAGAACATACAATATTAAATTCTGTAAAAATCAGTTAGGGTTATGACTGCTTTTTCTGCCAGCCAAGTATGGCAGCATTTGCACTCTTTTACTATGATGATGGCAGAAGTGCTATAGCACCAGCAAGTCTGCATTCCTACCGGAACTGCATTGCTCCTGTATTGTCTATCAAGAAAACTGGTACAATGCGTATAATCAGCTATTTAGTTTGTGTGCTAAAGAATTTTTTCTGATTATGTAAACAAAGTTTTAACTAAAAAGTCGTGTTTGTTCAGTCATTGTTAGCATATGTTTTACTGTTCCAGCTTTCTTGGCACTTAAGAGTGACAATATTTTTTGGTGCTAAGGAGCTGGAAGTTTTGGCTTCCTTCACCTGTACCTTGCTAATACACAAACATGTACAAAAGCTGTTTGGAGTGTATAAACAGACATTCCCTGAAATAACTCTTCATCTCTCATCCTTTTCTTTACATGTACCCATTTCAAAAGGGTCTTTTCAGCCACGTAGCATCGTCCAAGGAAAGTGTCTCATAAAGAACATATGAGCAAACCAAACCAGATTAGAAAAAAAACAGCCAATATCTGGGCACAATTACATGAAATATAACAATTAAAACACAATTTCAAGGCTAAAACCAGAACACCATGGATATGCTGTTGTAATCCAATACTACCACTTATAGTCACCAGAATAAGAGGCTCTAAAATGAAATAGTGTTTCGCTGTTCATTGTCTGTAGCATGGCCCATTAGAAAGAACATGAAGCCTGGTTTCACATGCCAAATCAAAGGCAGAAGCACAAATACAAATACATCATATGCTTGAGACACTTAATTGCTTTGTATCCTTGTTTTCATTTTGATCCCTGTCTTATGTAGCCAAATGGCATCTATGATTTAGAAACAATTCTAATGGTTCCTATATACCAGGAAGAACACAATCTTCTCTTCAGCTGGCAGAAAAAAAGCCCGCCAGCTCAAGACAGGTAATTGTACTCATTCCATGGGAAGTCATGCTGATGAGAACTGCATAGATCTCCTACTGAATGCATAGGATGGTTCCAAAACCTCATGGTTATCCACACAATTAAATAGTGACAGCTCTAGCAAGTCAACATCATAAAACAGGACAAATGCTCCTGACTAGATAATAATCTCTGCGATCCAAAAGGATTATTTCCATCGTCATACTAGCAGACTAAGCTGCTTCCCAGTCATCTCTAACCTATTACCTTACAACTCACAAATTCAGTGGTACTTTATACTCAAGCCTGCTAGCCTAAGAGAAGAGGTTGAAACTCAAGAGCTGCCAGTGCAAACTCCAAGTCCTAACCTGTGCAACTCATTAACTGCTCCTGTAATCATTCTGTATAGGTCAAGTGCTGTTGTACTGTATTTGAGTGTACAACAAACACATGAATATATACTTGTCCTCTGGTAAAAGTGGGAATATGAAATGTCACAGACACATACAGAGAGCAAAATAACCGCATAATATTTTTTGTATATGCCCAGAAATGTAGACAAACGCCTTCTATTTGCTACATAAACATTTCAGCTTCTGACTGCTGGGGATGGTAACGCCAACTGTGAGCTGGCTGAAACAGAAGCAGCAGCAAATCTGCCTCCTTCATCTTGGCATTCATGGAGGTGGAAGGCTGGCAGGTTTGCCATTCATAGCATTGGCAGGAAAACTTGACAGTAAGGAGCAGGAAAAGAGAAAGGCTCCACCTACATGAGAATCCCAAAGGACAACTACACTCAGGGAGAATAAAAAAAAAAACCCAAAAAAGCTATGCTGAATTTCATAGTTGACAAGGCTTTCACCTCAATAAAAATTAGAGACTTAGTGGATCACTGTTGTTACCAATTTCCATTTGGAGACCACAGTCCCTCAACTCAAGACTTCAGTACTATTCAAAACACCAAATAGAAAGATGCCAGTAGAACCCTGCTACCTTAATTCCTCTCTTACTCCAGTCACTACAACTACTAGCCCTGACTACCCACGTTACTCATCAGCAGAGCCTGTCAAGGACCTACTGTTGATTATAACTGCAGAAAATCCTTCTCATGGCTCATTTTTTTTTTTTGTAATTTCACACCCTCTCTGCATCTGTTGTCTACACCACAGGCTTTCCAGTAAACAAGCTGAGTTCTTGCTACCTGCCTAACAAGACTACAATGATTTCCTCACCTATCTAGTGTTCTGTGCCCATGTATAGCAGTTATGTACTATTTACTACTTCATGCCTCTACACATGCACCCAGAAACAGATATTCACGATTCTCTAACTTTGCACAAATAAATTCTTCCCCTCTCCCCATCTTCCCTATAATTAGTCTGCAGTTGTGAGTGTGGTAGGTCTCCTAGAGCTGTAACAGTAATAGTAACTGATTCTATGGTGACTCGTGTCTGCAGGAGCAAAACTGCCACTTAATAAATACACTTGTGATACGAATCCAAGTTCTCAGTTAACAGCCAGGAAGTGAACACAACCTAATTGTGAGGCAACACCTAAGTGAGGAAACAAAGCCAGGACAAATCAGGTTCGCAAAACTTGCCTTGATTTTGACCTGGCAGAAATAGCAGGACTCTGTATCAATTTTCATATCTTTATTCAACAGTGGAAAGGGGAAAGGCAGAAGACTAAACACATAAGACAGACATGGAGAAAAATTAGAACAATTTAGGAATACAGTTTGAGAAGATAAAACAGCGGCTTTTTAAAGAAAAATATTCACAGGCTTCAATAATTGCAAACGGGGGTACAGTGTGGGACGAAACTATGCAAACTCAATAGCAAAGAACCAAAACCTATAGCTGCAACTCATAAACCTATAAACCTATTCTAATGACACATGGATATTTCAACTCAATTTATCAGAGACACTTATCTCTCAAAATAAACTAGAAGTAAAAACTGAATAAATTACTTCCAGAACCTCTCTACCCCACCCACATCAATAACTAAGCCTCTATCAAAGCAACTTTTATCTAGAGGTGCCACCGTATACTTGCATTATGCTTGGAGCACCATTTAGAAGAGAGACACACATAAAAGAGTAGCAATATGCAACATTAAAAACCTCGTCCTTGAATGACTACAATCTCAGCAGGTTGATACAGCCTGAACAGACACAATACAGTAAGTTTTCCAAATACTCTTTAACCCCAACAGAAGGGCTGTATTTACAGGTTCATGACCCTTACGCCTCGAGGGAAGCTTGGCCAGGAAGGCTCCTTCTAGCAGAAATGTCAAAATAACCAAGAAAGGAAATAAGGATTAGCTGCCACTCTGTGGAATGAAAGCACATCTGCATTGACAAAACCTTTTGTATCATACTCTGGAGAGAAATGGAAGAAAAACAAGGGGTTCTTTGAAATACAAAAAAATAAACGAGAGCAAAAGAACAATATATCAAAGTGATAACACAGTTTTCTTTAGTGGTCTTCAGAAAAGAGAATGTAAAAAGATACCTAGAAAAAGTCTGGGTAACAAAGCAAGCACAACATGAGATCAGGATGCCTTAGGGTATCTACATTTAAGTCACTATGCTGAAGCAAGCAGCCAAACTTTTCAAGACTACAAAAAAACTAGTGAAAGAATTCAAACAACTTGCTCTCCCTCAAAGCCCCCAGCAACCCGCTCATTTAACATCACTGTGCTTCAGAGCATGGGTAAAAAGGTGACAGTGTCAGGCTGTTCCAATGCATGTGTTAATTCCAGATTGCACACTGGTCATCAAACAGACTGAGCAGCAGGGACAGGGGACTGGACTAGCTGAACCAGTTTTGGTTGGGCAGACCTTTTCCCTGTTTCTCTCTTCTGAGGTAATCACCTCTGAGCACCACAAGTGGTTCCACTATCAGTTACTATGTTCTTGTAGCAAATACAGAATGGTTACAACAGCTGGCTTTTACAAAAACTGGCTTTTCAGTGCAGTTATGATTCTGTTTAATTCAAACTATCCATTGCCTCAAATTAGCAAGCGATTGTGGCAACACTGTGATTTCCATTCAGTTGCTAGATTCCCCAACAGGGCCTAGGAAAAACTGAAAGTTTGGAAAACTCTGTGATTTGGCTTTGACTAAACTTATATCCAGCGCATTTCCTTAAAAACTGACACTGAATGTTGCTAGTAGAGGGCCTTTACATCAGCTCCATGGTGGTAGAGATGGCCATTCGCCAAATACAGGCTTAGTCATGAGAGCCCATTCCTACATCCCTTAATAATATATTATTTTCTTACAAATGAAACACCTTAAATCATTACTGCTTCCTATAATACAATAGATGCTCTTAGGGTCTCAACTATGCCAGGGCAATCCACAACTTGTAGCTGAGATTCAGCATGTGCCCGAAAGTATCACGTTCTTCAACTAACTCTGATCATATGATGGGAAAAGTAGAACAGAAACACAGCTTTCTTTTTTTTTTTTTTTTTTTTTTTTTTTTTTAAGAAAGCCTGACAATAAACTCTATTCTAAATTCTATTTCTCTTTCCTACAGTAACCTCCTGGTACATCCTGGACCCTTCTTTAGTCTGCAAGTCTCCACCTGTGATCTTGCATATAAAACCTCCATTCTCAACATCAGAAAGAATCTCGGACTGTCGCATTATGTTCCTATTAGGATTCTCAGGTATTTTTGAGAAGCAAGGTGAGATACTCTATATACCTCTTTCTGCTTCCTGCACAGCCTTCTGGCACATCAGCCACTCCTCCCAGTTTTGTGTTACCAGCAAACTTACTTGAGGGTATGCTCTGCCCCATCATCCAGCTCATTAATAAAGGTGTTAAACAGGACTAGACCCAGTGCTGAGCCCTGGGATATGCTGCTAGCTGCTGGCCTCCACTGCTAGTTGCTGGCCTCCAACTAGACATCCTGGGGCTGACCAATGTGCTCTGGGCCTGGCCATTCAACCACTTTTTAATGTGCCTCACTGTCTGCTTATATCCAGCCCATACTTCATCAGCTTTTCTATAAGAATCTTACGTAAGACAATGTCAAAATCACCATATGATCCTGTATGGTTAACAAAAAAAACCAAACCTCCAAACAGTCTGTTTTTCAGACTGCTAACTCTGTTGCCATGGTCACAAATTACCATAGTAACCATTAAATACATCTGTATTTTTACATTAAAATTGCTTCTATTTCCACAGAATACAGATCCAATTAAAAGAAACTACTAATTCTTACCAAGAAATACTATAAAAATCAGAATATAAATTAGGACAATCCTATGGAAGTACACAAACATGCAGAAACTGATTAATTGTTAAAGGGCCGTGGAGAAATAAATCACAAACATTGCCATTTAGACCTGCTTCCTGCAGCTAGAAAATGTTTTGAATGAATGATGGAAAGATTTGAGGACAATTATTCTCTAACTCTAATGTCTCAGCAAGCCATACTGGAAAGTGGCTTGACTAGAAAGCCCAGCAAATTTATATATCCTTTTAGTCAGGGGTTAACTGCAGTATTACTTCATATTTCTCCATTAGAGCTCCAGTTTGTTCCCTCCCTGCCTTTCAAAGCAGGACTTTCATACATAGGAAATATTGATGTTCAACCTGTCATAATCCAGCTGTTGTCAGAGAAGTCTCTGCTTACTCACTTTCATCAACTGTATGTTATGCTTATACCCTCTGGTGGACAAAAAGGAATTCACAACCCTCCCTATGCCTTACCGTGCTAACAGGAACTTTGTCATGAAAACCTTGAATCTAAACCAAACATTGCTATGCAGCCTCAAATTTCTGCACTTCAACGAAGGTCCCCAGTCTTCTTCACCTGGCTAGATCTGTCTCCAGCTTCTCCATTTTCTTAATGGGCTTTCACTGAACCAGCACCATCTCATACGTAGTTCAGCATGCCTGAATTTAGACATGAATTCATGGTCACACGTCAAAATGAAAATTTAATTCATCTCTATATGCCGTCCACAACATCTCAGAAATAACCTAACAGAGGAATCAAAAGTGAGGAGGCCATCAAATCAGTGCTTTCCCCAAAAAGGTGGCAGCATGAATACAAAAGGTTTGTATTCAATACTAGGTTTGACAATCAGGATAATTTACCTCCTAATTTTATAAAGTCTCAAAAAAATTCAACTTGCTTTCTCTTTGGTAAGTTACTAAGTATTAGTTACAATAAAAACTTAGTTCCCTTCCATGCAAAAAAATTAAAAGCTTGCTTTGCTGCCTGACTCTCCTCCCTGACCCGCTGCAAAGAACACGACTGAATCCTCTATCTTCGATAAGGCAGCATAGCAATGCATTTCTGCTGCTGCCACAAATATTTCAGGTAGCCTCAGGCAGTTTTATATTACAGAAGACTTAGAACTTCTGCTCCCTTAGAATTCACTCACTTTTGCAGTCTTCCCACAAACGTTACTTCTAACATCATTTGGCTAAAAGCAGACAGAACGCTCTTGTCCAAAGCATCTGCATAAAGAATATTCCCGATAGAATCCACGGCAACAAAAGGGAAATATGTCAAACTACATTATTGGCAATTATTGGCAAAGATTCAGCCTGGGACTCCAGTCTTAGGCCTTGTTATGTAAATCATTTTACGACTCTAGGTCATAGGATTAAATATTGGAAACAGGCTAAATTTCATCTCTAGAATACAGTAAAATTTTCATGCTACCAAAGTCAGCAAAACGGAAACAGTCCCTTGCTTTATAAGAGAAAAAATAAGAAACATAATTGGGTCAGGAAAAGATACGAACGGAGAAACACAGCACGAAAGTAACAGGTTTTTTGGCAAGGGGTTCATGGAAAGGTTATAAGCAAAAAAGCAGCAAAGACCTAAATCTACCTGCAAAACTGCAGGAAAAAACCCACCAATTTGCCACTGTTTCTTTTCACTTCATATTGTTTTGATTCCAGTTTTCACCAGAAATAGAACACTGGCAATTCTGACATAGAATTCTACAGATAGCTACACTCTTATACACAGCTAAGTCCAGCATTTGGTTCATCCAAAAATGTGGGCTTTGGGAGGATGGGCAATTTCACAGATGAAGGAATCCTCTGCAGCTTCCTGCTGGTGCTTCCCCAGCATAACACGTTTACTATAAGGTGATGTGAGATACTTGATATTCATCTAGTCCTCCCTGCAGATTAGCTGCCTGCTGAGGTAAAATTCAAATGTTATTGTTCTGAAGTGATGAAAGGTTCAAGAATCTCTAGGCATGTAGCTCAAGCCTGACTTAGAAAGATAAGACACAGAAAGCGGCGCTGTAAGAAAAAAATCAAGCTCTGATCTGTAGGGAGCAGAGTTTAAGTATTGCTTGAGGACCAGAAAGTCAGCAGTGTTTCCTGCACAACTCTGTATTGTACACAGCCCATTTTCCACTTAATTCTATCTCACAAGACAGGTTCTCAGCTGCTATAACAGTTCATATACTGTTCAAACAAACTGTTCTCACAAGTTACTACTCTGCACACCTCAAGATCTCTTCTGAAGTCTCTAGGCTTCTTAACACCACCTATAAATAACATAAGACTGAGTTATGTTTGCAGTGTCTTGTAATAGTGCCAAATTCCAGATTAAAGGTGACCAAGAATCCTTTCTTTTGCTAACACTAAAGCACACCCCCACACAACATATGCATTTCTGCCCATATAGGCTCTTAAACATCGAATTCAGCAGGCTCCAGACCACACACTGCACAGAGGAACTCTTGGGCAACTGGCTCTAGGTGGCCCTGCTTGAACAGGGAGGTTGAACCAGATCACCTCCAGAGGTCTCTTCCAACTCCAACAACTAAGATCCCACGGGCTTGTAAAGCTTTGCAATACTTTGCTGGTTTTCCACATATCTGACTTTACAGGTCAACTCACCAAACAGCACCACAAGATGCTTCAGCCAAGTGGCACATGACATTCTTAGAGGGTAAGGCCAGAAAAGCTGCAGTACTAACCAGTTACACAGAGAAATGTGATTCAGCATCTCCCCAGCAAGTAGCAGAGTAACGTGACAATACACTGTCCCCATCAGAAAGAAGGGTAAAGAATACTTATTTTTTTACCCCCCCTAGATTTCTCTCTTAGGCAATAAGCCACTTTCCAGCATTACATGCAAGTTTGGAAGACACATAGGAAAACTCTGCTCAATTCCACATCTGCCCTCAAGCAAACAGTGACACTTCACAGTTAATACATAAGCCTCCTCAATGCAATGCTATGTGCAGATCAGAGAACCAGCAGAGTATTCCACAGTTACTCCATGTTCCTCCTAAGGCACTATATTTCCTGCTGATTAAGATGGCAAAGAATAAACAATTTCTGGGAAGTCAAGGTTCTCTAGAAATCTTGCTCTTCAAGGCAGAAATGACCTGGCTGTATATTGTGAGGGAGTTGTACTTTCAAGAGGGACATAAAAAAAGAAAACCCATCACTGCAAAATGATAATGAATTGAAGTCGACTCACCAAACTGGGGAAGTCATAGCTTACCCAGAACAAGCTTTGCAATTTTAAGAACACCAGTATCTCTCTCTCTTAATGCAACCTCTACCTAAAAAGGAAGTTAACATAGTCTAAAAGAAATCAGTCCTGCAGACTCTGAAATGTAAGGCTGGAGAATCAGAAACTCAATAAAGAAAAGTAAGAAATTAAGATATTTAGTTGAAGTGTAGTGTTTAAAACCTAACAGTATATTTTCTATATTTTCCCATTTCTTATGCTCTATGGAGGATTCTGCCAAGCAAAAGAAATTTCTCCCTTATATGCAGCAAATCATTACGTTTCTCAGAAGGGAAACCTCATTTCACCATTTTCCTTTCTAACAGCAGAACACTGACTCTCAGTATTTTAAAACATGGAGGTACATTTCTTTCCAAAGGCAGTCATGGCTTCACTTTGTATCCTGTGGTACTAGTATTTTAGGACAATTTTTAGGCACAGGTCAACATATATGAACCACTCTACCCCATCAACTTCAGGTACCATTTTATCTTACTGTGTTTCTCTTTGTGCTCAGGCATATTAGGAAAGCGGTATGAACACATACTGAACACAATGAGTTCTACTGCTAGGTGAAGATTTAACAGTTTGCTTAATTGCACAATGAAGCCCACAGATGATACAGAGGAGAAACTACATCCCAGCATTTCCTGCCGAAAACACTAAACAACAGCTGATAAAAGCATTTTATCAAAACGGCACATTCAGCTTTCTCATTAACAAGAGAATTTCTATGCAAGACCATGCCACCCAATGCAGAGCTCGATCCAGAAACTCCGTAAGAGGTCAGGTGAGTGGCAGTAGATCTGCAGAGGCTCTGATCAAGCAAAGCACAAATCTAGCAGCCACATTTGTACTGGGAGAAGGAAATAGCATCCCTGCTAAGACATTGTTCTCGCTCTGGTTAAGTTCAGCTGCATAAAGTCATCATCTTCAAATCACACACTAGATGATAGCCCCTAACTCAGAATCTGTTACAACTAGAAGTCACTTAATCCCCCTGTACAAAAAAAGTCAGAGTAAGACTGATCCATACTTACTCATAGGCTAATGATACGGAGCATCAATGCTAAGTAAAAGATACTCAGCACAGGACCTAGCTCAGGAAGACAAAGTTAAATCCAAACGCCAAACCTGAGTCTTGAGAAATCCTTCCTCTGCTTCAAAGCAGGAAGAGTTACAACAAATGAACCAATTTTAGAAAACATTTGGGAAAGCCACTGTATGAAAACCCAAGTAATCCGAGACTGTCTAAATGCATGCACAAGGAAATGGCATGCAGATCAACATAAGAGGAGACTAACTAATCCTTGGTTTCCAAACCAAGTGCCTCACAATGTTTTACATAAATAATTCACTAGGAAATTTTTAGCTATAAAAGAAAAATAAAAATTCAAGAAATGTGGTCACGGAAATGACATACTTGATATTTTGAGAATAATGCTTGTATCTTGTTCAGTACAGTAAAAACTAGGATAGCAACTCCTCACAGCAGTACAGATTTTTATCCCTTGTATGGGGAGAGGAATTTCCTTTGGAAACAGAAAGAATTCCTGCTCCAGGACACACCTTTGCACATACTCATGAGACACATATACAATATTTGCTAACAAACTAAAAAGAACAGAATATTTTGGTGGGGTTTTTTTTTGTGAAACTAAAACCTGAATAAAAAAAATTCCACTGGCTTCTGGAAAAGGTCTTTTGGATAATTTAGGGCAAGTATTTCTGAGAAGATGTAAGTTTCTTTAGTTAATTCGTAACAATTTGCCATCAAGACAACAGGAAACAAGAAAAAAATCAGTCCTGATCTTCAGCTTTACAAACTTCTGAAGGACTATGCTTTACGACAGAAATACTTGTGGAATGTTATTTGCAGAAGTGCTTCTATACACTGCCAAGAGCAAATACTGGGCTCCCTGATGAATCCACTGTAATTTCCAAAATATGACAGCAACAGACACGAGCAAACACAAATGTCTGCACCTGGCGCTAAGAATGGTCTTGAGCAGGGAAAGAGGAGACAAGTTCCTTTGATGACCAGTTTCAGTAAAGAGTAGGACTATCAGGTATTCATTCAGACAACCATGTGCTCCTCCATCATAGATCTCAACAACGGGAAATCTACTTAAATTCCCACTGACTGTTGGTGTGTGTACAGGGATTCTCCCCTTAATGTTCAAACGATTAGAATCCACTATGGCTTGGCATGATGCAAATTTTCTCTGCAGAGCTGCAATTTCATTCCCACTATACATATTCTACATTCAGTGTAGTTTTGTCCCAAGTGTTCCATATTGCTCACGTCTCAGGACATTGACAAACATGTCATGTGGTCAGACAGAAAATTTGTGCAAGGACTGCAGCAGGATGAAGCAAGAGGACATTAATCACAGTATTGTGTCCTATTCCCTGCTTTTTATCCCATGTAAATGGAATCCTGGTATTTATGAAATTCACACATCAGCTATTTATCAGTTCTCATGCCCTGAGGACTGGATCTCCTAAAGATGAAAGGTAAGGGCTTCTGAAATTCTCAAGTATGCTCACAGACTATATTGAGCCAGATTCTCCCCAGTCATCTGCTAGAACGAAAGAATTTGTCTTAGTAACAAGCATCAGGATGACATGGGAGTCCAACCACTAAATGTCAAAGCAACAGTCTCCCTGCCAACTTCTCTCACTACATGGGATTTGCCTCACTCTGATGCTCTCACAGGAATCAAAGCGAACAACAGAACCTGAAATAAAATTCAAGCAGCTTCAAAAAGAGCAAAAGTCTTATGGATGCCCAACCTTCCTTCTCAATAACTCTTACACATCTGTACCTACTCCACCACATGTGCATATACATATTTTCTTCAATACTCAGCTTCTCAATTACCTCTCTTCACCTTCCACAAAGAAAATAAAATAAACCAAAACCCAATCTTCATCTTCTAGCACCAGTAACGTAAATCTAGCACACTCCTCCCACAAGCTGGTCCTCTATGTTCAAAAGCACTTGGCATACATCATCTCAGTCACCTTCTCAAAGGGGATGGACATGACAGGTATGGTCCATTCTTAAGGAGGATGAATCGCGGTGGGCACTTCTTAACAACACACAGCTGCAAAAGAATACCCAGAGCAAGACATGACATTTTAGGGTGCCATCCACCCCTGAGGTACCCCAGTGTCTAACAGTTTTCCAACTTCTGTGCAATGGATGTCTCTAACCCTAGTCAGTTCAAAGATTCTTCCCAACTAGGGCTATACAGTAGGAATTCCAAAGCAACAGGCTATGTACAGACATATCAGCATTCCCTCCAAAAGAGCGATGAAAAGGATGCATATCCTCTACTCCATTTTCTGAATCCCAGACTCCCCATTGCCTTGGAATGAGCTCTACAAAGCAGTATCTGTTATGTACATGAATCTCGGCTCCCTTCTATTGGGGAGCTTCCCCTCAAAAGTGACAGGCAAATCCCAGGACAGAGACAGGTGCTGGGGAGGGGGAGGTCTCCTTAGGATGACTCGCCAGAAGCAAGAGAGCCTACAGCTTTCTTCTTAGGGCGGGTTTTCACACTTCTTACTGGAAGCTGAGAAGAAAGAAGAGAATGCATCATAGGTTAGTTTAACACGTGAACATCTAACAAAGACAGACAAGAATGCAGAGTTGAAAATACGACAAAACAACTTCAACACAGTAACCCCATTCACATCACCTGTTGTTTCAAAAAGGCTATTTGACCATTCCATTTGGTTTTGGTTAGTAAACAAATCACTCTGAGTATATCCATCAAACAGCAACCAGGAAAGGGAGACATTCTAATACAGGACAAGTGTGATATTAAAATTGAAGTCGGCTGTCTTGACAAAAGATTAGAGGTAGCAATATTTCTAGCTGGCAACATTCACGTAACACTTCACTGCCATAACTGTTCTGCTTCTTGACTCCAATCCAAATGCTGTTCTTTGAAAGACAGAGAAACACCTTGAAATAGTTTGCATACTTTACCCCCCGCCCCGTGTCTTTCATTCCAAACAATGGCAAGAAGAATGCATCTATGATCTATGATGTATTCAGCCCTTCTGGGCAACCTCAGAGATCTCAAAGACCTCCTGCGTCAGAACCAAAGATCCAAACAGACTGAGCACAAAACCCAACACGCCTACAAAGGGCATTATCCAAATTTCTGTATTCACAGTAAACAGCTTAGAGGAGTCGTCACTGCCTTTTCACAATTTCGCTTTAAAAAATTCTAGCTAGGAAGCTTGGAATCAAATTTTGTTCCTCTTGTTTCCCTCCTACAGAAGAAAGCGGAAGGGTCAACTCGGAAGTAAGCCTTGGGAATTTAAAAAAGATCCAGGCTGATTTAAAATGCATCTCTGGACATACGTGTCCATTCTTGGAGATATTTAAAAGCCATCTGGATGTGGTGCTGGGAAACTGGCTCTAAATGGCCTTGCCTGGGCAGTGTAGTTGGACCAGATGATCTCCAGAAGTCCCCTCCAACCTCAACTATTCTGTGATTTTGTTACAAGGAGTACTTAATTACATGCAAATGTGTCCTGTTCACTGTAAAATCAGGTTAACAGTAAGACTTAAAATGATGCTCTAGACAACTGTTTTCCCCCAAATTATTTAATATTTAGCCTAAGAAGCTTGACAATGTAAACCAGTCATATAGCACTCTATCTTAAATAAAAACAAAAAATAAAATTAGGACACCAAGTGGAAGCACACTATTAGGACCCCAACTTCACAAAAAGGGAGAAGCATCTTATCACATATAAATCAAACCACAAGAAACATTCAATAAGAGTCAAAACCTGGAATGCAGCACCTGAAAAAGCATAATCTACAAAACACATCAACTGCTGAAAAAGAGACTGCTAAGCTAAAATGGCTCTTGGACACAATTGCATGTAATTTTGTGCATGGTTTTTGTTTTTATAATAAGAATATATGCAATTCGTGTCCCATCTGAACGGCTGTAAATATCCTGGATCATCAGTCATATGGAGGGGACATGACTAGTGACCCAAATCTGAAGGCAAAACGCTAAGGTGAGAGGCTGCAAGAGGGATGCAGAGTGGTGTGGAGGCGAAATTACATTTTCCCCGTATCTAATATGTAGAAGTTCAGGAAGGCTCTTAAGAGGGCACAGAACCATTGGATTTCAGATGAGAAGAAAGTGTCTGACAGGGATAAGTGTCACAGTAGTATTACATATTCAAACTGTAATGGACAGGAGAGAGAATTTAGTCAACAACACGTGTTAAACATGTCTAATGCCCCACCCTTCAACACAAAACTCGAATGCAAAACGGGGCCCTGGCTTATGACAGAGGTTTATAGGCATGATAAAAATACAAAAGCCTGAGACTAGTACAGCAAGTAGATGGCAAGATCTCTGATGCTCAGCTAGCAAAGACTTAGTCCAAAACATGTTTTATACAAACAGCTCCTAAATGTACTGAGACTATGAAGCCAGAGCTTTCCAACAAAGCTCACAAATCAATGTCCGTGCTTGAAATAACTTACACGCCAGCTCACCTCAGCTTTCGCTATCTTCTTAGGAGTTTTAAGACTCTGGCTACGTTTAGGAAGTTTATCTCCTACATCTTCATCTGATGGGTCTGTTCTAGTCTCTGATGGAGTTCCATTAGACCTCTGTGCCACACTGCTCTCCTCTCCTGAAGAGTAACAGGAAGCTAAGGAATAAGACAGCAAGTTTTAGCAAACACTTTCGAAAAAATCACATGAAGTCTAAAATGGCCCATCCTGAAGGACCACATGAAAGGGAGATGTCAGCAATGCTCAAGAAAGATAAAACAAAAAGTACAGAGATATGTTAGCAGGTAGGAAAGGACCTGGGAAGACACGGCACATTCTTCCAGATAATCTGGAATCTTGTAGTCCTCCTAAGACCTAACGCACGAAAATCCCAGGGAACTCCTCCTCCCCTCCTGGATCACCATATGAAGCCTCACACAATGGCCAGCAGCAGTGTTCCGTACCTGAATCCTCAATGGTTTCTAGAAGACACCCACCAGAGGGGTGCAGCTGCGGCTCATGGCTTCGCATATGCACAGCATCTTCATCCCGGATCAGAGTGAGATCCTGCATGCTGAAACTTCGCAGCTTCTCGGACAAAACTCCCTGGCCCTGAGAGGATATAAAAATTAAGGTCAAGGGCACTTCACCTTCACCAAAGTCATCTCACATGGGATGACTCAGAAGAAGAGGAAAGGTACCCTATTCCCCACTAGGCTACTCTGAAAAAATCATAAAAGGGCAAAAGAAAAGCATGCTCCCTAGACCAACGCGGAAGAGGTCACAGCAAAATCCATTCCATTCTCCCTACATTTTTCATGAGTCAAAGGATGGGATTAACTGCAAGGCAAACTGGGGGAAAGGAAACAGAGACTGTTGCCAACAAGCCTCAGGACCCCTAGCAGAGGAATAGCAGTAATCGCTGGCACACAAAACTAAAATGATGGAAATTCCCTGAATGTTAAAGAAGGTGTTGCTTACCTTTGCAGCTGCAGTAACTGCTGCATTGGCAGCAAGGTTTAACCCTCTCTTGCCAACTCGCATCATGGTTTCATAGCTCTTGTCACGAGCCTGAGTAATGTACTCATCAATTTCCTAGGAAGGCAATGTGGAACACGGCATTTATCTCCTCCTTACAAACATGACCAAAGTCTCCCTACTATAACCCTTAAAAACCCAAAGCTCATCTGGACGCTTTTTTCCATGCTACCTGCATCAGCTGTCGTTGATCACAGAACTGCAGTTTCTCTGTTACTTACAGAAAGCCTGTAAATGCAACTTTTTCCTAAATTACACTATCTCCAATTTGTAACAACTGAAACAAAGCAGTCATTTATATTGACCATGTGAAAAAAACCAACACTGCTACAGAACATGCTGCTCCCATCATGATTCAAAAAGCTTAACTACTGGCAGTGACAATAAGGGCTCAGGACAATGGGTTAGCCAAACACACTAAGCATTAGGCAAACTACTGGCTACATTACACTCTCCAATAAGCCACAATATGACGTTGTCAGAGACAGAACCATTCTACATCCACTAACATCAGCATAAGCATGATTCACATGTTTCAGCTTTTACTGTGGCATAACCAAACCAGAAGCCAGTCAGCTCCCAGACAGGTCAGTATTTGCTAAGAACAAGCAAGTACCTTCTCCTTATTGGAGAGCGTTGGGTGCACAAACTTCCTGTAGAGGACACTGGAGCCCTTGGTGTAAGGGGATAGCAGCCAAATCACAAATGCGATTTTCAGCTCAAAATAAAAGGGAAACCTAAGAGAAAAAGGGAAGAAAAAAAAAAAAGAGAGAGAGAGAGAGAGAGAGATATGGAGAACTAGAATCAAGATCAGCACAGAGACAGATGGAGATATATGGTAGAGAGCAGCATAGGCAAAAAGAGCAAAGGCAAGATAAAGGCTCAGAAACAAAAGAACTGATGTATCAGGTCAGAATAGCAAAACCCTCTTTGGAATCCTATGACATACCTTTTTCGAGTCTCATTTAGTCTTTCATCCATAGCCATGAAAACTCCATAAACAGGGCATCTCTCAGCCCTGCAAACACACCAAATTAAAATCTGATAGCTACTCTCATCATTCTGACGTTTTCTCAGAGTATCCACTAGATGTTAATATCACATTAGCTTCCCTCTTATTTTCCAAAGTCTTCAACTATATATCTCAATAAGCCTCAAGTTCCTGCTAAGGCTGATGGCTCACTTTCTGAAACTTCCAGTAAGGACTTCTCAGATGAGACACAAACGGAGAGTCAGTGCAAATGACAAAGAGGAGGCAGCAAGTCAAGTCTTTCACCCCCAAGCCTTACTCAATAAAGTCTCTGGGAAGATACAGAAGCAGAGATTGAAACGAATGAAAACTTTTCTACAGTCTCTATTAGCAGCACGACACTTCTGTTTTCAGTGTTCATTTCAAGTATGTGAACAAGCCAAAGCTCTCCTACTTTTTAGATCTTTGTCTGCTTTTCAAAGTTCACGGAGGAAAAGGCAAAACTTGTGAGTGCTTTTGTAAGGCATGTGTAGCCTTTTCATGCTCCTTTGAAAGACTGCAACTCTTTACTATTATTCCTACAGAAAACTATACAAAGGTCCAGCACTAAAACAATAAAGAAACTGAAGATATCCTGCTCCAAAGTCTGGATGTAACATTGTTACAATGATTTGTCATTTTTTGAGGCCTCCATATTGCCTAGCATGACACAGCACAGGAAGGATTAAAAACCCGCTTCCCTCGACTCCGTTCCACCACAGCCTCACCAGTAGAAGTCAATTTCAACCGGCGAACCACCACTCAGAGCACAACATACATCTGATCTGCTTTTCCAGACAAGAGGCTTGCAAAGCAAAAGAAGCCCCTTCCTGCTACCATGGGGTTTCCTGTGTGCCTTCTAGACCACCATTTCCCAGAAGTTTAGCAGTTCGCATTAACAGCTTCTCAAAAATATGTTATATTACAAATGGATGAAGATCCTCTTACAGATATGGTACATTTATCCTAACTGTCTGCAAGTGCAGGAGATGAAACAGCTAATATGGCAACTACTACCCACAATATCTACAAACCCGCAGACTCTTCATAGGGATTGAAAACTCCTAAAGGAGAGACAGTTTATTCTTAGCGTTCTAACACTCCTCCTCTCTTCTCTACATAAAAAAATAAAAACAAAAAAAGGAACTCACCAAGAAAGAATAATGTCTGTGAGTGTTTCTGCAGTGGTGAAAAAGGCAAACACAATCCAATACATCATCCACTTCACCTGAAAAAGAGCGGTCACTCAGAAGACATACATCAGAACCCAGAAAAAAGTGAAATGTCTTGTCAGTAAAAATGGCTCATCATCTCCACACATTAAGATGACAACAACAACAAGGGATTTATAATCAGTAATGGAGAGGATCACATACCAAATGGTTCATTACTAAATAGATAAATGCATACAGATACACTGCTACACTGCCCTGTAGCAATATCATGATAAAATAGCAAGAAGTTCAAAATAAGCTATCCAAAAAGAGTAAGCAGTTCACTTTACAGTCTTACACATTTTATAAGTTATAATCTTTCGCACATCATGATTACTGTAATAAAATATATATGTACACACTCATTAAGTTTAGTTTCAACTCTAACCCTATATTTTCTTGATTTAAAGTTTTTTTCTTGGGAATAAAAAACCCAAAAGCAATAAATATAGAATTTTGGTCTAACTCATTGATAAACATTCTTCACCTCGATCATTACTCCCAGAAATTACACGAGCATTTCCCTTTTCTTTTAAAATAAACACTCAGTAGGAGAGCTAAGAAAGCAAAGATCCACTTTATCTTCTCATTTAAGGCCCTGAGTAGTTTACAAATGGTACTTTGTGTTATTATGGCACATCTGTACACCTATCATCTATCTCCCTTCTGCCTCATGCCCTTCTCTGAAAAAAGAAATTTGTTCCAAAGCAAACATAAAATAATCCCCCCAAAGCACACACACTCATACTTTGCTGGTTTTGAAACAATTCTGTCAGCTACAGACAATTATTCCTAAAGAGGAATGAGCTGAATTACAAAAATTGCTACCCAAAAATTCCCAACAGGAAAAGAGTTGATAGGAGGGAAATTGCCAATTTTCTGTGCTGTCAAGAAGTAAAAATAAATATAAGCAGCAGGTAAATGGAAAGAAGAAGTCATCTCTGCTAAAGGCAACTTAACACTCCTAGAGTCATCAAGAATGAGAAAGCAGAACTAAACCGAATTAAGAAAATTCCACATTTAAAACCCACACATTAATCCATATATTAAAATTGCATTAACAGATTAGTGACAGTCTTTGTTACAGCAAATGGGGTTATAAAATCAGATGTCTCCCCAGACTTGCACGTGTTAGAAAATTTGATGATCTGTTCTTGTAAGACCCTCCAAAACTTCCTAAAAAAAACCCAACAAATTTATGCTGTCTCCAACCCCTCTAACGCAGTGGATGGTTCTGAAGATACTGGTTAGTAGCCTAGACTATTTCCACTTTGTGCAATCTTTTTCACAGCAGAAAGTAGTAAAACTTGTATTTTGTGTCTCTCTCTTGCCTTTCCCTCCCCTCCTGCCCTTTTATCACCAGTTTGGACAGGACCAGGTGTCATTCCTCCAACTTTTAAAGCAATTCTATTAAAAGAATGGTTAACTCTTCAATGCAGTAAGTCAGCTCTTGCATGAAAAAGTGTGAGAGTAATGACAAATCAAACATGGCCAACACGGATCTTAATGGGCAAGAGATTTCTAAGACGCTATATACTAGTAAATCTTCCTTCAGTGTTAGGCAAAATGAAGGCTATAGCAATAAAAGCAGCTAGCAGACACATGGAGATAGGTAGATATATATATATATATATAACATAATGAGGAATATGCTTTCTGCAAAAAAAAAAAATTAATCTCACAAATGCAGCAGAATTCTCAGAAGGCTTCCATCAGCTCTTGCTATCGCGCTTTCATTAGGGTGCATGGAGTTACTACAAGGCCTAAACACTCAAAGAAACTAAATTGTCAAGGATAAAAAGGAAGGAACTCTTGAGGATTAACAATTGGTTAAAAGAGAGGAAACAAAGGATAAAAATGAATGGCCATTTTTCACAATGAGGAAAGTTACCAGTGGCATCCCACAGGAATCGGTGTTGAGATCTGTGCTGCTCATCTTCATGGAAGATCTGGAAAAGGTTGTGAATAGTAAGATGACAAAATGTGTAGAAGATACTTTTCTATCCAGGGGATTAAGCATGAGTCAATTAAAGAATCCAAAAAGGATCTATACTGACTGATCTCCGGTTCACAATTTGTCACTACATGTCATTAAATACAAAGTGATGAACCTGCACTGCCTGTTTTTTCTTAGCAAAAATTTTCTGGTTGCATAAATTAGCTGTGCCACTCGGTAGTGGTCACTGCAGACTCCCTGATGAAACCATAAACTCTGTGCTCACTAGACATTTTCATTCTGCTAACAGAATGCTCAGGAGTATTAGAAGAGGAACTGAGAAGAACAGAAAACATTGTGTTGTTACTGTTTAAAGAAACTGTGTGTTCACACCTTTCATACTGGACACAGGCCTCTTCACCTCTCTCTCCTCTTGCCACCCTTCACCCTATGCTCTACAGCCAAAGATAAAAAGAAATACAGCTCTTAAATAAACTAGAGGGATCCAACATCTAAAAGTACCTTAAGTACAAATGACGGTAAACTAGAAGAGCAGAAAGTGGAGAGGAAGAATCACTAATTTTTTTTCTTATGATGTTTGCAATCCATAGATTACAAACGCCTTCAAAAATTGAGGGTCAAACTGGGCAGTATTTTTTCCTTCAGTCCTTTAAAAAGGAGTCAAAGTCTTTGCTGCTGAAGCTGATGATCACCAACAAAAGCTAACTGCACATATGCAGTCTCTCCAGCTTGCGCCAAGAACCTAAATAAACTAAGTAAACGCAAAAGCATAATTGGAATGTAGATGAAGATGACATGTAAAAAGAAAGAAATCACTTTTAAAACTGTCTGAGCTACTAGAAGCTGTTTGTCACAGCTGCTCAAGGACTTACTGTACATTTGTATCACAGTGGGGGAGAAGCGTAAGTTTGCACTGTACATTCATGCTGCTGACAGACTGCTGTGGTAGCTTGGTCTGTGTCAACTCAGTCTTCAATACACCACGTTCTCCAGCACAGACGCTATTGCATGATCTTTCTGCCCCACCAACGTTGGTTCTTAAGCACTATGACTGCAGTAACACAGACACCACTGGCTTTGAAAATGTGCGGTGCAGCATTCAAGTTTTCATGACTTTTTGCATGAAGAACAGTTTGAACAGACATTGACCTACTCTATGTTTAACAAAATTGAGTTTTCCCCATCTTTCCACTTATGGTGAGAGGGAAGAAGCCCTCCAAGACAAGTGAGTTAGACAGACAGCAGTCTGTTTTTTCTTTCCCCCTCAAGTTCTAAACAAAACAATTTATAACACTGAAATCTGAGTACGGTTTAGGGTGCAAAACACTGCATCGGTTATGAACACCTCCTGATTGTTCCCATTTTGACTTCTCTGATGAGACCAAAATTTAAAAAAAAAAAAAACAAAAAAAACCAAAACCAGAACGAAGGCGCTCAGCCAGACGTTGAGGTCTGCAGAGCTGCCCACTATGAGCTAGAGTCTCTCCTTGACTGGCATATCAAAAAAACAGTGGCCTGGATTTTAAGCCAATACACAGGAAAAGACTAGGCAGCTCTAGAGAAGGAAGCAGCATGACAGAAATAAAGGACTATATCCTGCAACATTTATCGTTGGCGTGTCATTTTGTAGAGAGCAAACAGAGCAAGCTAGGCGAAGAGTCTCTTGACTGCACCACAAAACAGCAGTGACAAACAATATCCTATTCACCCAGGTTACCACTCTTCTCCATCAGATAAACACGAACTCATCCCATCCATAAGCCAAAGAGCTCCATTGCTCGGCCCCTCTGTAAGATGACGACACACTACGTCACTAAGAAGCATTTTGCGTTTTAAATACAGTAATTGTAATGACGGCGTCAACAGAGATGGAGAAAACGATTCCAGAAAGAAAAGCAGATGAAGCCTTGACCAACGGGAAACGCTGATCACGAACGAGGTCGATAGGAAGACACAAACCAAGGAGAATTACTCAGCCTTTTGGAAGAAAACAAAAAAAAGTCCTGAAAAGCAGTAAAGGACAGGAAAAGCAAGGATAAAATCAGAGGACAGAACTCGTCCCGGACATTCAGAGGCTTCCAGACTGCACCGCTCCCCTCGCTCCCCCTCCCCTCGCAGCCCCAGCACAAGGCGACCCCCACTCACATATTCCTTCACGTTCTTCGTCTTCACGGCCTTGTAGGAGGAGTACGCGGGGTATAGGGTGCCGAAGAGCAGCCTGCGGGGAGACGAAACCGCTCAGCGTCCGCAGCACGCCCCGCACCGCCCCCAGCCCCGCCGCGCCCCGCACTCACACCACGAGCCGCGAGATGATCCAGGAGACCATGGCGGCTGCTCCGCGGCTCCTGCGGCGGCCGCGGCCCCGCCCGGGGGGAGGAGCCGCCGCCCCGGGCCGCAGCGCGCGCCCCGCCCGGGAGAGGCGCGGCCGCAGCGCGGGGCGGGGACTGCGGAGGCCGAGGGGGCTGCGGGGGGCGGAGCGCGGGGCCGTGGGTCCGCGGGGTCACGGCGATGCGACCTCCTCAAATTAGGAAAACCAGAAGAGCGAATTCGCTTGACAGTGGCTGCGGTCCTTGAGCCGAGTGGAAACCCCGGAGGGAGGCACCGGGGCAGCCCCGTTCCTCGCCGAGGAGCCGTCGTGAGAAGAGCGCAAAGAGCCGCTGGAGAGGGATTCTCTCGTGAACGCGTGAACCGAACCGGAATGAGCGACGGCGAAAACCGCCAAACGTTGCCAACTTGGCATCACGCGCTAAAGCTGGAAACGCAAATGCCTCCACAGACGATGACAAAGAAGCTTTTGTCATAGTCTGTCTTTGGATACGAATAGCCACAAAGCGATTACATAAGGGACTGCACAGTTCACACCGCTGATGGCGGAACTGCCGACAAACAGGGTAAAAGGAATCTGGGCTCACACATCCAAGTCATGCAACCACGTAAAACCACCGAAATAATTCTGTTGTAGAAAGCAGTTTTATATCAGGGAGCAGCACAGCAACAACTCTGGTACTTGAATAATGCGTTCATACAATAAAGTGAGTGGAAAGTACAAAGAGAAGAGAGAAAATCCAGAGACCTGGTGAGTGGAATGTACTCACCAGAGTACATTGTGTGTGGGAGTGCTAAGTAACTGCAGGATGGCACTTAAATAAAATGTGCCTTGGTGCACGTTGTGCCAAGGAGCAGTATGAAGACGTACAGCACATTAGAATTAAGCAGTGGTAAGACCAACAGAATATGAACACCAGCATCTGTAGAGCAGGTGGTCTTGTGAATGTCAAGTGGCACGTCAATGGTCATGTGAAAGGGGCAGCTCATTGTTCAACACCACACTGAGCTGTAGAGCAACTTCAGGAAAGGTATTTTAAGCTAGCAATGTACAGCTAGCAATAAGTAGCTTGGTTTTTTTCCATATCCTAAAGAAGAATGAGAAAATCGTTAACTTACCTTTCCACAAGGAGAAACTACTAGTACCGAAGGGCTATTTTTGTAACAAAAGCCAGCAGGTCAAATTAAAATAGATTTATTAGTAGTATTCTTTTTATTAAGTTATGAGCAATACTGTATAGCGCTGTGTAACTAAGATCTTAAGACCTACCCAGGAAAGCAGTTTGGTGAGTCTTGTCAAATTAAGGCTGTATATTTTTCTAGCAGATGAGCTACTGCTGAAATAGCTCATGAAAAATTTGTGTTCTACAAATGGTTAATACAGGTGACCCTATATCTATCAACATGTGATATGAACATACGTATACACACACCTATCAACACGCCTAAACAATAAGGCATGGGAATCAAATGAATGGCTCCTTGAGTAGAGCAGTTTAAGCAAAGCTACATTTAGAACAATGCTAGGTCAGATCCAGAGATCCTACAGAAGCTGAGATTCAGGCAAAAGCTGCTGTAATTCTGTGATTCTAATGAAGAGGAATAGCACTTGGTCAGGGCTTAAGAACACAAGAGTGCCTCTGGAAAAGTTTACCAGAATAAATAACGGTCTTAGGAAGAAAGGTGAAGTGGAAGAAATCTCAGAACCCTCTCTGAAGCTTAAAGGTGCAGATTTTAATGGAAGAGTATCAAACACTGAAAGGGATATGGAAAACAGAAACAATATGAGCTGGCAGCATAAACTGACACTGTGGAAGGTAGGGCCCTAGAACTGGAAATTACTCTGAGAACGTTTCCCTCCTTCATCCATTTTGCTTTGTGACTGAAAGCTGCAAAGTTAGCATCATCTTAGAGGAAAGTGGCTGTATTTTTTTATATCTAGCTCTTGAAAAACTCACTTAACCATTTTCATATTAGCCTACATAAAGGCAGCAAGAAAATAAAAAGCTCTTGTAAGTCAGGTGAACGATAGCAATAAGAGAGAAATGAGATAAGTTCTGCCTGGTTATTTTTTAAATGCCTCATGGGAGCATGCAGGTCTATTGAAAAAGATGGGAATAGGGATCTTAAAGACCCTGCCAATTAAGAGGAAAGGAAACTGTAGGCTTATTTCATATCCTGAGATGCACTGGGAGGGAGTGGCCACAAACACGTTTGTGCATCCCAGATACAAGGGGGATAAGTTTGGGGAGACAATGAGGTTGACAATCAGAAGATGATTCACCAGAAACCAGGACCTGCAAGATGCATTGTCCACAGGTGCTTCTCTGCTATGCTTCACTCACGTGCTGTGTAGTTTCACACTCCTTTTCCTCCCAAGGCAATACTTACAATATACGCTGGATGCACAAATAAGTCTGTAGTATGTGTCATACTGCCCAATGAATACCTCAGCTGCAGAAAGTCTGAGAGCTATCAAAGGGCTATGAGAATGGAGGAAGGAGAGGAAGTCACATTTACAGAGGAGCAGTGATTTTTAAAGAATACTCATGCCTGGTATTTGTATTGCAGGTAAATTCAAGTTACTGCTTAACTCCTCTGCTCTGATTCTGATTCCACATCCTCAGGTTCTACAGAAGGCTGTCTCAGAATCTTTCAAAGGAACAGCAGATGAACTACAACCTTTGATGTATTAAGTTCTTAATTTTTCCTGTATTTATATTGCCTCCTTCAGTTGCCTCAGAGTACAGTTTATAAACAGCAAAAAAGATTAAGTGTTACAAAATTAACCCCTGCAGACTGTTGGTGGAAAATAAGCAGGAATTGATAAGTGGGTTCTGAATCTACATAAATGCAAAGTCATGCCCCATATAAAAAAAATTACCTGCTTTCACATATGAGTTACTGGAACTGATTTCGCCAGATCAGTTTACAATTTTTTCCTGTCCTCATCTGGTCTAAAATTGGATTGATGCATATTTCTTAATGTTAGTCAACTAAAATTTTTGCGCAAATCACTCCTCTGATTTTGGTTCAATATTGCATTAGGTTGATAGTACTCTATGATTAATAAAATAGGAAATTCAAGAGACAGAAATAACATTTTCATAGACTCTACAGGAGATGCAGAACTCTTGGTGCAATTTCTTCATTGGAAATGACCAGAGCTGTTGTATTACCCATAGCCAAGTCTTTGTCTTTTTGATCTTGAATTGCTCATATAAACACACGCAAACGAGGGAGACATCTACAATTTCCCATTCAGAAGAATTTGTTTACACAGTGCAACAGAAATGCACAAGAAATTCTGCACAACAGCAATATGGTGGTGTTGAATGGGTCTGGATAATCCTTTTCATCCTTAGTGCACTACATTAGCCCACATCCACAGGACAGCTGCAAGGGTATAAAGGCAGCAAAAGCCCAGGAAGGAACCACATGCCCACAGTAACCAACCCAAGAAGCTGCCAGCACACAGCACACTGATGAACAGAACTGCTGCTGCTATCACAGCCTCCAAGGTCAGAAACTAGGGAACCTTCACCACTCCACCCACAACTCCAACGGAGAGGGCAGCACTGAATCCCAGCCTGTTAGGAAGAGGTGAGGAGCACAACACAAGAGATGATGTTTATGACAAGACAGATCCTCTACCCAAACTGCCTCCGGGAATCAAGACTCTGCAGATAGCTTGGTGTGCTCCCAGCATGCACTCAGAACACCAGGCAGAAACCACTCCAGCCTGCTGGTCTGACTCTGGACAAGACATTAATGGGTAGCCTGCACTGCCAGAAGCAAGGCCTGAGACACATCCAACGCAGGAAGACCATCATGCAGGTCAAAGAAACAGCCCAGGCTGTTACAGTAAATGACTTTTATTTTTTAAAAAATGAAATAACCGTGAACATATTAACAGGCCTGCAGGCGGCACTACAGTACAGCTGGATATAAGGTAGATACATTTCCCCATGTACCCAGACAATGAAATCCATTGCATCAATGCTGACATTAGTAAATCCTGAATACAGTTCTATCAAGCAGGAACATTTTACTTAAAATAGTTCTGGACAAAGTTGACACTGAAAATTAGTTTTTCCTTCACTTTGGAAAGGATAGATGTTTTCAGCTAGCACTGGCATTGGGTGAACTATTGCCTGCAGTCACCAGTGCAGGGAGAGATGTACAACATCTCCACCTGAGAACAGAGTTTACGCTCCTTTTTACTTCTCATTCTGAGGAAGTAGGGTGGTGTAGGGAGGGGGAGGAAGATGGGTAAAGAATATGGGCAAGGGAGGTGGGGTGTTGATTTCTATTCACTCTCCTTTGGCTGTTTTTGTGCTATTTTGGACTGCTTTCTAAAAATCACTTATTGATTTTATTGAAAGGAAGACTAAATGTAATGCGCCTTTCCTTGAAAATCCAGGAACAGTTGTGGTACTTCAAAAATACTAAAAATATCTACTTTCATGAAATAGTAACTGTTTCACTACAAACCTAGTTTTTCACTAAATACACAACTCTCCTATTTCTGGAGTCTCCCAGGGAAAAAAAGTGGGTTCTCCCTTTTTCTGCAACTCTACAGTGTATAGAGAAATGGCTACGAGAAGGGGAGTGCAGAGAATAGTTTTATTATTTTCCTTGGCCTGTATCTCACATGAGAAGTTTGCTTAAATTTCTGCAGTTGGGCTACTGTTTGTCCTGCTCCTTCAGCAGCCACCAACCAAGTCTGCAGCAGGACAACCCACCTCCAGCACATTCCTTCGACCTTCGTGGAGACTAACTAGGCGTGAGGAAAAAAAAAATCCACGCTCTTTATACCATTTCTAATCATAATATGCAGGAACACCACATGTTTTCCATGTTCTTCCAATTTTCAAAAGGCCACAGGAAAGGGACATGGCACCTTTTGTTAGAATCTGGAATTCTGCATGTAACAGTGCGACCTTCCATTAGACCTTCAGTGTTGAGGCAGCGTAGAAAACAGTGGCTGAAGAGTGTGTGTAATACTGACCACACCAGCTCTTAGTGAGAAGCCTCTGCTCCTGCAGAGGCAGTTGTGCAGTCCCTGTACGCTGTGAGCAAAAGGCTTACTTCACAGGGCATTTGGAATTAGCAGTTCCTACGATCTAGCTAGTTTGGATTCATGAGCTTTCAGTGTGCCAACAGCATCTTTCACTGCATGGTAGATAATGTTCTTCACCTGTAACAGGAAAAAAAAAGAATCAACCTCTACAGACTAAGCAGAAGAGTCTTGCATTTCTGTGCAATCGGCTGACAGCTGAACTTGTAACAGTTGGCAAGCATATACAAAGTCTATTCCATCACTGCTTCAGGGTATCAGCAGCACAAATTTTAACAGTTAGAAAACAAATATTGTAGACCTGCACTGATTTATTAACTCATTTTCTGGTCACCCAGCAACATATATTTAGTTACGTTATTTTAAGATAGTCTCTCTTTCATGAGAGCTAGGAGGAAGGACACTGTGAAATCACGCATATGCGTTTATGTGATCACAAAATTCTTTGTAATCCGAGTCTCAGATTTACATGAATCAGACACAAAAGGAGCAAGAAAATAGTATGGTTTTACCCTATGTAAATTAAGATGATGCAAAACCCTATCCTGTTGTCTTTGTATGGAGGCTAGAGATTCTTCTAAATTGTCCACCTTCCAGAAAGGCAAGTAAGATCAGAGTGGAAAAATCTCGTACTCACAGCAATCTGTGCCACGCTTTGACTTTCAACAATCAAAGCTCTACCTTGTTTCTGATTTTTCTGACCTAAGTTTGCAGTTTCTAGGTATTAAATGCAGCAGTTGAAACCCTTCCAATATTCTCATACACGATGTGCTACTTCAGTGTACAAAGTAATTATTAGTTTAAGCAGTAACATTTCTTCAAAGCAAAACACATTTAATTTTCCTGTTTGGGACTAATTTAGAATTATAGAATCACAGAAGCATTTAGGTTGGAAAAAACCTTTAAGATCACAGAGTCCAACCATAAACCTAACCCTGCCAAATCTGCCACTAAACCATGTTGCTGATTTAAATAAGCAAGCCTTCACTTTCAGAACAATTTTCCTTTAGGCAATGAACAAACAAATACAAATGTCCTTAGTCAAATAAACATCTCTCTTCAAAACAAAGCACTGCTCTTTCCTTTTTAATATTTTTTTTCCTGCTATACTTCACTGTCATTCAGGATTCAGCCATTTAGTAACTTAGCAATATCAACACATGCACTAGTCCAACACTGGGAAAGTTCTTTGGATATCCAAAACTTTATTACTAGTTTTTGTTTACATAATACTGTAGGCATAGGTGCCTTAATTATTCTAGTACTGAACAAAGCTGGAAAAACACAGGATATACTTAGTGACAATAGTCATACAATGGTTACCTGCAGTTTGTCCTCATGGTTTGTGTGAGTATTAGATAGGTGCCTGAACTCCTGGGTCAGACGGAAGCAGTGCTTCACATGTTCTGGAGATACAAAATCTTCTGCCACTTTAATGCAGCTGTACAGATTATGAACCTAAAAATCCACATGAAATGATAGATGCATCAGGATGGAGTGAACCCGACAAAACCCTAAACCCCAGACCCACCACCACGACGTATGTTTGGCCCTTCCCCATTTACTTATCAGAGACAGGAACTGAAGCCTATTTGATCTCACACAGAACAAAATACATACCTCACATGCTCCCTACTCTCCACATACAGCAGTGTCCCCGCTAAAGCAAGTTCTCTATTGTTCTTCATGCTTCTTAGGAATTCTGTTCCTTGGCTGAAGTTTCACTACACAGAATTGTTTTCCCATCATTCACCTTAATATTTTTTTCTTAATTCCATCACAGTACTGCACACATTGCTCAGGTCTTTACATAATTTTTACTAATATAACAACTAAGATCCAAGTCAATTCCTGTAAGAACTGCATACATAGAAAAACGAATCTAAGGCCGCAATACTAACTAACAGCTACTTTGAATCGCAGTTTTGTTGTGCCCCGAATTCCGTTCTATGTCAATAGGGCCTAGAGCTGGCACTTACCTGATGGGGAGCACCTGCAGGAATGAACACAGCATCTCCAAGGAACTGCACTATCGCCCAGCCTTGTACACCATATTCATCATAGAGGCGCTTACGTAAGGTCTGGTCCAAGTACCAGCTTTGGTCATGAATGGGGTCATGATCTGGGGGATTTTCTTGGCCTTGTTCTTCTCCAACCTACAGCCAAGATATGGGGTGGGAGTGAGGAGGAAACCGTTACACAGCACCTTGATGTTGTCGGCTCACAAAAAGCTCGAAACCAAGAAACCATAACAAACCGACCATTTCAAGGTAGGACATTATTTTCATTAAGCTCATTTAGGTCTTAATTAATGACATGCATTACTATGAATACTTTAGACCAGTATGAAAAACCGGGAACATAGTATCTATTAATGTCCTCAAAGACAGCATAAGAACACCTATGCACTTGATGTTGATAGCAATTTGCATCGTGCAGCCAAGGAATCCTGTAAGCTCCAGCCTCCTTTGTGACCAACATACCTTCCGGAGAAGTTCTCGTATCTTTTCAGCATCCTTGGCAGCATAGATGTGCCACAATGCTCCGGGTTTCTCTCGTCCTTCATGGATTCGCTGCTTTGTTACGTCATCAGCATCTCCCTCATCAATTGTTTTCAGAACCTCTGAAAGAGGAACCCACATAAAAGCGATGTGATCACAAAGCTTGTGGGTTTTGGCACATAGAAAAGGAAAGAGCACTTTGAGCCACTAAAGCCAGCTGCACTGCTTCTGCAAGTGCTGCATCACACAGTGCCCTTCTAAGCACATGAAGCTTCATCATAACAAAATTCAGGAAATGTGTCAACTGACAGCTAATCACAAAGCTCAGTCATTAATTCAAACTGAACTAACTACAATTATTCAAATACAAGAAGAAAGAGTAACTTATCACCCTTCTCCAGGGAGACATCTAGGTTTTAGCAAAACTCTGCTGCTTCTGCAGATGGGAACCAATGAAGTTTACTGCGCTTTTAAATATGTGCTGCAGACATAGCAAACTGCCATGCGTATTTGAGTTATATCTCATAGATATGAAAAGCTTCAAACAACAAAAGGTACGGTCTTCTTTCTCACACACACAACTGATTTTTAATGGACAGAAAACAGCTTTCCTCAAACATTACCATCATCATGGGTCCCTTCCCCAATGGGAATCCCAACATACACCATGACATTAACAGCATCAGACACATCCAAGTGCAGGTTTGTGGTACCAACTCGTCTGTCTTCTGCAGTAATTAAGCCTATAATAGAGAGGAAAATAAAATCAAATTCTCTTTAAGTTCGTATAGAAATAACCTGCCTAAAAGTTCTTTCTAGAATGCTAACTTTACTCAGCAATAAGGGCAGATACAAACGTCAAAGGGCAGCTGAAGTATTTATTTGCCTGTCACGTGTGGCATAACTAAAATTTTACTGATAACCAGAATTTTTATTTTACAGGAAATAGAAGTAGCAAATATAGTCGACGCAAGTCATGAGAACACAAACATTTTAAAAACAAAGCCTGAACTAGCATTTTACGATTTTGTCTTGTCTGTATTAGGGGACTTGGATTTGATAATACAAAGTTAGTATGCATTCTTTGGCACTGCTTTCCTTTGCTTGGAGGTACAAGAACGCCGATTGCTGTAAGCGGCAATAGCACCGTGCTGTGAGCAGCAAGTCACAGGACTGATACAAGTACAAGCCTCCAGTGGTTCGTTATTTTTTTTCTCATGCTCAGCTGTAAAATCCATGTGATCCACTGAATTCATAGCAGTTATTGCCCAGCTCATTCAGATTAGAATGGAGCACGGAAAAGCAGCTGTAGACTCTCAAGTGCTTATACCTTTATACTTTGGATGATCTTACCCCTCTCAAGTAGCTACGAGTAATGGAGAAAGATTTCAAGTGTTTGCTGCTTAATTCTTTCACCTTTTCACAGAACACATTCTTCTCTCTTCCTCTGACCCTTCAATAGCTCGCTCTCTCCCTCTCTCTCTACTTTTGCTTTACCATCTCCTCTAGCAAGTGACATGGGGAAAAAATTAAAAGATTAAAAAGTCTTTGTATCAGCAAACACTAACATAAGCATGATTGCAGGGCTACTGGTTATGTTTTAGGATCAGCATTGTATTTCTCTCTTTTCTATTTAAAACATAAGCTTCTGGGGACAGGAAGGCAACTCTCTGTACAGCACCTACCATAACAGACCAGAAACAGCAACTAAATTAAGACAGTCTGTAACATGAACTTTAAGAAAGCAAAACTGAAATACAAACAGGGGTAAACATAATATATAGATTCAAAAAACAGGCCAGACAACTTCACAAGAGATATGTTGATTATCAACCTCAAGTAAGGGCCTCTTCATCCTCCACCCCAAAACTGTGCTTTGCCAGATACAGCTGGATACAACTTAAGATGAGTCATTCTTTCCTTTATTATTATATTTGCTAGTGGTCCAAGTCACAAAGACTACGCTGGGAAATACAAATACAGCAACAATGGCAAGTCTTGGATGGTTCAGGTGTTTGTATATAAAAATTAGTCAATATTTAAGGGTTGGTGACACACAAAACCTGTTGAGGGAATAAAATTCCTTTACGGTTAACTTCTGTAAATAGTGCTTTTATTTAGGTAACACAGTATCATTTTTTATCAATTAGGTAACCCAGTACCTACATTTTTTCTTTTTAACTTGAAAGTAAACAAAGGATAATAGCTGCTCTCTTCGGAGCAAGGCCTTCAACATCTAAGGCAGATCAAAGAGTAGAGGGTTATACTGTATGCTAAAATAAATACTGTCAACACTCCCTCCACAACTCTAACACAACAGAAAAGAAAACTTTGACATTCAAGAACAACTCAACAAAATGGATCCACTCCTTCCATTGCAAGCAATTAGCAATGTACAAAGACAGGTCATGCATCACTGATTACCTTGCTTCTTGCTGCACTAGTATATCTCATTTGATTACGTTGTAAGCTGTTTGGCGTACAGCCTTCTTACTCAGCTTATATGTCAAGTAATACATAAACCAAAGCATTGAACGCTGTTAAAATACTGAAAAAGCTCAATCTGCCTAAGATCACAACCCCTTCCTTTTCTTTTAACTCTTTTTTGTGATGTCATACTGCTAAAAATGCCAAATAGCCCCACAAGCACTCTCTCAGAACAGCAATATATTGGTTTACAGCTTAAGTCTAATCCACATTTACTTGTTGAGTGAAAACATTTTTTAAAAAAGACTAAATAACCTTTCATGTCTTTCATGTCCTCCGGTGAGTTGTTACTGTAGGTTCATCAATAACTGGAATGCAAAACCTTAGAACGACCTGCACTCCTGTCTCATAAATATTCAAGGCGAACTACATAAGTTAATTAGGGTGAGGCTGGTTTCACACAATTTCTTTGCAAGATAGCTGCAACTTTCTGTTATCAGCATCACTTGACATTTTTCAGTACATATGAAGAACAACTACTTTAAATGATATTTATCCTACTCTACTGTTGCAAAAGTACGTACTTCTGAGTCATCCAGATATTTAAAAGTATCCTGAACATTAACAATCCTTTATTTTAAATCAAAAGTCTCCAAAACCTGCTTCTGGCCACCACCTCCAAGTTAGTACGTTCAGGAACTGAAATAATTCAAGTTGATATTACTTGAATTAAAGGTTCATGCATCCTCCACGCTCCACTGTATTGATAATCATGTGAAATTTAATGCTTCACAGACCCATGCAGGGTACATATTCAGACAAAGGTTTCCCTGATTTGTCTGCTATTTACCTACTATAGAACTACTGTCTTAAGATCATAAAGCAATCTGATTCCGCTAGCTGGATATGGTGCCATTTTTGTCTTGCATGTTGTCTGTGGTCTGTGTTGTTAGACATGAAGAAAGTTACAGCCCTGGCTAGAAACATGAATGCAGAGATCAAAGTGCCCAGAAGCTGGCTAATTTTCCTCTCAATGTATCAACTGGTCTCAAAAAGATACTAACTTCTCTTTGAACCCTGTATCAGTATTATGCTTATTAATATGTATTAAATAATGATTGTTAGCAAGCTTATCGTATGTACATCTCTTGGAAACCACACGACAAGAAGTGGCACAGCTGACAGGACCAGCACAGGAATAGACTGCAGAACCAATTTAAAAACATGACAGTAGGCTCTTGGGTAAGCACTGAGTTTTGATTTACACCAGAGACTTGCATATGCCCCAAGTATAATAAAGAGTATAATAGAGTCTCACGAGAACTATTCTCACATACCATAGGCATTGTACATTTTGGGACCCAAGTCAGGACGGACAAAGTAGCTTGGCAGCCTAGAAGCCAAATTCAGTCTGCCATCCCTCTTGGTATATTCAGGAAGAGGAAGATTTTCCATCAAGTCCTCAAATCTAGAGATCAAAAAGAGAATAAAGGCATGTTTTCCTCCTGTACTGCCTATGATACAGTCCTGTAGGCACTGATACTAAGGTTTACTTACCTTGTAGGCATCATGTCTCTGAAGTCCTCCCCTGGAGGCCAGTCCTTTAACTTTAGTACCATTGGCTGACCATCCTCTGACCTGAGCCGTTCTGCAAGAAACAAATTAAGATTTCTCCATGTAATCTCTTTTTACCACAGCCAATTACTGTGTTTAAGTTGTGAGTCTTTTGTACCAAGACCTCTTATGCTGCACAGCAAAATGGATTTTGGTTTTTCATTTGGCTTCCAAGCGTTATCATAATACAAGCAAATAGCAGTTTAACAATTATATATATATATATATATAAGATATATCTTTCATTACCTACAGCAGAACTCTGACAGGTCTTGCACAGCTGCTAAGTTTTAGAATAGTTTTCATTCAACTCTGAAAATAAGCCTCTCCAAAGCACTCTGCCTTACTATTTTTACCAAATTCTGAAGGAGTTTTTTTTATCTTTCATTTCAAGAGGAGTGGTGCTTCTATAAAATTAAAGCTATCGGCTCATGCCCTGAAATCAACCCTCAGTTTAAAGTAAGAAACATGGTACACCACACTCAAAAAAAGCTAAATGGCAGGTGGTAACTGAGGAAAACAGACTTTAGTTTTTCAAATTTCTCTTTCCTAGAGGCACTCAAATTAGCAGGGTGCCAAATTCAAACGTCTGTCCTTTACTTCAAGAGTATGGGAGTCCTGACTGGCAACAGAGAAAGCTTGTAGCACAAAAAGATGACACTGCGCATGTGACAGTGGATGTATGATATGACAGCACTGACCACATCTAGTGCTGTTTTGCCTCAGATGTGACAACGGTTAAGTGGTACAAGCAGCAGCTTAGAAGACTCAGTGTACGCATTTATAGAGAAACAAAGTTCACTCTCCTACCCTATTCTTCACAGTTCCACATGAAGCCATCAGCTGGAAAGCAGGATGTGCTGCAGCTTGACACCTTCACATCCCCTCTTCCCCAGAAAGTAACGTCCTTTACTATGTCCTACCTTACCAAGGATTGTCAGCCAAACAAAAAGCAACTGATCTTACCCAGAGCAGAGCTGGCAGCATCAAAAGAGAAAGGATACCTAAGAACTTAGGGCTTGAAGACCTGTGAATCACACCTGTGTTACGTATTAACAGGCTACAGAAAGCAGCCTTAGTTTGCAATATAAAAAGTGATTTAATTGAAATTAAAAGGAATTAAGAACTGCAGGTATGTAAACCAAAGCGACTGATTTGACAAATCAAATTTTGATATGCTATGGATTTTAGAGAGGCAAGTGAACTGAAAAGCTCAAGGACTTGAATATAAAGATGTTTTGGAACTTTCCATATTCAAGATTTTGAACTCAATGATCTTTGTTCCATACAAGAAGAAACTTTGTGGGAAGGCTAGTCAGAAAGGACAGTGGAAGAGCTATCTGGGGGAAAACACACAGATCTGACAAATTACACAAAACTGGACAAAATGCAGAAAAAATCTGATCAGCAAAGAAAAGCAGGGCTAAAAAGGATCAAACCAGAAAGTAAGACATCACAAAAGTCCACTTAGAACTCCAATATATTAAAAGTAAACAGTACAAGTTTAAAATTAACTAAAATAAAGTATTACATAGAACAATTAAGTGATTAAATACCACCTCAAAATTCAGTGGCTTTTCCACATCTCTTCCATAACTTAATGTGAGTCGGGGGCAGGGGGGGAGAGAACTAGCCACATATTTGAGGAATCTAAAATTTGTGTAATGCAGAATAGTCAAAGTCATCATATAATTTACAAGCAGTTTCCATATGAGTTAGTGTGTGACCTCTGGACTAGTAGCAAATAATACTCTTCTAACTTTTGAGATTGCACATGGCTGAAAAACATTAAATAAAATGTATTTAAAAGAAACTTGAAAAAGTGATCAGGTTTTCTAACCTACATGTGAAAATGTTAGTGATCTAAAGTGTGGTAACAGTATTCTCTAAAAGAAAGGCAGCAGCTGATTTTGCTGAAATGAACAGATCTGTCTGAAGACAACTGCAAATCGTATTTCTCTAAGATAATTTGACTCACACAAAATAACTAATTTCATAAATTACCCTAGCACAAAAGTGAAGAGTTATTGTTAATCACTGTTAAGACACAGAAAGACCACACTGTTCTATCCTTCTGGGCCATTTATTTCTGAGTAATAACAGATATGGTACGAAGTTTAATAGTAAAAAGCACGAGGCTCTGTACTTAGAACCATATAAAAACCAGTCAAAACTTGGGAACTGTTTGACTGGAAGATGACTAGGGAAGAGAATATTCCTGGCCTACAAATCTATCACTTTGTTCACTGCAGAACAAACATTCCATCAAGCCATCCAATTCGTCACCATTTCTGCTATGTGCACACAGCTATAAATACAGAAAATGTTTTACACACCCCACTAAAATCAGCAACATTGCAATGAACCATTACAACTCTAACATCTCTAAATATAAGACCTCTCTGATTGAGATACGTACAACCTAAAAAAGCGCACTTTGATTTGTAGAAGCTCTTTAACCTGACCAGTTGTATCTCCAGGTATTTTAACTGGGTAGCTTCCACGGTTGGCAGTTTTCTCAAAGAATAACTCGAGCATTAAGCTATGTGCTATCATGGGAGGTATGCATACAGCACTGCTATTCGTAATACACATACACACATATTTGTACTTGCAGATGATCAACTATAAAAATAATTTGCAATGTCAAGTTTAGTTGGTTCATATATTCCACCAAATCTGAGTTTTAGCATCAAAAGCCTCAGTCTGGTTTAGTTCTGCAGATTCCCTTCAGTTTTACACTAAACATTGAGGTTGGAAAGAGTAAGGGTGGTCAAATCACTTACTGGTTTAGTAAGGCTAACGGATGATTAATTTCACTGAGAAAAGTTCAAGAAAAGGTAGTTTCTCATGAAACAGAACATCTTTCAACACATGAAAGTAACACACATGAATAGGCTGTAGTACAGATAAAGTTTTCTTGTGCTGCCCTGCCCTAATCTTCACCGATAATGTATTTTCTAGGGTGTGCTACATCTAAGGAGCAATGGCTTCTTTGTGTGAGACTGGTGGCTATTGGGTTTTTTTTTAATTTTTTTTTTTGAGAAAATAGGTGGAAAAGGAGAAGTTGAAGGTAGCAAGACAGACTGCTCAATTAAACTAGTCAGCCATAGATATTACTTACTAGATATTATCTCAAAGCCATCCCAGAAGTCACGCACTTTCACGTCTGAAATTATGGCACAGTTCCTGCAGTTCACCAAATCTACATCTTGATCTCCAAATTCCAGGCTGAAAGCTTCTGGTTTCCAAAGCTCTGACTTCAACTTCTTATGGACACCAGATACCAGCACGGGCTGAGAATACAAAGATGAATGCTTACTCCACCATAACCAAATTTCTTACACATGCAGCCAAACTTCCTCAAGAGCTGAGACTCCTGGCTACTACCATACAACAAACACCACAGCTCTATTTTCATCTGTGTCTGGTTTTTGTGCATCAAACAAATAACCAGAATCAAGGCAAACCTCAATTCCAGGGACGTGCAGTTGCCTTAGAAGTGGTATGGTATTAGACTTACTAAGGCAAGTATATTAGGTCTACATGGCGATGGGTTGGCAGCAGGGGTGGGCTCTGTGAGAGGAGGCTGAGAGCTTTCCCATGCTGGACACAGATGGTTTCACCTGGCTCCAAAAGACCCATCACTGCCCAAAGCTGAGCCCATAACAGATGCTGGTGGCGCCTCTGTGATAATAAGAAAGGGTAAAAAGTGCTCTGCAGCTGCTGACAAGTTGTGGGGAGGGAGGAAGGGGAGAAGGAAGAGAAAGAAACAGGTCTGCAGACACCAAGGTCAGTGAAGGAGTGGGAGAAGATGTTCCAGCAATCCCCCTGCAGCTGGTGAAAGAATCCACGGTGGAAGCAGGTTGCCTCCCTGCAGCCTGTAGAGGACCACAGTGGAGCAGATATCCACACTGCAGCCCATGGACAGCCCACGCTGGAAGAGGCTCTTGGCAGAAGCTGCGGCCCTTGGAGAGCAGACTTTCTGTCAGGAGCAAGTTTTCTTGCAGAAACTGTTGTCTGCTGGGCACCCATGCTGGAGCAGTTCAGGAAGGATGGCATCCTGTGTGAAGGACTCCACAGTGGAGCACAGAAAAGTGTGAGGAAGATGGAGCAGCAGAGATGAAGTGTTATGAATCGACAGCAATCCTCATTATTCTCCACCCCCCCGTGCTGCTTCAGGAAGTGAAGAGGTGGAAGAGTCAGGGATGAAGGAATAAAGTTGAGCCTTTAGGGAGAAGGAGGTGTAGGTGGGGGTAAGGTGTTTTTGGCTTTGTCTTTGTTCCCCACTATTCCACTCTATTTGTAATTGACAATACATTAAATTACTTTTTCACAAGTTGAATCTGTTTTGCCCCTTACAGCAATTGCTAAGTGATCTCTGTTACTACCGTGACCCACAAACTTTTTCACCTTCTTTTCTCTGTCTGTCCTGTTGAGAAGGGGGAAAGAGCATAGCTGGGTATGGGTCTGGCAGCCAGCCAAGGTCAATCCACCTGTGGAAGCACAGTGGGTGCCAAGTCCCATCATCTCTCCTTTTTCTAAGCACAAAACGCAACTACCACTAGAAACAGCATTTGTAGTAAGGCCTTCTCATTGGAAATTTTCATACACTGACATGAATTTTTTAACTATATTTCACTCCTTCTCTATATGTAATCATGGATCATCATTAACTCCTCAGCATAAAACCAAGCAGTGGAAAAGGGGCTGTTCACTTACAAAAAGGGTTTTAGGATGTTTAGGTTAACACATTCCACACCGAGATTTGAGTACCCTCTCCCCATAAATGCTCAAGGCATTTGCTAAACTAACAATACAATGAAAAGGTACACCAGGCCTCCAACACTGGCCAAGACCTTGTCAGCTCCTCTCACCTTGCAATCTCTATAGTTACAAGACTTGAGAAAAAAGCAACAGGTCATGAATCATGGAATCATAGCATAGTTCGGGTTAAAGATCATCTAGTTCCAAACTCCCTGCAATAGGCAGGGACACGTCCCACTAGATCAGGCTGCCCAAGTGAAGTGAACCTGCACAGGGACTATCCACCTGAAGAACTCTAGGTTTATTAACTGCTGCGTACATTCAAATGACAGTTCATGTCTGTGCAAGTTTGAATCAATTCCAAGCTGTGCCCTGTACATTAACAATGATCTGAAGGTGGATCTTGGGTTTATTCACACGAATTGCTGAGGAGCACTGATGCCTCATGATGTTCCAGTGGTATAAGTGCACTATGCAGATACCCACAGACAAGCAACTCCAATGCTAAATTCCTTAAAACCACTCCCGTAATGAGCCACTGTTCCACCTGGATTACCCCATGGACTCTCACAGGACTAGTATCCATTTCAGCTTCTAAGCAAGTACAACTGTTCATTCGGAAATGCAGAAAAAACCGCTGGAGATAACAGAAATGTCCTTGGTTTTAAAATATAACGCAATATAGCCCTAAATTCTAGAAGGCAGCAATGAAACCCCAGCTGCAGAAGAGTGAGGTTTAAGAAGAAAACAAGAAGGGGTAACTTTACTCCTGTCAACTGCAGGGAAAAAAAAGCAAAGAACCCCCACAGAATCACAGAAATATTTAAGCTGGAAGGGACCACCCTCACAGTAAAAAAAGTGTTTTCTTGTGTTCAGGTGAAACCTGCTGTTTTTTAATTTGTGCCCGTTGTCTCTTGTCCTTTCCATGGGCACTGCTGAGAAAAGCCTGGCTTTCTCTTCTTCATTCCCCCTCATCAGGTATTTATACACATTGATCAGATTTCCTTCCCATGCTCTCCCGAGCCTTCTCTTCTCCAGGCTGAATGGTCCCAGCTCTCTCAGCCTCTGTCACACAAAAGATGGTGCAGTCCCTTAATCATCTTTGCAACCCTTTGCTAGGCTTGCTCCAGTAAGTGCAAGTCTATCTTGTACTGGGGAGCCCAGAACTGGACACTGTTACCCAAGTGTGGCCTCTACCAGTGACAAGTAGAGGGAACGTATCACTTCCCTTCACCTGCTGACAAGGCTCATTCTAATGCAGCCCAAGATACCACTGACTTCTTTGTCATGAGAATGCATTCTTGGCTCACAGTCACCTCCTTGTCCACTGGGACACCAGGGTCTCTCCAGGCAAAACTACTTTCCAGATGATCAGCCTCCAGCATGTACTGCGGCAGGGTGTTATTCCTCCTGAGCTGTAGGAAATCACACTTTCCCTTGCTGAACATCATGAGGCTCCTCTCAGTCCAACTCTCCAGTGCAGGTGCCCCCTGAGTAGCAGCACAATCACCTTATGTATCAGCCACTCCTCCCAGCTTCTTAATTAATTTGTCTGCAAACTTGCAAAAGGTTTATTAACTCTGTCCCGTCCAGGTCATTAATTAGGATGCTAAATAGTTCTCAATGCAAAACTGATCCCCTAGTGGACACTGCTAGCAACTGGCCTTCTGCTGGACTTTGTGCTAGTGATCACAACCCTCTGAGGATGGCATTTCAGCCAGTGCTATTAAAGCAGATAATTTCTCAAGGAAGAACACAGCTAGGGTTGCAAGATAAAAAGATAGCAGACTTGGTAGACATTTCCTGCCGGATTTGCTCTCAGACTACAAGGAGAAAACAAAAAAAACCCAAACACTCAAAATCTTCAGTAACTAAAAAAAAGGAAGTCTAGCACAAAAAAATCAGAAAAACAACAGGTTGCTGCAGAATGAGAATCCTGACAGTATCCCTAGATGAGCAACAGCCATGTTCAGGAGAATAAAACTGCTCTAGAACAGCAGCTCCAGAAAGAAATAATCCTATGGTCTCCCAGTGAATTTCTGTCAACTCCCAAAACAAAGGAGTTGAAAAATGTTGCTCTTTCTGCATGACACTAAAAGAGTGCCATTTGTTATCCATTCTTTAAATGGAAAAGAATTCCTTCTTTTAACAATCCAGCATGTTATCACAGCTAAAATCTCCATGTGGCTCAGATCTAGTGTCCCGTACGCATCTGTTGTGCTGGTGAGGGTAACTGAGACTTTTTTCCAACTAACTTTTCCAGCCCACAAAATGGGAAGGGGGAGACGATCTGGGAGATGGTGATGGAATTAATGTTCTTTGACTTCATTTTTAGAGGTACATCAAGATGTACAGAAGGACGTTGGCCAAGAGAGAGCTGTGTCAGAGCAGGGTTGTTTGAAAGAATCTCTGCTTGAAGAAATTCTGTTTAGAATAGCTTTGCAAGACAGCAATGCCTGCCTGGGTCACTTGCTCTCTCTTGTGTAGGAATGAGAAAGGTTCAGTCAGATTGTTTTGCACATTTCAGCAGGAAACTCAAGTGAGTCCAATACCACTGGAGAACCCTTGAACGAGCAAGGGGCTCGCCTAGTCTGTTGGTACACAAGGAGTCCTCTGAATAATAAAGCCATCCAAAAGCACCAATAGCTCATCTTGAGGCAAAGCCTAAACCAGAGGGTCACAAACAGTACACGATCACAACAGTTGTGGCCAGAGCCTTGGAGAGTGCACCACCTTGGAAGGTGATGTGCATTGCAAGCTATGCAACTGACAGAAGACCAGCAACCACATCTCTGCACTCCATAAGGATTCTCTCAGGATTCATTAACAGTCAAGAACCCCAGGGCCAAGTGCAGCATTTTGTACTTGGTGATTAGCCAGTCACATTTGCAGAGACACTGACAAGCACATCTTTCATAAGAAGCTGCCATAGTATTTAGGATCCTCCTCAGAGAGACAGTATTATTTGCTGACAGAGAGGTGTGAGAAAATTATCAGAGGATACTGACTACAAACCAAGCTCTTGGCCAAGTCAGGCAGATGACTGAACACAAAACTGCAAAAAGAATGATCTGAAATGCTTCATGAATCAGAAAGTTGCAACAGGCTAAAAAAAAAAAAGCAAACCAAAGCAATATCAGCAGCAAACTAAGAGTCTTGTCAGACAAGTGAAGGTGTGCTGCACAGCAGCCTCAACCACCTGTTAGGAGCTGGCTAGGGGAGTAAGAATCAGAAAGCGGTAACTCCATGGCTGGTGGTGCCACACTCCCCTCTGCAGTTCCCATGGCTACGTGCTAGTTAAGCTTGTGCCCAGGGGACCATGAGAATGTGCAGTCCCACAGGACACACTAAACATAACTGAAAAGTACTTTACATCCATCAGGAATGGACCCTGAATACCAGAAGAGGAACATGAAGCCTGATCTGTTCCTCTGCCACAGCTCAGTGGTTAACAGGTCCTGTAAACAACCACAAATAAGTACAAAATGTGAGTGCCAAGAGCACCAGCACAATAAGAACAGAACAGCTGACAACAAGGACTTCTCCAGAATAGATCATGAGGGCTCTGACTGTCTAGCACCAATGGTCTCAATTCTGAGTAGTCAGTGAAGTTAATGGAGTCAGAGGTAGCTGCAGAACCAAGTGCCAAGAACACTGATGGACATCATATTCTGTAAGAGCTATGTGTGCACTTCCTCTGCAGCACCTACTCATCCATTTTTTAAGATTCAGCTTGTCTGTCTAGGTCAATCTTTATGACTCTCTGAAAAGCCTAAGCTGTAGTGCTACAGACTGAGATCTGAAAAAGCGGCTACGCTGGCAGAAGGCCTAAGGTCCTGTCTCTTGATTGAAGGCCTCACTGGCTGATGACCCCATAGACCATCCCAGGAGAGTGTTCAATACAGGAGATGTTGAGTTCAGAACAACGCTTGGGGTCACACAGGCTGTAGGCTCAGGATGAGTAGCTGCATCAAGGACACCCAACATTTCAGCAGAAATTCCGGAAAGATTACTGCATGCAGCACCTTTACTCTTGTACGTGCTGCAGCTGGAAGGAATGGAGCTTTCCCTGAGGTTAGAAGCATCGAGTATGGGGTAGATGTTAAGATGTATGCAGGAAATGACAGTGGATTCACTACCAGGCTGTAGTAGAACATGTTCAGCACAAACCACACCACAACTAAAAAGACTGTCACAACAAACACTCTCATACTGGTAAGCTGAGAAAAGCTCAGTGTGCAAGGGCACATGGGCTTCAGCATGGAGCAGAGGGCAGATGTATTCCCTGTTTATAACTCTACAGCTGAAACCTTCATTCATACTATTCACCCAGGAGCAACTGGCCAAGGGTTGAACGGACTTGTCAGTAACCAAGGTATAGGTTAAAATTTCAGGATACTTATAAGCAGTAAGGGTTGGCTATTTGTCATCACCCACCTGGCCTTGTTTCCAGCACTCCCTGAAGATCTTCCAGTTGTTTTTGTTGCTAGGATCATGAAGGCAAAGAAGTCTACCATCACACAGCCAAGAGTGGGAAGTGTGTGGATCCAGCACATTTAAACCCATTACCATTTCCTTCACCTCTCTCTGTGCATCAGCTAAATTACTAGCTCGTTTTGCAGTATCAGATGTCTTCTTGTTTTCCACCACAGAAGCAATGATATGGTCTAAAAAGTTAGGCAGGCTGGCTTTACCTTTGGCTCCCTAGAAGATACAAATCCAGAGGTAAGTTGTCTTGCAGCAGCAAGCGTATTAACATGTATCTGTTCTCATGATTGTAGTGATGGATATCTTGTTACTAAAAAAACATGCAACAATAAACAAATCAGCTCAGATTCAGTATCCAGTGCAAACAGAAAGGGTCACATTCCTGTTTTATAACAGAAAAACTTAAAATAATCTGCTACAGGCTACCTAGAAAAATATTGCAGACTGACATGGAAAAAAAAATAATCTGCCATGAGATGAGCCACTTCATCATCTCCCTCATTCCACCTGCATACGCTTTTGGAGAAAGTACTCTCCAAGAAGAGCTAAGCCTTGATAAATTCCACAGAATGCATCCTTCCCTTAAACCAAATGCTTTTAACCATTTCAAATATCATTGACTTGTTCAGGTTTTTTTTTTTTTTATTTCCTCCAAAAGGGATGAAAGAGAAACAAACTATCATCACCCAGAATCACTATCCAGAAACAGCAACTACCCCTTAAACCCTTAAATTCATTGTAAGTTCATTTTCCATTTCAAATGCCTTTTGAGTATACATAAGTTTTTTTAAGGAACTGTTTTGCCCATAGGTTGTTGTCTTTTTCTGTGGTACTGCTCTTGCAATATTTATAAAGATATGTGCTTTTATAGGGGTGCCAATCATCAATTAAACAATTTAAAGATTATAATTTCCTCACTTTCTAGATCTTTTGTAAGGAACAGTTTCTCTATAGCAGTAGTAAACCAGACCACAAACTAAAATTTAGCATCAAAATTCTCTAAAACTTTTTGGGGTGTTAAGCTTCAGGGAGATACTACATTTGTTTTAAGATCTAAAAATAAGATACTAGAGAAGATTTAGATGAAAACTGCACATACTAATGAAATTCTTCCCTAGAATAGATATTGTTGAAGGAATAAAAATTATTTACCGTAGAAGCTGCAGAAAAGACTGGAGGAAAGGGGACTCCTGTGTCCAATGGGACCTGAGGAAGCTTTCCTGGTCCCGTGTGCAGCAGATCTCTGAGGCTAGAGCCTTCAGCTTTGTTGCTAGAGGTCACTGGGCCCAACAAGAGGCTATTAAACAGCTTTGGGGTTAGTGGGGAAACCTTTGTACTGAAGTTGAAGGAATCCAATCCAAAGGGTGAATGGGATTCCTTATTAAGCACCGACCTCAGTGATCCTGATTCTGCAAGACAAATATCAACATTGGAAAAAAGGGGAAAAAAAAGAAAAAACGCAAAATGTAAATGATGACAAAGTTCTCTGCAATTATTTGTTCTTGAATTAAATATGATATTGACAGAATCTTGTGATAAACGTAAATTATCACTGCAACAGTGAGTGAGGCACCTCAAAGAGAATCAAAGAAACCATGTACTTCAGATAGCTTTTACGCTTAGTATGCTGTTCATTAAGGTTTTGAGTAGCACAGTAGATCTGATCTGAAAGTGTCTCATGCACAAGAAACTACAATTTTATAATAGGCTCGATTAAAAAAAACATTCCCTTGGCTTTCTGAATGATTAATTCAATATGAAATATTTCCAGTTTTAACTGTAGTCAAAACATTACAGCAGCAAAGGCCTGCAAAACTAGTGAGAGTCATGAACATTTCACACTGACAAATACAGTAGCTCCTGCTAGACACATGGACAGGAATAAATCCTGCATTAGTAATGCTACCTTTGGCAACTGCGAGGTCTATTCTGTAAACAGTTATTTCATATTGAGCATCGCACTCAGACTGTTGAGTATTAAAGGAGAACAAAGACTTCATACGATCTTCCAAGTAGACTACTCTCTCAATTCTGTGGAAATGCGCTTTCCATAGCACACAAAACAGTTTTATTTACTTCATAGTTACAGTGACAAAACTTCCTATGAAGTTAATTACTATCACTTTATGTCAGGATATCAGTTGCTTATTATTTAGAAAATAAATACAAGAACTGGCACTGAAATTAACTGGGAGTGATAAGGCAGCATTTTCATCTTCAGCTCTATGATCTTTCCAGCTTTGTGTATTACTAAGCTTGTAAAAGAACACTGTTTCTAAGAGGCAAAGGAAGAAAAATGACCTTGTTCTTTTCTATTCAGGACCAGGCACAAAGAATTCACACACACAAAGAATAAAAACCAAGAAGTATGTTATCATTAACTTTTAATTCCAATCCCAGAGGGCATGTCTTCCACTCACCTTTTGTTTCTTCTTTTGCTTTCTGCGTTGCTAAATCTGCAAGCCAGTGTAATGCTGATGATGGAGCTGTTTCTGGACAAAGTGGTCTGTTAGTCTTTATTTCACCAGTGTTATTGGTTGACAACGTCTCTGGTTTTGCAGATTCTTCTATCCTACTATCAGTTGCTTCAGATTTTGGAACAGTGTCCATTTCAAGTTGCCCCACTCCTGCTGTCCCTCCTCCAGTGGAAAAGGTGCTCTCATTTCCAGAGACCGATGCACTAGGATTTACACTCGGAAGCTAAACCAAAAATATAAACAACTGCTAAATGTTGGATAAAGAGAGGAGTTCAACTCAAAAGACATTTTAGTTATTCAGTGCATTGGGGTTTGTTTGTTGTTTCTGTTCGTTTGCTTTAAGTGTGCAGCTGAGGTCCTCTATGCTTATGCAGCTGCAGAGTGCATGAGCTGCTTCTCTGTGTGCAGCAGACCTTGCATTGTGTTGTGAATTCTTACATCTTTCAGTCATTTTGTAAGACAAGGCCGAGCTTTCTGATGTCTTTGTTTGTTTGGGGGTTTTTTTGTTGTTTTTTTGTTGAGTTTTTTTTCAGAAGGACTTCAACAAAATATTCAGGAACCACAATAAAATAAACGCACATGTTACAAGGTGCTCACAGTGGTTTGTTTTAAGATAAAGCATCATTATGAACAGCTTCCTACTCAACTTCTACACAGAGTATTAGCCCAAATATCCACGTGGTAAATAACAGTTGCAGCACACATCCCCGAAAAATGTCCCAGAAGATTTCTGCTAAGCTAAAACACTTGAAACACATATAGAGAAAATAAAGTTTGTGTTTCACAATAGATCAGTTTAGAAGATCTAATTTTTTAACAGATCTTAAAAATGTCATGTCAAACAAGCAGTTTCAGCCTAAAATTACATACCTGTGATATTCCATTAGTTACAGCTGGTCTCAACACAGATTTGTTCTGCCGGCTAATACATGGACAATTGGCTTTAATACCCCATTTGCCTCGAGCTGCATGGACCATATCTCCAATATTGTAAAGCGCTGGAAATGAGAGTTAAAATCACATGTGAAGAAATCTAAAAACCAAGGCCATTAGCTATCGTGTATATTCAGAGGGGTAGAGTTTTTTTAGTATAACTGCCAATCACCTTTAAGATCACATACTCTAACAAGACACTTCTCTCTGAACAGTGTGGAGATCTGAGTGCACAGTAGCTTTGCGACATCACCGAAAGGCTGTCAAGCCTGGCAATCCTACATATTGCCACCTGCTCCTACTATTCCATATAGGATCCCATGCTACTCTAATGAGGCAACTTCAAACCATCAAAAGAGATGACGGAGAGAGAGAGCAAAAAGACTGCTCCCTTGGAGCAATGTTAAAAGGATTCAGGCCACAGGCAGTGTTCTGCATCCTCCCAGTAAGAGAAAGGAGGTGACAAAACAAACGCATGCTGATGGCCCTACTGAAGGTTTTGGCTTCCATTATCACAAACCTATCTGAGAAGCTGGGTCTCTTGGAAGCTGATGGAATTCACCTGCCCAAGCAAGACAAGAGAGTCTTTGCCACCAACCTGGCCAGATGCATGGAGAACTTTAATAGACTTAGTGAGGGAAGGAAATTTGGGCAACATAAAAGAGGCAGGGACTGCTTATGTTTAGGAACCAACAGGGAAACACCTGTGAAATGAATCTGGGCATGTTTCTCTCAAGAAGCGACAAGGCTGACAGCTCAGCTGAAGTACCCCTACGCACCAATGCATGCAGCATGGGTAACAAGTGGGAGGAGCTGGAAGTCGCTGTGCAACCAGAAAGCTAAGATCTGACTGCTATCATTGAAACATGATGGGATGAATCACATGTGTGGAACACTGCAGGGGAGTTGCTCTCTATGTGTAACAAAAGAACGGATTGGCTGCACAGAACTGTCTTTGAAAAACAGTGATGAACAGGTTGAGACACTGGGTGTTTTCTGCACACCACCCAACCAAGGAGTACTTGCTGACAAACTGCTCTTACTTCAACTACAGGAAGCATAATGCTCTCAGGCTCTGACCCTGGTGGTAAAATTTAATCACCATGACACCTGCTGGAAGGGCAGCCAAGGAGACTTTTGGAGTGCATTGAGAGTAATTTCTTAATTGAGCAAACAGACTGCCTGACCAGAGGAGAAACATTAGTGGAGCTGTTGCTCACTAGCATGGAAGAACTAGAGATGCCAAGGATGTGGCAACCTGTGCTGCAATGATCATGCCATGGGGGAATCCACAACCTTGAGGAACAGAGGCCAGATGAAGAGTAGAGTCAGGATGCTGAAGTTTATGAGAGCAAAATTCCAGTTGCTTAAGGAATTAGTGTGTGGGATCCCCTGGGAAACTGCCCTCGGGACAAAGGAATTGAAAAGAGCTTGCTCTTTAAGAACGTTTTTCGTAGAGTGCATGACATCTCAATTCCCACATGTACAAAATCAGGCAAGGAAGGCAGGAGAACGGCATGGGTCAGTAAGGGCCTCCTGGTCAAACTAAAATGTAAGAAGGAAATGTACAGGCAGTGGAACCAGGGACACCAATCTGGGAAGAGTACAAGGACACTGCCTGGATGTGTAGGGATGGAGTCAGGAAAGGCAAGGCACAGCTGGAAATGAATTTGGCAAAGGATGCAGAGAATATAAAGGGATTTGACAGGTATGCTGGCCAGAAAAGGACAATTAAAGAAAACGTACATGCACATCCCCCAACACCACCTAAATAAAACAGAAGAGCAGGTTACAGCTGCCATGGAGAAAGCTAAGGTGCTTAACTACTTTTTTCCTCAGTTTTCAATGGTATTCTCTTTTCCCACCTCTCAAGGGTGTTCGCTTCAAACCCACAGCTTGATTTTACTTGGGTTACCTCCCCTTCAACTCTTCCACTGTAGCAAGCAGAAGTCACTAGAAAAGGTAACAGCTAGAACACCAACCATGTTAGTATTATTTCCACTTTCTTGCTCAAAATTGAGAAAATAAAATGGCATTTTCCCTTTCAGTTTTCAAGCATTACCTGTGCCAGGAATGATCTGTGTCGGCATAAGATTCTCTGGTTCATGAGACTGACCCTTTGCACACTTCAGCCATGAGAAAACTTCCTCATCACCAATCTCCTCTGTCTCTGGAACAAAGACACAAAAAAAGTAAGGTTTTGTACAAAAGTTACTATAACTTTACAATACAGAATGTTTCTGCATCAATATTTCTTCAGAATCTTTACTATGCAGGAAATTAACATGGTGATCTCAGAAATAAACTATAAATAGAGATCATTAGAACAGGTTCTACAGCAACTTCTTTGCCTTTTCAGATTATAAAACTACCAGTCATTTCCCCTTCATTTTAGTAGCTTGTTATTTTTAATCACCTAAAAATCTTGACTTTGAGCCTTCATTTTTTAATACCTTCCTCTTGTCCTCACTATGCATCCCTAAGTTAGGGTAATTCTATCTTTTCTTGTCATCCTCCTCCAAGCTTTTCCAACAAAAAGTATCTTCAGATCAGTTCCAGAAAGAGGAAACTAAGCTTTCCTGTCCACATATCTGCTTACAAAGCTAACAAGTAGCATATTAATAGTTTGAAAAGTAGTCTGACAAATTAATAATTCTTCAGAATTTGAAGATCCAATAGAACTCTCCCACAAAACCTGCAGCAGCCCCCCAGAAATCATCCCCAGTGAGAGCCAGCCAGTTCAAAGATTACAGTGGGGGAAAAATGCAGTACTCACCGCTACGTGGACGATTCTTTCTCAGCCGGTAACAGTCCAGACAGACCCCAAAACCACACTTGCGACAAACCCAATGAATATTGAAGAGTGTTGTCTCACATACATCACACATTTCCCTCACACCACGCACTGCTCGCTTCCATGCCACTTTCTCTATAAAGAGAAGTAACATTAGGAATCGTTGCTTTGACACTTCGCATTTCTCCCACCTAATCTGAGAATATCACAGCAACGTTGATAAAGAAACAATCCACAGAGATGTGACTTGAGGGCAGAGCATAGAAACACATAATTTATGTATCCAGAAGCAAATACTTTTGAGTTGCTATTTTTGTGACATTATTAAAATCCCCATTTCTAAGACCGAGTAAAGACAAGTCCCAAAAAGCACACACTACCGTAGGAACTGAATTTCAAGGAGCGCTTACGAAAATTACAACAAAATTATAAAACTTCTGCTAGTTTTATGAACAATGTGAACTTATAAAACTATAAAGAATGTGTATTTAGTTTTACTAATGGGATGCCTGTCAACTCTTTGGATTCTAAACCAACACATTTGCTGAGCAGTGGGAAGTCTTCTCCAAACAGCTGCCTTTGAAGATTCCAGAAGCTGAAGGGAAAAATCAGACAGTCAGAGCTATCCATGTGATAGGCTAAATTCGTTACCTTTAGGAAACGCTTTCTAAATCCCCTTCCCTTGTAGCAGCAACGCTGTCAGCCAGCTGCTCGGCTGAGCCCTTGCAGGCTGAACACAGGTGCTAGAAACTCCTAAGCTTTAAAGTGATGTCCCTGGAGCACAGCAGCATATGGACATATAAGAAAAGCTGCTCATTAAAGCATAACTGGTCAGTGTGATAAGTGGTTTTGACTTATTTCTAGTTTCTTAGGAGCATGGGTCAGCTCATTTCATAGGATCATAGAATGGTTTGGGTTGGAAAGGACCTTAAAGACCATCTAATTCCAACCCCCCGCCCCTGCCATGGGCAGGGACACCTCTCGCTAGATCAGGCTGCCCAAGGCCCAATCCAACCTGGCCTTGAACACTTCCAGGGAAGGGGCATCTACAGCTTCCCAGGGCAATCTGTTCCAGTGCCTCATCACCCTCACTGTGAAGAAATTCTTCCTTATGTCTAGTCTAAACTGGCCTCTCTCTAATTTAAAGCCATTCCCCCTAGTCCTATCACTACATGCTTTTGTAAAAACTCCTTCCCCAGCTTTCTTGTAGGCCCCCTTTAGGTACTGGAACTTCTGCATCTATTTATTGAAAAATAATTTAATGATGTCTGGGAAAGTTACCATTAGCTTCCTTGGAGGTAATGTTGCATTGATCCAAAAAAACCAAAAATCCCAAATGCTGGTCCCACATTTAGACACACTCCAGAGAATTGAATACAGCCTCCTCTTCAGACGAAAAGGAGCAGCATTTCAACAAGAAATTATACTACGCTTTCAACTCTATTCCACTGCATCGTACACACATTATACAGAGAAGATGGACAAAAAACATGTCAAAAGCCCAGCTTACGATGTGGCTCCACCATCATCATTGCCTCCTTTTCCGACATAACAAGCTGGCAGAACTGGTCGCCAACATTGGCCAGGATATATTTGGAAGTTTCCAGGTCGATGCCCTCTGCAGGGGAGGAGGAAGGAATCCATAGGCTCATGGCATCAGGGTCACTCTGCTGTGGGTTCAAAAAGCCTTCTACTCGCAGAATACCTTTCCGGGTAAATATCAGCCTGCACAAAACAGGACAGAGTAATTGAGAAGCTTCTCAACCACCTTTGGTTAACTTATAATGCCATCTATGTCATAACAAACTCATAAAGGGGAGAAAAGGCTTGACATAAAGGCTGTACTTTACAGACAGTACAATTATTATGCAAATCCAAGTAACAGAGAGAATAAGGTACATGAAGACAATGGCCACAACACCCACTGGAACAAATCCCCAGGTCCCAGTAAGTGCTGGTGGGAAATTCCACATGGAGGAAATTGCTACAGCCTAGTAAGTTACATTTCTCTACACTATTAATAGAAAGAGATTATAAAATTCAATTTATTTGGGCTGCTGCATGATGTTGCTTGTAAAATTGTGCATGGTTCTCACTGCCTATTTTAACTTAGAAGAAAGTAATTTCCCAACTTCTGTGAAAATAGTATTTTAGCTCTGGCTAGGGCCACTAGCACTTCGCAACTGTTTTAACAGTTCACATTACGAGACATACAAAATCCTTACCATACCTGCTACTCTTGACATTGCTCTCCACAGAGACAAGTCACAGCTCTTTTATCAGTAGCTGTTGACCCTCCTAGTCTTTGTATGGGAAGAGGTATAACAACATAAGTCACAGATCCCTGAAAGTCTCCTGCCAATATTGAAGGTAACTTCATTTTCAAGCAAAATCAATCTTGCCTTTAATCTCAATGCTAGATTAGTTGTTAACAAGTTCAGTAAGAGAAGCAGCTATAATACTTGCTGGATGGATGGCACACACTAAAAATTCACTTCATCCTTTACCTCCCAGAGAGCGAACAAGCATATTTTTGGAGAAGGATGCACAGCACTTGCTGGAACAGGCAGTTAAAGAAGATGAAGAGAAGCATGACAGGCCAAAGAACCTTAAGACGTGTGCACAACATAGAGAAAGCACTACTTCTAAAAATCGGTTCTGTGCTCAACACAACCCAGACAAACATTAGCCTTATGCTGGCAAGGTTCTGTTACTTGCTGACCAAATTAAAATTCTAGCTCTCTTCTGAACTCCTAAAAAGGGAGAGAGAACAGTTATTACATACAAACTGCTAACCAATAGTAAAATTCTACCCATTAAAGCAAATTCAATCTCCTGAGGCTGGACCCGGAGCCTCACTTGGTACGATACAGCTGCATCCTCCATCAGTAGCTCTTCCCACCCCAGTGAAGGAATTCCAGTCAGGTGATACAGGGAAACACAAGACATTCAATCTTCATTATAGCACCAAACACATTAAGTAAGAAACGATAGTTACTTCGTGCTCGGACAAGGTCCAAGCTCTGCACACAGACTACATATGAAGGAAGGAAGAGTTTGAGCACCTCCGGAAATGGAAGAAGCGACATGCCACAGTTGAGTCATCCTGCTCTTGCTCCTTAAATTTGCGGTACCGCTCCAGACGGCACTCCCGACACTTGTGCAGATGTGGAGCTACATTGATACAGGAGCCATCCTGGAGAAAAGGCTCACCTGACTGCTTCAACTTCCTCACCTTACTCATATCTTTCAGCACAGACTGGCCAACTGTGTGAGGCAAAGAAGTAAAACTCCATTAGTTAACTGTAACAGCAAAAGGATACTAGCCCCAACAAACATATTTTCAGAAATCTGTATGCTCAGACCCATGCAAAACCAACAAGACCGTTCAAGTATTCAGCTTACCACACTGTTGTCCTGACAAATATACGCTTAAGCACTTCTCCAAGTGAACAAATTAATTCATATTAAAGAAGCATTAAGCTTTAGCCTTGTGAATATCCTGTGGACTGCCTACTGAGCACAAACGAGGTTTACAACCTTGGTTAGTTCACACAGTTCATCACACAGGAATTATCGCAGTATCCCATCTCCTTGTGTTTCCAAGACACCCTGCATTCAGGTAATCACCTTTTAGGGGAGCTGTACGAGGCCGGCCCTTTGGAGCTTGCTTCCCTTTTCCCTTCCCCAGCAGCAATTCAGCATTACGCTCTGCATTGGGGCCCAGCTTTGCCATCAAGTGGTCCGGGATTCCCTTCATACAAGCCTTGGCCTGCAGCTGGTCTTCAGAGTCACTCAAATCTGACAGGTCACTATTAGTACTGGAGTCCGAGTCCTGTTTAGATGTCAAGCTCCGCTCGTCTAGACAGAACCTTTTCACAGCTTCAAAAGGGGCTTTGTTTTCCTGTGGAAACTCTGCCTGTGAAGAGAAAAACCCAGGTGGATGTCTGCCAAACATGTTAGAAAAGGTTTTCAGAAGAGGATTGTCCTGCTGCCCAGGCCCAACAGCTGGTTTTTCTTCTGTGGGGCTGGAGGAGAGCGTGGGCATCTCAATAGGCTGCGTCAGGCTACCGGTTGGTGAGCTGGAGCGACCATTCCCTACAGTGGAAGGGCTCTGAACACCAGCAGCAACTGCTGCACCAGGGGTACAGGAGATCATCTTTGAAGAGTCAGTTGTTATGAACAAAGTTTTCTTCTTAGCTAGAGAAGAGTCTGTAGAAGCGAGTGATTCCGGCCAGCCAGAAGCGGCCTTGTGACACACGGGAGTAGAGGGAGTAGAAACCCCTGTCTGAGATGAAGATGCAAAGCCACTGAAAGGACTGAGTTCTGCTTTCTCAGCAAATGCCAGGAAGGGGTTTGAGGGTTCCTCTCTTGATAGCTTTGGGGGCTGTAAAAACAGGTTTTCATGACTATCTGGGGGGCGAGTATTCAACAGACTTCGTGAAAAGGCTGGAGTAAGGGTAGGCATCGATTCCACGGGCAGCTTCCGCTCCACAGAACTGCCAGATGGAGCTCCTGGCTTAGTGTCCGCTGAAAGAGTTTTACCTTTACAGATCCCAGCACCCACACTCTCTGTACACTGCTTGAATGAGTCCCGACTAGAGGTATCTTCAGTCAAGCTCTCTGAAATGACCGTGAAGTAGCTACTGGAAGGTAGGTTTTGGGACATGCATTGAAAAAACAAGTTCTTGGACAGATCAGAATCTTTCTGAGCCTCCTGCCCAATACTGCAGCCAAAAGGAAATCCAGAAGGCTTTCCTTCTGGAGTCACCACTCCATTCGATTGGCTCCTTCCACCCCCAAATACCAAGGACTGCGAAGCACTTGGGAGAGAGACTCCAAATCCAGAAGCTGCCAAAAGTGAATTTCGGGAATTCTGAAACAAAATTAAAAAGCATTAGCCTATTAAAGAATTCTTGTTTGATTCAGCAATACCTCGATCCATCTAACTGTACAATTAGCATTCTACTTATCCAACTGTAACAGAAACTTCCAGAAGAATTATTTACAACAAATAAACTTCTTTAAAGATTCTGCTAGACTAATCTTTCCTGCCTACAAGCTATTGAAACTAAATACACATGGAGAAAATGACCACTTAATGTCTTATTGCACTAGAACCAAAGTGAGACACAAGGCAAGGTGAATTACTTCATAGAAAAGCAACTTATTTAAGCTGCTGTTTGTTTTGATTCAAATCAGCAAGAACGGAACCTTAACTATAAGTGCTTTTCAGTAATCTCCCTTCTTTCACCCTCCCCTACACAGCACCCTTGAAATAATGAACTTTGCAGAGTTACAAAAAGCAAGCCCTCTAGTAGCTAGGGAACAAACCGTTCCTGGCCACAGCAAGCCACATCTGCTGTCAGGTAGAAAGAACCCTATCCTATTAAGCGGTGCCTTCCAGGCTACTGCTCAATACAAGTTAAGCTTAATTTTTATGATCTTCAAACACTGGAAAGTTTTCTGAGCTGCAGATTTCTACCAGACCCATAACTGTGATAAGGAATATTCACTTGCTCTCTTCTCAATTTATACTTACTCAGATTTTCCAGTTCTCATAGTCCTACTGTAACTGATTATATTCTGTGTCTAAGTCATCAGTTCTAGCCCTTTTCTTCAAGTTTCTATTTTAAATCTTCTCGTGAGGAACACTTTCATTCTAAGGCCATGCTAACCACAGCCTCTGTGCAACACTTCTTACTGGTCATCAGTATCACTGCACACCCACTACACTGCAAACTGATGTTTAGCTGGTTCCTCTAACAACTTTAATAACATATTAATGTCCCCCATTACAGCTCTTCCAGATATTAGAATTTCAGCTATTTCTTCTTAGATGGAAAGTAATCTTCACAAACTGAGTTCTAACAGCTTTAAAAAGCATACAAATATGAATGCAAATCGAGGTTATTAAGTAATCTCAAGGTCCAAATCACACTGTGATACAGTGCACAACCTGAAACAATAACACGTGAACTATCTGCAACACTGACTGATTCACATCGGGTTCCCTCCCTCAAGGAAAATAAATACAGTTTGAAATGGATTGGTGGTCTCCCTGCAAATTCTGAAACCAGATTATTAATGATTTTAAAAAAGGGATTTGGGGCTGAGGAGACAGAGGGAATGAGAGGCAGTACCAAAAATTCTCAGTACAATTAAAGTTCTTCCTTAATAACACTGATGATAGATAGAATTTTGACCATTCACCCCACACTTTGTAATTGTTCCTAACTCTGATCTTCCTCTGTTTTCCCTTCTTTCGGGACGGTACAGGAGGCAGGTGGTGGAAGGGAAAGTACATCATATTGTCATACAACAACTTAATTCTGTAACACTCCTGTCTACCACAATTCTTTTTCCTTTAAACCTTACCTCTAGGAACCCTTATCCCAAGGTAAACATCTTGCCTTTCCCCTATTCCATTAGCTAAAGACAGGGATGGACACAATCCATTTAACCTCCCAGCAATTACCTTGGACTTTCTGATGCATCTCCCATTTTCTTCACTTTTTACATAAGTTCCTCAGTTTTGCCTGTACTTACTGAAGTGGGAGTTGGTTTTGTTTTGTTTCCACAAGCTTTCACTTGATTACTTAAATTCTTCTATTTTGTTCTTAAGGTTTCCCTTCTACTTTTCCAACTTTCCCCATGTAAACAAAGATACAACTTCAAAGTCTCCAGCTGCTTCCAGACTGAGCTCTTTATTGCAACTTATTCCAAAGGCACTCATCTTGAATGTTGTAATTATTTTTTTGTTTTCAGCCCTAGATAGTGTACGATACGACTGGCTCATTTTTCTCCTATGGAGATATCATAGGTGCAACAGACAAACTGGGCATCTACAAAAGGTCCTCTAAACGTAGCCTCATTGTTTTCCTGGGTTTGAGGCTTTTTTTTTTTTTAACTTAAATGTTCAGTGCAGATTCTTGTGCATATTCATTTATACAAAGGCAAGAGGTATTAATTAGGTTATCTTCCACAGGACACAACAGAACTAATGATATTAAGTGCAGTACTTAAAGCGACTCTAAGGCTGCATTTGTCAGATTAAAGCTGAATAAAGACAAGAGTGCTAAAAAGTTGCTTCTTACAATTCCTCCAACAAATACCTTAATTTTCTTTTGAGTCCTTTCTTAGATCAGATAACAGAAAGGTTTTCTTTGGGAGGAAAAGGATTCACCAGAGAAAAAGGAGTTTTCTCAAGTCCATGGACACACATGTTGCAAAACATCTGTTGCAAACAAGTGTGTATGTCTTGAATATGCTGGATCATGAGCTACTCACCTCCCCCTGGGCTTGCGATCGGCCTGTTTTCAGCTTCTCCTGTCCAGTAACAGCTTGTAGACAGGTATCCGAGATTCTCACAGTCGTTGGTGTCAAGGCAGTTGTAGAAACTGCAGTGGCAGAAGTCAGCATGCCTTGCCCAACCTGTTCCAGTGATTTTCCTGCCTCTTTACATCCAGATCCAACCAGTAACCCTTGTCCAGCCACAGAGGAAAATGTAGTGAAGGGCAACTGTGTGTCACCACCAACTGGCTCATCTTGGACTACCAGTGTTCGGCCATTCTCTTTGGTGTAAGTGGCAAAGCGAATATTGCGATTAATCTGAGGAATGAATGAAGGCAACTGTTTGGCCCTTGGATCCAGTCCTGGCTCACTACTGGAGCCTCCTTTCCAAGGACCTCTGCTTGCCTCACCTCCATCACTACCATTGCCATCCACCTCACCCCTCTCCTTTAGTTTCTTTGTTGCAGGATCACACCCGGAATCTGAAGCATTTTTCCTCCTCCGTCCATCCTTTCCCTCCAGACTTTCTTTCTTCTTTTTCCCTTTAGATGATTTAGTCGCTTTTAGCCCCGCTCCCTACAACAGACAAAACCATGCAATGACTAAATAGAACACTAAGGAATTCCTGTTCAAACAACATATTTCTGTTACAATAAAGAACACATTATGCTGCTCTCAAACTCAGAAAAAGTTCTTTCAGTCACAAATTGAGACATCCAAAGAAAGATACTTCGTAATCACGTAACACAGCAGAAGTGCAGCCTTGTCTTTTTTAGTACTAGGATAGCACAGAAAGATTTTTCAGCTGAGATACTGTGCTGCAGCACATACCACATCATAGAAGCTTTGGGGAAAAGCCCAACACAGCCATACTTCAACACAATTCTTGCTGATGTATGAGAACTATTTGCACGCTGATTTTTGCTATAGGTCTAATCCCCTCACTTCTTTTGAAGGGCATGCTGTCTGTTGACCACTCAAAGCCTACAATATTTAAACACAGGAGATGGCTTGCCCTTCAGCAAGTGCCTACAAATGTCTGTGAAGAAGCACAGTGATCCTGTTAGAAACAGGCAGTGAGCACAGAGACACTCATTATCAGAGTACTACCCTTCAAAACAGAGCACAACAACCATGGCTGTTGAACCTGCGCCAAGATGCATGCTGAACTTAGCACAACAGGCCTGGATGAAATAGATTGTTTAAAGGAAGCTATGTCCATTTCTCAAAGTGGCAAAGAAAATTTTCCTCTTTCAATTACATTATCAAAAAAAGCTTACAGTGAACACAGCATCAGTTTTCAGTTGATTCCATGCTTTAGATCTTTTTACATCTAACTCTTTAGGAAGTTTCACACTGTATATACAAGACCCGAAATGCTGTAGTACCTCACTTGGAGAAGTGTTATCCATCACCACATGAATCAGTCGAGGATCTACTGACTTTATTTCACCACTCTATTTTTTTATACAGAATGAGAAGGTAGAAAGAAGAAAAGAAGTAGTTAGTTTTTAATTCAGAGTATATAGTGTCAACATAAGAGACCTTAAACACAGGGTTACCCTGCATCCCCTCTCCCTTTTGCCTTTTCTTTCTGTCCCATTGCCTGAGTAGTACTACAGCCTTCCAGATTACCTTCTATCCTTTTGCTCCTTCTCCATTTCAAAAACGTTAAGATTTGATTCCTACGACTATTCCCTTGTATATTTACTCTACTGAGCATCTCTAGAAGCATTTATTGCATTAAACACAGCTCCTTTTAAATTTGATCTACTATTGTTCTAGCCCTCTGCAAATTGACTCTGCTACATGTAGAAAAGACTACTGGAAGGAAGCACGATTTATGCTAACTCTCCTCAACAGTGCCTCCTGAAAATAAGCAGTGAATACCCATCTCTGTAACTGTGCTTGGAGATTACCTTTTTATTTCACAGTAGATACGCAGCAAGTTGGGCGTTTCCTGGCATGTATCTGCCAAAAGCATGTACTCCAACCCTGCAATGCCTCTCCGGAATACTATGATTATATACTGCACATAGTACACTTCTTTCCTGTGCGCCATCAGCAGATCTAGTGTCAGAGTGGTGGATTACTGCATGCGTAATTCCTGGGTATGTTCAGGCAATTCATTCTGCACACATATTTTAGTGCATACAGAAAAGGCCACGGGGGCAGGTGGCAAGGGGCAGGGGATGGGACCCAAGAAACCAACAAGAGTGCTGCTGCTACAGTAACTTGCACGCAGCACCAGAGACCTCATTCTTGCTGCTCCTGGGAGAGGAAGCCATTAGGAACAAGCTGCTGGTAAGACTGAAATACCTGTCAGACCACACAGAAGCATACAATACAACCCAGATAACCCTAGCAGCACACAGATTTTCTGTGCCGTTTACAGCACTTACTAAGTTTACCGATACGAACAGGGCAAAAGTAAACGGCCTAAGCTAAATACATCAGTCAACTTTGTTGAGACTAAGACTTCATCTTCCATGCTACAACTTGCTTGAAACCACTTGTATAGCCTGTCAGAGGGAAGCTGAGAGACGGCATAGCACAGCACACAGGCATCACAGCATAACAGACTAGGAAGCAGCTTTCTGCACATCAGCACGTGCTCCCATCCAGAAAGCCATTTCCAATACTTTTTCCTATAGCACTTCTTTCCAAAGAAATTCTTATAGCTTCTTTCATAGAAGTGGGCCGTGTATCACAACTTACTGTGGGAAAGCTGATATAACAAGAAAAAAAAAAAATCTGCAAATTGCAACATGGATAATTACTCATCTTTTAAAGCAAAACACAAAGAACCAAAAGTACAAGTTTTGGTGAAGCTGTCATTCCCCACAAGATATTGAGGAATGGTATTTTTGGAACACCAAAGCAGTGCATCGTATTTTTACCTGGGTCACAGACACCTCCATAAGACGAGTTATTGGGTCTTGATGGCTCACAACACCGCAGAGCCAGCTATTTTCATCTTCTGGTTGATAAACCTTAACTCTTTGGCCTTGGACACTATAAGGACCTGCAAAAGAAGGGCTCTGAGTACATTTTCCAGACAAGCTGTGTGTCACACTAGTCAATATTCAAGCACTAAAAGAAGTGTCATCTTTTAGGTGAAAAGAAATTAAAATGCTAGGGCTTCTGCTGGAAATCCTGCATAAGCCAAGCCTTTTATTGTAAAAAGTCAATAAGTCCTCACTGCTGTAACTCAAAACTATTGTAAAGACAAAATTAATACAGTTCACAAGTAAAAAAAAAAATGCAAAAGATCACTTCTTTGACAAAAATCAAGCTAACTAAATTCTTTTGCTTTCTACCTGCAGCAATCCAGGGCACGGTCCTATCATTCTGACTCAACCCAGATGCATCAAATCCCAGTATAAACCACATGCATTTCAGAGCAGAAACATGTTTGTAAGTGTGGCTGACAACAAAAGCTGCACTCAGGCTTATCCCATCACAGAACACAGACAACAGTTAAGGTAGTAACTCTGTGCTGAGCAGCCACAGCCACACCATATTTTCAGCTTAAACAATTCACGTATTAATTATCAAAATGCCAGAACTTTACATGCTAAAAGACATTTTTTAAAGATCAACAGCTAAAGAGTAACCTCACTTTTAAATTTCCATACTTAGGGAACAAAACCACAGAAAAGGACCAAAACTTCAAAAATTCAAAACTAAAGCTAAAAATAAGACAAGTTATAAATACATGGGCATTATCAATAATATGTTGTCCTACTTGAACTACATCTTCAGTGATCATTCCCAGTAGGTATTCCTGCTTGTATCTCAGCAACTGCTTAACTGTAATCTCTGACAAAATAATGCTTCCTTATAAAGAATTTGCAAAGCAATACAGAAAATTGACCTCACAAATTAAACAGCTGCAGATACTATTACTATTCTCCCTCATAAATCCCCGTATAGTCTAACTGTTCTACAACAAAGTAGCTCTGAGACAGAAAAACACAGTCTCACCTCTACTAAATATCTCCTGAAGCTTCTGGTCGCTGATCAATGCATTAACAGAATCTCTTAGTGAAGGCTGTTCCTGCAGAATCTGATTTTGACTCTCCGTTCCCATCTGCCAACAATACTCAGTTTTAACATAAAAGTATAGTCTTTTAAGGTAACAGAATCATTAGTTTTCAAGAGTCAGCTCCTCTTGGACTGCCCTTGTAGACTGACAAACCACAAAAAAGTAAAATTAAGGAAAACACTGCTGAACATGCCAGGAGGGATAAAAGGACTAGCTATGCAAAAGCTGTTGCAAAATTTCCACTGCAATTATCAGCCACAGGATGCGTGACCGCTCACCCTCCAACCAACCCATACAGAGAGGAATGAGATCTTTTTGAATGCAGATGGAGGTTAGCTAAGCACCTGGAAAAGCAAGGAAACAAACACATATACATGATAGGGCAGCAAAAGGAGGAAGACAAGAATACAGAGGTGGAACAGTAAAAATAAAAAATTAATCTGACAATCACAGCACAAAGTTAAATTTCCACTTTAACTCAACACAGTTCAAGTACCTGAAACAAACGCAATCCACTGGCATCAGAAAGGAAACGCAAATGTCTGTCCAGAAGAAACTCCACTGGGACCACAGAGCCTAAACCCAGCTTATCAACTAGAGGGGTGAAGGTCTGTGATGAACAGGAGAAAAAAAACAACATAGGTTATAGAGATGACTGAGCGCACATACAGGCCAATGATAGTTGTTTCCATGTGCATCACAAATAATAAGCATCACAAAGAAGAAAAAGGTTCATTTCTCAACTTGCACCATCCCAGTGCCTGAGTTTTAATGTAAATTAATACTTATTATGTCTAAGCTAATAATTCTTGCAAATGTAGCATATTACAAGGAGGAATTCCAGAAAATTAGCTCCACTTCTTCATTAGAATCTAAATCAGAACTGAAAGCACCTTTTATGGCATTTGTTTTTTCATAGGTAAGCACCTTCCAATGCATAATGGTGCCCTGTACAATACTTCAAGCCTTGTGCTTCACAACAGCGTTGATGCAAACCTCTGCGGATACGAGAGCTTTTGGGCAAATACTCACCAGTGCAGGCCACTGTGCCAGTGAGAGTAGAGTTCCCTGAAGCATAACTGGATCGTTTCGGGGTGCCCAAACTAATGATCCTTCCAGCAACAACACTATAACTTCTTCAGCATGGACTTTCACCCAAGCATGTTGCTTCCAGCTACAGCCATCAAATTCCACAAAGATCTGATTAAAAAAAAAAAAAAAAAAGCAGAAATCTCAGCTCTTTTCAGACATTGAATAGAAAAAATAGGTTCCTACAATCCCCATGGACAAGTGGATGGCAGCTTTAGCCAGAAACATCAGGATAAGTATTGTAATGATAGCACTGAGAATATCACATCTACCAAACTACCACAGCTACCAAACTACCACAGCTACCAAACTACCACAGCTATCAAACAGAAATGGGAATAGAAATCACTAACCTACAAAAATTTACTTATCCCCAAACACACATCACTGGCTCCAAATGCTGCTTTTCCCCACACAAAATTAAAGATGTGAAAATTGTTCATCCCCAAACACAGCCGATGGCCCAACACAAGCCTCTTTCACATCAGAATTTCTTTGAGAGTTCAGACACTCTCACTTTGCACTTTCACTGATGGCCCGAATCAGCACGGTTAACTGACATTGACAGCACTATATCTGTCACCCAGGAAAGTTTGTTTGTGAAATCCACTCTAAAACAGAAGTCTTGCGTTGCCTTGCACATTATTAAGCTCCTGAACCAAATGTAAATATTCTGAATGGCACAAGATTCTCCAGAAATTCCTTCTCACTAGATTTTTACCTTATTTATAAGCGTGATCATACAAACCAAACCTCAATTCTAAATCACTATTCCGAGAGGTTGTCCTCTTTTTTCTACCATAAAGGATAAATATTAAAAATTACATGGCAAGAATGCTAAGATCAGGGTTACATGGGTTACAAGTCTGGTGCCACATCCTAACAACTAGGCCTATTAAATGTTAAAACACAGTCACATTCCAATCTTTCATCTATAGAACGCACATATTACACAAATATAATCAAATATTTCAGAAGAACAGCAAGGAATTCCTAATCCGTTAACACACACACCTTAAACTGGACAGTCAAATGGAGCTTTGCAGTTAACTACAGATTACTGGCGTAACAGCACTACCCACAGACAGCAGTCTGCTTCAGCAGCAGCCCTCAAGGTCTTAAGAGGTCACACAGATGCTATGCTTCCCCACTCACCACAGACTCAAAACATCAGACTCCAAGGGGAGAGAATATAAAGCAACGCTGCTGATGAATTCCTGAACTTCAATATTGCTTGAGCTTAGCCTGCCCTGCAGGGAAAGATAACTGGACCTTCCCATACAGCCTTCCTGCAACGCAAACTTCAGCAATATCATGGAAATGCGACTGAACTTTTCAGTTTGAGCAGGCCTGTACCTTTCTCACTATTGTATTTGTGCTGCTATGGCAGTAGAATGTGACATAAAGCGAGGACTTACCACTTAAGAAGAGCAGAACTATTTGTTTATACCTAACAGTAACAGTGAGGTAATCATGTTATGATTCTCTTATCGTAAAGGTTATATCAAAAAAAAAGTTGTCTAAAAGAATTATTAAAAGAATGATGACTTTGGAGCATATGCCTTTTTACAAGGTATTTAAGAATTTGATGAAGGGGAGCAGAGATTTTACAAGTAACTTCATAGACAGGACATCTCACTAGTACGTCCCCTTAAACTGGATAGCAAGGATCACTAAAGGCAGATGAACTGAAACAAGCAATGAAGTGCAGTTTTGTCACTCTGCCCCAAATAAATAATTATACCTACTAGGTTTATTTTTAATTTATTACTTCACAGAAGATTGAAACAAGTCAATTTACCTTGTGACACACATGAAATAAGACTATAGACTTCCTCCAGTCTTAACCTATAATACACCTCACAGATCTATGAATCATTCTAAACCAACGAAGTGGAATGGCTGTTCTTCCAGCTGCAAACTTCACATGTTACTTCCTGGTTTTAAAAAAAAAAAAAAGAAAAGAAAAATACTACAAGAAATAGCCTGTGACGAAGCTCAAGATGGGTTTGTTTGTTTGTCTATCCAATGTTTGTTCAAGAGGCTCACTAAATATTCTGACAAGTACCGCGTACCCATCACACAAAGCAGCAGCCATGCCACCTGTAACAACCCAGCAGACCTTAGGCAAGACCCCTCTTAACGGTCTGCCAATGGTCTTGGGAGCCTGAGAAGTGTGTTACTAATCCCAAGCCCATACCCAACAGTGTTTTCCAGCACACAGATATGCAGGGCAGCTGTTCCAGATCCACGCAGCACCACACATGATGTTGTCAATAGTCTCCAACAAATCACACAGCAACAAAAAGGATGAAAGATGAAAGGCTCAATATAAACAACTATGTTCTCCGTTTTCATTTCCAGAATCTGCAATAGAAATCACTCTGTGTACTGGGTGTGCAAGAAGCAGAAGCTGACTTGCACAGCACACCGTTTGTTTTTTGTGTTACTACATAAATAACTACATCATATTCACAAACTGAAGCAAAGTATGCTTGGATTCCATGAAAAAAACACTAAGGGAATCCTGGAAGAGATGCCTAAAGCAAGGAAAAGGCGAGATGAGACAGACTTGAGAGTGAATAGACATATATCCTTTTGACGTTCAAAGTGGTAAAACAGTAATATTCTACCTTTATTAAAAAAAAAAGAAGCCTTATGCAAAGTGGCTGCACTACAGCTGAGAATTTCCTGTTTGGTTCTCATCTTAATTTGAAAATTGTGTAGTTCTGAGTCAAGAGGGAAAGGTCTGTATGCTAAAGCCCTGGCTACATCAGAATAAACTACCTCTCACATGTATCAATGGCCCTTCAATTCAGAGTCACATCTACTGTCAACACCTTCTGCTGACCCTCCTGTCTGCTCATAACCAGTTCAGACAAGTTGCTGGCAAGAACTGCAGTGGTGCAGCAGGTGCTCTGCTAATACCAATGCTTTTGAACAGTGGTATTAATGATGGCAACCAGACACGCAATTAGTGCAGATATGTCTGTATCACACAATAACAAAGATGCTGCTTAGACAAAAATGCACCTGCAGGATTTCCCCAAGTTTTCCTACAGTGAAAAGCATCTTTCCTAAGCAATATCTAATTGCAACCAATAAAGACGTCTAGGTTTTGGTGGCTTGGTTGGGTTTTTTTTTTAACCTACAAACCCAGTTTTTTTTCCAGTACAAGAAACACAGAGTGGATACACATCTGTAATCCTACCATCTCTCTGCATTTTTTTTTTTTTTGCCTGTCCTATTAAAAAATTATGCTGGAAAGCAGATCTGCTGCTCTGATTTATTTGATGGACAAAGACAACCCGAAGTGGCTTTTCCAGAAAATACATTTTTGTCTAGCTATGACCCTGACATTCCAGCCTTAACACACTATGGAAAGCTACAGTCTGGTTCAAACGGATCCTGAATTCCTCCAGCATCCATTCCACTACAGCAGTAGGACCATAGCAGGAAGACCATAGCATTGATAAGACAGATACCTTGGTCTCTTTCATCACACAACACACAGGCTCTAAGCGTGATTTATAATAGAAAAAACAGTGCTGCTTTATTGCATTAGAATTTGCACAAAGGTCTGAAGTAGAGGAAATCTATGAAAAGTAAAATCTTCAGATTTTAGGGGCTTATAGACTATAAAAAGATGGAAAAAATCCAAGTTCCAAAATATCCCTTAAAATGGTCTTAAAATTTACCTAGTTTTGAAAGGAAGAGTGGTCCATCAGTTGCTAGCAAGTGGCCAGAGACCCAGGTTCAATCCCCTGCTTCACCAGAGGCTTTCTGCACGACCTTGGCTAAGCCTTTTAGTCTCAATGGCCGAGTTCCCTCATCTGTAAACTGGGATAATAGTATTTCATGCCCGGAAAGGAGGCACTAGTAGGAATCTGTTGCAGACTACCAAGTAAAACTGCGTAACGGGTTGGTCTGTGACTTCTGAATCACAATGCAGAGAGAACTACATGGTTAACACACGGGAGAGGAAAGAGGGGAAGATGCCAAGACTGCAACTTCGAAGACAGACCTGAGATCTCACGCGATGAGAATTGCCATTAAATGCGATTTAAAAAATTAAACCACAGCAGTTTTCTAATGCAATCAAAGTGTTATTTCGGAATCCATTACGTGAGACAAAGATGATGAACACACCGATGCTTAGGAAAATTCTGGCTTCTGACCCAGAATCATGCTTCAAACTATTTCTTAAAAGCAGAGGCAAAAAAAATCTGATCTGAAATACACACATACACACAAGGTGTTTTACTGCAGCTGATTCCTAAAGCCAGGAAAATTACAGGAAAAAAATAGGGAGAAAAATCCTCCTCTGAAATAATTTGCAGCAAGACATATTTCATCATATAACCAAGAAAACAGAGTTATTAGACAACAATTATGCTTAAAAGGCTGCTACCAATTAAGATGTTACACAAAACTAGAAAATGCACACAGTTTTTCCATTTCCTTGGCACTTTCCTATCCTTGTAATGCATAATGATAATCAAGCAAACCAATCAAAATGCTTTTGACAGGATCTAGTGCAGAAGTAGTATTAAAACCGTAGGAGGTGAAGAAACCATAACTCTACTAAAGCCATTACCTTATGGGGTAGCAAGCTGCCAATAAATGGCCAGAAATCTTTGTCATAGGCATTTCAGGCTTGCGACACAAGAGCAGCACCGGTACCCTGTGAGTCAACACCTAACATGCACAATCATCTGCAACAGTACTTAGCAATTTCTAATAAAGATGTGTTTATCAGTCAATGGGTTCCAGGTAACAGTAAATTTATTTTGCAAAAGCTTAACAAAATACCTGCCTTCATGTACCACAGGCTTTTTAAATAAAACCCTTTTTTTCAACAATTGCAACAGTTAAGCAGACAGTTATAAAGAAGGACAAGAAAAGAATATGATTAGGAGCCTCAGTGTGGTTCTGGCCAAAATAGAGCAGATAGAATGGAAATGAAAACAAAACTATAAAAATGACAAGTCTATCTCAAATCTGATTTGATAAAATTATCATTTTACTGAATAATCTAACTTTTGGGTTTTTTTACTTCTGTAAAAAGTTAATGCCATACTGTACTGAATATAAACAAGAGTATGAGTTAAAACACACAAACCCCATGAACCTAATGGATCCCAAACACTGAAAAGGAGTATAGCATGCGAACTTTAAAACATGCCCGTACCTGGTTCAACCTTACTTAGTTTTGATGCATTGATGACCAGGAAACATGTCACCAACAGTAAAGCTGGCAGCCTATTTAAAAATTTCCAAAGGGAACAACAAGGATGACAATGCAGCCCTACCTCTCTTTTTCTGGTAGGCTGATGGCATCACAAAATACATTTTTAGCACTGACAAACAGGAATTAACAGCCAATTTCTTTGATAGAGGATGTTGGACATAGAAGCAGAACAAAGCATCCCATCCCATAAGCCATGCATCTGGAGTATTCAACAGATGCGACCAATTTGCTTTCTTTTTCAAACAAACAGCTTTTTTTGCAAAATACAGTTTTTACCATCTTTAGTTGCATACAACACAAATAACAGTTCATTTCACCACTGAAGCTTCCCCAAAAAATATGAAACAAAGCTTTGTTAATCCACTGCTACAAAGAAAGAGCAGTAACTTTCCCATACAAAAGTTATTTCTAAGCATTCAGGGGTAGAGAGGGTAGATACTTAAAGGCCCTGTCATTCTCTGCTTGAAGAAAGGTTACCAGGTCTTCCAAGCAGAGAAACAGGTCTCACTCCTTGAATTCAGGCTTTGGAACACTTCTGTATAACGCTTCACACCAGGAAAAGATGGTCAAGAAAAAAAGAGCACAAAACCCAGCTGTTTTCTGATGAAATGGAAGCATTTGACTGAGGGTCTTCCCAGGAATCTGTCCTAGTTTTGAAAAATGGAGTGTTTGAGAACAGTCATGGAACACTTTAATGGCACCAGGACTTCAAGGCTCAGCAGAGATCCCACACTGAAGTGCTCTGCAAGCATGCCTGAAGACAAAATGATCTTGACAAACCTGACCTGCCTCCAATCAGAGCACAACACAATCAAGGACACGAGTATGAGGTGCTGAACAACAGCAGAAACAGCCACCGGCGGGAGAAGTGTCTGTTGTACACAAAAGAAGTGAGCAGACCACAACGGATTGCAGGGCATATGCCATTCAGCTGCCTCAGGAAGGATGGGTGCAGACCTAAGGAGCTGTACAGAGCACAGCGCATCTGAAGTGACTGTCCCTGTTCGGCCTCAGCAACACCGGGCTAAAATACTTCAGAGCAGTTTGGGTCAGAGCAAAAGGAGACAGCAGAAGAGAGCGAGCAACAACAGTCAAAGGTCTACAAAACGCAACCTTCCTCCATGCTGTTTGCTGAATGGCTCCATGAAGCATTACGCACAATAAACAGAAGGGCCAGTGACTTTTTCTTACAGTAGCTAGCTACTATATGGATTTAATAACATCAGACCAAGCTCTTCCACTGAGGTCATCATCGACATGCGTTTTCTTACATGTTAAGGGCAGAAACACAAAGCACTGGACTGCTGTCTCTCTCTCATGCTGCACTGCTTTCTTCCACTTTATCAAGTCAGACTCACAACTGCCAGGCAGCTGAACACTTCCAGGCAGGAGCTCGTTTGGACAGTTTTGGTTTCAAACAAAAAAGTGATTGTGCCAGGTCCCTCTCTTGGATAACAAATGCTATCCAAGTCTAGCTTGGGATCTAACAGTAACCTCATGGCCCCGTGGCTGCATGGTCAACACGAGTCTATCAAACCAACTGAATCCAAGCCCACAATACCACGCACATCAGACACAGGACCGCTTCATGAGAGCAGTATATCAAGCCAGTTACGTAACATCCCTCCCACTCTGAAATGAATCCAGCAACTGTCGTGTGTTTTACAGCAGGCTGAGCCAAATATGTTAATTGCTGCACTTCGCTTTTTAAGAGGAACCTTATTTCAGAAAATGTTTGCATTCCTGCAGAAACTGCCTGCCTCAGAGCGCTCCTTGCTGCACAGCCAGGACAGACTGCCTTTTGGAGCAGTACCAGCCCATTTTGTACACTGAGAACCCATTCACCACTCTCTACTTCAGGTCTGTCCTTAAAAATTGGCACCTTTTTTCCTTGTTTTGTACCAAAATTAACAGTTCTGAATTTTCTGTGCTATTTGTAACTTGAAATACTTGAGATATTGCAAAGTGTGAGTTTCACAGAATAAATTTGTTTTGGAAACTTGTAGACGTTTTTGTCAAATACTGTGCTTTTTTTTTTTTTTTTTGCCATTTCTTCTAAAATGCCTGACGTCTGCCTGCATCCAATCAAAGTATCATAAAAACTCACTTCAGTGAATTAAGAGGAAGACAATCTCTTTTCATCACTGTTTCTTTCTGCAGCTACTTGGACTGTAGAGATGATAGTATCTTCTGTTCCACAATGCAAATCACACAGAGATCCAAGTAGTCTGTTCCTAATCCCAGACACTCTACAACTGAAATTATTAGCAAGAAAAGAATGAAGATCTCCAATTCAGAACTCTGAAGGAAATGCAAGACCTGAAGTCGCAGTTCAACTCCCAGACTTTTAAAATTGATACCTGCATAACCAGCAAGACCTTACCAATACCTTAAGAATTCAGAACTACAAAATGGGCTTCTTGAAGTGGTTGCTCAGTTAAAACACCACTCTACCTTTTTCATCCAAAGTGTTTAGGAAATGAACTGCCATCCAAGCATTGAGCTGTAACATAGGAATAACTTCAGACAGCTTCGTCATAATCACTTGCATTTCAAGTAAAGTTGCTCCATATCCACAAGTTCATGCATTTTCACCCCCTAAGAAATCATCAGTCTCCCATTTGAAATCTGACTGAAAAAAATGTGCAGCTGCTAGTACTGCACAGAATTCCTCCATTAGGCAGTGCTTGTAGTCACACCTAGAAGCACAAACAAAATAAAGAAACATTTCAAACCTCCGGTATCTCCACTGAGAACTGTGGAACCATCTTAGTACGGATGCTACAGAAACCTGGCTGACACCATGGGAATCACAGAATGCCAACCTGCAGCTCAAAAACCTCACCAGTTACAGTGCTCAACTACTGCTGCTACAAACGCACAATTCAGTCTTCTGTTTTCACTTGAAGTGTGTCACAAAACACCTACCAACAAATGTGGCAAGGGAGGGGCCTAAACTATGATTATATGCTAAATTCTACTCTACTTGCACAGCTCTTACTGAGTCAAACGCTTTCTGCAGCCATAACTTAAAATTCACCTAAATGAAGTGACTGTATAACATTCACCAAAAAGATCATAAAATATACCGTTTCTATTTTAACAGCTTATAGCATTTTATTGGGTAAAAAGCAAGCCCTGTACTTAGTACGTCAACACTGTCCAGTCAAGAAAATGAACTGCCAAAGGAAAAGTAACGCTGCCTTGACAATGATGGGAAAATAAACTAAAGTCTTCGCAAACTCTATTTTATTTTTCTAGCCTTTTTTCCTTGTTTCTGTTGTTAAACTTCAACACCACAAAATAATATTCAAACAGGTCAAAACAAATAATTTTGATGAAAACAAGCACCGCCGGCCTCTGCAGGTTCTCCCTCCAAGAGCTGTGTCTGTCTTGCAAAGCAAGTAAACATTTACTTGAAAAATATGTTCAGAATCCCGTTTGTTCTTAAACATCTCTCGTGCAATAAGAAGCATTAAAGATGCACCTATTGGTCTCGCCAACATCCACCCAGCCCAGTATTCTACCTCCAACAGCAGTGACAGGAGCCACAAGTCAAGCAGCAAGACAAAATGCAGGCCACTTTCAGTGGCCATTCCCCTTGTATGCCCTTTCAGTACACAAACACATGCAAGTGTCCTGCTGACAGGAAGAATGATCCAGGAATACGTTCCCCTCTGCAGAACAGAAAGAAATTAAGATGAGTATAGTGGCAAAGAAAGCAGTCTGGATACCCCAGACTCACGCAACTCCAGCTTATTATGAAGTTCCCCACCACTTCAGAGTCCTAGCTTCAACTCCCTGTCTGGAAACTCTTCTTCCTCTTTCCATACCTACCGCAGTTCAAAAGCCTACACAAACTCCTCGCTCAGTCCCAACCAGAGAGAACTGCAATCCTGCAGCAGATACAGGCACAGCTGGCAAGGGCCTCCGCACATCTGCCTCCAACGACCACATTCCCACGTGCCCACATTCTTCTCCACTGCCAAGATGACTTCCAAGAAGCCCCGGAAATCTGCCTGAGAGAACATACATCTAAATACAGCCTTGTTGGGTTCCAGTGTCCCTCATCCACTGCACACAGTCTCCACCCAGGAAGACACTCTTTTCCAGTGTGACCTAGTTAGAAAAACTAGTTGAAACACCCCGATGTTTACGGTTAACCCAAACAGTTCTGATACCCGAAGAGTAAATTAAGCCCATTCCACAATTCGGACAATTTCTAAATATCAACTTTATTCAATGAAATCCCTTATAAATAAGATACTTCAGATTACTACATTTTTGTTAAGCTGTGTAATCTACATATCACGTAGAAGTGAAAATGTCTTCAGATGAGGTGCACAGCAAAACTTCACATCATACTCATATTAGGGATTGACATGCAAGAGTACCAAGAACACTGATGCCAAAGGCATCTGCCACAAGAGCAGTGCTCCATGCCAGGTCTTGGCTCACCCCAATACATTTTCACATTTCAGACAGTCTCATTCGCTTGTCCCAATTTCCTTTCGAAGATTCCCCTTCTGCATGGTTTTGTAGGGGTTTTTTTGCCCCTCCTCCTTATATAAGCAGGGGAGCAGCTAGAGCACATCAGCTCCGTTCTGCGCCACAGACACCGAGGCCACCCAAAGCTGCAGTCGGCACAGCGCTGCCCTGGCAGCACCGGGGGAAGTCACCGGAACTTTGCAAAGTTGGAACTCTGCGAAGCCCAAAGAACCGACAGTAACAACCACTAATTTTAAAAAAAGCTAACCATAAGGAGAACCAACGAAGCTTCACTGACTCGGAACGTCGCTCCCCCTAACACAGGCCATTTTAACACCTCCGGCGCCCCAAAACGCCCCCCGCAGCACCGACACCCGCAAGAGAAGCGGCGCGGGCGCCTTTCTGGACCTTGTTTTTAAGATCCCAACCCAAGCGCCTCGCGAAATGCGCTGGAAATAAAACCAAACACGGGCTGCGGTGCTGGGAACGCATCCCACGCAGACTCCCGCGCAGCCCCCGCGCCGGGACCCCCCGCCGGGCCTCACCGCCAGGTCCTGCGGCACGGCCCCGCTCATGGCCCGCACAGTGCCGCTGCGCCAGGCCCGGGAAGGCAGCGCGGGCCCCGGCTCCGGCGCCTCGCCAGGCGCCGCCGCCAGCAGCAGCAGGAGCCGCTTCCCCACGGGGGAGGCCGCCGCGTCCGCCATCCGCCACGGCCGCCACCCAAGACGCCGAGGAACGGGGTGCCCCGCGCAGGGCCTCCGACCGACACCCGCCCCAATCCCGGCATGCACCACGCTCGCCCCCCCCCGTCCCACAACGCCCCGCGCTCGCGCCCCCCTCCCCGTCCCACAATGCCCCGCGCGACACCGCCCCGCAGCGCCCCCTGTGGGACGGAGCGCGGCGCAGCGGGAGGGGCCGGACCGTCCTCGGGCAAACCCTGAAGCGAAACACTTGGAATGGCTAAAGGGGTGTGATTTACCCTGCTAGGAAATGGGTTCTAATTCTCTTGCAGTGTTTTTTATCGTACGTTTAGAAAAAATAGTTTAATGGGCTAAGTTTTGCGTATTAATTGCCACATTGATTAATTGCCACAAAAGCCAAACTTGATAATCAATGCCAATTTTGATTATTAAGCAGGTGTTCATTTGAATGTGACGCCGGACACGCAGGGAATCCTTTCAGCTAATCTGTGTCTATTGAGGCTGGTTACATGATTTTTATACTGGTTAAAGTTATGTATTCATATAGATTCCAGGAAATATTGGTTAAATTCTGGGAAATATTGGTTAAAAATACATACCCATATAATTCCCAGAAGCATGCTAGATATCTGTCTTTTCTGGGAACTCACTACCATAGTTTACCACCCACTGTTGTATGCACATCAGTTTCTTTGTGTCTTCAGAAGCCTCCAATGGTCTTTACCTTACCTACTTCCTCACTGTGTCCTTTTGGTGAGCTCAGGTCCGGCCTGATCCAGGGGGAGGTGTCCCTGCCCATCACAGGGGCACTGGAACTTAAGATGATCTTTAAGGTCCCTTCCAACTCAAACCATTCTGTGACTCTGTGTTTGTGCTGTGGGACTGTCCTTTCAATATTTGATTTGTTCCTTATTTCAACTAGTAAACAAGCTAAACTCCTGTTACAATCACATTTTTTGTAACTGCAAGCTGGCCAAGATTTGATTCTTATTATTATTGCTCAAGCTAATTCATTCCCTTAACATAATGATTTATTTATTCCTTACTTCAAATTGAAATACAATTTTACTGTAAAAGGTGAAGGCTGCTACTGCTGTTTACACACATGTATTTTAAACTGCACACAGAAAAGGCTCCAAAACCAGGTACCACAATTTCAGCTTGGCAGAAGACACCAGAGTTCCATCAGCAAACATGCTATGCTATGCTAGGCTATGTCAAAACTGTCTCCTGCCCACCAAAGATGGCTGCTTCTTTGGCCTGCCACCTTCACAATCTTGATTGAGGGTCAGTGCTCCAGAATCCAAAGTCATTTCCCTGATCAAGGGAGCAATTCCATGGAAGGTCCCACTTACCTGAGGAGAGTGGAACGCTCAAGTGTGCTGGTTTTCAGCCCTCCCCTTCAATAGTGTATTTAAGGACATCCTTTCCACAGACAGCAGCCGTGTTCTTTGGAGAACTTTATTAAAATATATCCAAGAAGTAATCAAACATTTTGTAATGAGTCAGGAGAGAACTGAAGTGAGGAAATCACCTGTACAGAGGACAGTGCTGTAAGTTTTTGTTTACATGCTTTATTTCAATGTTTCACAGTTTAGTCATTGTCTACAAAAATATATTTCTGAAACTCTGAGTCCTCTATAAAAAAGCTGGTCAGCAGCAGTGACCCTGACAAACAGAATGACAAACCTTGGGACAGTGTGAGCACCTCCCATCAGCAAATGAGTGCCGCTAGGGCACTCCTGACTCGCCCTGGGAGACTTCAGCTCTTTGGGATTAAAGCTCTGCACTAGTTCTGAAGGAAGGCATGAAAAATTAGAAAATCCTTCCACTTCTGCGTAGTGCACTCAGCTTGGGAGGGGAGCTGCAGGTCAGCGTGTCCCATGGGAGAGTGCTAACACAGGCCCTGGCACTCAGGGAGGGAAAAGACCACAGGGTGCTCAGTACTGGTCAATTTTTTCTCAAGCTGCCTTGTTCAGAACAGCCTTCACCTGGTGACAGCAGGTTTGGTCTGTGCGCAGAGGTACAAATGGCACGAGCAGAGTAATCCTATAAGCACAACAGGAGTCCTTCTTTGTGGCCATGATAAAGGTTCTGTTCATTTTCACCTCAACATTTCCCGTTCTACCTTTAATCAAGGGGGAAAGTTGCCTTCATATCCAGTCACAAGCCTACACAGTACTGGATAGAATGGAGCCACTGTCAATGCTGCGAGCTTCAATTCCTTCGTACCCATAAATGGAGGCATTTCTTATGACGCCAGTTATTTAGTTTCTACCCTCACTGATCATTATATCTAGGCAACAAAAGTAAGAATTGAGAAACTCAAGTGTGCCACAAATGAGACTTCCACACTCCTCCTCTGCTCAGTTATTCAACTGGCCAATGGAAACACTTGCAGTTAAAAAAAAAAAAAAGGCTGTCTCTTTAAAAAAATAAATATCTTGCATTGTGCTCTAGAAGACGCCAGGTCTGTGTACTCTGATCCTCTGCATTCACAAAGCTCATAACTAGAAGCCTCTTACCACAAAGTAACCTCAGACCCAAACTTCTAATCAGGGCAGGAATTTTCAGACGCAAATAAGCAAAGAGACATAGACAGCGATACGCTCCCAGCCCCTGAACACTTTTCCCCATTTGCCTGTCAGAAGAACAGCTTTCTGAGCTAGCAGCATGTACAGTTTAGGTTTCACTGAGATTAGGGAACTTGTCGAAGTGCTGCTGGTTATTTTAGGTACAGCTGCAATTGAACTGCTTCTGAGCTCTAGCCCTCTATTCAGAAAAAGCTCCCCTGTAACTTGTGCCTTCCCCAGTCCCAGCCCAATCTGCCAAACCTGAGCAGCCAAGGAGGTATGTGAATCTGAAGTAGAATCAGCATCATTCTTGAAAACACACCAGCCAAGAAGCTTCACTGAGACTAATACCTTATTAGAAAAGACACTCAACACTAGAGAGCTAGTATCACCTCACTAATGTTAAACAGTTGGAAGTGTAAAATTTGTAAGAAAATGCCTGAAATTTGCTTCTTGACTGTTTTCCTTTCCTGAACTGCTGGGGGCAAGTGGAGGAGAAAGGAAGGAAGATGAAATTACAGGAAGATTTAGAATTAAAGCAAAATCATCTCCTGTGGAACCTTTTTTGCTGAAGATTACTTGCCCTTCAAAGGAGCAATTTGGGAAATGGGAAAAGACTTGAGAGCAACAATCCTGCCTTGGCTTCAGGAGAGAAGCTAAGAGTGTTCTTTCTTATTCATTATCACAAAGCTTATTCATGGGAAAACCTGCTGCTGGGCCCTGCCCACCGTTGGAGATGCAGTATACACTAGCAGAGCCAAAGAGTCATTTGCTCAGCTGCTGGAAGCTGCCTTCTCCACCAGCATGGAGACAAATGCCACTGCCACTGGTATGTTACTTCTAGTTGAAGTAGTTATGCCAGAAGAAAAATAATCTGTAACACAAAGCTTAGAACTCTAACCTGATAGATGCCATGTGGATAAACACTGCTGCTAGACTGTGAGGTATGTGTGTGTGAGAAACCAGCGGCTGCAACAGCAAGTTATTGCTGCTTGCTGTCTCTCAGCGCAAGTTTATCCCATTTCTGCATCCTCTTGCCTTCTCCGAGTTACCCAGACTCCAGGGCAAACTGCTTTGAAGCCTAACGAACACAATGGCCATCAGAATGAATTTGATGACAATCCTGTCCCAATTATTTGCAAGGCTGGCTTTGAGACAGTTACTTTTAACTTCAAGGCTCGTACTGCATAGACAAAACTTGGTATGGTCAGGAATAGCAGCGCCTGTGCTCTGTCTGGTCTCACAGGAAAGCTTAATAAAAACAAGCAAACGAATATACAGAGCCGAGCCCAGGCTGCATTCTACCAAGGGCATAACAAAGGCAATAGCCACAACTTCTCCAATTCACTAATTTGTCTAATATTTCCCATGGCTACACATAGAAAGGTTCAGCTGAATTAAATTTAAGCTACAAGTCACAAGTGAAAAGTGTGCACTGGCATTTGGTGTTCAGAACACCAAGGGCCATCCCTGATCTGGCAGCTCCACTTCTGTTTTCAAGTGCACAAGGACAGTTCCCAATCACAGCCAACCAAGGCAGAAACATGGGAAACATCACTAGATAAATCAGATATTTCCGAGGGGAGGCAAGGTCACTGCTGCCCTACCCCAGAGAAGGAGAAAGATTCATTGAGAGATTAAAACTAAAGAGTTACAAACAAAGGCAAGAGCTAAAGTTTGCCGGTAATGAAATGCATTCTCCCATCCTGTATGAACAGGAAATAGTCTCTGTCAGGTGTTAACGAAGTTCCTAGGAGGAGATGCCCTCCTACTTTTTTCTGCTGCCAGAGGAGAGAAAGATGCTGCTACTGGTCAGCAGGAATCTCTCTGTCTGCATCCAGTTTGCTTGTCTCTCCTGGGGAAGGGGTACGCGGCGCAGGGTGAGAAACAGAAGGGATCCCATGAGCTACAATGCCTTCCACTACTGGCGGTTCTGGCAGCCCAGAGGTGGCTACTCCCACTACTCCTGGAGGAAACCTAAAACCAACAGAAACACAGAAATTACAGGCTTGTCCAACCGAGTCCTGCAAGAGGAAAGGAGCCTTATCCTCAAGGAACCTGCCGCATACAGAAATGCTCCAAGATAGGACACAGCAGAAGTCTCCAGATTCGATGAGGAGCAGTTATATCCAAATACCAAATGACATATGTTCCCAGACAGGCAGAGACAAGTCTCGGGTCACATACCAACCATTTGGGAAACAGGTACAAAGTTTACGTCCAGTAGAAAACAGTGCAAGGCACTGTACGGAGGCACCCTGGAGGACTGGTAATTCCCTCCCCATCAACAGCAGGAGTGCAGGCTGTCACTTATCCTTCATTGAGCTCTAAGACAGAAAAAGTAAGGAGCTGAACTAATAAAACAGCTAAACAAGGCGAAAAATAGGAGAATACTACTCATGAATTGCTAGTGAACCATTCTTCCCTTTTGCCTCCTCCATAAACACATCTGAACATCTGTAGATTTCTCAGAGAAGAGAAGAGAACATATTTTCCACTTTGCAGATGGGAGGAAAACAGAAGGGAAGCAACCCATCTGCAATCAGTTGGCAGGTGTTTAACAGACAAATAAACAGAAATACACCATAAACAGAAATATCCCAAAATGCCCAAATCCACTGGACAATGTGGTTTTAACAGTCCATATTGGGGCTACAGATCAGAACTGTGTTTTGTTTATACAGCCCTAATGATATGCACAACTTCTAAATGTTAAGATCCAGATCTCTTATCAGGCACCCAGCAAGCCTTCTTGTATTAAGAGACCTGGGCAGGTCTTGCACGGATTTGTAAAAATGCAACTGGAACCAAATATGACCAAGTGAACATTAAATCCTAGTACAGCTTCAGGAGCACCACTTTTAAGTTTCTGTAAAGAACTAATATATAGAGTATACAGAAATAGAAACACCTGCTTGCAGGTAGAAGCAGTCCGCAAACCCAAGGAGGGACATTGGCCTACTTCAGTTGGAAGCAGTGACTTGGACAACCCACATATGTCACCTGTAAGCTGCAGCTCCATTGAGTTCCGGGTGGACAGCTGCAGGATCAATACTGGACCACTGGGCTGCCAACAGCAAATACTCCTTATTAACACAGTTCCTCAAAGCATCAGGTATGTGACCTGCAGGAGCGCGAAGAATGACAGTGAGCTAACTAAAGAACACTAATTCAGCTGCAGAGCACACAGTCTTCCTCTTTACCTGTAATAGCTCTGCGGATCTCTTTAGCTGCATCTTCTCTGGATTCAATGGAAGCCTGTTCACTGTACCAGGCAGTGTGAGGTGTGCAGATCACATTGGGTGCATCTTTTAAGGGCCCCTGAGCAAAGCTGTGGGGAAAAAAGAAACAAGCGGTTTCTCTCCAGAAGCAATAACCCCCTCTGTCCTCTTGGGTAGCACTAACTGCAGTAACAAAACACTGAAAGGATCACTCGGTGCAGGCGAGCTGCAGGATAGAAGCAGGCATGCAGGTGCAATGTTACCTGAAAGGCTCAGACTCATGCACGTCCAATGCTGTTCCTCTGATTCTCCCCTCTTTCAAGGCTTGTGCTAGGGCTTTCTCATCTACCAGCCCTCCCCGGGCTGTGTTCACTAAGAAGCAGCCCTGGCGCATCTGGAAGAAGAAAAATATTAAGTGGGTTGAGAATGAGACTTTTCCAGCCAGCTAAGTGAGTCTTGGGAAGTCTACTGGAAATGAGCAGCAGCCTGCAGTGATTGGATGAGCCTGGACGAACTAGGAGTGCTCTCACTGCAGAGCTGCAGGGGCCACAGGGGAAATGCCTGCAAGCAATGCTTGAGAAATTTGTTTTAAATATGAACAAAAAAAGCACAAGAAAACAAGGGCAAAAGTGGAACTCTCAAGTTCTGCACTCCAGTCATCCTACTGCATTAAAAAAGAAGAGGACACAAATCAAACACCCAGCTATATGAAACTGGACCACAGTATCCAGATGTCTGTCATGAAAGCTCTGAAAAGCACCCACAGGCAGTGGAGTATAGCCCGAGACTGACTTTGCAGTGGGCTTGGGCAGAGAGGCTTTGGCAGAGCCATGTAAAAGAACTTATACAGTGCCAGCCCATCTGGCTCTGACCAGCAGAGTCAACTATGCATTCTAAAGGTAGTTTGAAATTATCCAATCACCTTAAACATTCTTTATAACATGAAATTACTTTGCAAAAAAAAGCCAATCCTATTCTTAACATGGAATCCTATACAGCATCAAGCACAGGCACCCGGATTCACACGCTCCCAGCCTCCAAGGGCACCAGAAGGTACGCGACAGAGGCAGCAGGATTCACACGCTCTCAGCTTCTGTGAAAGCAGTAGTTTCTGTTCGCATTCATTTCCACGGTGCTCTGTGGGGGAAATCAAGCTCCTGCTGCACCTGTTTAATAGTGAAGTCATTGATGAGGTGATGGTTATGTTCATTCAGGCTGCAGTGCAATGTGATGCAATCGCTGTGCATTAGTAGATCCTGCAGGGTTCCTACTCGTTGTAAACCCAAGGATCGCTCCACTCCATCCGGCAGATAGGGATCATAGAAAATCACGTTGAAGCCAAAGGACTTGGCTCGCAGAGCCACTGCCTGTCCAACTCGGCCTTCACAAAAGAAAACCCACAATCATCAAGGAAAGGTAAAACAAACTTTAAAGGCAAGATACTGTGGTAGACTGCGAGCCTACACTGGAGTTTACTGCCAGGGCCCAAGGTAGCGCAGCCCTGGAAACCCCTAGGATTGACACAGGGATCCACAAGAGGTTATTCAGTGCTGATCCTACATGGCTTATTCTAGTTCTTCCCCATGCAATAGCCAGAGCTTAGCCTAGACAGAGCTCTGGTTTTCGAATTGAGTCTGGACCCTGGGTCAGAGGCAGTAATGAACTCGTAAGAACTTGGAGAAGGAAGTTCTCCAAGGAAGTTCTCTGGCAGCTTTCAGGTGGCTCTGTTACCAATACAGAGCCTAGCACACAGGGGAACAGGCATCGAGAAGAGCTGTCTGAGTGTTCTAATCTAGCCATTTGGATATGAAAAACATCCCAAATCCCATGACATACATCCAACTCTTGAAGATAATCCAGCACCACAGAATAGGGTGCTAGCACTGCTTATGAGTCAGTGTGTTTCACAACTAACAGAGGTAAAATTATCACTTTTTTCAGTCTGTGACTCTTAGGTTCCCAAAAACTTTCAGAGTTCACTTTTCAGTCTAAGGATTCCCATCACTTACCTAGTCCAATGATGCCCAAAGTCTCCCCACGGATACGCACAGCGCCTCCAGCCACCTCTCGAATCTGTTCTACACTTGAGGCTCGATTCCCTTCCCGCATAGCCTGATGTAGCCAAGTAACACGGCGATAGAGGTTCAAGATGTGGCAGAGGGTGGAGTCGGCAGTCTCCTCTACTGAGGAGGAAGGGATGTTGCAAACTGCAATGCCTACAAAGCCACAGAGGTGATATAAGATTTTTAGCATCACAACATTAAACCAGCATAGAGCTCTTCAGGCATAAATGCTGGAAGATAATTCACTGCTCCAGAACTCCTGCCAAGAAACACAGCAATCATTTCAGAAGCTCATTCTATGGCAACTCAGATGTGACCAGTCAGCTTGTCAACCCTACAGAAATGCCATTCCTTACGTATAAATATCTATTTGATTGGCACACTCACCAGAAAAAAAAAAACAGGCTGAAATGAGAAAACTGGGTCATACAAGTGATGCAAGAAACTGACTGTTTCAGAGATCTGCACCCAAAACCACGAACCCGTTCCAGAGATGTTCCTGACAGATTAACTGGCAGGCTGTAGAAGAATTAAGACAGGTGGTTGAGCACTTTAACGCCTTGCAGTCTAGATGCTCACTGCAAGGATCAGCTTCCCCAGGAGCAACAGTAAGCAACTGACTTGTTAAAGGCTGAGAGAAGCCATAGAAGCCTCTCTAAATCCACATGAAGTTACATTTAAGTCTAACAACACCTAACACTCCAATTCTACAAAAACATACAACCACAAGAGACTGTAAACCCCATGGCTACAACTATCAGGTAAGTTACTGATGCAAACAGTTACAGTCCTGAATCAGTCATGGTGTGGCCAGCATGAGCAGGGAAGAGATCGTCCCCCGTACTTGGCACTGTTAAGGCCACACCTTGAACCCTGGGTTCAGTTCTGGGCCCCTCACTCCAAAAAAAGACACTGAGGGGCTGCAGCGCATCCGGAGAAAGAGAATGGATTTGGGGAATGGTCTGGAGCACAGGGGTTCTGCGAGTGGCTGAGGGCCCTGGGGCTTTTTAGTCTGGAGGAGGCTGAGGGCAGACCTCACTGCTCTCTGCTACCCCCAGAAAGGAGGTTGGAGCAGGCAGGGGTCAAGCTCCCAATTAACAAGGGGTGGGATGAGAGGGAATGGACTCAAGATATCGGTTTGCTCAATTCTTTCCCCACAAACAACACAAAAATGCCTCACCAAAAGTTATCTCAACACCACTTTCAGGTTTCTGATTCCCAAAAAATAGCAAAGATAGCAACATCTATAGCAGAGTAATCTAAGAACTGAGAATCTTTCTTTCAAGCACCTACCAGCTCCGATATTGGCTTCCTAAAGATGCCTGATGCTAAGCAGCTCCACATCTTTTTACATAAGAGGTTTTAAATGCACTCGGCTATAAAACAAAAACACGTGCAGCGTTCCACGTCACATTCAGTTCTGATCGCAACAGAGCCGTGCTGGTGTCATCATACCTAATTCTGCAGCGGATTTGATGTCAACATTGTCATAGCCGCTGCCAATACGCACAATGACCCTGAGGGCTTTGAATTTCTCCAGATCCTGACGAGAAAGGGTGATGGTGTGATACATCAGTGCTCCCACTGCCTCATTCAGCACCTACAACAAAAAACGGTGCAAATCAATCTTTGCCTTGGCCACTCTCAGTGGCAGAGCTCTACATCCAAATGCTGGCATGTTCTCTTGCCCACCTTTTCATGGATTTCCTGAGTTGACTGAGCATCACAAAATGCCACCGTAGCAACATCCTTCAAGATGGGCATCTCCACAGTGCAGTCTCGTCCATCCAGGAGTGCGACCAGCGGCCGTGCTGGCATCGGGCCATTCACAATTGGAGGACGTATGCCTGCCGAGACAGTCAGCATGAGAGAACGTGAGAGACACGAATTCCAGAGCCCCCACTCGCTAGAACAAGTCACTAGTTCTGGTCAGGTTCTACAGGATTTAAAAAAGTATTAGGCAAAGCAAAGTAAATACACGGGGATCCCTTCCCGATTAACGAGTAACAGGCGCGGCCCGCACTCGCCCTGCTCCCCTTCTCGAGGCTCGCGGCACCGCGCACAAAGCCGCTCCGGGCCCGCGCCCCGCTCTCCCGCCCCGCTTCAGCTGCCTCTGCTCCCCACCCCGGCGACGCCCCGGCCCGCCTCACCCTCGCAGATCCGGTCCAGCCGCTGCCGCTTCACTTTGTGCCGGTCCATGGGCCGCGCCGGTGTTCGGTCACCGCCGCGGCTGCTGGCCGGAAGCGGAAGGGCCGGGCCGCGGCCCCGCCGCGCAACTATCGCTTCCGCTTCCGGCGTAGGGCTCCGGCGCCTCGGGGCCCGGGGAGCAGGAGGGAGGTGGGGGCCGCACGGGGAGAGACAAGGAGACGGGCCAAAGGCGAAGGGCCGGCGACGTTGCCGTATTTTAAAAAGAGGCGGTGCGAATCCGCGCTCTCCCCGTTATCCGTCCTCGTGGGGGGGAGCCGCGAGAGCCGTGTCCCGATCCGAGCCCTCGGCGGCCGCACCGGGTACCGCAGGCAGTCCGGGGAGTCTGAGCGGCTGCCCGGGTCCCCGCCGCCCCCCCACGGCATGGGCTGCCCCGCCCCGCCGAGGAGACAAGAACCTATCCACGGGTGCTGGGAGCGCGCGGAAACCGGGAGCTCGAATAAAAATGTGTGTTGGTGACGGGGGTTTCGGTTTGAGGGAGGGAGCGTCCCGGCTGCTGCCGCTTCTCCGCCGATGCGGATATGGGCCCGAGCGCCAGGGGGCGCAGCAGGTTCAGGGCTGCGGAGAGGAGATGACGGGGGACGCCGCCAGTCCGAGAACCGGCGGCGCGGACCGGCGCTGCCCCCCTGCCTCGCGGCTGAGAACGGCGGCCCGTCAGCGCCCGGCAAAAGCAAGCGCCCCGCCCCTCCCTCTCTTCTGCCCGCACGGCGCCGGGCGGGCCATCGTGGGGCGCTGTCGCCGGTGCGGCGGCAGGTCTCGTGTCGGTGTCGGAGTGGCTGCTGCGCGCGCCGCGCTCCCCGCGGCCGGGCTGTGCGGGTGCTCGGGGAGGGGGGGCCGGGCTGTGCGGGTGCTCGGAGAGGGAGTTTTCAGAGCACAAAGGAAACCCTTTAAACGGAGCCCCTGTAAACCCCGTTGCCAGGGGCAGAACCGGCGGGGAAGCCCCGTCTGCCGGGTGCGGCGGCTCCGCCCGGGTCCAAAGTCCGGTGTGCGGGAGCGGCTCCGCCCGGGGCGCCCCCGCAGCCTCCAGAGATCCCAATGCTGCTGATAAGATAGAGAGAACAGCTCCGTGTCCGTCCTCACTGCCCGCGGGCAGGAGCATCTTGACCTCGGATCCGTCCTCCCTGCCCGCGCGGTGCAGAACCGCCTTGGCTGCCGCACGCTAGGGCGTCAATACATCCCGTACACTGCGGCCACGTCACTACATCCCCGCCACCGCCAGCGGGGTTTGGGGTATGGTCCCTTTGCAACTCGCAGCTGTGGGATGATAAGAGATCCCCTCTGAAACGGCTCCGTGCCAAGCACACAAGCCCGGCTCCGCCAGCCTATCCGCATCCCTCGAACCGCAGGCGTTCGGGACTAAGCACGGCACTCCACGTGAGGCCATATCGCAACTGAGCGGACAGGAATAACCACCTCAGCCTCTGGCCATGCGGTGCCAATGCAGTGTGGTGCGTGGGTTGTCTTTCGGGATCGGAGCTTACTGGTATCCATGGCAACTTTCAGGCCCTTTCGGCGAGGCTGCTCCTCGACAGTCAGTCCCGGCCAGAGCAGATGCACGGAGTCACTCTGCTCTGCTACACAACTCCTCTTTCCTTCCTAAATCCACAATGTGCCCGCTGACCCGCTCCTTTCCTTTATCAAAGTCCCTCTGGAGTGAAGCTCTGTTGCTCCACGTGTCAATTGCTCACCTGAAATGATTATCATCGGCAATTTGTTAGTTCCTTTTTCCCATTGGATGAGGCACAGACGGTGATTCTCACCAAAGACACAGTCTATCCATTAAGCTGTATGACTGTGTACCTATTCAGACAGATGCCTGCACGCCTCTGATCTTCCTGCTGCGAACTACACTGAGGTTAAAGTACAAGAGCAGTTTTCAATGCTTTATTCCTAGGAGCAAAAGAATAAAACTGGTCCAGAAGTGGCCAAATACCACAGGTACCAAAGCAGAACACTGGGTAACTGCTGTGGATATTAAACCTCCAAACCTTCTTTGGCAATAAGCAGTTAGAGCCACTAACAGCACCCGTGCTCGTGCTAGGAAATGGAAGAGGCTTTTATTTGGTTTTCTCTGAATACAGACATTAACTTCTGCTGGGCTGTTTGCATTAGGTTAATATTTCTGTAGGGTACAGGTGTTGATAGGAGCTGTGAGTGTCTGCTGTCTGTCTCCAGCCCCGTAAAGAGCAGAGTGTGGCGCTGTAAATATTAGCCCAGGCAGAGAAGTGTTTGCACAGCCCTCCTCTGTGCTGCCTCCTGCAGCAGCACTCTGACAGCACTCCGCACAAATAACCCGGGCTCAGCTGTCAGAGACACAGCTTCTTCTGCACTGTGCAGGAACATGCTCTGGTTTTGACTCGAGAAGGGTTGTAGTGATCAAATCCTGAAAAAAAACCCAAACCACCAAAACAAAACACAGCAGAAGCACCAGGGTGTGATAATCTTCACAAAATTTGTCCTACACAAAATAGGGTAGAATTAGTAACTCAGCACATACTGCAAAAAAATACTTGCCTGGTACTAGCCACACTTAGCTGGCTGTGGCAGTCACAGACAGAAGAAATGCCTAGTACATCTCTGGAAGTCCTACTTGCTTTAGCACAGTGCTCATCAGGTAGAACAGCATTTACCTCAGAGAATAAAAGCAGAGGAAAACTGCTTACTCCAGAGTCAGAGTGTAAGTTCTGTCTTCATGGGACTCAGTAGAAAGGAACTGCAGCCCTGCAGTAATATTGGCTGTGGTTCTGTAAGGTCACCGACTGCCATAACAGACTGCTTTACCATTTCCCTCAGCTCTTTTGAAGGGACAGCCCATGACTCTGTGCAGGGACACTCTCCAACCAGTTGCTGAGGAGCAAACTGTCTTTAGAGCAAACTCTCTTCAGAGCCAGGAAAAGACCAATCACATGAATGTGACTGTACTAAAATAATTTGCATGCAAATTGACTTCCTTGATGAGTTTGGGCGACTCTGTGCCTCAAGGTCCCATGTGTAACAGTTCCTGCTTGCCTTTAAGCTTGTGTTTAAGTACTTAAGTAATGATATACTGCCCAGACCCTGTGCAGCCTAGGAACAGAATGGTGCTTACTGCTGTGGGTGTTGACAAGATGCTATGGACAAATCTGCCAGGACAAGAAAAGGAACAAGGTGTCCAATTTTTACACGTTTAATCCCCATGCAACCTTGACATGCAAGGTTAACACCAGTTTTGGGTAAAACAAAATAATGGCAAAGATCCGATGAGAATTTACTTACTGTGAAGCTTAGTCACATATCTATTTCATCACAAGATCTGCCGACACCTAACCCCAAATCAGCCAGGATCTAAATGAACTTGCAAAGAGCAACAAAGATAACATAAACCATGGAACTGGTGTTAAGAGCTGAGGAAATCAGATCAGAGTTGATCCCTGTTTCTGCAGCTGTTTGAGAAGGCCAAAGGCCTGGACCTCACATGGAATTAGAAAAACTGATTCCTGAGCTGTTACACGTTAATCTGGTAGGTGACCCCCACAGGTCAGAGCTGGCCTCTATAATTTTGAATGGAAAGAGTGATAAAAGCTCTGGCCAGAAGAGACTGGTAATTATCTGACTCTCTGAGACCTGTAATGAGGTTACCGTGCTGCTGTGTGTGTGAAGGAAGGGGGGAAATAATCAAACACCCTTGTTATTTCATAAGTCCCAGGCAAAGATGCACGTACGTATACAAGAATGGTTGAAGGGACCCTTCCCCAGTAGTAGCAGACTGTGCTGACCAGCGAAGCGCAGTGACTTGGCAAGCCTTCATCGGGCACTAAGAGAGGGTTCCTCTACTTGTCCACTTGCCCAGGCAACCTGAAAACACTGCAACAGCATTCATCTTTAACATGGAAGGAAGAATTTTCTTTTTTCATTTCGATTTGCTGCAGAGCATAATTCAAAGCTGAGTTAGTGAATTATCCCAGCAGGCTTTGCATGCATGTTTATAATGACAGAATCAGGTAAACAATCTGGAAAGGAACTTGAAGGACCCTCATAACCATTCTCTCGCACCAAGCTGGACTGCCCTATCTAGAGCTGTTCTTAAAGATCCCCAGCAGCCTGTATGATCTCTTCTTTTTCTTCCCTCTCCACCTAAGTTCTTATCCTGTTGTCAATGAAATTGTATTGGTCCTAGACAAATCCATCTGGGAGATAAATAGCAAGCCTGTTAATTTTCCACACCCTAACAGATTGTTTATGTGTTCAAGAATTTTCCTAGATCTTGAAGTTATGATTGTGTTCTTCCCTTTCTCGAGGGGCACACACCATTTCTCTTCTCTAGGCTCTTCTCCTGTAGGATGTTGGCTATCAGTTCATGGAGTTTACTGAAATTTGCCTTTGCTTAGGAGAAACGTAAAAACAGTAAAACAGAAACAACAGACTAAGGATCACAGATGAATAACCACCACCATCCAAATCATCCTTTACACTGAGTATTCTCAAAAAGCTATATGTCAGCTACAGCCAGGTCCAGCAGAGCTTCTCCTCCGGTGGTTGTCATCATCTGCCATACCAAGGAAGTCAGTTAATACGTTCCACAAACTCCCTGGCCCACTGGTACTCCTGCAATGAGGGGCGCTGGGCAGTTGTAACCTCTCACTGCTGTGCACTGAATGATTTGGGTTCACTTCCAGGCAGCCTGGAACATAAGTGGCAGGGCCCAGTTTTATTCCTTTTCAACAGCCACTCAAATTGCTTAGGAAAGACTTACCTACACTCTCAAAGCAAGTACACAATCCCATGACACAGTAAGCAATGCCTCTTCTTTTTCCTGTTACTGCTCACAAGTTGCACACTACTGCATTACTATTCCAGCCACAATAATCATGCAGACAGGTCGCAACTGTGCCACAGTTATAAATGGGTTCACAAGTAAAAACTTTCAGATCCACTTGTTTATTCTTATAGTTTCCCACAAAAAGCATAGAGAAGCTCATAGGACCAAGCCATTTCTTTTTTTTTTTTTTTTTTCATGTCATTGCAAGTAAACTTCTTTCCTCTTAGTTCTTCAGCCTGACTAACTCCATTTCCTCCTCCTCCTGAATGGTAACCACAACAATTCACTACAAGATAAACATGCTCTGTCCCAGCCACCATTTTCCTTAAGCTCCTCCAACTTTGATTTTGATTAGACTTTGAGCCATGGCAAGAATTTTCTCTCCTCCTTAGACATGAAAGAAGAATGTCCAGTGTTTGTGGACAGCTTGTTCACACTCAAAAGAATTCTTTCACGGCAGCTCCCAGCAGTCAGCAGGACTAATATTTTCCAAAACCCAAGAAGAGGAGGGCAGCACTGAACAGGATTGTGAATGCTCGATATGTTTGCACAACTATTGCCCTTGCCGTTGCGCTTTTCAGGCAGTTGGGACAGGTCTCTGCATGTGCAAACAACTGACCTATGAACAATTGCACTGATGCGCGAGGTGTGCATGTTGGACCGTTACTCTTGCACATTGGTTAATGCAGACTAAAGACCAGTGTGTGTTTAAAAAGCTGCCAAAATGCTGTGCAGACCCTCAGCGATGTGGTGAGATACTGGACTCAGGCCCTTCCAAACAAAGCCGAAAGGGAAGAACCAGAGCCAGCTCATTCCTCGCAGACCAAAGGATTCCCCACGTGGGAATTCATTCAAAAGCCGCTCTGCACCGTCCCCTCCAGTATTCCCTGATCACCCCGTGTGTGCTTCCCACCGAGCGGTCACACCGCTCCCCCCACGCTGGGACGCGTCAAGTAACAAACGAGCCAGGGCTCCCACCGCCCCTGCCAGAAGCGCCGCTTTGGGAATGCCGCTGCGAGCCTCGCCGGGGAAGTGCGGCCCTGCCCCGCAGCCCCATAGCCCCGCAGCCCCCAGGCCTGCCTGCCCCAAAGCCCTGCCTGCCCCGTCCCCATCCCCGTTCCGCAGCCCCTACGCCCCGCAGGCACCCCCCGCTTCCGCAGCCCGCCCCGTCCCGCAGCCCCTTTCCTGTCCCTCCGCCCCGCAGCGCCCCCCGGTCCCCCGGCGGCGGGGCGGAGCTCGGGGCGGCGCTCACGCCGCAGCCCGACGGGGCGGTCCGGGCGGTGCGGAGCGAGCGGCGCGGTCGGAGCCGCCGCGGGGCATGTGAGCTGCGGAACCGCGGCTCGGAGCGATCGACGGCCGGCGCGGGCTCCGGCATGGGGCTCGCCCTGCTCCTGCCACTGCTGCTCTCCCGAGCCGGTAACAGCGCGGTCGCGGGGCGGGCGGGGGCGGCGGGGGCACCGGGTGCCCGGGGCCGGGTGCCACCCGCACCGGCTGCGCGTGGCTCATTCCGTGCCCGCCGCGCGCGGGACCCGCGGGAGCGGCGAAGCCCTCGGAGCCGTGGGTTCGTGCATTGTGCTCTGCGCCCGAGTGCAGATATGATTCCTCTTCCCAGCTCCGTTCTTGCCCGGCATTCATGGCTCGTGTGACTAGAAATACCAAAATTCGGGGTGCTCTGAAGCATCCCTCCACCCTGGCTACGGCATGGCAGTGCTTTCCAGTTCAGACAAAGCTGTGGCTGCTGAATATGCCAGCAACCGCTGTAAAAATGAGCTGCTGCACCGGACCTCGGCAGCGTATGCAGCCGCAGGATTTCAATAGATCTCCCACATTTTCTGTGTCCCGATACTAAGGCTTCTTTGATGACTGTACTTAATAAAGGAAAGGTTTCCCTTCTGCAGTTGTTCTCTCTATCGATAGCACGGTGCACGAAAGGCATCAAAATAATGCACGTATATATGACAGGACGCAGAGTGAAATGGGAGAATAAAGAACCTGTATTATGATGGGACAAGGGGAAATGGTTTTAAACTAAACTAAAAGAGGGAAGATTTACAGTATGTATAAGGAAGAAACTTTTTATGCTGAAGGTGGTGAGGCTCTGGCCCAGGTTGCCCGGAGAGGTGGTGGATGTCCCATCCCTGGAAACATTCACAGTCAGGTTGGACGGGGCTCTGAGCAACCTGTTCCAAATGAAGATGTCCCTGTTTACTGCAGGGCAGTTGGACTTTCAGATGGGCTTGAAAGGTCCCTTCCCACTCAAACCATTCTAGAATCTTAACCATCCTTTTTTTTCTAAGATATTAATGGTCACGATCTGTGAATTGATTATTACCTTTTAACTTTTTTTTTCTTTAAACTACAGAAGGGACTCCCCTACACATGCATCTTTAACAGGTTCGGCAGCCTACACCATAGGTCTAAGAAAGAATTAACTTTCTCATTCTTTCATGTTATTATTTGGAATACTAAGACAAGGTTTTAAAAACTGAAATGACATGTCAGGTATTAGGGTTTAAGACCGTACATAGCTACTGCATGATGTCTGTAAAGAGGGACTATTTTAAAACTGGAGGTTTACGGCAGCTTCACCCGAAGCATTTGGTACAGGGCTGGGGTAGAAACACAGTCCATCCACTGACAACTAGCTCTGCTCTCTCCTGGCAATTAATCACTTTAGAGTTTTAAAAATGTCAGTTCAAGCTCAGTTGCTTGCTTAGCTGAAATCTGGATGCCAGGAAAGTGCATCCTGTCCTCCTCTAACTTCTTAGAGCAGGTGCTGCACACCACTGTTGGTGCTGGGATGCTGGGGAGATGGTATTGGGATCTGTCCTGGTGGGGTAGATCAGTTTGCTCCGTTTAGAGTTCCAAAAGCTGCTGGAGAGAACAGACTGATTAGCTCTTGGGAATTTGCACTGACTGCAACCTTGCAGGTTGTAATCAGTTGGAATGTTCATTAAGGTTGTGCCTAGGTGTAATACCCAACCAAAACTCATTGTGCTGGGTACAAGGCTTTTCTGATGAGATATTTGTTTTTCAGGGAGCTTACAAAGTCCTACAGTCTCCACATAACAGCCAGATGAACAGCAAAGTATAATAACTTTATAGAAGTGCCAAGAAATTTGTACAAATGAGACAAGACACCTGGATAGTATTCCTGGGTGATAGGAGAAGTGGAAATCTGAGAAGCAGACAAGCATAGATTTATGCAGCCTACTGCTTACAGCAAGTAAACTTATGAAGCCAGCAAAAGTGAAGGAAGTGAACAAATTAGGTGGTGAACATCAGGCACTAGGAGCTGCTCTAATCTGTAGTGAAGGCAGACTGAACCAGTACTTCTGCATCTGCTAAACAGAGTGATAGGTAAGGTCATGTACCCAAAGAATACTAAAGATATTTGGTTTTCTCAAAACCAACCAAGCAATATTGTCCTGAAGGGAAGAAATGTACTAGCCTATATATATATTTTATTAGCTGTCTTCGATGTACTTGTACTGTAAACACAGATTCATATACTACAGAAATGAAGAAAGATTATAGACTGCATTCACCTACCTGTGACAACATAATGCTATGTATCACGCTAGTATTACCCTTTTGAGACAATAGTCCCTATGAAAAATTCAAAAAGCTGAAAAAAGCCTACTTTTAAAGATTATATTGTTAAATTGAGATTATTTAGTACTTCCACATAAGGTGGTGCATGTGTGTGCATATAGCAATCAATATGAAACACACAGAGATATAGTCTCTATGTGAAATAAACACACTCGGAGATATAGTCACATATAGAGTTCACAATCAACCAACAGATGGAAGCTGGCAGGCCAAGCCTGCATCCCAGTGATTTGGTAGGGATTTCAAGGGCTGGGTCCTATATACTTAAATTGATTGGCTATCAGCACTTCTATATGAAACTACTCCATCTTATGTTAAGGATTTCTACCATGCAGAAAATACGTATTCTTTAGTTTCCAAGCTCAGTTGTTTTTAACACCCTACAAATGGCTTTCTGGGTACACCTCTTAATGAGCAGTATACATTTTAGCAGCGGCAGCAGCACTGACTCACAGTATGGTGTTGCTATGTGCTTATTGCACTGCGGTTTTCATTACTCAGAAGAGCTTCTTCAAAGTGAGCCTCAGCAACACCAAGATTTCCACAGGGATTTACTACTCTGTAAGATACAGCACCATTCCTGGACCTGGCCAAGCTGAAAGAGTTAAGGGTGATAAAAACTGGTCTTGTTAAATAAAAATATTTTTGAGACTTTTAAGCTTTCGTTCCCTCTTTCATACATCAATGCTCATACTTTTGTTTCTAAATGGAGATGGCTTTTGTTCCTTACTACTGCATATGAAGGACCTCAACCAATTCTGCCTTTTGAGAGGAGTCCTTTTTGAATATAGGATACCTACAGAATAGCAACAAGGTGCTTGTGTGGCGTTCATGGAGATTGTGATCCTAACAATCTTTTCCCTACTTGAGCAGGAGATCTCCTCGCTCTGCCGCGGAGTGACTGCCTAGCAGCAGAGGAGCTGTGCCTCTCGGACTCCACCTGCAATGCCACCTACAGGGTCCTGGAAAATTGTGCCCTTGCTAAGACTCGCTTCTCTCCACTGGATCATGATAGCAGGGTCAGATGTCTGAATGCAGAGCTGGACCTTGGAAACAGCTCCTTGCTGCACTGCAGGTGTCACCGGCGCATGAAGAGACAAGAGCATTGCTTACGCATTTTCTGGACCGTCCATTCCAGCATGACAGATGGTGAGATGAAATTATATGAATTTACAAGGTAGCAGTAAAGCTTTCACCTGCTGCCCTCTGAAAACAACTGCAAAAGGCCACTTCCCAGCACCACAGGTATCACTTTGGAACCAGATCTCCTAGCAAAGAGGAGTCACTACTGCTCTGTTTGATAAGCAGAGAAAACTGAAATGGATTTGGTCTGGGACTGGCCCTGCTGGTACACCAGGGACCCTAAGAAACAGAGACAGCTATTCTGAGACAGTTAGAGTTAGTGCTGTGAAGGGAGACAGCTGTGATATCACCTCAAAAATGGTCACATCTGTCTATCACTGAAAATGGAGGTGTGACAATGACACACAATAATGACATCCTTGAGCATGCTGCTTCTTTCCAGCTTTAGTGGGATGCTTCCGCTTGGCCTCCCACTAAAGTCCAACTGTGCTGCCCATCTCGCTAGTACTGATGCAGAAAAACCCAAATGACAACATAGACCAAATTCCAGCCAGTGGAGATCTCATGACAAAATATAATGCTCGTTTTACACAGTAATACCTTCACATCTCCAGCAGAACCATTCTTGGCATTTGGCTTTGAGAAAGATGGAGCATCTCTGAACTCCAGCCCGAAGAAACGACCAGGCACAAATAAGAAAAGAATCAGGTTTAAAAAAAAAAAAAAAAAAAAAAGCTGGTCACAATGCATTTCTTCCACTGCATAAAATGCCTTGTATCTTGCCTAGGTTATTTCAATTTGGAGACGTCTCCCTATGAGAATCCAGCAAATGAAGAACACTGGAAGACAGACTATAATAAACTGGCAGCTCTGTTGTCAGGTAAGAATTGTAATGATTACATGATATAACACTGCCCTGATATAACAGCGTTATCTTTTAAGGGGCTTATTATGATAATTATTAAGGACAATTTGGAGTAATGGCCCCTTTAATCAGAGAAATGCTTGCTCTGGATACTTGCCTACATTTGTCTCCCCACTGAGTGCAAATACAGCCACAGATCCAGGCCCAAGAATGGGGAATCACTGACAAAGATTCATTCTCTGAAAGAATCAGCCTAACATGAACCAATAAAAAATACAAAGCTGTAACTAGTAGAACTGCAGTATCATAATACAGGCAGAAAGTGGGACTAATTGGCTTTGTTCTTTTTGATGTCCCCAATCTGACCATCAAGTAAGGGCTACTCCTTTTTCCACACAGATTCTCTGCTGGAGACTTGCTTCATTGTTTCTGGGTTTCTTTTGGCTTTGTAGGCTCACAGTTAGACAGAGATGCCACAAATCCATGCCTCAAAGCAACTCATGTCTGTAACCTGAGCAAGAAGTGTGTTCGTCTGCGCACAGACTATGCCTCTATCTGCACCAAGGGAGCAGGGAGCGAGGACGCGTGTGACCGTCGCAAATGCCACAGGGGGCTAAGGAATTTCTTTGAGAAAGTTCCTGAGGATTTTACCAAAAGGATCCTATTCTGTCCATGTCAAGATGAATTTTGTGGAGAACGACGTCGGAAAACTATTGTTCCTGATTGTTCCTTCCAGTCTAACACCAAACCCAATTGCCTCTGGCTTCTGGATTCCTGCTTAGAAGACCATATCTGCAAGTAGGTCTGGCAGCAGCAGATGTTAGCCAAGGGAAGAGAACAGCATAAACACTGATAGTCTCATTTTCCTTTCTACAGATCCCGACTGGCTGACTTCCAACAAAATTGTCAACCTACGGACATGTCTCCAGATGGTTGCACTCAGCACAACCATGCTGCATGCCTGCAGGCTTACATGGGGATGATTGGTAAGTGATCACAAGAATATGGACGCTTTCAGGCCACAAACTGGTAGGCACACTCTGATGCTGTAAGGGACCATCTTGCTCTACTGCAGGAGGCACTGGCCAGTATTCCAATGAATATGCCTTAGCCTGATTGATGCTAGTGCTCTACTTCTCCTGGGTACCATATCACAATGGAAGACTTCTGCCTCTAGGGCAGCATTCCCTTTAGTATAGCAGGACTCAAGATGCTTCTTTCATTTGATAAAGTAAATCCTTATTGCAGTTTCTGGGGGTTTGTGACAGGCACGCCCATGACGCCCAACTATGTCAGTAACTCCAGTGTGGAGGTGTCCCTGTGGTGCACATGTGAGAGCAGCGGCAACCAGAAGCAGAAGTGTGACCAGATACTCGGCATGTTTGAGAGCAACAAATGCCTTGGTAAGCATCAATCATATCACAGTATCAGAGAAGCAGCTCCGCACCGGGAGATTCAAATCCCATTGATTTTAAGATCCTACATAGCATTGCTCTTGTGTGTAGTTCTGTCTTCTTTTGCAGCATCTCCCATCCAGCCTATGGGACCAGCCTGTATCTGTTCTCAGAAGTGTTTCTGTACCTTTTGGCAACACTTCTGTTCATCTCAAACACCGTGAAGCTGTTTCCAAACAGCATTCAAATGAAGGGGTTGCAAACAAAATCACAAGGGGAGGTCAGACATGCTGCACCTGTAGGTTCTTGATAACCACATCAGTGCACCAGGACTGTGGAGTTTGAGCTCTTCTAGTCCCACTCCTTTCCTGTGCATGCCCTTGGCCCTCACTGACTTGTTCCAGATAATTAGCACATGAAACAGCCTGGTTATAGATCCAGCAGCAAAGCTGTCACAAAAACCCTGTGACATGCAACTATGTAATCCTAAGTCTGTATTTCTTTTATGTCTGTAGTATTTTAGCAACAGACCTTAATAAGATTTAAATATTTTATGTTTGTAAAAGCTTCCAAAGGATATCAAAGAAACCAGCAGCATTAGATAAACGATTGATATTTAAACCTCCCTCCTGCTGCGTGGAAAAGCCTTATGCTCAGCACTACAGCTACAGCTACACCTACACCTAAACACCCCATCTGAGACACCACATACCTGCCCCTTACAAAACAGACATCTGGGAAAGTAACCAGAGGGACCTAGATGTCCTCAGGTACAGTGCAAACTGGCTTTGCAGTCTGCTCAACCTCACAAACTAACAGGCCATTTACCGAACAGACAATATGTATTCTCTGTATCAAAGCCATACAGCCCATGAGTGCATTTCCTAAACTGCTTCCCTAGACTTCTGCTCACTAGACTTCAAGGTATGCACAAGAAAAACACATTGGGACTCTTGCTTTACTTCTGTTTGCAGAAAATACCATTTGGTCTCAAATGCACCTGAAGCAGACAGCTCTAGAAAGACAGAAAGACTCATTGTATTCATCTTCCCTAAGCTTCCAAGGAGACAGTGCCAGCGCATCTCTTGCTTCAGAAATGTCACAGGTATGGATTGCTTTGTTGCCTTCACAAAGCAGTGAGTCAGGTGGCCTAGAGACAGTAGCTGAAAAACCTTGGATCTGTAAATGTGTGATTTTGGACATCAAAGCAAGGGATGCCGCATGCATGCAGAACCCTGGACCACTTTACCTCGAGGTTTTCCTCCTGCAGACAAGCAGAAATAGGAGGCTGTGCTGCCTGGCCACCAGAGTTTCCTATAGTCTCACATTAGTGCTCTGAACTGGAGGTTCTGCAGCCAGTTGTTTGATCATAAACATAGTTAACTGGGACTCATTCCGCCTTTTCATTTCCTAGGTGTCTGAAGGGAAGACACAACGCGACATCTCTGAACACAGCAATATGCCTATGGCATCCTCTGTTTATTCTGGAGCTTCTATTTCTTGGCCGTCTATGGCTCTATTCCTGCCCCTATTGCTGAGCCCATGTTAAATTGGCATAAATGGCATCTTTCCTTTCCATATTATTAATGGTATTCCATATCCAGACACCTCCCACTGCTGATTTACGTTTGGGAAATGGAAGGCTTCCAGAAAAGAGGACTGGAACAGCCTTAATGCAGAATGGCAGTCACTGAAGACCTCCCTCGAGCTTGCACATCACTTTCCCCCAGTCATTTTGCACTGAGCTCTGTAGATATGGTGCCCTACATCACTTCTAATATTTTAGTGCAGTATTTTAAAACAAAGGCCTGGATTCTGTCAGAACTTGTGCAGGGTTTGTTTCTGCCTGCAAGGAAGGACCTGACATGGTATGTCCTACCACCCCACCGTCCGGAGCTCTTCCTCGGGCGTACAATCATGGAATGGGCTAGGCTGGAAAGAACCTTTAAAGGCCATCTAGTCCAACTGCTCTGCAATGAACAGGGACATCTTCAACCAGATCAGGTTGCCCAAAGCCTCATCCAGCCTTCCCTGCCTCCTCTTCTGTGGAGGGGGCACCGACAACTTCTCTTGGCAATCTGTGCCAGTGCCTCACCACCCTCATTGCAAAAAATTCTCTTCCTCATGTCCAATCTAAATCTGTCCTCTTTCAGTTTGAAACCATTTCCCCTTGTCCTGTCATTACAAGCCCTGGTAAAAAGCCTCTCTCTGTCTTTCTGGTGATCCCCTTTATATATTGAAAGGCTGCAGTAAGGTCTCCCCAGAGCTTTCTCTTCTCCAGGCTGAACCACCCCAACTGTCTCAGCCTGTCTTCAGAGGAGAGCGGTTCCAGCCCTCTGACCAATTTTGTGGCCTCCTCTGGATCCGCTCCAACAGATCTGTTTGTCTTGTAGCAGGCACCCCAGAGCTGAACGCAGGGCTGGGTAGTGTGAGATAGAGTACAGGGGAAGCCTCGCCTGTCTTGACCTGCTGGCCATGCTTCCTTTTGTGCAGCCCAGGATACAACACAGCTTTCTGGGCTGTGAGCACACATTACCAACTCGTATCCAATTTTTCATCCACCAGTATTGTCCAGACCTTTTCTACAGGGCTGCTCTCAATCCATTCATCCTCCAGCCTGTAGTGATATTGGGGATTGTCCTAACCCACATGTGGGACCTGGCCTTCTTGAACTTCATGAGGTTCATGTGGGCCCACTCGTCCAGACTGTCAAGCTGTAGAGTACAACATACTATCCTGAAGACTGGAAATCCATGTTCCAGGTTGCAAGTAAAGCTCAATAAACATATAGTCCCTTGTAAACACCAGTTCTGGATTACTTTCAGTTCCCTTTTCAATTCTATTATTTTAAGTATATGAAAAACACCATCCCAGGTCAAGGACACTATACTACAGTTTATACTCTTGCTCATTTCTGGTTTGCCCCCTGCAATGTAGATACATATAATCATCCATTATCATGACTAGCAACAGACTTGGGTTTTATGGGTTAAGATGGATTTCTGTGCTCACTCCCAGTACATTTAGTCTTACCTAGCAAAGATGACCTTGCGTGACTTCAGGACGGAACTTCTTAGTAATGCTCCGAGAGTATATAGCTCATTGAAGCTGCATTGACCACAAAACCCATGGGACATTGAGACATGAAAATCTTGGAGCTGCATGTACCTTTTACCTCTCCACACACCCAAGTTGTCCTTGTTCTCTTCCATGCTGCCTGTCCAATTTCCTCTGCCAAGCTGTTTCATAACCTGTTTATTCTGAGTGTAAATTTGTGCACTGTATAACTGTTATTTTGTATCGCATTTGTTTGTCGTGTTAAGTGAATATTGATTTCTGAGCATAGGTTAATAGTCCACGATCAGTTGTGTGCAAGAGTTGCCTCATCAGCCAGCCTACACTTCCAGGAGAACATGAAACTCAGCTCAAAGCAAATGTCCACGCACACGTATAGTGCCCCTTGCTCATCCTATGAGATGCAACAGACCCAAACAGTATTGTGTGCCGCAAATGCTATTACAGTCCTGAACAGATGCAAACAGGCAGATATTTTTTACCCTGTCCTTTTATCTGTTGCCAGGAAAACACCAGCTGGGTGCTACACTGTGGTTATCAGTCACTGATTGACACCTTCTTATTACAGAAACTTACACCGTCACATGTATTGGAGTAGTTGTCCTCCTGCAGTACTAATATTTCCATTTCAAATTCCAGCCTTCTCTTTACTTCCTGGGCAGATAGGGTGAGCATATCACTGTGTGGAGCAGAACCATCTCCTCTGGCACGCAGAGAAGCAACATCCTATTTCCATGCACTAGGAACAAACATCATGTCTTCTTAATTAAGAGGAGTACAAATGCTGGTATTTCCAATTATCTAGAGAAATATGGCAGTTTGTATCAAGAGACAGCACTATTTCCACATATTTGCTACCATTCTTTAATAGAAACAAGAGCCCATGTTGCCATATTCTAATGTCCACATTAGACCATTCTCCATATGTTGGGACTAAAACCACTACAGTCAAGAGTCTTGATAAATAAGAGCATCTGTTATCTCCAGAATTTAGTGGAGAATGACAGGGAAGAAGAAAATGTTGTTCTTCCCGATATTGCACAAATTAGTGCGGATATTTCTTAGAATAATGGAGTAGATTTCCCTGAGCCATCTGTACCATACACACACTGTACTGCATTCATCTTCCACTCATCTGCTCTGTGATCTTTCCTCTTTCCCCATGACAGCACTCTAAGACAGGTTGATATGGAGAAACGTATTAGCATTTTGTTGTTCATAGTCAAGGCACTGTGAGCCTTTAGCCCTTTACCCCTGCTAAGAAGGCTGATTGCAATTCCAGACTCCTCCCATGTCCTGGACTACACAGCAAAATGCTTGACACTCAGACAAATCCTGCTCTAGGCTGAAATGAAAGCAAAACATGTCAGTTTTGTTTTTTTCTCCAACTATCCTATGTCCCTTTCACATGTACCTAGGAACCTTTATATGCATGGCTGCCTCTTAAGCTTATTCATCAATACCTGCAAATAAAATTCACCTCTAAATACACCTGCATTCACATGTATCCACACTGCTATGAGTACAAATCCATTTTCACTCAGACTTTTGTAACACCTGATCTCCAAACATCACAGTTATTCAGCTACATAGGATACATGCATGCGCAAGTATAACTGCTACTAAGAAATGTCATGCCAGTATTGGTATCAGTTCAGCTCTGTTAGCACCACCAATGTTCAAAGACTGGCATAGTTACTTAAACCCATTCAGAACAGGCCTTACTAACCATACTGCAGGACATCACAACCCTCCCTCAGCTTCTTTGCCCCAGAAACTGGAATACAACATCCTGTGAGTACCTTTGGTTTAAGTACAAAACTAATCTAATTGAGATTCTCTACCCTGACGGTCTTAATGTTGAGCTCTTAGCAAGCATATAAAAGGAGGGAACCTTCTAATTGTTGCAATGTAGATTATTTTTAAAAGTGTAACATAATGCCAGATCTCACTGATAAAATTTATCTCGCAGCTCTAGAAGTCTCCTGCCTTCCTTCACATTTAATAGAAGCTTCACTCCTTGTGTACTGCTTGCAGCAGTACAGAAAAGAAATTTAAAGAACATAGTTGGACAGAATCTCTTGCAAAGTAATCTTAATAACAGCTTTTACAGAGGTCACTCACTGTAAGGTACAATGGTTTCTGATATAGCTGTAGATCCCTTAACATGGTCTAGTGTAGCATTCTCAAAGGTCATTTGTGTGATCCTTCTCCAGTAGTGAGCTTAGTCACTGTGTTGGGTAAGTTGTTGATACCAAAGATAAGCCTTCGATTTGAAAGTCTGAAACTATTCTGCCCTTGCCTCATTAAAATAATTCCTACTGCCTCCAGAAAATGTGTGTTTCAGTAAGAACCAAGTGACTGCAGTTTTCCTTTTGAGGGGGACGACAATATGGATCACAGATGAGATAAAGCTGAGCTTTACTTCAAACAGTAATTCCTGGCTACAGATCCCTGGCATGACTCTAAAACCTGTTGACAGGAAAAGGTAACCTCGAGCTGACAACACTCATAGCTTCAGCACCTATGAGGAATGAAAGTCTCTTTTCCAATACATCCTAACAATCACCAAGTTGCTCTGTTTGCTAAAATGGTAGCAACTTTACACAGGAGCAAGAAAGAAGACTGTCAAAGTGATCTTTGAGGTGTCCCTGAACGAGATAGAACTCTTGGGGCGACAATGGAGAAGAAGAGAGCCAACCAGCACCACCACAAAGCTCAACAGGAGCGTTTGGCACTGCTATGGAATCAAACCCAGCCTCTGTTCTACAGTTGCTTTCCCCATTGAAACAGAGCCTGGTAAACACAGTCGGAGCATAATCATGTCTACCTCAGGGACTTTATGGCTGAACCTTGTTTCAGATGAGGGAGGGCTGGTTGAGGCTGAGCTTGGCTGTGTCCCTAATGGAAGCTTTTCTTATAGACGATTAGCTCTCCTCCAGGAAGCATCCTGGTGTTTGGTTTTCTTGCAAACCCCAGGGTTAGCAGAGGTCAAGGGATGCAGCACTTTCTCCAAGTGCCTTCATGAAAATAGCCCCACACGCTTTCCATTTACAGCTGATCACCTCCATTACCCCCGGCCAGGAGGGGATGATCAGCAATTGTTAAGTGCTTGAATCAGACTAATAGCTCCCTGCTAATTCCCCCAGTAATGTGAATCTAAATTCCTGGTAAACAAACGGACTGCTTTTCACACACAGGGATGAATGCCAAAAGCCTAATATTAGAGCTATGGAGCTAAAGCTTTTAGAGCAATCCTGTCCACTCAAAGATGTTTAATGACATTATATTATATACTAAATAATTATAAAATGAAGGCCCACTTGGAATCAATGAGTTACTGTCTAATTAAGATGAAAAAGGGGCTCTACCCTGTTTTAAACAAGCTTATACTAAAATGGTGTACCCGATAAATGGTGCTGATAACTACGTCTTTACCTTTGGGCAGAACAAGACAGCCATTAAGCTAGCACAAAATAATTGCGTGAGTTTTGGCTCATCTTTCTTCTCACTGGTCCCACACGTTTTCCTGGAAGCCATGAGATTCATCTGTTCTTCCCCTCCCCCATCAGATGACAAAATTTATTAAGCAACATTCAAATAGCTTAGCCTGATGGAGTGAAAATCATCTTTGCCTTTGTTTTATCCTGTGGCCAGAATCACTGAGATCATACCACTAACTGCTTGAAGAGCTGAGATGAGGACTAGAGCCTCTAGAAGCATACCACAAGACTTGCTAGTGAGTTTGAGAATCCAGGAGAAAATTAGAGTTGTCTCTAGTGAAGATAAAAAGATGGAAAAATGTTCTACTGATTATCTGACTGAATTTAAATTAACTAGTTAATTAATCTTCAACTGAATTATATCTCAGCAACCACTGATCAAAATAAAGAGCAAAATTATAGAAAAACACTAGATAGAGTTAGAACATGTATAACTACAGATCTAAAAATTCTTATTCCACTTCCATTATGTAACCCACACACATATATGCTGTTGCATGCATCATCCCCTTGAAGACAGTGCAAGAATAAAAAGAGTTGCATGAGACTTTTTCCTCCTTCCAGAATATTGCTCTGGTAAGGAAACCACAGGTGTTTTCCTGTAATGATGCTCCTTGATCTAAACTGTGTGCACTCCTACATCTTTGGCATCTGGTCAGAGAGGAACATTACACGGAAACATCTGCATTGCAACACATAGGGAGTGCCAAAATTAAAATTTTGTTTTACAGTGGCATATTCAGCAAGAAAAAGCTGCCAACTGTTTTATAGTATTGGAAGTGCTGTTGCAAATAAATTCCCCTGGTATCCACAAATGCCTAATTTAAACTCCACAGAAATAAAAACATTTATTCCATTATGCCATAAATCGTAACACGTTCTCAGAAAAAAACTATTATGTGACAGATCATATGTATGAATTTGTGACTGTGACAGCAGGAGATTGGACCTGATGACACAGGAGGTTCCTTGCAGCCCTAAGTACCTAAACGAAGCAAATGGAAACTTTTCAAAACTGTTTTCCATAATGTCTATCCTATTTTAGTTATTCTGGCTTTGTTCTCATAATATTGGGCATTCCATTGGACTACAGAAAGGGTGATACTTCCCCTTTCCTCCTCTCAGTTTATCTTAAAACACCAAGCACTTAATTAAAAGCAGAACGTAATAAAATGTGTTTTCTCCTAAGGAAAGGATACCATTAAAACCAAGCTGACTTGAAACCTATGTGCTGGTTTAGAAGCTCGGATCAGAGGTTTCACCATGGGCTTTTAAAAATAAAAAATGTCAAGGACTGTTAAGAACTGTGGTGCCTCCTTTTACCTAGGACTACAGGAAAATGGCTCATGAGTCAGAACAATGGCAATTGTTTCTTCATGATGGGGGCATGTTAATATTCCAGATCACACACGCTGGATAATCCTGTTCGCTCTGCACGTATGATTGCTGTAGTCTCTGCTGTGCTTGCAAATTCATACACAACTCACTCAAGAAGTGCTTTAATAAAGGCTGAGCACAGTGTTGTGGTGCTCTCCCCCTTTCACTTTCCCCCCATCAGTCTAGCACTTAAATAATTTTCCTTCTATTTAAGTTTGCCCACTAGATACTATCATGATAGGTCACTGAGCCCCTCTGCAAGGAGCTGAAAATTCTTTAACCATCCACACGCAGTTATTTTTTCTGCAGCTGTCCAAACCAGCAGCTTTTTTCCTTCTCCCTAAAGAATCTTTTGATTAACTGAAGTCAATTTTGCTAAGTGCTAGTGGCTCTCAGAAGCTGCTTGTGTCAGTGATCCCCAAGGCTCCATTATGTTTTCAGGGATATAAAACAGGAATTGCTCAGTCTTTTTGTAGAAATGTGAGATTAGCAGCTAATTATTCCAGCCTCAGCTCTTTGGATTTCTCTCCCATCATTCCAAAAGAGAGCATATGCAGCTCTTGTGACAATTCTAGCAGAAATCAGTTAAGAGATTTTCTCAATTTCAGTCCAGCCTTGTGCAAAATTTTTAATGCACAACTAATCCAGGTTCTCCAATACACCGCACAACTGACTGCTATTCTACATCCGACTCAAGAGCTGCAGTGGTATCACACCACAAACACATTTTTAGTGCACTGAACACTTCATTCTTAATGTGTAAATACAAATCTCAAGGCATATGGAACTCATATGGAGGTGCAGATCACAGTGCAAATGCAAGTTTTATACTTATATACTTTATACTTTATATATTTTTTTTCTACACAGAAAGGCCTGTAGGCAGGGAGAGATGACTCATCTTGAGGGGATTTACTAAAAAGTTGGGAGTAAAATCTCCGTTGTTTTATTCATACTACACTGGACATACATTCCCTCTACAGGTCTGAAATGCTGAAATGCTAGTACTAGAAGCTCAAGTTGGCCTCTGTTCTCAAATATCACCAAGTTACATCTTCCATCTGGTAAATCAGGGCCAATAAGATGGGAAGGAAAGGGAAAAGATGATAAGACGATCAATTTATTAGATTATTATTAGTTTATTTTTGCTAGATCTCAGCTTAGTTTGCAGATCTCACCAGAAATCATACTATTACTCACGATAGCATAGTATTACTCAGGTATTCACTTGAGACTGTATTTTGATTCAGATTTTCAAGCATAAAAACTTAAATTCAGAATCCAGTTTCCTATGTTAAGGTATGACATTTCCAGGATTTTGTCTAACACCCTGTTTTAAGACCCAAATATTTTCTCTTGGCTTCAGAATTCAGTGCACTGCTCTGCCCAGTATCAGTGAAGAGTGCCAAGAGGGAAACCACAACTCAGACACTTTCTCTGGCCTGTTTGTTTGCAATTTAGTATTGATGTTCAATTTGCTTTTTCTCTTCACCCCCAAACCAAACAATTAATAAGAGAAAGGAAAGCAGACTTCATGAGGCCTTGCTGCTTGGAAGCCCCAGAGATGGGACCATCAGAATAATGTTTTAACCCTAAATCTTAAAATGGATATTTGTCTTCTAACCACTACTATTGCTCACTGAGCAGAAGTCTTTATCGTCTAGGCCATAGTGACACCTGGATATTTTAAAATAGATAAAAGCAATACAGAGCCCCCTAACCATGAGTATTCCAACCGTTCCTTCTTGTATGTATTCTCCAACATCTGCCAACACCAAAGTTCATCTGTAATCATGTTGCCTACTGCTTCAGCTTCATTAGATCTCTTTGATTACCACGGATCTTAAGCACACTGTCTAATTTTGGGTACTGCTCATCTCCTCGCCAATCACCTTTATTTTAAAATTGCTGATATACCCACCTTTCAGGACTCATTCACGTTAACCTTTTGCCACACTGAAAAAGTTGCTTACTACTCCTCTGTTTTCTGGATTGTACTATTTCCTCATTACTCTGTTTGCTGCTCACAGCTACTGCCTGGAAAGAAACCAGATTATGCAAAAAGCAATGCCATGACCTAGCAGAATATATCATTGTTGCTACTATGACATGTACAGACTTTCTATTAACAGAAGGTGACAGCACTAATTGCACATGTAAGTCTCTGGCAAATCAAAAGTGATGGATACAGAATTAAGTCAGGACTGGTTATGTTCCTTTGAGTAAAATTAATTACTCGATATCTGCCAAACAGCATAACTAGGAATCAATAGAACTTAAAAAATAAAAAGAGGTGTAAGCCAGGTGTTAAGTGCTGCTTCCTGAGCTCTACTTGTCAGTGAAACAGAACCAGTCCAGGAAATTCACTACTGCTCTTTCACCGCTACCTAGGTACATATTTTGTTATTAGTATAATTTGAAAGCTGTCCTAGTTGACCCCTCCACCCTGACTAGCAATCAAAAATTTCATCATGTATTTGTTTGTCAGCACTGAAGCACTGTTCCATTAATGCCTCAAAGGGAAAAAAAAACAACTCATCTTGGAAAAGAAAATGTCTGCTTTCTAATTAAAGAATTCCCATCCTCAGACAAGGTGGTGACCTTCAGATCCTCATATCCTCATAAAGTGCAACTCAGCTTCTGTTGAGATTTCTCTGTAATACAATAAGCTTCCAGCACTGAAGTTGGAATGTGATGTTATATCCAGTAATTCTCGATTTGTGTAAAGTGAAAATGCAATAGCAATGCCGATGCATTACATTCTACTTAACCCAAATTTCCTTGGTTTTACATTATCAGTATACTGAACATCAAGTACTGATTGTATTTTTGCTCTACTAACTTTTGTGAAAGGATATGTATATCATGCAGGAAAGCAGCTAATCAGTAAAGAGAAAGGAGGGGAAAGGCTTAGAATCTGTAGTGTACCGAAGGAGAGAAAAAATATTACTTTCATCACTTCGTTATCCCTCTAAGTATGTCCCAAAATACACAGTAGGAAAATAATATAAAAATTATTTTGTTAGTCCTTATTAAATATGATACAATAAGAAAAAAAGGAATTCTGTTGCAGTGAATAAATATTTAAATGAAAGCTGTACATTTTCTTAGCAGAAACTGGAATGAGAACATAATTTCAGTGTAACCAAGCCAGAACTAGAGTTATTTTGTTACACGCAGATTACAGTAAAAAATCAGGAATCTTGAAACAGTTCTTAGCTGCCAAGTGTGGTGGAACTGCCACCACATGAACACTGGGAATGCAGTCATATGTACTTCCATTGTTTAGGAGAGGGTCTAACTCCACAAACACAGAAAAGCAAGTCACTCAAACAGTATTCTAAGAAAAAACCCAATGAGACCAGCTTCCTGCAGTGCCTGTCACTGAGTGTGATGCTTCTACAGAGGTCCAAACATAACAGTGTACGAGCTTCACTGATCTTTATTAATGAGACTCACAACCTGCTCCCAAAGCAAATGTGTAATCACATACATGGCAACAGCATACATAACAAAACAAAATAGCTGCTTGCAATGAATTTCTGCAAACTAGTGGCTTTAAATTCTGAATCTCTGTAAAAACAATACTGAACTAACTACATCCATTTTATTTTTCAGATGCTGAAATAAAAATTTCCCCATGTGAGAAATGGCAGTTTGTAGATCTGGTGATCTGGTTTCACCAGCAGATTACCCCTTCCAGGCTAGCAGCATTTTCAGCTCAATTTAGTAATTTATGGCTGATGGTTCTTTCATGACCCATAACATACAAACCAACCCATTTATCCTCAGGTCTTCATACCCCATCTTTATCTAAATAAACACTTTTCTTGGCAGCTCCAAATCAGTCAAGGGAGCAAATAATCGATTGAGAGGGATTAGAAAAGCATCCAGCCAGTGAACTAGCTCTGGCCAGGCTCACTGGCAACCTAAGCCCTGGACGTTTAGGCAGGAATGTAGACAGCAGAGAGACAAACTTGTTTTACAAGATATTTAAAAGAAGAGGCGATCCTTTGGATGATCTATTTTGCACAGACTGAGATAATCTGAACAAAATTGAACATAAAAGACACAAACCACATTTCATAACACAAACAAGTGGACAACTTCAAGTGGGTGCTCTTGTTCAGCCTAATGCAGATGTCAGTTAATTAGAGTAGAAGGATATATCATTAGCAGCCAAATCGATATAAAAGGAATTAAGAGCTTGGACAGCAAGCTCTGCTGCTTTCCAGCACAGCACCCGGGGCTGTATTTAGCTAAAATTCAATACACATTAGCGGACAATCAATGTAGCCCTGTATAGGGATGTCTTCTTGAAATACTTTAATTGGACTCTCTAGTGTTATCAGTGCTAAACAAGATGTCAGATTAAAGTAGAAGCCTTCCTAAATGGGACTGGCAGCCCACAGTCAGGAGAAGCCACATTTATTTCTATTAAAATCTCTTTGGCTTTCCAACATGTATTAATAGTACTATTTTCACAGTTATCTTAAGAAGGAGTAACCAAAAAGTGTCTTTACATACAGGTGTTTCTTCCGGTAAAACTCAGCTGTCTCCATACCAGCAACAGCAGATCCATCCTGTTTTGCAATTTTGACCCCAGGCTTCATTAATCAAGAACCTATCTGTCACCAGACTGACAGTTTTTACCCTGAATTCACAACCTCTGCAGAGAATACAAATCAATATCGAAATGAGCAAGTGTAAAACACTCAGTTGACAACTCCCATATGAAATTTGGCACGGCAATATTATATGCAGCAGGATATGCTTTTCATTACAAAAATATAAAACACTTCCCATTCTGCATATTCCGAAAGTAAAACTGCAGTACTGTCCTATCACCTAACCAGGAAGGTATTGTTACTGTATTGAATTTTACCTCTGTTTTAAAGGTAGCACACAGAAGCTACAAATTCCCTGCTCAAGGGAGTGGATGCTACAAAACAAGCCTAAATCTTTCCTCTGAAATGCTTTGTCTAACAAGATAAGAAACAAGTGATCTATAACAGGGCAGTACTAAAAGAAACAAGGCTCTTGACAGTTCAGACAGAGGAGAAGCAAACATTAACCATAGCTAAAATGCCACAGAACATGTAGCTTAAATATTTTCTGACAGAAATTTGAATTCGATAACCGGTTATTTAGGCAGTACTGCAGCAAGCGCTTGCTGGCACTACATCTGACAAGAGGGGTTACAACATTCACAATATGCAAAAGGAGAGTGGTAAACAGCAGTAACATGGAATTTTCATTATTCCTGTTTAGACAAGTAAGCATGACAGCATAGAACATTACAGCAGACTGTCTCCATTATTCTACATTTAAAACAGGACACAAAGTTTGCCTTTATTTTCTAGTGCTCAAGAACAAAAAGTCTTCTTGAAACTGGCAACTGCTTGTGCAAGAGCATTCACACTACAGCACTGTTAAGTGTCTGCCTGTGGGAGAAGTTCTAACTTTGGATTACAATTAATACTATACACTTTCAGTTGGCTTAATACACTGCGTTCAAACTTTTTGCATACTGTAGTCTATCCAAACTTTACCCAAACCCATCCTGTTGTCCCACCCTTATACAATTTGTTAATAACTCTGCTTCTAAAAGACTGTAAACTCAAAATACAAGCTCTTTCACAATGTATCATCTTTCATTGCCCTTAATTTCATGTGTGGTGGTAACATAGTAAATGAAAAGAGTGACTTCATAGCCAAAAAATAGCATAAAGATTTAATAAGGAAAGCCCTCGTACTGGAAATCAGAAAACATGAAGGTTCTGGAGAGAATATATGAATTGTTATGTAATGCAAAATAGAGCGAGCCGTTTTCCGTTTGAGTTTTTGAAGTCAGTGTACAGAACAGCATTTCTTTAAATAAGCAAAATGTTCCTAAAGTAAAGGATCAGCAGTGCTCACTGTACAACCTGACTGTCAGTAGATTTCCATTCAAAAAAAATGACAGCCTAGTCTAGGAAAAAAAATTGACATTCACTTACCTCCCAGCATCTTATTGCTATGTAAACTTGAAGGCATTGCTCAACTGACCCCCAGCTAGTACTGTTTTTAAAAACTAGGCCCCTGAAAAATGCGTTGCAAAGATCAGCTTCCCCTTATGCAACATCAAGAAAATACAAAGTGCAGAATTGCCCAACAGTATTAATATGCAGCACTGTCCATCTCCAGCTGACAGGCAGCACATTCACCCAGGCTCTCTCCATCAAAAAAAAAAAAAACAAATCACAGAGGAAAAGAAAAAAAAAAAAAAGAAAAAAAAAAGAATGACAAGTCTTTCTAGGGAACCATCGAAGTTCCCTAGGAAACAACAGAGTATATTAAGGAAGCATCATGCCTGTCAAGAATGGGCTACCAATTCACAGCACAAACACTGACACAAGGAATTGGATTATCACCTATGGCTCCACTACTAACTTTCATAGCATTTGCCAAATGAGCCTTTTAAATAACAGTACCCCAAACCCTTCACACAGGCCAACGGGATTTATTGTACTGCATGTACAGTCAAAAAACCAACTCAGTGTAATAAAAATTCTGAAGGTTATATCCATGTAAGCTGCGTAGCTTTCAAACGTTATATAGCACTTCCATACTGTGTCCTGGAAAAACATGAAGCCATTATTTCTCCCCAGTAACAAATCACCTTACCAATGCAATACTTTCTATAATGGAAGAGCTACACACTCTACCTTCCATTACTTTCCAGTTTAATTAAATGCTCCTTGAATAAATCTCATGCTTACACTCTCATGACATGCTACCAATGCTGACCTCTCCATTTACAAGCTGACTGGATGCAGTCCAGTCATCCCTGCTTATTGTACCTGTCAGTCAGAGAAAGCTCCAGACTTTCAGAATCATCCCTCTTTAGGCCCTTCTTTGCTAGTTATTAATTTGATATGTCTGTAGAACTGAATTAATTATACAAGCTAGGTAGCAACAGACCTCTTTTAGCTTGCTTATTTAGAGTGGCCAAGAGGCTGCAGGAGGACAGGACACCACCAACGTTCCTTCAAGTGAAACTACTAGGGAAAAAAGGTGTTTTCTAAGCAGCAATATATGCACTTGATTTAGTTTCCGTTTTCAGTTAGGCAGAAATTAGATTCAGGAAATATGAAAGGACTCCTCTTTGCCTTTGAGCATAGAATATTCCTACATATCTGCCCTGACAGCATAATAACAGCATGGAAAGATGACTTCAGACAAGTCAGAGTGATACACCAGTATCCTTCTAAAGGCTACCCACTTCTAGTCCACTGAAACACCATGCTGATTTAAGCTAACTGGTTTTACTTTGAGTTAGAACAGAAAAGAGTGTGATCGACAGTCATCCTTCAGCAGATGAAAGCATACATTTCAGAGGAGATGCAGTAGTCATTTAAATCACTATTAACATAATTATCTGACCAAATGCCACTATGCAACCTGGGAAGGGGAGGCATCTAGTGCCATAAACGTTCTTCCAGATCATGTCAGCACCTATTAAAAGAGAACAAGATAAGCAGTAAACCTATATAAAGTGATATTTTCCTTTCCTGAACCAGGATTGTTACAGGAATTTTTATCATGTTGTATTTGAATGATGATGATCACAAGTTAACCCAACTTATGATGATAAGAAAAAACAAATTAATCTGCAATCATTAAAACATCCCTACATATTCCCTTACGTTACATCTCCATTACATCAATCCATTGGGTTTGTGGGGATTTTACATTTCTTGCTCTTGAAAGGGAGGAGAAGAAACATATTCAGTGTATATATTTAAAATACTTTAACCACTCAGGCATCTAGACGAAATTCACTAAGCTTTCTCAGAAACAGTTCTAAAGCATGCATTATAGAAATTATTAAATTAAGTACTCCTTGAGCTGACACTCAAATGTATCAATGTTGGAGTTAAACTGCTGGTTAATCTGAAGGTCCTTAATACACCAGTTTCTGTCGACCTGTAGAAGATTAACTGGAAACAAGCTATGTCATATAAGTCACTATTGAGTTTCTTGGACTTTCTAATCCATCATAATGTGGCTAGCACCAGACAGTTTAGATGTACCAAATTCTGTTTCAGAACAGCATCACCTTCAATTAAAGAAAATAAAGTCAATTATGTGCAGAACATACTTTAGTAATATTTAACTTCATTTTCCTCAGGATGTCTAACATGATACGCTGTTATATCAAGGAAATAAATTTTGCATTTTTATCAGATCCAGTGACAGCAGAAACTACTTTTACAGCAATTTATCAACACGGTAGAAAACGTCGTGAGGCCTACTTCATCTCCCATTCAAATCAGTGCAGCTCAGTTAACAAGCTAGGAATTTTTTGATCTAATTAGCACAGGTAATAAAAGCTCTGTAATCCAACATCGCTATTTACTCGGATATTCACAATGTCCTCAGAAATTCTTCACCTGAGTGAGGCTTACAACATTAAGTTCCAAAAAGTTCCGGTGAAATTTGAGGAGTCATCACAGCTATACTGGAAAGTAAATTAAAATTCATTCCATCATCATCATCACCACAGTAAAACCTAATCTGTTAAAAATTGTTTTAGATTTCCTTCAAACACAAGGCCTATGAGCTAGAAGACAACGATTTCCTTAATACATACACCAATACGCACTAGGCACACCCAGCTGGAAACAGCTTTGCAGAAAAGGACCAGAGCTCCTGGTGAACGCCAAGCTCAACATGAGCCCACAGCAGGTGGATTCCTGGGTTGCATTAGGAAGAGCATGGCCAGCTGGGGGAAGCGATCCTTCCCCTCTGCTCGGCACTGGTGAGGCCACACTTGGAGTACGGTGTCCAGTTCTGGGCTGCCCAGAACAGGAGAGACACAGAGATACTGGAAAGTCCCACAAAGGACCACAGAGATGATGAGGGGACTGGAGCATCTCTCTTGTGAGGAAAGGTTGACAGAGCTGGGGCTGTTCTCCTTCCTTGGAGAGAAGGCTCAAATGGGAATCTTATAGATGTGTACAAATATCCAAAGGGAGAGTGCAAATGGGACAGAGCCAGACTTCTCTCAGCAGCGCCCAGTGACAGGACAAGAGGCAACAGGCACAAACCGAAACACAGGAGGTTCCCCCTGAATATTAGGAAACAAGTTTTTATTGCAAGGGTGACCAAGCACTGGTACAGGTTGCACAGAGAAGTGCTGGAGTCTCCCACCTCGAAGATAGTCAAAAGACATCAGGACACAGTCCTGGGAAAGTGGCTCTAGGTGGCCCTGCTTGAGCCAGGAGATTGGAACATGTCACCTCCAGGGGTCCCTTCCAACCTCAAGCATTCCATGGGATTCTGTGAATTTTTCAACAGCCACAGCATAAATTAAGCAATTTACCCAAATCCCAACAAGGCAATCCACAGAATTAGTACCCAAACTCATGTCCTGTGTTCCCATCTGATGTCTGAACCATGTGAGGGATCACACAACTTTACTCCTTCTGACTACAAATACTTGTCTACTATAAAAGAGCCACAGAGTACTAAAACAACACACCGTGGCATGTGTTGCAGAATTTCTGCTTTGCTGGTCAAGCCTAACTGATATTTTTTTCTGAACCAGAAATATTTCACAAATCAAGAATGTTTTCCTAGTAGTCCAAAAAGCTTCTCAAGGCACCATGATGTTTTTTATACAAATTTCTTCCTGCCACATTCTCTCTGTTTCTTTCTTGCAGGGGTAAAGGACAACACAATCCCAAAAGTAACACTTTACGAACTCTTCAACTATTCTCCATTTTCTTACCTGCTGAACTTTTCTTTACTCTGGCTAGTCAAAAAAAAAACCTATACTAACCAAGCAAAAAAGACTCCCAAACAAACAAGCAAGCAACCCCTCCAAAAGCTCCCAAACCAAACCTGTATGAGTCTTTTCCTTCTATTGTCTTGCTCAGACACTATAGTTAGGATTTCTGCTCTTGAGCAGTGATGATGCTCATCAGCTTTCACAAGCTGCCTATAACTGCCAAGTTAAGCTATTTTTCACAGTAGATTCTGCAAGGGTATCCAGACTATTGGCCTCTTCAGCATCTTTGGAACTCTCACACCTTTGACAACTACCCACACCTATTTCATTTTGTTTCTCTAACATATACAGCTCTGTGCACTGTGCCTTCATTAGCCCCAGAGGAACTATTACACAGAAAGCAGTCACAACATTCTTTTGCTGCAGAGTAGTTGGGTTTATAGCATCTACTTAAAGAACTATTCTTTTCTTAATGAAGTACGTAGAAAAGATTAATCAATGCTAGGGTTCAAAAGAATATTAGAAAAGTACTGTGTTTTATTTAAAATGATCAAATTCATGGTGACATCCTTCCTATTAAATGTATCCTCTCTGTAACAGAGATGCAAATCGGAAATCCTGCTAAGCATTCTGATTTTGTGATATGCTGAGCAACCACAAGTCCCTCTTACAATAATAAGGAGTTGTGGATACTGGTCATTTATTTATTTTGCAAGGTCAAAATTACTGCTCCGATTTGTATAAAATGTTACTGCCTTACAACATAGTAATGGACTGCTGATCACCATAAAACATTTTCCTCTTTTCTCAAACAGAGAGCAAGTATAGTAAAAAAAGGAGATGAAAATATCCCTGGACAGACCAAATATAAATAAAGATTTATAGAAGGAACTTTTAAAAGTTTCCATACATCAGAAATCTGCACTGACTTGCTCAGTAACAAAACTTGGACACATAAGGAAACTATCAGCAGCTTTAAGCACTATTTTATTTGCATGTTCAGCTCCCAAGAGGAGGGGAGAAAAAAATCATTGCATATGAACTGCATCTGCCTCGTATAGCACAAACTTTCACTGACAATAAAAGGGGCAGTTCTGCCTTCCCACATTCACTTCCCTCACTCTTATGTTGACTTCAGAGCCCCCATGAAGAAAAGCAATGGATTTTCAGTCAAATTCATTCTTTCGTTACCATCTAGGTGTATAATCACTAGCATCAAAACAAGGATGGAAGGTATAGGACTAACTTTGTCAGCGAACAGACTTGCGTCAGAGAGCAGTACCATAGGGACCTCAGGCTGCAGTGACTCAATACTGACCGGGCTGCTCATCAGTCAGAGATTCCTACTGCTCACCTGCAAGATGAAGAACACTACTCAATATATTGCCCCCGGTCTCTCTTCTCCTCAGTGACTTCTAGGATGCATGGTGGCAAATTAAATGCAACCAATCAAACTAATCTAGTTCTCAAAAGTCAGCCTAACCATGATTTTTGAAGACTGGCTAAAACTATTGTTTCCATCTCTTGGAAAGGGAGTAATTCTATCCATCATTAAGTCAGGAACTGCAGTTTAGCAACAACCTGGAGGCTCTTGAGCTGCAGAATCCTTAAGACCCTGCATGGTTCTTCAGTTACTCTGCGATATCTACAAGTCTTGATGGGCAATGTGCTAAGCAAATGGTACACACTGATTTCCTACGACCATTTGGGCTAGTTATGCATGTATAGCTGATACTACACTCAAGCTCATCAGAAGGTGCAATCTTTTCAGAAGAGAAAACATATGGCATGGGTTTCTCAGATATAAGGGAGTGATTCAGGCAGAGCAAATACTTTTGCCACATGACTCCAGGGTCCTCAGAGGCACTTTGTGTCACTTCATCTCAATTAACCTCCCAAGAAAGCAATTCAGATCTGAACGAGAGGAATAAAAGATATTACTGACAACACACAAAAGCGTACTCTGATGTCATAATGCTGTATTACTTGAGTCACAGGCAGATTTCCTGGAATTCAGCTTTGATGCAGGAAAGCAGGCAATAAAGACCGTAGAAAGAACACCTACCTGCTGTGAATCAGAGGAGAAATTATTTCAGATGCTGATAAGTTATTATTAATGCTGAAAGTTAATGAAGCTTTCTGAACTGCATGGTAACACATCATTCATCTTCAAAATGTTTCCCTTATCAGTTTTGCACATACTGCAAAGGAAGAACAGAACAGTTTTAACTCTCTCACAGCAGCTTCTAGGCCACAGGATGATTTTCTATCTCCTTTACTATCAAAAAAGACAATTTACAAAAAATTCACAACTGACATTGCTGTTCCAGCACCACCCTCTACACAGCAGCCACAATAGAAATAACCGTCAGTACTCAGTTACATTATTTTAAGACGCTTTTTTCATTACACTACATTGCATTCCACACAAGGAAACCCAGTGCTTCCTTTGGGGCATGAATAACTGTTGCTTGCATGAAGCTGGCAGTCTATGACAGCAGGTCAAAAGATTGTGGCAGCTACGCACAAAGGCCTGTAGAGTTCCAGCAACACTGTGAAATTCTCATTAGTAAAGAGGCTATCTTAAAAATAAAATACATTAGTCATAAACTGAGTAACCTTAACAAAACCAGGCCTTAATCTTGCTCAGACCAGCTGCTCAGAATGTCTACAGCAATCCAGCATTATAGCCCCAGTGCTTTCAAATAAAATTAAAATAACTCTGATGTGATCAGGATATAGGACCACACACATTTCTGCAGTTCTTCTACAGATATTTATAAATGATAATCATAGGACAAAATATACAGTTGTTCACATCAAACCACTGGAGAAACTCAAGCAGGGAGCTGTTTCAGCTTGGCTGCCATTGGTACCTGTTCTAGTCCCTAAGTCCCTAGCACAGAGACAGCCACGCTACAAAACTCTTTGCAGTTTGCCCTGCCTTCTCACTAGCAGATGAAAGGCACGGATTCCAAAGCAACTGAATTTAAACTAAGACCAAGCTGCTGCATCCAAGGACAGTCCCCTCCTTCCCATACGCTCTTGTAGCCTTTCTGCCATGTGAGCGAGCAGTCCCATGAGCTCCTCGCAAGCTGGACAAGGTGATTCAGCTGGAAGCTGAAACGCTCTTTCACCCCAAATTTTTTTAAAGCCACATCAGTTTCCCAATCCAGTTGATTCTACAACTGCATGATTGGTACTACCAGTACAACAGAGGCCTTAGGATAAATCAGCATGAAATAGATGAAGAAGGACCAGGAAACTGCAGTCTGAGCAAAGTGGCAAAGGAAAGTAAAAATGTTCAGACATTTTTAAGTTTCACTTCAAGATTTTTGCCCAATGACAGTTTAAGAAAGTACTGTCCCTCAACAACTTCTTTTGCCCCTGCAGAGCAGACATGCAAAGAAGAACATGCACTGACAGCTGCCTGATCTGCCACCAACAGAAGGGTCTCATGGGGCAGAGCAGATTTTACCACAGACACATTAAATCTGCTGGCTACCACAGCTCCAAGTTCTCCTCTTGGACATGAAGGTAATCCTTGTAATGCAAAACACAAGATGTACAAGTGAGGTATGAAAGCTTGCTGCCTTGCCGTGCATGCTATAATTCTGTGGACAAGAACTACATGCTTTCCAGGACTATCTGCACTGTACCTGTCATTTAAATTGTGACAAAAAAGAGAAAACAACTGTTGCAGTGAGTGATATTATTCTATCACATCTGTCATGAAGACAGGTCTGTTTTCAATCAGGACAGTTGTAAGCTTCCGCTGCATTGTATCCTATCATCAGTTGTCGCCTAAGGACAAAGGGTAGATAGTGTTGCACCTAACCTCAGGGAAAAAAAGACTGTATTTTGTGCTTCATCACTGATGTTACCGCAAGCCTAAGACAGCTGTCAGCTAGGAAAGTTCTTGTACTTGCCCTTCTTAAAAATTAGCCCAGCATTAGATTATTTTTAAAAATATTTTAACATTTTTAAAAAATCTACTATATTTGGGACCAAAATATCTTCAGTTAATTATTTCACAATTTTTGGATGCATGTTCTCTCCCACTGCTTGCTTGCAAATATTTATCCCTGAGTTTTGCAGTGTCCTCTACCAGTAATAGGTTCAAGAGCCTCTCATTCTCGTATATGCACTCTTGTTTTTTCCAAATATTCCCTGTTCTGTTCCCTAAATTCTACAATACCAGCAGACTAAAAACAAAACAATGAAGCTAGAGTATACTGAAGTTTTATCAAAGTCCCTAAAACCAAGGACAAATAATTTAGCACAGATCAGAGACGCTCATAAAATTAGTGCCATTTTTGTTAGCTGAGCTGAACCTGCATATCTGTGGTACCTGGCCTCTAAAGGGAGGATTTTCTTACACATCTTACACACTTCTGCAGGGTAAGGAGGATCCTCCACCAGTGTCAGTTTTAGTGTCAGTGTCAGTCACAGAAATGATGTCACCTGGTAACCTATGTCCTCCTGTCTTATGAAGCTATCCACAGTTTGTGAGAATTTACTCTTCAGTCTCGATGTAATTCAAGGACAAATGGTTTCCCTCACATCTTTGGCTCACGCGGTTTCCAAGCTCTAATCTCAGTGACCTGCTGACAGATTGCACAACAAGCCAAAGCAGGAGTTCCCATTAACTGTCCTAACCAAAGGATAAAGCCAAGAGCAGAAAAGAAGTTCTTATTACATCAAATTTGCACAAGAACTTGTAATCATAGCTGATTTTTAGACAAGTTCAGAAGCATCCCAGCGAAGAAGCTGGATTCAGATAATGCAGAGGTCTGGATTTTGCCTAACTCTGTCAACAAATGAAATTCCCTGTATTGGGACGACCCTTGACTTGGTAAAAGTCACTCACTCTGGATTTCACTGAGCATCGGCTGGGCATCTGAAGATTTTAACGTTGAAAAAAACCTTTTACAGTAATAACACCTACACAGCCTGTTTGTATGATGGACGTATTCCACCCACTGACCCTCAGCGGTTTTGTGCTTGACTAGAGACTCATCGGGCACCTGCACAGTGACACAGCGAACAAACTGTCTCTGCCAACAGTACCCGGTTTGTACCGCTAAGCTGATGTGTGTCTTCCTAAGATACTATCAGTTTTCACTTGCAGAGGATTTAATTAGTCTCCTGCTCCTAAAGCCAGACCCAGGTGTCATTTAAAAGATGCATCTATCAGACGGTGGAACGATAGGAAGAACTACGACTTCTCATTATGAAGCAAGTCTCGAGAAATCGAGTTACTGAGCCCCCAGCCATCACTAAAGGGCCTTTCGCCCTGTCCTCGCCGTTTCAAGAGAGAGCCCAGCGCGCCACCTCCCGCTAAACCTCCAGAACGACAGAACGGGTCCATCAGCTGCTGAAGCGCCGAGGGGAGCCGCTGCCTGGCCCTGCCGCAGTGCCCGCGGGCACCAGCACGCGGGACGGTCTCTGTTCCTGGGGCAAACGCCCCGGGTTCCTCGAAGGCGGGCACCTCCCGAGCCGCTCAGGGGAGCGGAAAGGGAACCCCCTTACACCGAATAATGCTATTGTCGGGCAAAGACGCGATACAACTTGTAGAAGGGTCAGCCCGCGCTGAGGGCTGCTGCCCGGGCGCCGAGAAAGGAGACCGCGAGGACGGAAGAAAATCATCTTCAGAAACAAGAATTCGGAGCCTCCTTCGATCCGCGACGCGGGGCGAGGCGAGAGGGGCGGGAAGCGAACGGGACGCCCCGCACCCCGCAGGGTCTCGTCTCGGGCAACGCCGCGGCCGCCCTGGTTCGCTTCGCCCCTTCAGAACGCCAAGAGAGGCAACCGATCACCCGTAATTTCCCAGCCAGGCTATAACCTGGGCTGCCCGCATCGCTGCCGGACCCACCACATCGCAGCCCCCAGGCAGGGCGCGGGGGGCCTCCAACGCGGGGGGTAGGAGGAGGGAGGGAGGGAGGCATGGGGGCGCGAGGTGGGCGGGGTCAGGGGATAGGCGGTGCTAGAAAGGGGGCGGAACTAAGGAGCGGGGCCAGGACGGGGGCGGAGCCACGAAGGGGCGGGACTAGAAATGGGCGGTGCCCGGAGCAGGGCGGGGCCAGGAAGAGGCGATGCTAACGGGGCGTGGCCAGGAGGAGGGCGGGGCCATGAGGCCTAGGCAGTGGGGCGAGCCCCGCCCCCGGCCGGCCCTGCTCCCGGCAGCGGCCGCTGGGGACGCTGCGCGGCGCGCGTTTCCGGCCCCGCGACCAATCCGGCGGCAGCGCGGGGTGCGATGGCGGCGGCGGCGGGTGCGGTGCCGGGCCCGGCCGGCGGCGCCTTCTCGGACCTGCGGGAGATCAAGAAGCAGCTGCTGGGCGTGGCGGAGCGGAGCCGCGAGCGGGGTCTGCAGCACAGCGGGAAGTGGTGAGTGCCGGGGGCGGCGGGGCCTGGGCCGCTCTCCCATCCCTCCCGTCTCTCTCCCATCCCTCCCGTCTCTCTCCCATCCCTCCCGTCTCTCTCCCATCCCTCCCGTCTCTCTCCCATCCCTCCCGTCTCTCCACAGGGCCGCTGAGCTCGCTTTCGCCCTGGAGCCGCTGCCGCCGGGAGAGCGCCCGCCGCCGCCCGCCGCCAGCGAGGTACGGGCAGGATGCAGAGCTCCGGGAGCGGGACGCGGAGCGGGGGGTTGGAGGGGAAGAAGCGGTTGAAGGCACCAGGTCTTTCCAGCCTGGAGGAGACCGAGGGTAGACCTCATCGCCGGCTGCAGCTCCCTCTCACGGGGGGAGGAGGAGCAGGGGCTTCTCCTCGGGTCTTCTCTCTGACCCGAGGGAGTGGCCGGGAAATGCACCAGGGGAGGGTTAGGTTGGATATCGGAAAAAGGCTTTTCCCCCAAAGGGTGGTGGAGCACTGGAACAGCTCCCAGGGAAGGACTCGCGGTGCCAAGCCTGACAATAATGTTCAATAAGCATTTGGACGGTGTGTGCGAATGTTGGGGTTGTCCTATGGAGAAATAAGTGTTGGACTCGATGATCCTTGTGGGTCCTTTCCAACTCGAGTCATTCTGTGATCTTTGCTAATGCCAAAATCGGCCACAGTGCAAACCACGTGGTCCCACTGAACTTGTGCTCCAAACATGCTGTGGTCCCCACTGGGGTGTGGGAGAGGTGCACTGTGTCCCATCCTCACCCCACAGGGCGCAGCTGCACTTCCCTATGTAAGCCTGGTTGTTAAATCACAGTAGCACTACACAGCATTGGTGCATTTGACTCACAGTTACCAAGGAAGTGTTTGCAATTAGATCAGTGGGTTAGTATCATTAGGTATGGAATACCTGAGCAGGTTTCTCTTTTATGGTAATTTGTATTTTTTGATCATCCAATCCCTGCCTTCTGGCAGCTTGGTAACATCTATTTCGTGGGATCTTATTGCTTATTTTAAATGTTTCTATCTAACTAGTCTGTACTCATTAATTGAGAGCTAGGAATCTGGGCATATAAGGGAATGGAGATACTTTTCTAATGTTACTCAAACCATTTTCAATAATGAATAAACTGTGATTTTAGCTTTTATAGCAGTTTCAGAGCTTCTGAGATCTTAAACCTCCTCTTGTCCCTTCAGGAGGATGCCCGTGATCTGGATGCCTACACATTAGCCAAGTGCTACTTCGATCTAAAGGAATATGACAGGGCTGCCTATTTTCTACGGGACTGCAAGAGTCAGAAAGCTTACTTCTTGTACATGTACTCCAGATACCTAGTAAGAGAGAAGAAGAGTCGCCTTGTAGCACTGAACTCCTCTGCTTCCTACCCCTCTCTGGCATATCTTATTTTTTGCCTGTTTGGTTCCAAATGACTGTCCAGAGGTCCCCGTTATCTGTTTGGGGTGAAGGGAGACAGGGGTGTTCTTTTTACAACTGTGATATTTGTGAGAACTCAGTTTGTGTGCTGCTGCTAGCATTGCAGCAAACATAAGGAAAATATTCTGGTAATGTAATCTTGTTTTTTCTCTGTTTTCCACAGTCAGGGGAAAAGAAGAAGGATGATGAGACAGTAGATAGTTTGGGTAAGTCGCTGCTGTCAAGGAAGGAACGCAGAATAATACGGTGAAGCTTCCAGTAATGCTTCTTCATGTAAATTGCCTTGGTTTTATGAGTTTCCCCTCAATTTTTGGTTGAGTGTGCTGTAACATGATTTCTTTCATTCTCAATTCATTGGTTTAATATAGTGTTTTGGTTTGAGCAGAATCAGTTTTGTAACTTCAGCTCAGTCCTGTCTGAGTACCTTCATTTTTGGAAAGTTAGCTGCCTATTTTTCAGACAGTGTTTCTCTCTAGCAGTGATAACATGGGGCACTGGGATGCAGAAAGGCCATTGCTTACACTTATTCCTGTAGTAACCAAGGTCATCCTGGAGCTGGTGGGTGCCTTAAGTCAAAGAGGCAGAAAAGGCTGCACTTGCAGGGACTGACAGACAGGACAGGTGACCCCAGACTGACCGATGAAGTATTGCATCCCATATACGTCAAACTCAGAATAAAATCAAGAGATTATAAAGGTGTCTTGCTTTTTGATGGCTGACGTCCAGTGAGGACCTCATCTGTCTGTTTGCCCCTGATCCCGGATCCATGTGTTACTGAATCCAGCTCCTGAGTCCAGCTCCCTCCTGCTGCTGACCCTTCCCCATGCCTGCTCGGCAGCATCTGTGGTGTCATATAGCCATCAAGGGGTTGGGGGTGTGCAGGTTTGTATATTTGTGTGTATTTTATTCTTTTCTTATTAATAGTATTTTCATTATTATTTCATTAAAGCTACTTTAGTTTTAGTTTCCAAACTGCAAGTCTTTTCCTCTCGTTTCCCTTTCTGCTTTCCCTTGGGGTGAGAGGGAAGGGAATTGGTTTTAGCTGATGAAATTGTCTGGGCTGGGGCTAAACTGTGATGTATATGTTACAGATTTTCATCTATCAGTTATTCTGTTAAAGCAGGTAATCAGACTTAGTGATTCTCGTCTAAAAAGAGGAAAATAACCGCAGACTGGGAAGTCTTTAAGTCATGTCAGTGATGATTTTGAATGAACTTTGCAATTGCTGTGGTAGGAATCCTGATGGAAAGCTTGCTGTTTGACTTTTTCTTCATGCAGGACCTCTGGAAAAAGGACAGGTGAAAAATGAAGCTTTACGAGAACTGAGAGTCGAGCTCAGCAAGAAACACAAGGCACGGGAACTGGATGGATTTGGCCTTTATCTGTAAGTGTCTGCGTGTGTTTCTGTGTGTATTTGTATGCATACACAAGTGTTCTATGATTCTGATTAATTTTCTGACTTTTCTTGTCAGGTATGGTGTCGTGCTGCGCAAGCTGGACCTGGCGAAAGAAGCAATTGATGTGTTTGTTGAAGCTGCCCATGTCTTGCCTTTGCACTGGGGAGCCTGGCTGGAACTTTGCAACTTGATTACAGATAAAGAGATGGTAAAACTTGGAAGCTATCAAGAAGTGGTAACAAATTCCAGAGTTTAACCTGATTCATAAGCAGTGGCTCAGTTGCCACAAGGTTGATGTCACCCAGTGCTTTATTCTGTGAGGCTCTATCAGGCGAGGCAACCCAGGAGTGTAAATTAGTTGTTAAACCCCCTTTTCTTCAATTGATTGCCATGCTATAGCTTGAGAATCTGTATACTGGCTGGGCTAATTTCCTATCACTCAGCTACAAAGTAGTTTAAGAAATGATGAATTCACGTATTCTGAAGTAGTTGTTGGAAGGGTTGTTGCCTTGTCTCGTGAACGAGACCCTGCCAAGATACTTGTCATTTTCTTTCCTTTCCCCTCTGCCTTAATCTGGTTCTAGTTCCCCAGTTATTGAGTATTTTGATGGCCTGAAAAGATACATAGAATCACTGCTTTTAAAAAAAACCCACTAATATAGTGTTCCCTTTGTCAAATACAAAGCTGCAAGTATGAGATGAACTGTATCAAAGAACTGAACTCGTATGTAAAAATAATCTGTTTTATTTTTCTTTATGCATGGGATTTGTGGAAAAAAGGGAAACGCATTTCTGATGATATTATTTGGAGGCCGTTCACTTAACTTAAAACAGTGATGTGGTATTGATGTTCAGACATAGGAAAAAAGTACAGTCTTTTGAAGGACTCCTAAATTTAATAGAAAAATAAGGCCAGTGGCTGAAGGAGAAGTCAGGTGCTGTCAGATGTGAAGAAACTGGTTTCTTGACTGATTAAACAAAGGAAATTCAGTTCTTCTGCGGTTTCAGCTGTCATGGGAATAGATTGGGAGTGACTGAATAGAATTGCATGGTCCATATTGTACTGCTTTATAGACTGGATGGCTTAATGCTCCTTTTCCTGTTTCAATATTCTGAATTTACAGGCATTATTTAGTCTCTCCTTCACAAGAACTTGATATTAATTCTTGGTCTTAATACTGCTCTTTCGTAGTGGGTGTTACGGTTTGAGGAAATGATTACGGGAAAGCCTCCTACCTTGAGACCATCTGATAAATCATAGGAGGCAAAATAATGGGTTCTTTGCCACAGGTGGCTCTTAGAATATTACTGATTGTAATCTCTTCCTCTTCTTCTTTGATTCTTGCTAGCTGAAGTCCCTCTCATTGCCTGATACGTGGATGAAAGAGTTCTTTCTTGCACACATTTACACAGAGCTGCAGCTGATAGAGGAGGCTCTGCAGAAGTATCAAAGTCTCATTGATGCTGGATTTTCCAAAAGCACGTACATCATCTCTCAGATCGCAGTTGCCTACCACAATATCCGAGGTCAGTGACACCTACCAACTAGTAGGAATGAGCCTCTTAATGCAAACTTGGCATTCATAGTTCTTGTTCTCCTATCTCCTACTCTTTCTTCAGATATTGACAAAGCGCTATCTATCTTCAATGAGCTAAGGAAACAAGATCCTTACAGGATAGAAAACATGGATACATTTTCCAACTTGCTGTACGTAAGGGTAAGCACTCTTCCTATTGCCTGTCCATAATGACAGTGTTTATCAGAGGTGCGTTAAACACTGGGAAAGTAGCTGATGCTTCCCAGCCTCTCTGAAAAACAGGCTTTCAGTGTCTGCTTTCTGCTTCGCAACTCCATGGAACAGATGCAGAGTGCACATTGCTAACTGCTTAAGTTTTCTCTGAAACTGTAATATGCTCCTTTTCTCATTGCTTTCATTTCTTTATTTCGCTAGAGCATGAAGCCCGAGTTGAGCTACCTGGCTCACAATCTCTGTGAGATAGACAAGTATCGTGTTGAGACCTGCTGTGTAATTGGTGAGAGCCACCTCTTCAATGTGGTGTTGTTGTTATGTTGCCCGCAGGCTGTGCGAGGAGATCTTGGAAACACTTGGGAAAGCTATCAGCCAGCAAAGCTCAGAACCACTTGGTGAATGTAGTTTCAGGCAGCCTAAAAAGCAAACCAATTGGCAGAGTACCCTTTTCCCTCATTTCTGTCTGAAAGAGCTGCTGTAAAACTATCAGTGCAGAAAGGAGTAGAAGAAATCATTTGAAAGGCCCATGTAGCTGATAACCCCTTTATTTATAGTCTTGGAACTCCACTGGAAATAATTGGCTGTTGGGACTAGGAAATTAATGTGTTAGATCATGACACAAGTTTAAGAGAGTGAGGTCTAATTGATTGGTACAACTGGAAATGGACTGACCGGAACACTGGAGAACAGACTGCTATTGAGTCTCTTGAGGTTTCAATCGGATCTGCCTTTAACAGGGTTCTTTAAGATAGCAAGTAATAGATAATACCTCTTATATCTGTTTTCTACTGCTCTACTGTTGGTTTTTTTTTTGTTTCTTTGTGGGTTTTTTATTCATAAACAGTATTGTGACTTTTGCTTTAGGGAATTATTACAGCTTGCGTTCTCAGCATGAAAAAGCAGCACTCTACTTCCAGAGGGCCTTGAAACTCAATCCTCGTTATCTGGGTGCCTGGACACTCATGGGACATGAGTACATGGAAATGAAGAACACATCTGCAGCTATCCAGGCTTATAGGTATCACTCATGTACTGCACATAATGGTGTTTGAATCTGCATACATAAGGACTGAAGTAGTATCTTGTAGTTTTTTAGTCTTTTTGATCCTGACTGCTTTCTTTTCTTTGACAGGCATGCAATAGAGGTGAACAAAAGGGACTACAGAGCCTGGTATGGATTGGGACAAACCTATGAAATCCTCAAAATGCCGTTCTACTGTCTCTATTACTACCGGCGGGCTCACCAGCTCAGGTAGTGTTGAGAATGGTGCCACATTAATTTTTGTTCACTCTGACCTGGTTGCTAGTAGGAAGGGAATTTAACTATGGGAACTAAGTTGTGGAGGGTGAATATCAACGCCATGCAATTTATGCAGTCTCACTATTCCAAATGCTTTTAGTTGTATTTGTTAATAGTTAACAAAGGCTTTGTCAGTTAAATGCTGAGGAACACTGCTTGGCAGTGTAAGGGATGTCTTATGTATGACAGGCTCTACCAGATGTAGATTTTATTTCCCCCACTCCCGAGATGAGCTCACTGTCCACTAACCTACATTTAGGAACTGCTCTTTTACAGACCAAATGACTCTCGTATGCTAGTTGCTCTAGGAGAGTGCTATGAGAAACTCAATCAGTTGGTGGAAGCTAAAAAGGTAAGTGAGAACTGATACGTGGAGTAAGTGATTAGGATGTCTTCCGGGTCACTGGGTGAAGTCACAGCAAAACTAACTAGTGTAACTGGAAATGCATGCGGTGTGTTGTTAGGAGCTTATTGAGACTGTTTCTGTGGCAGTTGTGGTTGGGGAACTTATGCTGCAACGTAACTAGAGTACCTGATAAATAGTCATCTACGGATGATACGTGCCCCTTTGCCGGAAAGCCATGTTGTTTTCTGTTTCTGACTTGCCTGCATGAGTCATGAGCTGAAGTTGTTTTTGTGGTGTGCTTGACTGTCTTTTGTTCCCTGATAGTGCTATTGGAGAGCTTATGCTGTGGGGGACGTGGAGAAAATGGCACTGGTGAAGCTAGCTAAGTGAGTCTGTTTTATCACTGAACTGTTAGTACTGTTGCATGCAACCAGCACTTCAATACCTGACGATGAAATACTCGATGTAAAACAAGTAGAACTGCTGTTAGGTAGTACTACTTATAAAGCTGTGTAGTAACTGGTATCCTTAGGTCTGTAGCAACTGCTGCTTCTGGTGTCCAGCTTCAGCTTTGTTTCTCGCTGGATAACAAGAGGGAATCATAGCATAACGTGGGGTTTCAAGGGCCCTCTGAATCCTGAGGTGATTTGAGCAGGCAGTGCTAGCAATTGTATTTGTAGTGTGAAACTTAGTGACACATGATGAGAGATGACCTATGAAATTCTAAATTGCTTGAATATCCCTGCCGCTTGTGGTTTTGACATTGGGAAAGGGTCTAATGTGAAATGAACATGCTGACATTAGCACTGATTTTTAGTGGGGATAAAATAATACAAAGGAGAAAAAGGGAAGAGGGAGGAAAAAGGCAAGTGAAAGATGAAGCTGCTGTACAAAGACTTCTGGGATGTAGCACGGGAAGAAGGAGCACTGAAGGAAATAGCCAATAAACAGGATGGCAAAGGTCTGTTAGAAGCTTTAAAATGTAACAGAATAAGTAAAGGTTGCTGCTCTGGTTGTCGCTGCTTCTCGCAGCATCTGACTGACTCCCTTCCTGGTAATGTAAATGTTCCCTCGATCATCTCTTCCCATGAGTGGAAATAGAGGTGCACGTATCTTGCGCATTGTGAAGGAAAAGACCTGTCTTTAGTCCAGGTCAGGTTGAGTTGGTACTTTCTCATGGACCAAGAATGCCTTCGACGGTGCAGTCTTGTTCCAGTGGCCCATTTTTCTCCTTTTCTAGGCTACATGAACAGCTGAATGAATCTGAACAGGCAGCTCAGTGCTATATCAAATACATTCAGGATATCTATTCCTGTGGGGTAAGATGATATCTTGGGAATAAAAGTAGTAAACATGGTGTAGGACTGCCTTGGAAGGCACTCACAGATGATGGTTTCTCCCTCCCTCGCTGTAGGAGATAGTGGAGCACCTGGAAATCAGCAGTGCCTTCCGATACCTGGCCCAGTACTACTTCAAGTGTAAGCTCTGGGACGAAGCCTCTGTGTGTGCTCAGAAATGCTGTGCGTTCAATGATGTGAGTAGTCACGCAGTCTTTGGTGTTTCTTTCTTGGGGGATCTCTGACCTTGGTCTCGGCTCCCCTTACAGCAAGAAGGTATCTGTTACTGAAGGAACAAGGGCTGTCTGCCATGCGGGTCACATACTGAGTGGTGGTGGTGCACACCTGATCACTAATGCTGCTTATGAATTATTAAAATACTGGAATGTGGTCTAGTAAACAGTAAAACTGAACCATGTCTTATTGGTATTCACCAAATAAAAATTTTGATGGCGAGGAGGTACAAAAATGATTCTAGACTCTAGCACATGGTGTATTGAAGATACTCACCTAACCTGTTTCATTTTCTCTCTGTAGACAGTGCAGAGGATATAAAAGTGCTTGGGTTCTGGGTGTGATTGTGTTCTGAGATGTTCTCTGGAAGAGGGCAGTTTTGGATTTTTAACTGCAGCCTAGAGGTGAATGCTAGCCATGAGTGCAGGGTGTTTGGCCTATCCTTAGCAAAGCTGTCAGGAACTCTGGAGAAGCCAAGTTCAGCTTATTTGAAGATTCTCCAATCTACTTTTTGCTGGAATATTTAGACAGCTTTAGTAGTTGATGACAACACTTCCTGAAATACCCAACTAACATGCTAATTGGGTGGGGAAAGACTAAAAAGTGACATACTTTAACATTTTTAAGTCTCAGAAGAAAAAAAAATAAATGAGAATGGTTTTTATAGCTTGCAACCTTACAGAATGACAAACTACTATAACTTACGCAGCTTACACACTAAATTTGACCCAGAAACCACCTATTCATTGGTGTTTGTTGTTCTATTTTGTTACAAATTGTTTCCAGACGAGAGAAGAAGGAAAGGCCCTGCTGCGGCAGATCTTACAGCTTCGCAATCAAGGAGAAACCTCATCCACAGATGTTGCTGCTCCCTTTTTCCTCCCTGCATCATTGTCAGCCAACAACAATCCCACATGTCGTGTCCCCCCACTTGATCTCTCTTCTCCAACACCATGAATGATGGTGGTACTTCTGACCTGACATCACATTGGATGTGACATTGCAGATGGGGCTTGCAGCCACTTATTTCTGCCCACTGAAATTTCCACATTCATTGCTGCCCTTGTGTGAAGGGTGGGGTTACTGGAGCCCACAGCTGACACGGATGTGCCCCAGCAGGCAAAGGCGCAGCCTGTGTGAGGTGCCTATGCAGAGATGTGAGAGCCTGCTGTACTTCTCACCAAGTCATTCCAGTCAGACTGAGGGCAGGTGTGTTCCAGCATACAGGACTACTCCTAACTGAAGGATCGGGAAGAGCTTGTGTGCTTGAGTTCAAATATATTTGAAATTTGATTCTGCCTTGTTTGTTACCTCCAGTCTTTACTTGAACTACTTTGGATGACCTCTTAGAGGTATCATTGCTGTCTGCACCAGGAGGTATTACCTGTCCGTCTACTTAAGGACTTCTGCTTGTCTCCAACTATACAGATGTTCCACTAAAGTGGTGGCTGCAGGCAGTGAGCGATGCCAGGTTTGTGTTGGAAGGACTGAGGTGCCAGAGGAATTCTTAGTAGTCACGAGTGACTTCTTTGTGGTGCAGCTTTCATGCACCCATAGCACATGAAATTAGATGAACCATTACAGATCATTTTGTTAAGGATTGCTGCGTCACATGGACAGTATGGTGCAGGGAATTCCTCCCCTGCAGGCCTGCTGCTCATCCCTGTTCTCGCATCCAGCCAAGAGTAAGGGTGAAGGTGATTCTCAAAGGTGCCCACGTGCCCATGTACAACAGGCGTGACCATAAACAGATTAATATAAAAAAGAGGATGCTCTTAGATGCATTTGTTGAAAACAGAGACCACTAGAAGTGTCCTGATCCTGTTCCTACTTGCTTAAAGTTTGCTGGTGGAACACACATATATGCTTTCAATGACTTTTCTCTGGTCTTTCCAGTCTTTGCCTGTGACCCTGAGTCTTTTTGGTGTCTGTCTTTAGATGCCTTGAGTATCTTGTTCAGCCTCATCCCTGGCCCTGAGCTATCTACAGGTAGCCCTTCTGCCTACCCCTGGCTGTTAACACTTACTCTCCACCATGTTTTCCCATGCTTGTTCCCACCTGACTCATCTTCACCCCTCCCTCGGCGTCTGTGGTGTGTTTAGGTGGTCCTGAAACACCCTACAGCCATATTAAAATAAATTATCTCTTGCCTGCGAGACCCTTCCTAACCACTAACCATCATCCCATTGTTATGAAGCTCCTGGCTGAATCTCTTCAGGCTTACATTTTGGGGGTCCTTTACTGTCCTGTCAGTCCATTTCTTCGAGCTCCAGCCTTGCTGTCTGTCAGCCCATGTCCTGGAGCTCTAGCACTGGTTGCCCCGAGCATTTTCTGTCCATGTCCAGAGGAGGGCTACGAAGATGGTCTGAGGGCTGGAGCACCTTTCATATGAGGACAGGCTGAGAGAGACATGTTCAGCCTGGAGAGGAGAAGGCTCCGAGGAGACCTATAGTGACCTTCCAGTACCTGAAGGGGCTACAAGAAAGCTGGACTGTTTATAAAGGCTTGTAGTGATAGGACAAGGGGCAACGGGTATGAACTGGAGAGGGGCAGATTTAGACTGGATATAAGGAAGAATTTCTTCACTGTGAGGGTGGGGAGGCCCTGGCCCAGAGCAGTGGTGGCTGCCGCATCCCTGGAAGTGTTCCAGGCCAGGTTAGATGGGGCTTGGAGCCCCTAATCCAGTGGGGGCTGTCCCTGCCCCTGGCAGGAGGGTTGGAGGCTTCGAGGTCCCTTCCAACCCGAGCCATTCTCTGATTCATCATCTGTCCTCGCAGAGGTCTCTCACACGGAATGGCCGTGGACCCTCACGCGAACGAGGCTTGTCCGCAGCTTCACCGGGAGGGCCGAGGTCAGTGGCCTTCGCCTGCCCGGCCTCGCAGCTCCCGTTCACGCGCCGTCGCTGCGGTGTGGGTGGCGGGGCGCGGCCCGACCCCTCTCCCCCTCCCCAGAACGAGGCGCGCGCGGCGCTGCGGCGCGGGGCGGGGCCGCCGCAGCCCCCGGCCCGGCGCGGGGGGGGCGCGCGCCGGCGCGATGCAGCCGCGGGGCCGCGCGGGGTCGGGGGCTGCGGCCCGGGAGGAAGGATGGGACCGCGGCGCCCGGCGTCCTCTGCCCCGAACGGTGAGCGGCGCGGCGCGATGCGGGCATGCGGCGGGTGGCGCGGGTGTGGCCGCCGCGCCTGGCCCCGCATCATTGTCTCTCCCGCAGTGCCGATGGGTGTGACTGCGGGGACTGAGGCGCGGGGCGAGATATGGGGGGCCAGATGCAAGGTGCGGAGCCGGGGGCGGAGTGGGAGGTGGGAGGGCGCGATGGGCTGGTGCGCGGTGCGGGGTGCGGGGCCGGTGCGCGGCGCCCCCGCCCGTGTCAGCCCGTCCCCGGTGGCGGCCCTGCGGCGGGCCGAAGTGCGGGCGCCCCTCGCTCTGTCCGCGGCGGCTCCGGTCGGGGCGGCGCCGCGCGGGTCCCTGGCTCCGAGGGCCCCTCTGCGGCCGCTTCTGTTCTTCTACCGCGAGGGCGAATGCGTGAGAGGGGCCGGGAGCGGAGGCAGGCGTACGTTTAAAATTTTAATCTGAGCTTCTGCGAGAGAGAAAGGAACGAGATGCGTTTGTTCACGCGTCTGAATGGCGGTGCCGCCCCGCGCCTGGTGTCACCTTTCGCTGGGTCAGGTTCCCATCCCGAGGCTTTGTCGCTTTGCAGGCGATAACGTGAGCTCTGTTGCTGCTGCTCTGACTCAGGTTTTGTCGCTATTCTTTGGCCTGCGGCTCCACGTATGGGTTTCAAATGCAGGCCTGCTGGGCGCTGGGTGCTGGCGCTCGACCCAGCACGGGCTTGAGGTGAACGTCTGGTGGTTCTGAGGGGTTCTCGGGGACTGGTTTTGGTTTGATGAAGCCCTAGAGCAGTTAGCGGGTGGTTGTTGGAGAGGGCGTAACACAAGTGTGCTGCAAGTGGTTCTGCATCCATCATCAGGCATCGTGGGTGCCTTGGCACGGGGACATCATGCTCTCGGAGCTCAGTGACTGGAGTGGTGAAGGGCCTTGAGGACGGGACTCGCGAGGAGTGGCTGTGATGGCTCAGTCTGTTCAGCCTGGAGAAGAGAAGGCTTAGGGATGCCCTTATCGCCATCTACACCTTCCTCGAGGGGGTTGGGCAGGGGAGGTGCTGATCTCTGTGGTGACCAGCATCAGGACACGAGGAAACAGAATGGAGCTGCATCAGGCAAGGTTCAGGCTGGACATTAGGAAAAGGCTCTTCACCGAGAAGGCAGTTTGTTGCTGGAACAGGCTCCCCAGGGAAGTGATCACAGCACCAAGCCTGTCAGAGCTCGAGAAGCATCTGAATGGCACTCTGAGTCAGATGGTTTAGTGGTAGGTAGGCCTCCGAGGGGCAGGGAGTTGGACTTCATCATCCTTATAGGTCTCTTCCAACTCAAGATATTGTATGATTCTAATCAAGTTTAGGGAGTTGCAGCCAGTTCCATCCTTGTGTCCACAATGAGCAAAATCCTGAGGAGGAGCCTCAGGGAGGAAAGGCTGGAAAGTTTCTGTTGCCTGATGGTGACTGGCGGGAGCTATGATGCGATTGCCCCTTTGGCCTTGTCCTTTTCCCAGAACTGTGGCAGTGTGGTGGACTGCTGGCGTGCTCTGATTGTCGGCAGAGCACCTAGCTGAGAGGACTGGGCTGCCAGTGGCGTGCTGCAACCTTTCTAACTTGCTGATCTTGGACTCACTGTTCCATGAGTGCCTAAGACAGGAAAACATGGCCTCACCTTGGAGGTGAATTCGAGCCAGGTAGTTCCACAGTGTGCGCCCCAAGCCGGACTTCAGGCTCTCTGATATTACGAATGCATTGCCTCAGCCTTCCTTCTGATGGACTTGTCCCTATCACCTGTTAGTGGCTTCTGATAATCCCTCTGCTTCCAGAGACCATTCCCAGATAAATAATCTTCTGAATAAGAACTTCTGTATCTTACTTATTAGGAATTGAACGTAAGGTACAGCTAAAATGTGGCTCTGTGTTAAGGATGTGATTGGCTGTTGTAGGTTCTAAATGTATGCTGGGTTCTGCCAGACCTTTTATTATCAAGAACTTAATGTAGCTAGAAACATGCTGCATAATTTCTCTGTCATTACAAAGGATAAGTGACCTCAGGGTATTGAAGTCAGGAAAATGCTGTGAAATATAACTGGCAAAATGATGCCAGAATAATTTGCAGTTTAGATTTCTATTCATCCATTTGATAGGCAGTTGATATTGTGGTTTAAAAAGTGTGTAAGAGTAGTTCTCCAACTGTAGAAAAGGTCTGGTGATGGATTCTACTCTCGTAAGGCTGGTATAACTCGGCTGAAATCAGAATAGCTTGTTAATTATAACTTTTTTTATGTTTTCCTCCTCGTTTTAACCAAACTGTGGGAGACTGAAGATGCTTCCACCTTGGCTTTCACTACTGAGTCGTGGTCATTTTTCACTGTGGTCAGTAGTTGTGCTTTCTATTTGCTTGGTCAAGTCGTGAGGCAGCAACATAGTCCTTATCAGATATCTGAGTGTTGAATCACTTTCTAGTCAGTCATTCTTAGTATCTTCAGTCATCTTAGTATCTTAGTATCTTCTTAGTATCTGGGTTCCATCAGATTTCTCTTTAATCTTTGTGCATGGCAATGCAATATTTGGGTTGGAAGGCTACAAAACAAATGTTTTTATTTAAAAAAATGGGTTTTGTTTAATAAATAATTATTTTGCTTTAATTTACAGTGCCATGTTTGCATTATGTGTTTATAAATCAATAGCTTGGTCATATTCCCAGCAGATAACCTCTTCAAAGTTCCTTACAAATCTGTATCACTTCAAGATCTGGTCTTTACCACATTGTAAAAAATTTATCTTCTCAGAGACGGATTCTCTGCTGCCTTCTCTTTAGTAATCGTCTACATCTTGCAAAGCATTTCTGCAGTTCTCTGTCATCACTACTAATTTTTTTAGTACTTCTAGTTCCTGTATCTTTAAGGTGTATTTGAATTTCTCCTTTAAAATATGAGGACTAGAAATCTTTGCTTCAGGAGGTGGGGCTCTAAATAGAAAATTCAGCAGGGTGTTGGAAGAGTCATGAAGAAGCTCTATGGTCTTGCTGCACTGAATGCTGTCAAGTTAAATGAGTGTAAATCCAGCTTCTCTGTAAATGACGGAAGACCAGTGTGGATCACTGCAATCTGGATTCTAAAACATCCATGGAACTTTAAAGGTAAAGGAACGACAAGCAAGCACTTTCAGGAATGCAGGCTGTCAGCTTGTCTCACTAAAATCAACAGCACTGTGTGATTTCTTTGCCATGCGTTTGGTTTGCCAGTGGGTAGCTGAGGAACTCACACGTCTTGGAAATGGTGGGACCTGTATTTTATCTGGAAGATCATGTTTGGACATCACAGCCAGTTCTGTGTGTCAAACAGCCTGAATCAGCTGTTGTCAGAAGAGAAACAAAGCGATCGGGTCTGTGCAACCATCCACATGGCGTGGTTCAATCAGAAAGGGGCAAATGAATGCAGCAGACATTTTAGTGCTCTGCTGCATAGTCTGGTTCCTTAGTTAACAGTGTAACAAACACCAACAAACAGGAATACAAATGAAGGCTGGATAGACCACAAGTCCATTTCTAACTTTGGATGAAATGTCAGTCTGTGGTGAGTGACATGGGCAAACCGATGTACCTGAGGAAATTGTTCAGCTCGAACAGCTGTTGCTGTGTGCCAGGTCCCCTTTTATGTGAAAATGATAACACAAAGTATAACAGCCCCTGAGATTATTTTATGAAAAATAATAAAATTAATTGAGAAGAGCTGATGCTAAAATGCAGGTTGTCTCCCATTTTCACCTAAGAGGTAATATCTCGCAGTTACTGTTTAACACCTGTGCTATATTTGTCAAGCTGTTGGTTGAATTTTGTTGAAATTGTTTGTTTTAATATTCTTTTCAGTTTTTAGGGGAAAAACTTGTTAAACCTCACGTTGCATGGGCTGTAAACAAAAGGTATAAGTAACACGGAAATTAAAACTGAAGACAAGAAGAAACAGCTCTTGGAAATTGCCTTGAGGTTCCAGGTGGTGTAGGGTAATAACAAGCGAGCAGATAAAGTTGGGAGAAAAGGTAGAGTCAGGACTTCTAGATTGTTTCTTTTTCTGCCATGCGCTGATTACTGTTTGGTAGCCTAGGCTGCATTAATAAATTTGGAAATGCTTTTAAGAATGAACCTGTAAGGTTGGAGTGTGTCAGAAGATGTTCCAGAGGCACAACTGACAGCTAATAAACATCTGTGCATACCCAGTGGTATGTCTTACTGACCTAGTGGTATTCAGCCCACGTTTGCAAGGTTCTGTGCTAGCAGATCCCTTTTGAATTGCATCATCTGTTTTTGTAGGTCACAGCGTGACCTACATGTTGCCACTTTCCTGGAATGTGCAGTCGATGTCGGTGATCTGCGTAGTAGGCTGTGGTTGGTGAACTCAATGAAGATGTAAGCGTTGGAAACTGATTTGAAATGATGTATGGTAGCTTAAAGGCTGTTAAATTCTCTCTGATAAGATATTTTTCTGGTTTCAGATGCAGCCTTAATGGAAATCTGTGTGTTCAAGACAGTATCCTGAATGTCTTATAGGTGAAATATTTTAATTTTTTGGTACTTTCCACATCATGTATGAACCGTCATTGCGGCTGGGTTCAGAGGGTGGTGCTTCACACCTATACCTTTGCCAGCTGAGAATCCAGCCCATCCCCTGCTCACATGAGAGGAGAATCCTGCTTGCTGGACTAGTACTAGCCAATGCTTCCATTTTTAAAGCAGCATGGTTCAGTTAGAAATAATCCCATAAGTTTCAGAGGTAGTTTTTAATAGTAAATGATAAGGATAAATTCTACGTGTAACAGGAGTTTCACTTTATCCTGCTTGTTTATTTGTGGAGTCCTGTACTTCCCCTTGAGTAGAGCTACTGAGCATGTATGATGTATGTTTTTGTTTGTTTTGTGAGAGGGCACGGAGTGACAGTTACTGGTCCCACAGCTGATCAGTGCCACTAATAGAGAGGAAGATTTCTCATGTTATCTGGTCTAAGTGCTGTTTCAGATCATTGTGAAAGAGCTCGCAGGCTCTAGGGATGCTGAAGGAACCTGCCCTTCAGCGTGTGGTAGAAGGGCAAGAAACGCAGTTCAGAAATTAATAAAAGCAACTCCGATCACAGTGTATGCATAGGTGAATCATCTTGAGTGTTTCCAGTGAATGTTGACTGCAGTGTTTTTGTTTTTAAAGGTAGTTTGACTCTAAAAGATGGATGGAATGGCTGCTGGGGTGTTCACTTTCGCGTTTACATTTCTGCTGAAAAGCTGATGTGAAGAGACAAACTGGATTCATGTTGGCTTAATTTTTGCCGAGCTTCCCTGATAATGGGAATATTCAGATTATTTTGCCACAAAATGGGAACTGAGAACACAGAATAGGCCAGAAGTCAGATTTTTCTTACTTGAGCCAATGTCAATATCTGCCTTTATTGCCTGTACATGAGCTGAGCTAAAAATGGCAAAAGCTTTCACAAGTTGACCCTCTTTATATAGAAAAATTGCTTAAATATATGACAATCTTTAGTAGTGAATGTAAGATATCCTCCTCTGAGACCTGTAAGACAGTAGATAATCATGGTTACAGCCTTAGAAATCAAGAGAAAGAAGAGTTTCACAGAGAAAGATGCGGGACATGGACTTTCCCTCACTGTTTGTTGTTTTCCTGTTTATATGCATTTCAGTTAAATAAAGATGGTTTTGCTGTCTGGTTAAAATGAAAATCAAAGAAAGGAGAGCCTGATACTATAAACTCAGGGAACTGCAATGTTTCTTCTTCAGGCTGTACGAGTCTCTGGCAGTGGTTGAGTGTGACCCGACGTGCATAAAATACATCTACAAAACTGTCTTTTTAGTAAACTAAGAATGGGCCCTGAGTAATGCTCCAAGTATAAAACCACTGGCATGATGTTTTAGACCCCCTTGCAATGAACTGGGCAGGTTGGTAGAGTTCATCCTTTTCCTGACAATCTTGCCATTCTTAGATAGTGTGTCTAGTCTGTGTCCATGTGCATTCATTCTGAAAAATACCAATTCTAGAAAATTTCTGTTTCCTTTCAGGATAGGGCACGGGTTTGTGTTTTCACTGGTAATGCTCTTCTCAGTGCATCGTGTTATGGCAACTTTGAGGGCAATAATTGTATGAAAAAGAGACAGAGAGACAGATGTGTTTTAGCCACAGAATACTAGAATATTGGTTTAACAAATCTCCTCAGCTTTGCTGTGGATAACAATAATGCTTCTGTCCCCTTTCGACTCTTTCTATGGAGCTACCAGCTCCTTGGGTAGAGTTTTTTGGTTCATGTTTTACAGCAAGGGCCAATGGTGATTTTAGCATGAGAGGCTTAACAGCATCAGATCCATCTTGTATTCCATATGCAGAGCCTCAGTCTGAGGGTTATGGCAAGTTCCATTCTGAAGGTAATTTAATATTCCTGAGTATTACAGTGGTATTGATTAAGAATCTGTGATTTTTTTTGTACAGTCAGAAGCAGAGAGTGGTTAGAACTTGTTCTGAAGACCCTTTTATCACCATTTGGTGGAATAAAACACACATAAACTATTAGCGTGGGAAATTTGCCATGTTCTGGCCATGAAAACAATTATAGAACAGAATTGTTATATGGCTTAACACAGAGAGCATGGAAAGCAATAATTAGGGCTTGAATTAGTTTGGCTGGACAGATTTAATAGCATAATGAAAAAATCCTAATAGGTCGTAGTTACTGTTCCCAGCTTCCATTCTCAAGCTGATCTACGGAGGTGCAGGAAACGCTTCCTTCATGGATAAGGAGGGTGGACTGAAGAAGCTGCAGACCCTCATAAAGTTGGATTCTAACAGACGGTATCACCAAACATTTAATAAACAAGCGATTCATAACTCGGTGATTCCACTAGTGAAAAATGCAGCACTACTAAAGAGTGTCCTAGGAAATGCGAAGACTTCAGGGAATCTTTTAACATCTAACTGGACAATAGCCAGTATCTTCATGTCATAGAATCATAGAACAGTTTGGATTGGAGAGAACCTTTGGAGCCCATCCAGTTCCACCATGGGCAGGGACACCTCCCACTGGATCAGAGGGCTCAAAGCCATATCCAACCTGGCCTTGAACATCTCGAGGGATGGGGGAGCCACCACTGCTCTAGGCAACCTTGGCCAGGGTCTCCCCACCCTCGCAGTTAGAAAATGTCTTTCTTCTGTCTAAACCAAACTAACCCTCTTTCAGTGTAAAGCTGTGCACCTTTCCCATCTTATTGCTGCAGCTGAATCTTATTGTTGAGGGATATGATAAAATTACATGGGGCACGTCCATGTGTGGAGCTCAAAGCCCATGGATAACACTTCCTCACAATTATGCGTACACTTTATTTTATGCTATTAGCAATTGGGAGCAAGTGTGATAGTTGGCAGAACAGCTAACACTTCCCCAAAATCCCAGCACTTTAGTTTATTGTGGAAGCAGTAAAATAATGGACATGATTTACCTCCTGCATTGGAAAGGCAGAAAAATTGTTAAGTATTTGAAGTTCTACCGTGTGGAATGAGATCTACCGTGTGGAATGTAAAACTAAGCCTGAGCAGAATTTATTCTGTTCTGCGATCTTCAGATCTCCTGTTTCTCGAGAAAGCAGTGTTGTGTATACCATGTTTTCTAGGGATTTTGATTGATTCTCTAAATTCTGTGGAGGGTGTAGCAGTGGTTGAGGCAGAGGGATTGCTATGCCTGGTCTTTTCCCACTCTTTATTTGATTCCCCATAAGAAAAAAGTTTTTTTTGTGGAATCTCAAGGAATTCCCAAAATATAGCAACAGGTCTTTTTCAACTGCAATGAGGAGGAAACTCTAAGTCTCAGAGGTATCTGTTTGTAATAATCTCATTTCTTTTGTTTCATTCTGTACAAGTGGAAAGTTAGCTTTGTGCTGATAGATTAAAAAAGGGATTGGTTGTATTCTTCCATTCTGATTTTTGGCTTCTCTTGAAATCGTGTTTTGCAGATTGTTTATTTTGTTTTTCAAAACAGCTGTAGGCAAAAGCAGTGGGAACACCACATGATTTTATTTTCGTTTAATGGTTTATTAGATTGGTCCAATTCTTCTGAGTTACCAGTTGCCAGTGAAACTCTCCTGTGTTACCTGTGGACATGACAGTTGAAACCTGATGTCAGCAGCCAGAGTACAGTACATCCTAGTCCCACAGAGGATAGTGTGCCCGGGATTATTTCCCTGGGGCTAGAAAGAGCTCAGGGCTACTGTATTAAAGGCTTCTTTGAGCTGGTGTAGGTTTTGCACTGTGTGTTGGAATTTGTAGACAAACTACCAAGTAACTATTACTAGAAAAGGCATAGTCTGAAGTTGGATGTATGCACTTGAACCTAGGTCTGTGTGTCTAGGTATTGCAGAATGTGTTTACCGGGGCAGAGGCAAAATTTACATTATGTGTATTAGTCTATAAGTGCGTGACCTTAACCCTCTTTGCACCCACAGCCGAGTTACATGCACCATGAGCAGTATGTTTCTCACCTCCATGACATTCATTTTGCATGCACAATTTGGGCATCCCATTTCAGTGGATCTGGCACATAATTAATGGAAAAAACATGGTTCTGAAGAAAAAAATGGTTTGGGTAGATTCCTCTAATGCACTTTACTGCAATAAAACAGGATAAAATGGCTGAAATTCTTGCTACAAGTGGGGCAAGTCAAGCAGGGAACTGTTGGAACGCTGTAAGAGAATGATGGCCTCAGCTGTTTTTCTGACCATGCCCCAGGCAGTTGCTGTGAAATAAATATGGGCTTGCCTGTCAGATGCACGAACTGGAGCGTACCCACCTGTGGCCATTTGCTTGGTACGCAGTCCTGCCTCCTTGTACTTGGCTGAACTTCCTCCACAAAGAGTGTGTTGCTTCTCTTGTACTGTCATTATAGTGAGACTGGGAAGGTATTTTCTGCACTTTTCTCATTCATTGCAAACCAATAAGAGAAAGGAGTCAATTTTGAGCTCTCAACTCTCATGACAGAGGCCTTCCCTAAGGACTGATTGTTTTGGAATAGCCTGGCCCCAACTGGTCACATTAACATTCAGTATGATGGTAGTGATTTTTACATCTTTACAGGGGAAGACAGCAAGAGGGCTCTCTGCTGATGCTTTTTTAGAAAGTATCTTCCATATAACCATGGAAACCACAGTACTAACAGAGCATTTCCCCCCACTACACCTCTGGACTGCCTTGGGTACAAGGCTCTTGTTCTGTGCGCTTCTTTGGGGCTGAGCCTGCCTAGTGTTTTCAGTAATAAAGGTGTCCAGTGAAACACGTCTGAGCACAGTTTGCATGAGCTTCTTAGCCTCGAAAAGCACAGAGAAGACTTTCATATGGACTGCTCAGCACCACCCTACCACAATCTTTTAGGTATCTTTAGTGGGATTGTTTTGTCCTGGATCTTTTTAGATGAGGGCTATGACTTGCCTTATCCTGATGTGAACAAGCAAGTGTGTCTCTGAACTGACTGCAAAGGCAGCTGCAGGGGACAAGCCCAGGTGGGAAACCTGTGTTAGCAGATGAATTCTGCCCCTACTGATCCTGGTTGGCCTCACTTCCTCAAAGGCTGAAGGCCATTTAGCTCAAGATGATGCTAGCCTTTCAGTGTGAGCTTGGGGGAAGCAGCGCACAGAGCATTAGGTTGTGGTCAGGCTTGCAATAGCAGTGATAGATCTGAGGTCTGACTGTGGCTGTGAGCGTGGCTACCCAACTGAGGTGGATTTGGGTTTTCTTGGCTGATGCTGTCAGGGCTCAGCCTTCAGCAGCCATCCCAGAGCCGCCTCTTCATCTGCCAGGAATGCAGCTGGTGTGCTGACAGGGCACATCTGTCTCCTGTGTTAGGGAGCTGCTTGCCCAGAGGGCGGTTAATTGGGCTTTCTTGGGAAAGGGATGCCTGGCTTAAAGAGAAATTAGAACTGGAGCAATTGTTCCCAAGGCCTCAGCAGCAGAACACATGCTGTAAGAGGGAGAAAAAGAATGTTCAACCCCAGCTGTGTTCCCCTGTGTTTTAATCTTCAGCCTGAGGTTTGGTTTTAGGGTATAATCAACAGGCAAATGAGTGATAGGAGAAGGATTGGACTCTCCTTTTCTATTCTTCGCTTCTGAGTTCTGGGCATAACCTCTGGAGGCTTTGTGTCTCCATAAGGGGACCCATGTACTTCATAGTCAAGGTGCTAGACAGATTGTCGTCCTGCTCTGGACAAAATGATGTAGGGGCAACGTAGCAGAGAATAAAAGTGTGAAAGCAGCTGATGAAAATGGTTATCTGATCCCAAACATCTCTGAAGCAGATACACAGGGCTCTGTAACACTTTGATACATCTACCCAAGGGCCTAGATTCAGCAGGGTGGAGGCTGTGGTGGTGAAGTGCTTGCTTCTTTCTGAGGTGTTTCTATCCCTACATGTCCCTTGTAAAGACAGAGGAAGGTACTTCTCTGCCTCTGTAATATGCAAAGCCTGTTTTTGTTTTTTTTTTACGTAAACTGTTACTTGGCTTGGAGAAAACAAAGCAACCAATGACTGGAGGAGAAAGGGAGAAAAATGAACTAGCCACAGGTTATCATTGGGAGTGATGCTGAGGGCATGTTCCTTTGCCACTTCAGATAAAGGATAATGGTGTTATTCGGGAGCATGTATAGGTGTAGTTTTCGTCTGTACTTTTGGTAGCATATTACCAAACCCAGGTATTAACAGGAAGGTGACCTAGAAAGCCATGGAAAAGAAATACCTTGAGCAAACAGCGGGTAAAAGGAAAAAAAAAAAAAAAAAAAAGAATTTAAAAAAGAAAGCTTGGAAGTCAAAAGAAAAGTAACAATGGGTGAAATTTGTCGTGAAGAAGGAAGATGGAAGATTAAAGAGACTAGATGGGAAGAAGCTTCTAGTGGGATTGCTCATCCAGTTCTATTTGTATTTTTATGTTCAGTCTTAAAGATTATGGAGTGCTTTCCTGGAGGCATTTATGTTTTTTATGGCTTGTTCTGCCACAGGAAGCAGCACACTGTTGTCCACACGCCCAGTGCTTGTCATGCTAGGAGACTAATATTTGCTTCAGACGCCTGGAAATATGAATATAAACAAACAACTTCTGCCTTCTTATATCATGCAGCTAAGCTTGAACTGACTTTAAAAAAACCAAGAAACCTGAACAATAACCAACAAACAAACCTTGAGATTTGAATGTGCCTTATTATATAGCAGCGTTTGTAATTAAGTTAAAGCGTAACCATGATCTCTTGCTGATAAATACTACAGAGCCTATACCAATGCATTACCACTTCTCATAAAAAGTCAATTCTTCAGTGAATTCATTTAGATTTTCATTCAAGATGCATCTCAAAAGAAATGTGTGCAGCTATATACTTCTGAATTTACTGGATGGATTTTCTGGGGAGAGGGACAAAATAGACTCTTTACTTGTGAACTCTGGGCTGAATTTACTGTGTTTAGGAATGGGTTTAATCCTGATGCCTTGGATGGAAATCTGCACATAGGATTTTTTAGTGCTTTTTTTAAGCCCTCTTTTGCTTAACCAGAGGTTTTCATGGCTCCAAGAGCTCCAACAGTAATTCCTACAGACGAAATGGGCACGTGCTGGTGGAAGGCAAAGCTGGTAGGAGGCACTCCAGCTGCTATTGTACTTGGCAGTCATTCATCATAAATAATTCTGCTGGTCATTTTGTTTATGGACATCTGACAGACGCTTCTTGCAGTCTTGAAACAGTTGCATTGCCAAATAGATTACTAGGTTTTGAAAGAGTTATTATAGTTATGTTATTCCCTCAATGTGAGACTGCTACGGTGGTTTTAATTTTCTTGAGCTGATATGTTTAATGGCATCAGCACAGTGCCCCATGTACTTCACAGACAGCTCTGTATACCGAAGGCTGCCTCTGGGCCAGCGGAGTCTTCAAAAGGGCTTTCTGTTTTCAGGGTGGTTGAGGATCATAAGCGCCACAGCAAAGAAGCATTTCCCCTTTGTAGGAGATAATCTCCTGAGATTTTTTTAATCTGTTGTCCTTACTGCTTTGCTTCTGTGCTGTTTTCAGTTTTAAAAGTCATCCTTTGCATGGTTGATCTGGTAAAAGCGTCATTCTTTGCTCAAATCCCACAAGTCTTCATGTGTTAGTATTCACTTGGCATTGACAGACAAAGATTTCTGCTTTCACAACCATTTCTGTCCCATCTGGCCTGATTTTTTTCCAAGCCAGCACTAAATCTGGTCTGTATGTGCTGTACCACATGATACGTGACAAGAACAAGCCCTTTTTATTAACTGCTTTCTAAAGCCCATTTTTTTTCTCAATCATCTGCATCTACAGCAGGCTCTGGTCTGATGTTGTGCTCCTTCCGCCCTCCTGGTGAAAAAGCCTTTGTGCAACTAGCATGATTAGATCCTTTGTTACCAATATTGAATATGAGGCACTGTGGGAAATATGGATCAGATCCTGCTGTCATTTGTAGCCGTGAGTGTGCAATGCACTGCCAGGATTTCAGAGGTATTGTAGCTGAGAGCAACATGGGAAGCCCTGGGTGATACAGGATGGTGTTTTCAGGATGGCAGGATCAGGATGGCAGGAAGTAGTGAATCTGCTTTGTTCAGTTTATGATGACATTGTTTACTGCGGAGTCTGGTATTGTCTTAAAGGATGTATGTAATTTCTGCAGGTTTTGTGGATGTCGTAGGAATGTCTGAGTGACTGCGTAGGCATGAAATTTCAATCGCTGTTCAGAATCCTAAGGGGGGGGCTCAAGGATTTGGAATGGTAGGAGGAAGATATTGTTGGTAGATCCTTGAGATTGAAGTGCCTGCTTTGTGGTTGTCTCTGACCGTAAAGCTTGGGTTAAATGACCTATCCTTTCTGGTGCTGTGTGCTCAACAGCACTAATCCTTATGGTAAACAACGTCCTGTCTTCATTGTGTGGTCCCCCTTTCAGAGAAGAGAAAGAGGGCATAGATGGAATCTCCACTAATATGGTAGGCTTGCATACAGAAGCCTGATTGTGCTGGGGTCTCCCTTGCAGGTTTTCAGACAAATATTGCAGTGTTTGGACAATTGAGTACTCTCTTGTGTTCTATAACCATGTGAGCTGTCGTGCTGCAATGTCCACTGACAAATAATAATGTCTTATTTCTTGCAGGGCTTCTAAAACAGCTGAATCCGGGACCTTGAGGAATGTCATTCAGTAGGTGCTGAACTAACTGGCACTGAAAGGAACAGAAAAAGATGGCAGTCCGTTTTTGAAATAATTAAACACGTGGACTCTCGCTGATAAGAAACCATGTCTAAAAAAGGACGTAGCAAGGGCGAAAAGCCTGAGGCACTGATTGTTGCCCTACAGGCTGCCAATGAGGAACTCAGGACCAAACTAACAGACATTCAAATTGAGCTGCATCAGGAGAAATCTAAGGTGAGTGAAGGTTTGGTTTTAAATAACAGTGTCTGACCTGAAGGGGAGAAACACGTAGAAAAGACGGTTTCGCAGCAATCAACAGAGGCAGCACAACTCCTTCCTAGAATTGTGGTCTGGTTCTTCCCCACATACAACATTTTCTTAATGTGGATGTCTTGTTGCTTCCATGCAAAAGACTTCTTCTTACTGAAGTAGAAGTTTAAGAACCCTCTGGGCCTCAAGTGGGGCAATATGTCTTTTGTAGCCACTTTGGCCACATTCCAGTTATTGGGATTCATCTTATTCACTTAGTGGTTAGAAATTGTGTACCGTTGTTGTTTTTTGAATGGCTGATACTTCAGCAAGACATGGCCTTATTTCAAAGTTGAGTCAGTTATTCCTTGGGTGTTTATTATGACAATCCCTGTCAACCATTGTAATCCATCTGCACTGCATCTAAACTGCATTGTGTATGCTAGGGTTTGTATGCGTTATTTATGGCGTGTTCGGGTACCAGTGGTTTGCCAGAGGTACAGTCTTAGATTTGTACAGCTAGTCTAAAGCCAGTTGAGGGTCATGCATGCAGAGTATTGCCATGGCCCTGCAGTCTAGATATACCTGTGAAGGTTTGAGGTGCCTCCCACACCCTTCAGAAGCCTTTGGTGCAACCTCAGGGCTGCGCACTGCGGCTTCAGCTCTTGCCTGCATCTTCTGCTGAGTTTTTCTCTCTGTGTTGTCTATGCTAGGACAGCTCTTGCGAAACACATAATATCTCTTTACACTACTACAGCTTTTGTAACCTGTAAGAAGGTAATGGGCTGGCTGCTATCTGAGTATAAAATACTGCCTGTTGTTTTACACCTACTCTGCATGTACCCTGACTGCATTCTATTAAAATCCTTACAAGCAGCATCAGTTTTCCCACTGGAGATGCTGAAGTGGCTTTGCAAAGAAGGATACCTTTTGCTTCCGCTGTGTTGCTTCCTCTTCAGTTAGAGATGCTTCTAGTAGCAAGCACGGTATGTCTGTGTTTGGTAGTCAGAGTGTAGCTTTTGTGCAATAAACCCTTCTGTGGTAAGTGCTAAAGTTCCCTAAACGTAGGTCAGATTAAGGCAGTCTTTGGCTTAGCAGTGTGCTTTATGAGCAGTGAAGATTACAAATGTCTGTTTAATAACTCCCAGTGAATTCTGATCTGGTGAACTGGAGGCAGTGCTCGCTGCAGCTAGGCATCCCCACCTGCAGCCTGGCGGCAGCTGCCTTTTCAAAACATGAGGCCTGGAGATACATCATTTTTCCAAATGGAATATAATAGAAGTGCATCGACCTGACTCTCTGATTCCTTTGCAGATAAGCATATATCCTGGGCAAATAAACCTAGAATGACTGACTTGTCTTTAGCTTCCAAACCTGAATAACCACAAATCCTTCAGCCTCTAAGAGGTCTTTTTCATAATTTCTTTCTTTTAGGTACAGATGTTCATGCCAGTATCTCAAGGTTAATCATACCGGTAATCTCGGACAAGAATTAGACAGTATAGTGGAAGTTGTTTTGTAGCATTTAGGAGAAGCTGAATGAAAGCAAGAATAACGAGCTCTGTGTTATCTGGTGTTCTGAGAATCTCTAGGGGCATTCTCCCAGATTTATACCTATTGTTTTGCAACCTTTAAAAGTAGGCAAGATTTGCAAGCTGCAACAAAGCAGACATCATCCTCTGTCAAACTCATTCTGCTTCCTTTTCTTTCAGAAATGGTCAATGACAGTCTGGGAAAGCAAAAATGTTTTTTGATAGTTTTGTTTTCCCTGCAGGCTTTGCAATTCATCTGTTGCACACTGGCAAGGCTTAATTATTCTTTTAAGGAGCCACAGACTGGTTGCCAGAAAACTGATGGCCCAGGCAGCTTGTGTAATGCTTTCCACTATGTTCTGAGTCGTGCTGCTTTTGTTATCGCTGCAGCTGTGGAATTCCAATATGAAAGTTGCCAGTGCAGATTTTTGTTACTAGATATATCACTTCAAGGATTGCCTAAAATAATGAGAGTTACAAGAATGGGAAAATCTTGAAAACAAAACCAAAAAAAAGCTTATCTGAAATATATTTGAATGTGCTGGAGTAACACTGGAAAGGAGAGGAGCAGAGCAAGAACAAAATAGATTCATTTTGACTAATGGGTTAAAAAGTTGTTAGACAGATGCATGAGTATATATGGAGTCTTATTTCCGGAGGAAATATTGAAAGTACGTGTAGTGTCACTGCATGAAGCAAGGCTCCTGGAGAAGACAAGGTTGTTGTGACTTGAGTAAAGACTGTAAAATGTATGTGAATGCCACAGGAGTTGGCCCATATTTTGTGGTAGGAGGATGGAGGATCATCCAGGGTCTGCAGCAGAGTCTTCCTCAAGTTGACATGGATATGTGTTTGGGTGGGCTTGTTCCAATTACTTTATGTTGGCAGCAGGTGACTTTCATTTTATCTCAATGTAGGTTGCGAAACTTGAAAGAGAGAAGACTCAAGAAACAAAGCGTATCCGTGAGGTGGAGCAGCGCAAGCAGACAGTGCAAATCACAGAGCTAAAAGCCAAACTCCATGAGGAGAAAATGAAGGAGCTGCAGGCTGTGAGGGAGAACCTCATCAAACAGCATGAGCAGGAGATGACACGGATGGTGAAAGTCCGAGACAGTGAAATCCAGCGCCTCAAGTCAGCGCTGTGTGCGCTGCGGGATGGGAGCAGTGATAAAGTAAGGACAGCGCTGACCATTGAGGCTCGTGAAGAGGCCAGAAAACAGTTTGACTCTGAGCGCCTTAAGCTTCTGCAGGAAATTACTGAACTGAAGTCTGCCAAAAAGCAGGTAGATGAGGCCCTTAACAATATGATCCAAGCTGATAAGATCAAGGCTGGAGATCTTCGGAGTGAACATCAGTCCCACCAGGAAGCCATTTCCAAAATAAAATGGGAGAGCGAAAGGGATATTCGCCGCCTGGTCAGTAACCGAAACAGTTCATGTGTTCTCTGACGCTGTATTAGTTTTGCCTCTTGTGCCTCTTAGCTTTTTGTGAATAACAGAACTTGGTAATTCACCTCGGTTTGCAAAAGTGTTATAAGCATCTCACTGTTGCTCAGCAGCAGTAAATAGATCATGATGGGTTAGCTAAAGCAACAACAGTGGTGGCAGCTACCACCCTAAAGTAAGAGAGGGACTGGCCTAGTCTGTAAGGAACTGGCTTGCTGAGATGCTGACGCTGTGCAGTGCAGGGTGTAAGAAAAAAGAGTGTTTGTACCTGCACTTGCAGTTTGCTATCTTCTCTAGCCCTGGCAATGGTATCTTGGCCACAGCAAACCATGCCGTGAGGGGAGGTACCTTTGGATTTGGTCTTGGTGTAGCCTTCAGTAATTACTAGTGAAAATGAGCAAATTGAGAGTCACACCAGCAGTGCTGCAAGTTGCTGCATTTCCCTGTCATCTGTGGAGCTGGACCTGTGTGCAGTGGTGGAAGGGTTGGCTGGAAAACTGCAGTTAAAGATTTGACATTTAAGTGAAAGAAGTGGTAGTTTAAACTGTCAAGAATACTTTTTATTTTCCCTTCCTGATGCAAAGTCTTTTTCTGGATGTATATTCGTGTGTTGCCAAAGTGCTCAGTCATGTAGTACAGACTAGTAGTAGAGGATTCTTCATATCTGCCTTCTGAATTTTGACCCTTCTTATTACTTTGATCCCCCTTCACAGTTCTGTGTAGCCATGAGGATGAACAACTTTTCTTTATTTTTCATTTGAAATTGAGAATCTATGATATCTCCAGTGTTTTAATATAAAAAGGAACTATAGTAAAGTTCAGGATAAAACCTAGGCATTTAGTAACATTAAGATCCACTCAGGCTCTGTCTACATATTGTATGATTTTATCTTTAGCAACTGATGGAAAGCTTTTTTGCAGGCTATTTACTTGCATAAGAACCTCAAACAAGTCTAGAATTATTTTTATCTGACTTACACAAGTGGTTTCCAAATCCACTGCCTTGCTATCAGAGTGGAGGCAGTTACATCAGAGTGACATCGAGTTAATGCAGATCAGGATCGAGCTCTATGCATTTGAATAATACTTCGGGGAAGATTTCAGCAAGCCTAGAAAGCTGCAAGACCAGAAAGTATCTTTGGTACTTAAAGCTTCAGGCAAAACTTAGCATACATGTAATTTTTGTTTTCAGGGAACGATTTGTATCATTTCAAGACAATACTGGTTTTATTTTGCCAGTGTGATTTGCAAACTCTGGTTCACCACATTTTCTTGAGGTCAATAAAATTAGCAGCTTTGAATTTTTATGTTTGCAGGACTTGTATGGGCTGTTCCTAATCTGTTTTAATAAAAAATTTTCCTCTCAGCCGTCATTCTTATGAAATGGAATAAGAGGCACTTCTTTTTGTCGTGGATAGTCCTGGGATATTAGGTAGAAATTAAGTAACAATAAAATGAAGAGCCTTGAGTTTGCACTTGGAAAAAGATTAATAGCACGGCAGTGAGCTTTAAGAAATACTGGGTCCGCACAGACCTTCTGTTGGTGAGAATCAGGCCACTGGCTCAGCCACTGTAGCTCCACTTACGTGAGCAGGAGCTAGTCTAAGCTTTTTTGGTTTGTCAGAGTTTAGGCTTGTTTTTCACTAGTAGAACTGACCAAAATGCAATATGAAAGCCTGAACTCTTCATCCAGTTATCTATTAGTGCATTGCGCCATGCTGAGTTCCTGGCCTTCACTCTGTAATGCTGTCAGGCTGCTACTGTGCCAGCGTACAGTTATAGCTGAAACCTCCAGGTGCATTGTTTCACAGGTCTGATGTGGTGTGATACAGCACTGAGTAAATCATACACTACTGGATTGAAGGAGGCTGAAGTGCTGTTGTCTTTACACGGTAATATCATTGTTCTTTTGTTTCTCTTATTCAGATGGACGAGATCAAGGCTAAAGACAGGATCATATTTTCCTTGGAGAAAGAACTGGAGACACAGACAGGCTACGTGCAGAAGCTGCAGCTGCAGAAGGAAGCTCTGGATGAGCAGCTCTTCTTGGTGAAGGAGGCAGAGTGTAACATGAGCAGTCCCAAGAGAGAGATCCCAGGAAGGGCTGGAGATGGCTCGGAGCACTGCAGCAGCCCTGTACGCAGGTTCTGCTGGCCCCTGCAAAACAGAAACAGGGCTGTGTTTCTCTCGTTTGAATATTTTCTCAGGCCCTCAGGAAACGCTCCCATTCTTATTCACTACAGAGGAGTTATATCCATAGATTGATTCTGCAGAGAGAATGCTAATGGGACAAAGCCTGAGAAGGCTGTTCCCTCCGTAGCTCTGTGTTTTAATATAAAACTTCTTGAATAAATAGTGCCCCTTTGAAGGAATCATTCCGTGGACACAGCTACCTGGATAGCATGCACACTTAAAACTAGATGGAATTGGAAGATGGGCGGGGAGGGGCAGGAAGAAGGCTTGGGGGTGGAACCTGGGAGACTCTTAGGTGATCCTCTTTTTTCTCTGTCTTCATGTTACAGCCTTTGCTGTCATTCACAAAGCATGCAACTCACTGGTTATGCAACTAAATATATGATGTTTACACAGCAAGTGTAAATGAAGAATAAGAAAGTACATGCAGTCGATACTGAAAGAGATGTCCTTGCTTTTTCACCTGACTTAGTGGCTCAGCAAATAGAAGCAATGTAGAAGAAAAGGCAATAAAAATTAGAATCTTTTAGCTTTTTGCTTTTTATTCCCCATCACAAAAAATATCAGTTGTTTTCTCTTTATATTTTAAACAGCTGAAAATTTTCAATTAAAATATCCCTCACCCCCCAAACTTGGTACTTTCTTCCAAAAAAATATATATGTTTTTGCCAGCATGTTCAACACTATAAAAATCCGTAAATATAGTTTGTTGATAATGACAGATAAGTTGACTGGTGTGTGTTTTGAAAAGAGTCAGTAACTGTATTGTGTTGTTGCCAATGAACAGGATTTGCGCAGAAACCAGAAGAGGATAGCAGAGCTGAATGCCACAATCCGGAAGCTGGAAGACAGGAATACATTGCTTGTTGATGAACGAAACGAACTGGTGTGTGAGCTTTGTGCTGTTAGACAGAGGAGGTTGTGAGCTGTAGGGGAGGGTAAAGAGAGGAGGATCCAAGGGTGATAGCCAGTAATGAATATGCGTTTCCTTTTCCATCCATCAGGCTAGTCACTCAGGAGGCTGAGAATTGGGTTTTACCCTACAATTAAACATATATTTTATTGAAGGTATATGAGTACAAAATTACAATGCAAGTTGAAGCAGAGAGGCTTGTAGGTTCTATCTGAACACTTATCTTCCCTCCTTGACATTTTGAGCGTGCACCATATATGGCGAGACTCGCCTTGTAAACGAAGTAGTGTCTGTCGTTCAGTATTCAAGTAGTTTGAGAATGGTTAAGTACTGGATCTAGGGAGAATGGCCAATAGAGATTTGACCCCTTTATCTGTTTCACTGCTAGGTGTTTGTACCTGTGTGTTGAAGTCAGCACCCTGGCTTTTTAACCTCCCCAGGTTTCTACTTCTGTGATTAAGGATGAGGGTGGTGAAATTCAATTCTTGATATTTTTTTTTTTATTCCTGAGCTAGGAATCCTAATGCACTGCTTTCATACCGGTTTAGCTGGTATGAAAAACTGCAGTTTTAACCAGTATCTCTTGGTTAGTTCCATCCAACTGCAGTTTTAACCAATGCTGGAACTTTCAAGCGAGCCCTAAGATGTGTTCCTATCTTACGGGTTTTGTTGTTTGAATGTTATGTGATTTGTTGATTAAAACAAAGTTCATTGTGCACGTGCACAAGTATTTCACTGTGTGCCATTAAAAAGCCAGGTTATTGCTGTGATCCAGACTGAGTTGGTACCTATGGAAATCTGTCTTTTAATGAAAAAATCAGTGGGTTTCTTGTGGCTGAAGGACAGGTCATTTTGAGCTTTAGTAGCAGCTTTGCAGTTGCCTGGCTGTGGAGGTTTGCTTCATCTCTGTGCCTCAGTTTTTCCATAGGTAAAGCCATCTTTTGGAAACAAATATTGTATTTTGAGAATTATAGATAAAGTGAAGTTTGGAAGCTGTAAGCATCAGTTTCATTAGATCGCTTTGTGTGGTGTTTTACTGGGAAGGTAGTCCAACAGCGAAGTAACAAAAATACTTCTAACAAGGGAGGGAGAAAAAATATCTTTAATTTGGGTTATTTACAATTATTAATTGCTATTATCAATCTAGTTGAAGCGTGTCCGAGAAGCTGAGAAACAATGTAAACCTCTTCTGGAAAAGAACAAGTGCCTCACGAAGAGAAATGATGAACTTATGCAGTCTTTGCAGCGCATGGAAGATAAACTCAAAGCAGTCACTAAAGAAAATATAGAAATGGTTGGTATTGAAGAGCAAACTTAAGTTTACTGTATGATTTATATCTCTTACTATGGCCTCACCTACACAGTGTATATGTGTATATACATAGAGAAAATATATTGTATATGGTGTGTAATGCTATTGATAAGGTATAACTATGCTTAGGTCTGTATATAGTAGACCTACGTACTATAACATTGTGTATTGTGCATACACATGCAATATATTTAAGTGAGTGCATAATCACAGCCTTTAATCCCAAAAATGGGAATATTGAGTGTCAATTGCTTTAAAAAAAGAAAAAGAAAAAAAAAATTTGTATCATTGAGTCATATTCCACTGTTCTGTTTTGCATCTGGAACTCAAAAAGGAAGCTGTTAAGACCAATGTTTTGAGCCGCATGTTGTTCATCTTTGAATGTATATGTTCTTAGAGCTAATGGCAGCAAAGTAGAGTTCTGGTCTGCTGCTGAGCATGTATAGTCTTTCCGTAAAACACTTGCAGGGTAGATGGATGTGGGAAAGAGAGAATGGTGGTGGTATACATTTGGCTAGGGTTATAAACGTCATGTATCAGGGCTATATGAAGCCATTAGGGCATATATCCTTCAGATAGAATTGCCCTGAGTCTCAATCAGAATCCGGTCCCTATATAGGCACTGATGTTGCTTTGGTGTCAATAAAAAAAGGAGGTGGGGATTCTGGTTTGCCAGATGTAAGCGGCAGGCTGAGACAACTTCCCCTGCTTAATGTGTTTGTGTGTCATGTCTCTGGCTTGCAGTCCTCATCTTGAGCAGGCTGGCTGTCCTGCAATGGCTGCAGCTTTCCTGCTGATTAGGATGAGACGATTAGATTCACTTTCTTGTCTTATAGAAAAAAAGGTTTAGTGTTACAAGGATAATCCACTTTAAGACTGCAGTTCACCAGGGCTCAGAAGACAGATAAACTTATTGCAGGTGTCACAGTATGAATTCTTGTACCACAGTTGCGGTAGTAGAGATCACAGCCCCGTGGGCTCTCCCACAGCAAAGAAAAGGGACTTGGGAACCTGCATGTGTTAGATGTCCGTAGGCAGCCTGCTGGTGCATGTATGTGCACGCAGCACGTGTGCTATAACTCAACTCCCTGACATCTGTTCTTTACACCCAGGTGTAAATCTAGGTGCCCAGATTATGGAAGTCAGCCAGCTGTGGGTGGCTGGAGTAAGTCTCAGGGCTGTAGCCATCTCTTGTTCCATATATGCTCAGGAGCCGGCAGGATGTGTGCTGTAGTTAAAATAGACCCAGGATCACAATTTTTGCCTTTCCTCCTCTTCTGACTGGATGTGTGTCTTTCACATAGCTGAGGCATGTCCATTTCCTCATTGGTGATGGTCATACGATGGGTTATCAGTAAGGCATGGTGTCATGAGAGTAGCTGCTTACCCACTGTGCAGGGAGGGAGTTCAACTGTATTCACCATGTGTTGGGGCATCTTGATGCTTAGCAAAGGAAGAGCTGTGGTGCATGACCTTTAAGGGCTGCTCTAGAGGCTGTATTTGCTACACAATAAGTAAGGAGATAAAGCTTTGTTATTCTGGTTGAAGAACTAAGCCTTACTGTGCTGCTTTATTTTTAAGTGCTGACAGGTATTAATAAAGTTGTAAAATGGTGTAGCTGAAGCATATTTAAAGGACTGTACAGCTTAAATTAATGTCTTATTTTTAACTGAAAGCTAGCCTTTTTGTCTTGTAATTGCTGGATCTTATTTTATCTGTTTCCTCTTACCATAGAGAGAAAAAATTACATCACATCCTCCTCTAAAGAAATTAAGATCTCTCAATGACCTGGATCAGGCTAATGAGGAACAAGAAACTGAATTCTTGAAGCTTCAAGTCATAGAACAACAGAACATAATAGATGAGTTAACAAGGGTATGTCCAGAACACTGGGAAATTTAAAGTAGTTCGTGCATACAGTTCACCGCTGATAGTATTTCGGCTTATAACTAGAGGTCTAAGATTAGATATCTTATCTTACTTTTAGTGCCTGCAGATTTTGCGATGTTAAATGTGCATGGGTGCAGTTTAACTGAATTCCTAGTAGGGCGTTAGCCCCTACAGCTCCAAAGTGTAACTCCTGCGTGTGACAAGCTCTAAAGATGAAAGCAGACTAAGAACTGTGGAGCTTGGACAGATACCTACCTGTTCACAAGGCCTGTGCCAGGTGGTGTTACCGTTATAATTAACTACTATTTAAAAGTTCCTTAACAAGAGCCAGGCACACAGTGTGCTATTGTGTGCTGGAAACGCGTGTGCTGCTAGAAAGTGCTTCACTGGTTCTTCTGCCATTTAATACTGACAATCCCTTTCTCAGCTGATTTTGCATAATGATGTTGAGGGGAAGGAGAAAGAGGCCCCAAACCAAGCCATTGCCTCTTCTAAGTCATCATTGTTAGGAGTGGCGAGAGCAACACTACCATAATTTAATGGCTTTGAGACAGAGGCAGCATCTCCTCTGCTGATAAGGTAGATAACCATACAGAGCCCAAAACAGTCCCCTGTGACAGGCCTGCCAGTGGTGTGAACAGGAGATCCATCACTGCCTGTCGTTTGACAACCTGGTAAGGCAGCTCCACAAGAGGGGTCTTTTTTCAGATGACCCGTCCTCTCTTCTCCAAGTGATTTTCAGCTGACATTTACAGATTTGGACATGAATCCTCCATTACACCTGGAATAGATTCCTGTTTGAATATATGAACAGACAGTCGATGGGAGGCTAGTGATTTATTTCCTCTGTAGATCTGGCCTTCTATAGCTGCAAACAAAAGAAGAGAGAGTAACTTTTTAATCTTGCTTTCCAGGATAGGGAGAAACTCATTCGTCGCAGAAAGCATAAAAGAAGCTCAAAGCCAATTAAGGTAAGAGGAAAAATTGTTTTCAACTTGTAAAAATACTAGTAGGCTGTGTAGGGAAACACACTTTAATAATCTGATTAAAGAGAGCTTTGTAGATTATAGCAATCTGCTATAATGATCGGGTTTATAAACACTTTACTTTGGGAGAGTTTTTTAAGTCCACTTTCAAATTCAGTTGAGGGTGCATAGCTGTTTTATTTTCAGCAAAATGGGGCTTTTCCCCCCCTATGAAATGTTAATCATCTTCCTTCCATGTGGTTTCTATAAATATTGATCTCAAGATCTGTTATGCTGAGACGTCTTTACATTTCCAGACACCTTCCCATCTATCTTCTGCTATCTATTTTTCACAGCACATATGGGCTAAAACAAAATCCTTGTGCATCTTTATTCTTCAATGGAAGTTTCTGCCTGAGAAACTGAGTGTTCTCTCCTGCTTGGTTCCAGAGGCCTTTAGCTACTGCTTGTATTATTGGGTCAAATCCAAAGCTGATGTAATTTACAACCATTTTAGAGCTGAGAAGTCAGTAGTGGGTTCAAATAGCAACTTTATCAGCTAGGTGCAAAGAATGACTTTGCAAGAGCCACGTCCCACCTCCTGAAAGTGGAAATAATGTGTGGGAAACAGCGCTTTGTTGCTTTTTGTCCTCCAAGGAAACTCCTTTTTATGTCAGCCATGTTCTGTGAAAGTAACGCAGTGCTTTCCTACACACAGAGACTTTCAGAACCATAAATCCTAGATGTGTTACTATATCATTTTTGTATGGGTTTTGAAGCAATACACAGCAGGTGGAGCTGGGAGACAAGGTCTAAAAAGTGCTTTCATCAGTCAGCTTTGTTTCTAAGCCAGAGATTATAACATGGGAGAACCTGGCTATTGTCTTCACTAGGAAAAGTAATGAACAAAAGAAGATAATATATTCAAAAGGTTATTGGCATCTTTGGTGATTCAAATCCTGGCTTTGGAAGGTTGTAATGTGTCAGCGGAAGTGAATAACGTTGCAAAGCAGAAGTGCATCTTACATGCTCATCAGAATTTGTCTTTGTCTGCAGAATTATTCATAAGCCAAGTATTTAAATGCTCGGATCTGTACCCTGAGCCCAAGCCTGCAGGGTCATGTGTCTGTACCTTCTTAGGACATGACTCACAGTTTTGATTTGATTTAATTCAGTTATGGAGATTGGAGATAGTGAGGTGTCAGACACACAACCAAACTGTGTAGTCTGAACAGTCTTTTACAACATGTGGCAATTGCTGTAGTACTGGAAAGATGTGCAGGATAAAAGTTCCTCTATGGTAGTTTTGTATTAGCATAGCTTTCACTCACCCTGGCAGCAATATGATTGAGAGAAGCACTGAGATGCAAAATGCATCAGTGCCTGTGAGAAAAGGAGGAGTGTTTCCTGTTCTGCACACATTTCCAGCTCTTTATGGTGTTACTATTGCACATCAGTCGGCATGTTGATGACTTCTGAACAACTTTGGGGTTAACAAACAATTCTCCTGCCTTCCTGCTAGGGCAGAGACTTTTCCTTTAGCATGTTCTTGCTCCCATTGTATTTTCCAAGTTTTAGACTGAGACAGGTCCTCAGCTCAGTAAATTTTATCAGCAAACTCATTCTCCACCAGCACAAGAACACATCTTCAATATGGCTCCCTTTGGGTTTGTTTGGAGATGGTAGTTGCAAGGGTAACCCATTGCTCTTTTTTCATATCTTGCCTTTATTAAGTAACTAGTAACATGGTTTTGAGCTAACCTTAGCCCCCCTCTCAGAAATTCATGCTTCCTGTTTCCAAGGAGACTCAGAAATCTTGTTTTATCTTCTTTAGAGACATGTGGTGGACACATTTTTTGGGTATGATGAAGATTCTGTGGACTCTGAAACATCTTCTGTGGCCTCATATAGAACAGACAGAACACCAGCAACCCCAGATGATGATCTGGACGAGGTAAGATCTGTCTTTTTCCATAGGCAAGGACAGGTTTTCAAGATACTTTGACTTCTACAACAAGTGACCAGGCTCTCAAAAACACTTAGGTTTTTATAGCACACATTGAGTAATAAGTTCTTCATTATAGTTTGGCCTCAGTTTTGGTTTCTGAGGTACCTAAATGCTGAAGTTCTTTCAAAATCTAGTCCATAGAGTCTACGATTACCAGAGTCTGCTATGACTTCATTGCAATCTGAGATGGTGTTTTTCTTCTCCCCCTTCAAGAAAATAAGCCTATCACATTTCTTCTTCTTCCTTAATTTCACAGCAAGCTCACCAAAAAAAGCCATGTGAATCAAGACCTGTAAACCAGCTTTCATAATTAAACCATGCTTGCATTCTGTGCTTTGGCGGTGCTCTGCTGTCTGGTGCTTAGACACGTCCCTTCTTATCCTTCAGGGTTTAGCAGCAGAAGAATCAGAGCTGCGGTTTCGGCAGCTGACAAAGGAATACCAGGCCCTGCAGAGAGCATATGCACTTCTGCAGGAACAGACAGGAGGCATCATAGATGCTGAAAGAGAAGCCAAGGTCAGTATTTCTTTGAGGGTAAAAGCATTCCACTGCTAACAGGATATACAAACCTCTCAAAGTGATCTAGAAAGGAATGGAGTTTGAATTGTATGGATGTTGCATGCAAGGTGTCCATTTCACTCATTTGCTTTAAAGAGAGTGGCAGTTCGGAATGGACACAATCACGCAAGGGGCTGTCCTCCACTTGAGCCTGGAAACCCTGTGGTTACGCTGGAATCCCAAAGCAGGCAATTCTGCAGTTTGGCACAGAATCACAAGAGTTTTCTCATCTTTTGCCCAAGTGTGAAGGGGCTGGGGTTTAAAGGTAAAAGGATGCCTCTGGGTTTTCATAAAGGCACACGTTGCACCAGCTTTAGGAATATTCGCCTGAATGTTCGTAACAGAAAAAGGCAGATAACATTCAAATTTGAATGTGATGCAGACTGCAGTAAACCACTACAGTAAACCTTCGAAGTTAAAAATATTGTCCCTCTAATAAAAATGTAGAATCATTCATGCTGGAAGGGACCTCTGGTGGTCTCCTGTCCAGAATACTGCTCAAAGCAATGTCAGCTCTGAGATGGCACCAGATTGTTTAGCGCTTTGTTGAGCCAGGTCTTGAAGATGCCCCAGCCATTTGCTTATGTCCACTACCTTTTGCCATCTGCTAAGCACTTTTTTTCAGGCATTGCCCCTTACTAGGTTCTTTCAACAAAGCCTGTCACTCCGAATACCTGAGCCTCTGTTTCCTTACTGTAATGCAGTACATGGTAATAATAGGCTGGGGTGGGGAGAGGGGGCTCATCTACCACTCTGTTCACTTGTGGCATCTGTGTGCTGTTCTGATGGGTGGCAGAAAGCATTGCCGAGCCAGAGTCTTTGCAGTTACTCACTCAGTGGAAGCAACAGCATAAACCCAGGGTCTGACTGCTTAATGCTGTGCTTGACTTCAACAGGCTCAGGAGCAGCTCCAAGCTGAAGTGCAGAGATACAAAGCCAAAATAGAAGATCTGGAGAAAACTTTGGCACAGAAAGGGCAGGTAAGCAATTCTTGCATATTTTCTTTCACTATTTTGGATCTTACCTGTTCGGCTTACAAAATACATAGCGCTGTTTTAGTATAGACTTCCATGAGAGGTAAAGTTGCTGTTCAGGAGCAACTAAAACAGGCAAGTTTTAGTGAGTTCAGGAGCCTTACCATGGTTCTGTGAACTAATATGTCATTAATCTGTAAATCACAATTAATTCCTGTAAGATTTTAAAGCCTGAATATTATGGTTCAAATTTTCAATAAATGTGTCCAATCTCATGGAGTTTGATTATTCTGTAATAACACTGTCTCATCCAACAGGACTCGCACTGGGTGGAAGACAAACAGCTTTTCATTAAGAGGAACCAAGAGCTTTTAGACAAGGTATGTTCCCAGGTTTTCCATGCTCACTCTCAAGGCTAACCTGGATCATATAATGCACTTCTTGGGCATGCAGTCTGGTACTTACAGGTGTGTAGTGTAAGGATAGGACAGCATGGATTAATATGGGCAGGATAACGGATTGGAAAACAAGCACTCTCCATCTCTGCTTAGGCACTGTTATTGCACGCAGCTACTGATGCACCTGGTCTGCTGGTAAGCTCCAGGCTGGCAACGAGTACTCGTCATTCTGTCTCTGAGGTGCAGACCGTTGTTTCCAGTAGTGCCGCTGAAGAGTTTGCTGCTGCTGCTGCTCTGGCAGGAAGTTTTGAGCTTAGCTTCTGGATAGAACAGCAGTAGAAATGCAGTCGCCCTCTAACACCATGACCCTTTCATACTCCCAGTCTCTGTGTGTTCTGTATATTTTTAAGGGCTTAAAGTCATCCTTAGGTCCAGTGAAGCTTTTACTGCTCAGTTACTTGGTACATTTAGGATCAGCTGTTGGTGTGTGTTTTTATATTCGTATGTGTGTATGTATATGTTTTTAGTCATGGAATATAAGGATATGAAGGACATCAACATTGCTTGCAAATCACCAACAGTAACAACAGTGGCCATATGCGTGACTGCTGTCAGCAAGAGGCTATAACTCCCAGCACCCGGTCTCCTGCTGACTTTCACCTCCCTAGATGAAGTTTCTTAGCCTATGTTTCTTCCCTTCAATAAACACACCTGAAAAGTCTCCAGCCCTGTGGCATCCTTCCCCATCCAGACAAACTTGACCCATGGGAGCTTGTTTGACCTTGGTCTTGCTGTGGTCCCTAGCCGTCCTTTTCTGGGCTCTACTTGGACAACCTGACTGCAAATACACATCCTGGCACTGGCTGGAGACTTGTAGAGGAGAGCATGCTGGGGAGCCAACGGTGGAGTTGTCCACACCAAGGAAGCTATAGGCAGTTGGCTAGTCTGTGTTATTTAAGTCCATCTGCTAACTGACAGAACTGTTTGTGTGGAGACACTTGCTGTGCAGTTCACACAAGCACTTGCACCGTGTGGAATAGCTGCTCAGGTAGCTGCCTTCACAAAGACAGCTCTCCCTGCATGCCATCCGTGCTTCATGTGCTAGATACTGGGAATCTCTGAGCTAGCCCAAGATGTTCTCCAAGGCAGGTGTAGCTGTTTCTGTGTCATTCCTGATAGACGTTTATCCATCCTGTTCCCAGAGTCCTCTGACAATGATGTTTCCATATCCCACTCCAGACAATTTATTCCAGTGCTTTACCGTAAAAGCAGCATGTTTAAAGCTAATGCAAACTAACCTAATAGCTAACCTGACACCTCTGTAGAGTTAACAGCCCCACTGATCTTTGCTGGGATTGAATCCTTTTAGGAAAACACCCAGCCTCAGCATTTTGTGATGTTTAGGAAATTAATGAGCAGATGTTTGCCTGTAAACTGAAGACTCGCTGAGGTGAAACAGTAAGCAGTGAATCATCTCTAGAGTTTGAATTTTGCACTGCCTATGCCACCTCACCTACTACTCACCAAATAGTCAATGTTTCCTGTAAAAGTCACACAGATCCTGAATTTACCTATTTCTATTAGATAGAGAAACTGGAAGCAGAAAACAGCCGTCTGCAACAGGAGCTGCAGGATGCCCGAGACCAGAATGAGCTGCTGGAGTTCCGTAACCTTGAGCTGGAGGTGATGGATGAGCTTGTTAAAGTAGGGCTGGTAGCAAATAAAACTAGTGCCCTTGCACTGGACACCAACTTTAATCGAGTATTTGCATCGGTGTTGTAGTGGTGTAACAGAGAAACAAATCAGGCCCAGCATTTTCAATTGTGAGCTGAAGGGTGTCAGCTCTGATATCCTGGAAATAGCTCTGTACTTGACTGGTTCACCTCTCTTTGTGCTAGATGCCCAGTGTGCATGGTTAAGCTTAGCTGGTTAATGTTAGCATGACTCAGTTACCACACCTGCAGATGTGGTCTTTCTAGTACTTTGGGCCAGTCTGTTGTCAACATGCTTTGATCTTATTGCTGGCCTGGAGTCTACTAAAATCAACGAAAATTAAATGCTTTAAATTAGCTAAGTAAGCGAGGCTTAATCCCCATGCTCACATACTTTGCTCAGGGCTGCATTTCCATGTGACACAGAACTGGACTGATAAGTGAATTTGATGTTCATAAACCTAAAATATATATGAAGTCAGATTTGATCATCACTTCTGTGCTTGCCTGAATACCTGAAGGAGATGAGAAATAATATCTTCAAATTTTTATTTTTGTCCTTTAAAATGGGAGAAATATTTGTAGATTTTATGCAATGAGAGTGTACAAATAGCTAAGTTGATCAGGTTTTTTTGAACTTATTGCTTTGCACAGGTATTAGAACATAGAGCATTTGAGGATAAGCAAATGTGTAATCTGAGTATCCTAGTATTCTTAAGTCAAATATGTGTTTCTAAAGGGAGTGTTTACAACAATATATAGTTGTTCAACACTTCATTAAGCAAATCACTTGAGTCTTAGCCAGGTGACAGCTGCTCAGCAGACAGTTTGTGAATTGACGTAATTTATCAAATAAATAATCTCCTGTAAAATAATTAGCTCGCATTTAGGATCCTATCCCACTTCCCACACTTTTTCAGACTAGGTCTAAATATTTCTTTCTTTGACTTTAAAATTAAGAGCTTGGCTTTGCAAAACATGATATAAACAGTAGCTATGGCATTTAATGAGTTCTGTGCACATCTCCTTCATTCTAATATGTTCTATGGCATCTTTTCAATTTATTTTCAGGAAAGAGAGAGACGGTCCCCACCATTTAATCTGCAGATTCACCCGTTCTCAGATGGTGTGAGTGCTCTGCAGATCTACTGCATGAAGGAAGGGGTTAAGGTAGGTCAGTTTTATAAGGGAGCACTTCTAGTCAGGACTGGTAGATGCTGTAACCTGTTACATTCATCTCATCTCTGCTAATAACGCCACTAAGCTTTAAGCATTTAAACTCAGTCTAATGTAAGAGCGTGTGATGACTGATGCAGCTGAATCAGACTCGTGATTATCACCGTTCTGATAAAACCTGGCTCAAAGGCAACTGAAATCAGTGTGTGATGCATCTCCAATGATAAAATGAAATGGTTAATTTCAGCATGATTTATAGGAGAGACAAATATTGCAGCTGTGACAAAACGTGCATGCCATGCCTTTACCTTATTCTCTCTTTGCAGGATGTCAGCATCCCAGACCTCATAAAGCAGTTAGATATCCTAGGTGATAATGGGGTAAGTCAAAGTGGGAGATACTTTCCCTTCACAAGCTGCCTTTTGTACAGTAGAGTAAATGAAATCTACAGTCATAGTGACTGTTTTCTAAGAGACTCATTAAATTACGTAATATCAGAACAATTCATTTAAGCAGTGTTTATTTCCATAACTTAAGGATTTGTGAGATTTCAGTAGTTAGAGAACTAGTAATGAAGTAGCATCTTTAACATCTGGTTTAGCAGACTGGGAAGAATGTCCAAAGGCCACTGATACTTGGGCCTGGGCCTGGCTGCACTCCCGCCATTCAGGAAAGCATGTGAATCAGTTTGGCAGTCTAAGCCAATCGCATCTTCATCAGGACTAGGATTCCTCTGCAGATAGTTTCATAAATAGGCAAGAATTATCAAATTTCCTGTGGCTTTCTGAGCGGGCATTGTTGCCCACTTTTAGTCATCCATGTGAAAGAGAACATCCTGTATCTCTGGCCAAGATTAGGTATGTTTTAAGAAAGTGTACAAGAAATAAAAATGAAGGATTGCAATTGTCTATTTATGTGCTAGTGTAAATCAGCATTATTTTTACAAAACCTTTGATGGGAATTCAGCTTTGTAAAACTAGCAAGAGGACAGACAAATGAGTCTAATTACATTTCTCATGAGATGCAGTGGAATGAAAACATGTAGTTAGTCCTTATCGTAGAGAAAGGCAAAAGAAGTGTTCTTTATAATGAGTTTACATACTCTGAATGTTTTGATGGGAATAGGATACCCAGTACTACAGAGATTTCCTGAAAACTGTAGACCTAGTCAGTAGCTTGGATTGTCTTTATTCATGCAGGAAACTGCTGCAAGTTTTCTTCTTCCTTTTCTTTCTCTTCACAGAATTTAAGAAATGAAGAACAAGTGGCCATAATTCAGGCTTCCACTGTATTGTCCTTGGCAGAAAAGGTAAATTGTGGGCTTACTTTTCTTGTGTGTTATCTCAGGCCTCAACTAACACTGGAAATTTTCTGCTCTGTTGTTGTTAATAATGTCAAGGTTTCTGTTGTAGGAAATGATTCCTCAGATAAAGTAAACTGTGCCAGCACAGCCCCAAGCACCTTGCTAAAGCAGCAAAAGCATTCAACTTGGCTGTCCCAGGCCATGAAGTCAAAACAACTGCAAATACAAAAAGAATGTCAAAGGAAACTTGGAATTGCAGGAAACCATCAGACATTTAAGCCATAATTAGTTATAGTGTGGGATTTATATTCATGAGATTTCCAAAGCTTCTAAAGGGGTCTGTGTGCAGAATTTCCACTAGAAGTACATGCCTTGAAGTTCCTTGGTTTGGAAAATGGAAAGAAACTAAGATTTGGTTAAAATTGCTTTCTGTGGCTCAAATGCAGCCCACAGTTTTGTCAGCATGACAGCTTCCAAGGTTTCTACTCAGCAATTCCTCCTCTGCAAAAAGAATTGCCGTCTACAAGGCTGAGCTATTTTAGAGAGGATAAAGCCCGATCGTGGACCCTTACCCATGGGATGAAAGGAGTTCCTTGTCTGTCTAAGGAAGTGTGCTTTTCCATTTTCCAGTGTTCCAGTAATGGTGGTCCGTTTGCTTCCCTGTAAAGTGCTACCTACAGACATTGTGTCTGCCCCGTCACAGGAGAACAGCCTCAAGATGGGCCCAGAACTACTAAAATAGGCTGACAAGATGCTGTAGATGTCCCACTTGCCCCTACCTATGTACATAGAAAACACAGCAGGTTACAGCTCTCATTGTCTTCCCTCCAGTGGATCCAGCAGATTGAGGGCGCTGAAGCTGCTCTGCATCAGAAGATGGTGGAACTGGAAAGTGATATGGTAAGCAAACTTTCCTTAATACACATTTTAGGGGCAAGACACTGAGTGTGTCACATTTGCTCAGTGTGCCAAAAGATAACTGAAAAGGTCTTTTGGCAAATGAAATCTGCAGGCTTTCTCTGACTGTCAGTGAATCCATAAAATTGTTACTAGTCTGGTTATCATCCAACAACAGAATTACATAGAAACAGAAACAATGAAGGTTTGAAAACTTTCTTTTTCCACTATTAATAAGTAGAGAGGGCTCAAAGGTTGCTCAGTGATTTTCAGAGAAGTAAAGGACGGTACCATTTGTCTTGTAAGGTTCACAGTGTAAACATCAGCTGTTGTATCACATTTTATTCAATACCAGTTTTGGGGAGACTAATGAATTATCATGCTGATTTCATTCATTATGTTTGAAGTCCACATCACCCTAAAGGTAAAACATTTAGAGCTGAACAGAAGTTGCTGTAGGACCAGTAAAGTTAGTACCTTACCCTAGTTGTATTCTAGTTAATGGAAGTAACTTGCAAGATGAACGAGCATAAATACAAGAGTTGGATTGCTGTAGTGGTTTACACTGTGTTCCTGTGGTGTGTCTGTACTTGATGCTGTACTTGAGGCTATACTTCTCAGTTTAAGGTGGACTGAGAAGTTAAAGCACAGCAGCTTCCCCCAAATAATGCGAACATGAATGTGCTGTTCAGTTCCTCATTCATTTGTTGCACTTCCACAGTTATTCCAAAATAAGAGAAAGCACAAAAGGAGTTGTCCACAATGCCAGAGGACGTATCTTTAAAACAGTCACATGGAAACCCCTAAATTACACTACTGAAATGCCAACCGATATCACTGACATCAACAAAGGGATGATGGATTTCATTCCATGTAGATCAGATGTGTTCTCACACAACAGCAATAGTTTGTATTGAATAGAATCGTTCGTGTTGTGTCATGGAATGATTTGTGTTGGAAAGGACCTTAAAGATCATCCAGTTCCAACCCCCCTGCCATGGGCAGGGACACCTCCCACCAGACGAGGCTGCTCAAGGCCCCAGTCCACTGCTATTTTCCACACAATCCACATCAATCTACAGCTATTTTCCCTTCTTTCTTTTCCAGCTCAGTCAGATATTAGTAACCCCACAGCATGTCAGTTGAAGACCAGTCTGCTCATCCTGCCTGAGCCAGAGACCTGTAGTCAATTTAATAAAAATTCCCGAAGTATTCTGAGTAACTAATTCATTTTTCTGTCCAAACAATCCTTCATCGTAGGAGCAGTTTTGCAAAATAAAAGGTTATTTGGAGGAAGAATTAGACTACAGGAAGCAAGCTCTTGACCAAGCATACATGGTATGTACAAAGGAAACTCTACAGCACTTACTGGCCAGCACAGTGACAGGACACAGACTCTTGACTCCTGTTGGATTGGGAAGAGAGGTTTTTGCTTTTTTCTCAGTAGCTTTTTCTATTTATTTGTTTTACCTATCCTTCTAATGCTCTACCACACAATCTGCACAGCTTCAACGTGACACCCAGCTTTTCCATGTCACAAAGTGGGAGATCTCCCAAAGTCCCAAACTCTCTGATCAGTTAAAGGCAGATATTGGTCATTAATGTCAGCTTCTCCAACTGAAGTCAGTGCAACCAGCTCGAAATCATATCTGAAATCTTGGCTGTTTTGCAGATGTCATAACAAAGAGCAAGAGTTCCAGCTATGAGCACTACTGTGTCAAATTCAGATACGTAGCTCTGGTAATGGGTTGTGTATGTTCATTATGTTTGGGTTGTCAGGTTAATGAGAACGCTTATTGATTAGCAGGATTAAGAGCAAAGTAGTCTGACAGTGAACTTCAATCTGTCCTGTTTTTTACCAGAATGGGTCAAGATTTTAGAATTGCTGAAATATTCATCTTTACCCTTACACAATAGGTGTGAAAATTCTATCCAACTCCTAATTATCTCTGTAGCTGCTTTAAAAACACTCAAAGCAAGGGATTTCAGTGAAAATAAATATTAAAATATCTTAAGAATAGAAGTTCTTATCCTTTTGTCAAAACATCGAACCATTTTATCAGTTCTGTTTTTCACGTTTTTGCACACTTGAGTGCAGGGAGCACCTCTCATGCAGGCACCCGAATCTGCCACCAAACCCCCAGTTCCCACTGTGCTTTAATCAATGTTTCATCTCTAATTGGCTTTTGGTATTGAATCAACCAGAGGATCCAGGAGCTTGAGGCCACCTTGTACAATGCTTTGCAGCAAGAAACGGTGATAAAGTTTGGAGAACTACTTACTGAAAAACAGCAGGAAGAGCTGAGGACAGCAGTAGAAAAGCTAAGACGTCAGATGCTGAGGAAAAGCAGAGAATATGATTGTCAGATTCTTCAGGAGAGAATGGAGCTGCTCCAGCAGGCTCATCAGGTAAGAAAAAGGAACAATGCACATGCGTACCAACTCAGACTTTCTGTAAAAGAGCATAAGCTGAGGTCGAATTTGGGCAAGCTCCAGGTCATCGGGGAACCCGGCCTGTGTTTTTTTGAGTTGTGTCATATAGTTTGTATCTTTATTGTGTGAACAAACACGTGTGGTATTAGCTTGTGGAGGGCTGTTTTGGCATATTTTGAGTCTTAAAATTCCAAGCTGAAGTTTTCATCCAGATTTCTGGCTTTATACTCAAAATGGTCATCCCTAGTTACAGGACTGGGCACAAGCAGAACTGTACAACTACTCTTGCTTGTGTTGCACAGGGAACAATATGGTTTTCTGGAAACTGCTGCTCTGTCGCTCGCAGAGTGGGCAGCTGTTGCGTTTCGCTGCTGAGATACAGTACCTCATTTCACATTCAAAGACCAGTGTTTGCTGCTCTGCAGGGTGTGAGGCCCTGGAGCAAAATGGTAAGCGGTCACAGCACACTGGTTAATGTGACACTTGCACACTGAAGCAAAGCGAACTTAGATGTTGGTGGGAATACCAGAGAACACATGCCAAGTGGTTAGGGCTTCTGCTTGACAGGAGGACCTGGTTTTCGCAGTCCTGCTTGATCCTGAATTGGAGACTGGTCCACCTTCCCTTCTTTTCACCAGGCCTTCATGAGCCTCTTGAATTCATCCTTGGCTGCTGCCCTGATTAATGCTGCCCCAGCAGTTCTGGCTTCTTTGAACAACTCTTAGCCAGAGTCATTACAAAGGGGGCTGGGAAAGGCTGAGAGGCAAGGGAAGGAAGAGGCAGTGTTTGGATGCTGCCATAAGCTAGTCATTCCATCTTGAGACAGGGAGACAGTCATGGGGTGCCTTCTGCTCTCCGTGTGTGTCCTGGTTTGCCTTGTTGGATCTCTGCTCTTTGCTGGCCAGCTGTCTTCTGCCCTAACTATAACGAGAGAAGATACTGGGGTTAAAGGCCTCAGTTTTCATACTTAGTAGTTCTGTTACCTAGTCCATGGGATCTGTCTTCCCAGAGGGCTAAAATTTAAACTCACGTTACAATTTTTCTAGAAGTATCTAGCTTTGCTAGAAACTACACTTTGTCTGTAAGTTACACATATCTTGTTCACCACAGAATCAATATTTCCGTAGTGTTGTATACATTTATCATTTCAGATCCAATAATAACTCTTTAATCCTCTTTCAACACATCAAACTGTGAGAAATCTTTAATGAATCATGATATAATTCTAAAGAATATAACCACAACCTTATTCTTTCCGTCTGTTTCACACAGGATTAGCGTAAAATGGATAATATGGAAGAAATAGTATTATTGATAGTAATTCCCACAGCATTTGAGGATACAGTTACATATATGCAGTAGCATATTTAGAGCAGTTGTACACACAGTAAAGTTGTGGTTGGGCAGTGTAGGTGGATGGAGTTGGGGTGCTGTGCGAGATTATCCCTGCCAAAGAAATTGATTTATTAATTTCTAGGCTCTTGGCACGTGGAACATTAAATTACTTGTTCAGCAGAGTGAATTTACTGAGAATTTAGTCTAGATGACTTCTTTTCTGATTTCCAGAGGATCCGAGATTTAGAAGATAAAACTGACATCCAAAAGAGACAAATTAAGGATCTGGAGGAAAAGGTTGGTTCTTTTATGCTTCTGAAGCACGCTGATCAACCTTTTTGAAAATAATGGCCTAGTTCTCTGGAACTACATGAGCCTCTTGTTTAGTTGAATCAGTGGGACCTGTTTGTGTTCTACTACCGTGCTTGCTTTTCAGTTTGTGTTTCAGTATATACAGACTTTAGAGTCTCCGCTGCAGCATTTCATTTTAAGAAATAAATGCCAAGCACTTTTAATTACGATGAATGATAACCAAATGATGAGGCCTTCACTTGCTTGTTAAACCTGTATTGGCAGACAGGCAACACTTCTGCTAATGGTAAAGCAAGGCCAGCAAGTGGGAAGGGCTGCATGGAACTGAGTGAAGATATGGGATCGTCCTTACCTGGCAGGATTAGAGAACTTGGGTTCTGGTGCTGTTCTCTGTATTGAAGCTTCTAATTGACTGTGCAATATAATACGGTACCAGAATCTTGCCCTTAATCTGAACTGCCAAAGAACTATTTATGTGCATTCTTTTTATATATATATATATATATATGCGCACACACACTCTGTCAGAAAATATGCAATGCATTTTTTTGGTGAATAAAGCAAACACTGTCACACTGAGTTTTGCTAGTTTTATCAAGTTAGATAGCATGGGGACAACATACTGCTACCCTTAATATCTTAAGGTGCCAGGCCGATGTAAGATGCATCTGTAGTGGTAGCCTTGCCAGTGTACTTACATCAGTAAATATCAATGTATGTTTGTAAACTTTAATAGGAAATAATGACTGTATTGGTATAAGAACAGTGAGCCCTTTCAGTGTATATCTATTTTCCTAAAGTAAAACAAGTGGGCATAATGCAAAACTTGATACACACAATACTTTTCAGCCATTATTTTTGTGATACAAGGACTCAGTGTCTTTCTTTCTAATATATATAACTGGGGAAAATAACACATGATAATCCTTGATGAAAATAAAAAAGCAACCCAAAACTTATGCTATTGTCAAAAGGAGGCTTTTAGTGTCAGTTTTGAAAAAAGCTTTTGCCTCACAAAAACTCACATCTTGGAAGACAACGCATTCGTGATTAAAATGAGACATCCAAAAATTGATTATTAAACATGTAACGGTTAAGGCTTGATATTATGCGTTGGTGTGTATATATATATTCCCAGGCTATTTCCATCTGGGATTGCAGGCACTGGGTTTTAATGCATTTAAAAATACTTCCCATGCTACTTTTGATATCCAGCTTTGCGACTTCATTCAACCCATGGTGGTTCATAGTGACAGTTATACCTCAGGCTTTCAATATAGAGCCAGCTGTAATTCATTACCAAAATTAATGGGATGTGGGAGGTGATATGGTACTTAGAGGAGTAACTAGGAAAATACAGTGTTTTCTGAATGCATAGTTATTCTAATTGCCCTAAACAGTACAGGAATAACCCTGATGCTTACAAAGCCATGACCTGTAGTTTTGACGCAATCTTCTTTTTCTTCTGCAGTTTCTATTTCTATTCTTGTTCTTCTCTCTTGCCTTTATTCTTTGGCCTTGATGTCAATGTGCCTCTTGTAAAGGTAAGACTACTTTACTTATTTCCTGAAAGCCAGCACTTCTAGCTCAGAGCTGTGGATCACATCCTTGTGTGTTCTTGTCTGTGTCTGAGTCAGAGAATTACATAGGCAGGGAGGGCTTCCTTGCAACAGGAGCAGTCTGTGTTTGCCTCGCTGCTGCCTTAGCCAAAGTTCTGGGCTGATGTCCCAAGCCCATCACCTGCTCCCATATCTCCTGTCACTGGTGAATTTTAGGCAGCTTTGGTTCAAGAGTTTTTGAAACTGGTGCGTAACTGTTCACCTGAAGAGGCCCACGGGGACATTTATGGACCAGAGGGGTGTACTTTGTAGGGTTAAATGGAAAGTCTTGTCAAAATACCCAGAATTTTCACACTTGGCTTTCACATGGACAAATGGGAGTAGTTTAGTGCTGGTTAACTGTAATTACCGAGTAAACCTTTCAGCTTTCTGAGTGATAGACTGCATCTTGCCAGCTTGGGTAGGTAGGGAGAGGAACTTACGACTTATCTGATACAGATGTTCTTTTGTTTATTTTTAGAGTGCCCGACCACACAGATAAATCCTTATAAAGGCAAATGCTTCCACCCCAAATGAAGAGAACATTGTTTACACCTGTTTTAAAAAGTATAAAAATGAATAACTTGTAGCCAAGACTGCAACCACCTTGTACTTTAAAGCCATCACTCGAGATTTGTCACTTGACAGTTCCTGTCTGAAGCTATGATATATGCTGCACCTAATGAAATTCTGTATGTTGAAATTACAAAAAGGGAAGGAAAATAAACTGTGAACCTGCATCACCAAGGAAGAACTTAAAGGGAAGGGACCACTTTCAGCTGATCAAGTCATTGTGTCTTGGGCATGGAACCAAAGTTATGACAGAAAAAATCTATCCCTGCTGTGCAGGGCAGTCATTTTAAATGTGACACTGTCATCCCACAAACGGATCAGAAGGTAACAGGACAGAGCAGGAGAAACACCCAAGAGCTGTGGAGAGATGCTGGCAACAGAACATTCCGCTTTCGCCCTGCAGGAACTCATCTCCGTCTTTGGTTTGAACCTCAGGAACAAATGACAGCTGCAGGGTGGGGGGAAGAAAGGAAAAATGCATTCTGGGTTATTGCCAGGATGGGCAGGACAGGCCACGTTTTGCACTTGGGGCCATAACAAAGTACCACCTTGCTCGACAAAGAAAGAGAAAAAGAGGGTAAGGAGAATTTCTGACGAGCTGTAGCCTTATCTCTCTTCGCACTCCCTCCACAAAGAACAGCCTGTCCATTGTCATATACTTTTCATACTCTTCAAAGATTGCCATTGAGATAATAATGGACACACTTGGTTTTGCTGTTTGAACAATACACTGAGGATCACTGGATTGGACCTAAAGAGCAGCCTCTGTGAAAGAAAAGCAATGTGTTGGAGGACAGAGTGGGGAAAAGCCAACCGCCTTGTCCATGTGGTATGATTGACAAAGCATCAGCTTCCAACTGTTCCATCTCAGCTTGGAACAAATGTTTTGGTTTGGCTTGTCAAACTGATGTTGTTAGCTGGCTTCCTGATCAATGACACAAAAACCAAAAATGGGGAAGAGCTGTGTGAACACATCCTTATTAGCAGTAAGAAGTGTCGCTAGTCTGTTTAGATTTTTCTACGGTTAAGTATACCTAGAAGTAGTCTGCATTTCAAAGCATTACTTACCTCTCTTAATCACAAAGCCTGTGGCATCTCCTGAGGTGTCACAAGTCCATGCCCCTATAGTCAGTAAGAAACAAACCCTGCGCTGTGGAGGTCCTGTGCCTGCAGGGAGCAAAGCCGCCTGCTGCACCCAGCTTCCCTTCTCACTGATGTGCTGTACGAGCGTGCACTTCTCTGGGCCTCTGTCCACTTCCTTGGAGACAGTCGTGCCTGTTCAGACTTCAGGCTCCTGTGGCAAGGCTTCTTATGTGAGCTGTGTCTTCCACAATGGAGCCTTCATTTTAACTGGGAGAAATGGATGTCTGTATTACAGAACAGAAAACTAAGGGCCAGAACACAGCCTGTGCTTTACTTAAACCTTCAAAACAGGGCTCACGTCTACCGACATCTTACGCACACTGACTGCCCATCGTAAGCTTTAAAAGTGCTTTATAAAGACTCTGTCCTTTGCTTGTTTACTTTTACAGATCATAGAATCATAGAAATATTAAGGTTGGAAAATGCCTCTAAGCTCGTCCAGTCCAACCATAAAATGCAGCAACTGAGGCACAAAGCGGTGAAGTAACTTGCCACGGCAGCTGAGCAGGTCACAGGCACTTTCTCAGCCATAGCAGGGATGAAATTCCTCTGGTGTGGGGAGTGACTGCCTCTCACAGATAGTTTTGGCCAGAATAGCTTTTAATCATTAATGTCTGTTCACCCAGCTGGATTGCAGTGTTGGGCAGACTCCCAACATCCTTATTTCTTGCCTGCCCTGAGACTGTGCTAAGTCTTCCGTCAAAGGTTAGAAGCTATTAGCAAGTGTTTTTTTCCCCAGCTCCTTAAAATTAATTTAAATTAGAGTGACAGCATCTTCTTGCAGCAGTCGTTTTAAGTCTGGTAATGCATTTTGCACCAGCTGTATGTTTGCTGGTTCATCTTTTTAAAAACAGGCTTGTAGGCAGATATGCTAAATGGACACAGGGTTGTTGCATGCTCTTTTTTCAAATTATTTTTCCCCTGCAGAAGAACCTGTGCGTAAGGTTGGCCCAAGCCTCCCATGTGCTTTCCAAGGGTGTTGCTAGCAGTTCAGTCCTGAAGCTCTGGAGTCGGGCCCCTTGAGTCTTGTCCCACACCTGTGACATGTTTAGATCAGTAAGCAACTTTACAGCACCTTGTTGGCTACAAAAATTAGGGGGTTCATTTCTGGTTATTCCCTCTTCCCCCTTTCACTCCTTTTTCCTCTGTGGCAGCACCAGTTCACTTCATACCACTTGGCTGCAGTGTCCTACAAGTAAGTACAGGGTGGAAACTGTTTTCCCTAGCATTAGCACGGTGATTAAAACACTGAACTGTCCTCGTGGAAGAATGATCAGCTCCTGCTTTCCCTAACAGTGCAATAACTTCCACCTCTGCTTTGGTTAAAAAAATAAGGAAGGCTAGAAAGGTTTGTTTCAGGCAGGGAAGGTTCATGGCACAGAAGGAAATGCCCGGTTTCAGAACGTACCTGATGGGTCTTATGGCAGGCTTCTTCATTTAGGCCCTCTGAGCCACTGCACATATTTTAGGTCATTTATCTGTTTTGCCTGATCTCCCCTCCCTCATACCTGTACAGATGCGTGCAGGTGCTCCTCTGACTTGGGGGGTTGGGGCGGTAGACAATCCAGTGCCAGTTTCTTGGCCTGCAGACTTCTAAAAGATCACTATGTGCCCTCCAGAGAGCTGAACCACAGCTGTTTGCTCCCTTGCAGCATAACATAAGCCATGACTCAAACACACTTGCTGATAGGAGTAACTCAAACCTTCTTCTGTCAGCTAGATCAAAATGAGTTTGCTTTGTGTGTATATATATATACATGTATCTATATATGGTATATATGTATATGTACATATATATACATGTATATGCATATATCTTTTTCCTGTTGTACATGGTGAATCATTGCTATAGCTTATGAAAATATACTTCCAACCTCAGTATGGGGAACTGAATCAAGACTTGTTTAGCTGCCACAATGGTACATTCCTAGTGGTTTAGCTTTATATCTCATGAGCAACTGATTTTTGGATCTGCTTTTCTGAGGTCTCCTTCCCTCTCTGTCCTGAAGCCATTTATCCAGGGCTTTCTGTTGTTCCTGACCTTCCTTGAAGCAGAGTATTGAGAATCCTCCCTCATTTTACTCACTGCAGCCAACCTCTATGCCCCAAAATCAACCAGCAAAACCAAAATCAATTTACCGCAGCCTTTGAGGACAGCATATGTAGCCCTGGGTTCCTCCATCTGTCCTATGCTGCAGTAGGAGGACCAGCTCTTCAGGCAATCCATCCCATCAAGGCAGCAGCGGAGCCACATAACATAGTGCACATCAGGTTGACCAAAACCTGATGTGCTGCTTTTCTCCACTAACCAAACCAGGAGATTTTGAAGACTATTCTCTCAATTTCAGCATTTCTGATGAAGGCTTGGTGAGGCAAGGTGAGTTCAGGCAGTGGGCGCTGCAGAAGGGAATGGCTTCCTGCAGTGTTGTCAGCCTGGCTCACGGCTTCATCCTCTCTTGTTGATGTGCCTGGACCACATAGGCTTCCTTTGTAGATGCGCTTCATTTTCCAGCTCCCTGGCCTCATCTTGGTGGGAGTCATCCTCTGAACATCCCCAAAGCTTTCCACTCCATGACATCCCATGGGAACCACATAGGCCAGGCTTCCCCATGCACTAGGGCATGGTTCAATATGCACCCACACAGCTGCTGGTGATTCAAAGAGTTTTTCCTTTCCCCCTCCCTCCCTCCCTCACATCAGCACCCGGGTGTTTTTATATGTACTTTTTGTTCCCAGTTTTTTTGGTGTCTGTTTCAGAACAGAATTCTGAACAACTCAGCAGAACGACCCTTTGATAAACACTGGACATGTATCTGTACCATATGTATTAACGTGTAGAAGAGAATCCTTACGGTATGTAAAGTTTTATGAATGGTTATTTTTTAATTTATGTATTTAATATAGGATTCGATGACCTCTGGTGTTTTAGTTTGTATAAAAAATAAAACGGCGGCATTTTTAAAGAAGCAGCCCCGTCGCCTCGCCGTCCCGCGGTGCGCGGCGGTGCCCGCTGTCGGAGGGAATTGCGGCCGCGTCCTCCCGCGGGGCACGGGCAGCTCTGCCGCTGTTACCGGCTCCAGGGCGGGCTCCTGCGGTGGAAGAGGGGAACGGAGGGGCCGAGGCGCGAGGGAGCCGCTCCCGGTGCTCGGGGAGCGCCTCCCGCGGGCGGTGACAGGGCTCCGCGCACCGGGCACTGGACACCGGGCCCCGGAATCCGGTCGGTCGGACCCCGGCGATCCCGGGGCGCGGCGGGGTCCCGGCTGCCAGGGGGCGCCGCGGGACCCGCTGCGCTCCCGGCACGGGGCGGTGGGGGGACAGTGCTGCCCTTCGGCAGCGCCCGAGCTGCTCGGGAAACTGCGCGAATCTGACCTAAAAACGGGCGCTAAGGGCCGCGCGGGTGCCAGGTGGAGCCGGAGCCGCGCTGAGAAGGGAGAACGGCTCCCCCGGCTCCGGACGGCGGGAGGGTCCCTGCCACAGCGGGGGCGAAGCCAGGTGGGCTTTGGGGTCCCTTCCAGCCAAACCGTTCCCTGATTGTGTAGTTTTTGCCTGGTGGATTATTACTCAAAAGGTCTGGGCTGGACAGGAAAACAAAACTGCTGCTCGGAGTTGGCGGTGAGTGGTGTTAGTGGGGTTCCATCGGTGCCTGCGAGGCTGATGGAGAGTGGAGGGACAAGAATCGGGAGCAACAATTCACGGGGGAAAAGTTCACCGATGGGTCTCAGGAGCAGCGCGGGGTTTCCAGCCTTCTCTTGCTCAGGAGAGCAGACTGGACTTGTCCCACTTCTGCTGAGGCTTTAACTTTGAAGAATCTTCGTGACTGGAATTAGGGCAGCAGTGAACAGCAGTGTTTTTATTGCATTTGTTGTCAGAGAGACAAAATATTATGCAGCCCTGCTTGGGAAGCCCGTAATTCCAGAGATGAAAGGCAGCACAGCTCTTGGAAGCTGTGTGCACTACAAAAAAAGACCTTTTGGAAGGAAGTTGCCAAGGTAAGTCTTAGAGGGGAAATGGAAAGCATATTTTGAAAGTGCAAAGTCGTAGCCAGGTATTTACGCTATCTCATCTTTGTACACTCATATCCCCAACAAATCTAAACTAAAGCATATTTTATTGCCAAAGAACAGCCCAGTACGTGAATGTATTCTTTATTTTTTAAAAAGAAACTCTTTTCGAAGATCCACTGTGATTCGTATCTGTGACTGAAACACATAAAATGGGTCCAAGACACAGACATTCAGATCTAGATTTAGATCTCTATTATTACAGAGTTCAAAAATGTTCATCTCCAACTCCCTTGCAAAATAATCTTCAAATAATGAATGAAGCAAAGAACTTGAGCCAGCCAGTCTCATTTCCTTTGGCTAGAAAAAAATTGAAAGTGTATTTAATATCAAAATGCACTAATTAAGAATTAAATCAAGGGGAATGAATGTGCCTATAAAATAGATGTCACTACAGGACCTGTGGAATAAGCTTAGCTTGTTTTGTCTAGTGAAACCAGCTTGGTGAGGGCATGGGTCTGCACTGTAAATATATCACAGCTGATAAACACCGACAGAGAGAGGGACATTTTAGCTTAAGGACAAAGGTGACAGAGGAAAGAATGTGTACAAACCAGCTGTGTTTTATGAGGAATAAGGAAAAGTTTCCCAGCCGCACTGGTCTACTGCTGACTACTCCAGCGAGAGAAGCAAGATCCTGGGGGGCCCTGCAAGTAGTGCTGCGGGTCGCAAAACTGAAAGCTGAGAAATGGGAGCTGTTTGTGGTGTGTTACTGCTGCAATCACCTCTCTGGAGACTCTCCTGGGCCCAGAGTGTTGTTACTGAAATGAGCTGTGATGCATTTGGGAAAGAATGGGCTGCATGCAATGTCCCCTCTCACACAAAGGGAAAATTGTTCCATTTGCTAGAAGGCACTCGCTCCAATGTCAACAAGAGTAGATGGGTTCCAACTAGTTGTGTGGGTATGGTCTACCCTGCCTTTGCTGTTCCTAATGCATAAATGCATATGACAAACATTCTCATCACTACCACTATCTTTATCAGTTGTTCTGACAACTGCGTGTGAGTTAATGATTGAATCTATTTAGAAAATGGATTAATTTTAAGCTTTCAGTTAGATATGGAGCTTGGTCCTTACTTGAGGATTACTGAACCTGCTTGCTTTGCCTGTATATCAGGGGTTTGTGCTCAACACCATGCTATAATCTCTGCCACAGCCAGGCAGGAATCTCACGCATGTGCGACAGAGGCTGCCTTCGAGTCTGACATGGGCCCGCATTGTCTAAACACAGAGGTTCTCCTTGTCAAGCACACAAGGCTGAACCATGATTAATACAATATCTGTGTTTTTCTGCACCCCAGCTGCAAGTCTCTTGAGCAGTCCTCCTCACCAGTCTGCCGTTCTTCTCCCACAGAAGAGATGAGCCGTGTTGCAGACTCTGCATCTGTCTCGGCAGGCATGGCCAGGACTTACGGCTGATGTAGAAGGAACAATGACTGCACGGGAAAAGATTTCTGTGTTGTCTCTGCAGCCCATGTTGGTGGCAGTAGCTTTCCATTGTTAGGGAGATTGGCTGAACGTAGAAAAAGACCTAATAATTGGCAATGTGCCCTCTACTCTGTGTTGAGGGGACTGAGTCTCTGTACACAGCAGAAAAATACATTTCAAAGCCCCACTTCAACCTGGACGGAGGAGCATCCCACAGCTTATGCCACACTGACAAGGGGCCACCGTGCACTGTCTGCTCTAGTGTCCAGCCACCAAGTGACAGCTGTGGACAAGTTGCTTTGCACAACAAAGAAAATCCTGTGGAAACCAATTTAGAAGCCTGCAGCAGGACCGAGGCTAGGAATGTAATGATTTCAATGTGTACAACAGATGGAGACTTCAGAGCATGGAGCCTCTAATCTATGGATTACACACTCCCCAATTACAGACTGACACCATTACTGAGAGGCACTAGCAGCCGAAGGAGGGATCTTGCACATCAGTGCTCAACAGCCAAATGCCACACCAGGGATAACAAGGGAAGGAACGGAGACTGGAAAATGTAACTGTACCACACCTTTTGCTCATGCAGCGTGGAAGTCACCAAGACTGTGTTTCAATTGTGGTTAAACCAGCAGGAAGAGTTTAAATGAGTGTTGTTGCTCCTGATTTACAGGGGTTTAACAGAGATGGCAGTCTAGCCCATGAGCCCTGAGAAGGTGGGTAGAAAGCAGACAGTGAAGTGTTCCTGCCTGAACCCTGTAGTGGCTCATTGCAGCCCCTCCGAAGCCATGGGGAGAAGGCCTGTGTGGAAAGTGGCCATGTCTATCATTTCAGTATTTGAGTGCAAAACACGTGACAGGGAAGCTGTGACTCTACACATTTAGACCTATAATGGAACAGGAGAAGGGTACTCACCTCCTCTACCCATTTTAAAATATGACCATGAGACCTGAGGAAATTTTGAGTTACTTTGATAAAAATCAGACCAAAGCCTAAAATTATAGCAGAAATATAAAGTCTGACTGCCAAAATTGTGAAAGGTAAAACTCACCCATGCTTGGCTTCAGCAGCTGTAAAATGACTGAAATGCAAGCAGTCTGACGTGAAGTGGGAAACAGGAGGAAAGTCACTGGCAATCGTTCTGGAATTGGTTTCGTAGCTATTGCCGAGTGCCTAGCTCAGTTCGCACCATAAAGAAATGCAACATAGTGTGTAGCAAAAGCAGTTCAAGAAAAGCCTTCTCCATTCAGAAGAAATTAACTCATCAGTTAAATTTAGCAGTCCCACCAGAACTCATTTTGTGCCAGTGATACACAGAGCTCTGCCTGCTCTCTGCGTTCCACACTGCGAGTGCGTTAGCTGCGGTCTGCCGAATGGATGGCATTTGGATCCATCAGCAGGAGCAGGAGGGAGTCTGTGGCCATGGCAGACACCAGTTTCCTCCTGCAGGCAGCCACCCAGTGATGATCTAACTCCTCCAGAATGCCTTTAAACGGCAGATGCGCAGCCTGGTACCCACCCATAGAAGACATCTGCTGCAGAGAAAGTTGCCTCATTCAGAGGCCACGCGACCCTTTGCGTGAGCTGACGACCCTTTGTGTGAGCTGACGTTGTTCCTGAAGTGCTTCAACTCGGTGTCCAGCACCTACACCGCAGACTGGCTGAGGCCACCTGTCAGTACTTCTTGGAGGGGGAGATGCTTCTCTCCATTGTTAACAACAGCAGAAACTCTTGGTGTGCTTTCTTGCTGTGGTCTTGATCTCCAGGCTTCTTTGAAACCACACTGACGGGTCAGAGCATCACCTTGGCTGAGCTACACATCTGCTCCTTAGCAGCTGCTGACTCCCAGCTGCTTTAGCGGCTCAGGACTTGAGCCGACAATTTCCTTTATGAACAAATGACGATATATATGCAGTAAGGATCATATAATAGTGGCTCATTAATTTTTATTTCTTTATAATAGCCCTAATTAGGTTATGTGCATTCAGAGATTCGAATGGAAGAGCTTCTGGAACTGGAAGGCTTTTGTTTGTACATTCTTTGTATGTTTTCAACCATCCCAGAAATTCAGGCATATTAACCTGACACAAAACATGCTGTGCAAAACAAGTTTATTATTCTGCTTTGCATGGTCCAGGATAAGCATAATGATCTTCATTTCCTGGAGACAGAGAGAGGAGATGTGAAAGCACTGCCTTTCCCCTGCACCAGGGAATTCACCGCCCTTCCAGAAACTTTGCTGGCAAAAGACAACATTTTTCACAGCAGTTTCTAAGTTAGGGATCTGTGCTCCTGTTAGGGATGAAGAGAATACAACAGGGTGGCTCTTTAAGATTAATGGAGAGAGTAAACCGAAAAAGGAGGAGGGCAAGTTGCAGATTTGGAAGTACTCAGCACACAGAAAAGTCAGTCCGTTTTCATTAGGTACCTAAAAATATTTTTATGAGTGCAAGCTGAGCAAATTCTACATACTCATTCTGAGGAGTAGCGCTGACTACAATTATCTCTCAGGTCCTGGGTTTGCAAGCTGGGATACTATCTTTAATTTAAAAACATGGAAACATTCTAAAAAGTGTAAATAGCATTCATCATCAATGTAGAACATGTGAAATATTTTTGGGGTGAGCCCCAACATATCTGGTAATTCTCTCAGGCAGCATCTTTCAGGGCTTCCCTTACCTTGTTCCCAGCAGCGTGTTTCCTTGGTTCCAGTATACCTTGCCAGTGCCTGTGCTCTCCCCAGCGCTTCACTTCTCCTGGGTCTGCCATAGACCCCCTTGTTGTTCAAGCTCTGCAGAGAAAATCTGGACCTCTCTGGTCTTCCTCATCATGGTGGAAAGTGCTTTGCAATCCTCAAAGACAAAATGCTAATGAGTTAGTAACTATTACTGTGCAGGTCTAAATAAATAAATTGCAGATTCAGACAGAGGCAAGTGCTGAAACAGCACACACTCCCTAACAGGGTTAAGGCACACACGTTATGTGATTGTAAGAGAAGCCAGAGAAAAGCTGCCAGAGGACAGCTGTGTGAAATGGAGTTTAAATCCCCCTGAGTTCCAGAAGCAATGCTCAGAAAGCACTCTGCATAAACCTTTTCATCTAGAACCAACACACTCTCTCAAACAAGTTAGAAAGCATTGGCATCACACTTTCCATGCAAATTCAGAGAACGAAAAGAATGAAGAAGATAAGAATGGCAGTATCCACCAAGTATTACAATAAAAAGACAACAACCTACATCAATTTGGATTCCTTTGTACATGAAACGGGGAACTCTTAAAGTGACCAGTTTCCCAAAGCCCCAGGTAAGCCAGCCAGTGTAGTTCAGTTGCTTGACTGATAGGGGCTGTGAAAAGAATTGAAGCATCCCAGACCAGCAGGAAAGACAAGCCTCTGTTTTTACATTCTTAGCATAGAAACTTCTAGAGGCCACCGTGGTACCTGTTGCTTGGATTTTATCAGCTCGCCTCGGCACTGAATGAAGGATGTGAATATTCTAATGTTGCGCAGCCACTTAGTCTAAACCTGTGAGAACATACCATGGATACTGTACAGAAAACTGTTTGACCACCTGCACTCGTCTATGTGTGACACACATGGGGCCTCATCTCATATTGCAATCTACATGTCAGAAAGGGTGAAAAGGGAAAAGGCAAACACAGTGAGGCAGAAGGGCCACACCACACAAGTAACCTGCTGTGTCCTGTGAAATGGAAAGAATTTTAGCTTCACAGACTGCAAATAGTTAATCTGGCGGGTTTGGGTCTTACATTCTTAAAATATTGGATGTTCTATGGGATGTGCGAAAGCAATCTTGCAGTTCAGGCATTAGCACATCTGGGGTGCAGACTGATTTCAAACTCAGACATCCCAGGTTTGTCACGAACAGATACAACATTCACAGGCTTTCTTAGGGAGATGACTAATATGCTGCCTTTCACAGTTTTCTAGTCCAAAAGACATCACTGTGTTTTGAAAGTTCACAGCGACTGATGTCCTTAACTGACCCATGCTCTGTAAAGGGTCTGCTTCAAAAAGCTGCAATTTGGACCCTGGGTTCCAGCCTCTCCAGCCAGAAAGTATCTGGCTCTGTATCTGTTCATTGATTGCTCTCTCTCTGCTCTTTCTCACACTCAGTTAAATTCCTAGAGTGGTGACATCCAGCACAATGGTATTTTGTGGTGCACAAGCCCCTCTTAGCAGGCAAAAGCCTGCGGTGTGATGAGTAGGTTTAATTCCTGCCCCTGCAGTCTGTCTGTGGTAGGGCACTCACAAGCTCTCAGTTGAGAAGTCAAAGCAGCTGAGAGGAAAGAACCCTTCATCCTGAGCAGGTGGGTATGAACATGTGTTATAAAGACAAAACATTGGTGCTAATTTGAGGTCTGTGCAACACGGTAATCCCATAAAGCTGTAGATAATCCCTACCCCCCCTAAACTTTTCTTCCAAAACTGGTAGAGGTGAGGTGGCAAGATTTTTATCGTCTCACCCTCTCAACTGGTCCTCTCCAGCCACAAAGGACTGAAAAACATGCCTTGTAGTTTATTCTCAAGGACAACAATACAATCATCATGTCAAAGAGAAGGTTAAGCAGAACTCGATCAGTCTTCTGACCTTCTACCATGTCCAGAAGTTTAGAAGCTGGAGCATGCTGTTGGAAGCATCAGGCAATGGAGACAGCAGGCTCAGCAGCAGCCTGCCCTTCGTGAATGTGTCATCTCCTGGGGAATGAGAGAACCCACCTGTCTCTGACCACTGCCTCAAAATGTAAGTAGGACAAACAGATTTTCTTGTCATGTCTGGCTCTTTCACTGTTTCTTCTGTGTTCATCCTTAGCCTGACTTTTTTTGAGGCACATGAAATGTAGCGCTGGAGGCTGTCCTGTCATTGCTGCAAGAAAGAATCAGCAAAACAATCCTGTCTGGCTGGCAGTCTCTTAGAACAGGACAGCCTGGTAAATCAGGTCTGCAGAGTAAGAGAAGGCAGCTCTAACTTTGCCTGAAACAAGATCACTCCAACTCATTTCATCATTGCTACTTATCATGCCTGTAATAAAGGGCTGCAGTTTTATCAGACCCTGTAGGAAGCAGATGGGGACAAAGAAATCGGTGTTAACTGGCCACTGTCCCACTGCTTCTCAGCTCTTCTCCAGCTGAACCTGCAGACCTTAGAAGCAAATAAGCTATGAAACCAGACATGCATTTATCATGCTAACAAAGTTATGCTGTCCTTATATCCCATTATGTGCAATTAAAATCTGCTGCCTCCAGGCCCGCAGGAAAACCAGTGTAAAACTATTTTGCATTGATTTGATATGAAGGAAGGAAATGTCCTCACTCGGGACACAGCTCTCCTTTGCTTGAGCTTGTGAACATTGAAGGAGGGGTCAAATCTCACCTGATGTCAACAGCCTGTTTCCTTCAAATAATGAGGCTGAGTAACTCCAGAAAAAGAAGCAACAGTAAAAAGCTAAACACTAAATACTGTGATTTTCTGGGAGGACTTTCTTCCTGCCAAAGCTTTTGTGTTTCTCTGGGGTAAAAGAACATCAGCTGACACACAATGCTAAGAAGCACTGGGAGTTATCTGATTTCTGCAAAGTGCTTGGCCTCTGGGAGTGTGCCTGGACCTTGGCTGGTGCTGAGGGCCTGAGGACCAGGCCACCAGCACTGGGGTGGCTGTGGAGAGCTGCACCCAGTGCCATAGACATGAGCCCTGAGCAGGCAAGAGCCTCTTCTCAGTGGGGCAGAGACATCTGTGCAGATGCTTCAGCACTTTCAAGGGCTTTGTGTAGAGACGGAGTGGAGTCTAGTTGAGAAGAGTTGCTGACTCAGGTCCATGGGTCCCACCAGTGGGCTGTCCCCCGTGGGGCTGCCCTGGTGCCGGGGTCATCATGGCCATGGGAAAACACCCCCACGTCAGCAGTGTCGTTGTGTCTCATCCCCTTTAGTGACGTGGGAGAGAGCATCAGGTCATTGTCAACACAGATGGCTGATGACAAAAAATTTGGTATAATAATGAAAGGCATTTCATTTACCAAAGTGGAGGGGAAAGAACTTCTCCAGCAGTGAGAGCATGCAAGCGCTGTATGCCAGCAGTCCCATGGTGCTCCCCAGCGCATCTGCCACCGTGCATGCTTCTGCTGCTGCACCAGAGGCCTCTGGCGTCTCACAAACATGCACAGCCTCCACTGTGTAAGTCTCTATCATATTGTATGCAGAGGGAGGAGCTTCCTTTTGGTCATCTGCTAGCTTATGCTTTGAAACATAGTACTTGATTTCTGACAGCTGATAGATGTCTGTGAAAATCACCTGACTGAAGAACTCCTGATGTTTACCATTGATCCTAAAATTATCCATTGTTTGATAAAGTTCAGCTGCAGTATTTAGCGCTGTGATTCTGCTTCACAAGCAGCCTAAAGCAAAAGTGAGGGCCAGTGGAATTCCCCTTGTTAGTGAGGCAAGGGAAACACAGCAAGATCTTAACCTGGTGGACTGAGCAAATTTCAGTGGAACAGGCAAGATTATGTGAACAAGAAGTCACAATCTGGGAATTGCTTCACTTTTTAAAAAATCCTTTTCCGTCTTTATTGTAGACAGAAACACATTGTGTAGAGCATCTGGGAACCAGCACAGAAGTTTGCCAGCAGAGGATGCAGAGTTTATCCAATTAAGAAACTGCCTGCCAGCGTGACAAATGGAAAATGAATGAACAAAATGATCAGAAAATACCCAGCAGAGAACAACGGTGCCTTGGCAGTGGCAGGCAAGGTCATCAAGTACGACTTCTCTGTCAATAACTTTGCTGTTTGAACAGTTCAGTCGGCAATTTAAATTTCTCTTCAAAAATTGAAAAGATAATGCTTTGTAAGTGGGCAGCCTCTGAGAAAATGCTCGTGACGGTTCCACTGTGAGCTCTGCCTCTCACTGGTTACTCAGCAGACTGGGCAGTCTTCACCAGGAGCCCTTGGTTGCCTGCACAAGGACTAACGGGAAACACAGCTGGTGCTCTGGCAGCAGATAAGGAGAACAACAAAGGAAACCAACACAGGGGGCTGAGTACACAGAATAAGAGAATGCCCACCCCAGACAGGGTGGTTATGTCCCATCTTATTAACTAATCCTTTTGCAGAAAGGGATTTGCCTGAAGATCATCTCCACGAAGGCCACACCACTCCCCCCATTCATAACTAGCGCGGCTCACTGCATGACACGACTGATTTCCATTTCTGGGTGCTCCTTAATAAAAACAGTTCATACTCAACTAGGAAGACACAGTCTGATCTGATGTAAAGCAGAAGCTTGTCACTACAAAATGGAATTTCCCATAAATGAATGCTGTGCCTTAAATCAGAACAGTAGCCTGTTTATTTTCTCCCAGGATATGACCTGCAGTGCCCATCTGGCCAGCTCAGCTCAGGCTCCTGGACTGGGAGGGATGGCACTCTCTTTCTGGGGTCAAGGGGTGAACGCAGTCCTTGAGCCAAGGAAACGCTCTGCAGGGCTGATGTGTTGGTTCTGGTAGGTCCTGCAGCAGCAGCCAAGTTCCAATGCCTGTCATCTCCATCCTCCAGGGGCCCAGGCTGGGAAGACAGCATTTCCATGGGATCCCATCCTTGATTTGTATCTCTCATCTGCTTTGCGCAAACCAAGCAAGAGGAGATCTGGTTTGCCAGCAGGAGTTGAAGATCACAATTGGTGATTGTTTGCCTCAAAAAAATTTTTGTCAACTAGCACATGAACATGTGATTTAAAGAAAAGAAAATGTGCCTAATTACAGCAGGCAGACATTTTGTCATTGTATAATTAAAAGCTTCAAGTCTGATCTGAGACAGGCAGGAATATAAATAATGCATCCTGCTGGGCTGAAAAGCCAGGCTATTGCAGTGAACATATGCTGAGCCCAAACTTCAGTTCTCATGGGATTCTTGAATTAGAGGCCTTACAACACCCAACAAAGAATCCTAAAAGTGAATTACAATTTGAGAAATAAAGTAAAGGTTTGTCTTTTATACAGTAAGTAATTTCCATTAAGGGTCAGACTTTAAAACCCTCTCTTGTTAGGAGAGCCGCCCTACTCTTTCACTGGTCTCCGTAACTTCAGTGCAGCCATTTATGCAGCCAGGCGCTAGGAAAGATAAACACTAGAATTGGGATTTGAATAAATATTGCTATTAAAGTACAATGCTGAAACTTTTGCACATTTGCAGAACCATACAAAGGCCAGGGCCTGTGCCAAGGAATTTTAGTTCTGCATAAAGCTACACATCCATATGGAGAGGTCCCAACCAAAAGAAGGGATTCGCTCTGATTTCCCTGCAGTTGGCACACAAAGCCGTGGGGCAGTCTTGCATCTTGGAGCACGCTTTGTGTCCTGCAAAGGCTCACCTCCTCAGGATCTATTCCTTGGGAACTGGAAGGCAGCAGCTCTGTGCACTGTCTCAAGTATTCTGCCCACTGGCTCTGAAATCCGCAGATGTGTATATTTTCTCCCTTGCTAGGAGCAGAAGCTGTCTGAGATTGTTTTCAGCTTCTGTTCAGCTGCTGCCCTGCACTGGCCATGTCAGAGCAAGCATCACACAGGCAGCAGCACAGGACTCTTCTCCGGCCATGCGTCCCTGGTGGGGTGAGCAGTGGGGCTCTGGTGCAGGCATGAAGCCCGAAGTGGTGAAGCCTGAGAAGCCACAAAGCTGGAGCAGCCACGTATTAAAATTCATGTAAGATTGCAAGAACAACCAGATGTTGTTACTGATGTTACTTCAGGGAAAGCAAGGATAGACACTGACCAGTGTTTTACTCCACTGTGTAACGCAATGGTGTTAAAGGAACTCATTCAAGTTTGCTGACACACTTTGTTTATATGTAATGCATCCTCTCTTCTCCTAACCCTTCAGACCTGAATTAATTACTCAAAAATTCAAGGCCCTGTAGATGGTTCCACTTAGGTGGAAAAAAAAAAGTGCTGAGTTAATGACACTGGTACAAGCCTGATTACAAAAGCTGACTGCTTCCCAGAGCGCAAAAGGAAGGAAACAATCCCAAACCATTTCCTCCCCTATCATCCAGTGACCACAGATTCCCTCTCTAGGCATAACCACAGGGTCATTGTTCTCCATGGTGGTCAGGCTGCATGTGAATTTACCCATATCTGAGATCCACCAGCCTTCTGGGAATGGGCAGAAACAACAGTGCTGCTTTGTTTTCACCAAAAGGGTTGGAAAAAATCCGACTGACAACACCAGTAACAGAAACATATGGTGTGGGAAATTCCTTGCCAGGATGTTGAGTCCAGGTACCATGTACGCTTGTTCTGTATAAAGAAATGAGCACTTGGAAGAAGAGTTTTAAGTCAGACTGCGGTTCCTGTGCTGCATGACAGTTTCTCAGGCTACTACTTGGTTACGTGGCCGTCAGTGTATTTAAGACTCAGCCTTGGCTCTCCCTGTCCTTCAGAGCTCCCGTACTTTGGTTGAAGTTTCAATGGAGTTCCTAAAGCAACACCTTACATTAGCCGCTACTGGGAGACGCAGCGGTGTCCGGCTGTGTTTGCACAGTGGAACACGCGTGAAGCCAAGCCTCTGCGCAGCTATGAGGAGCTTGGCCAGGGGCTGCGGCCCAAGCGGACACAACACCCGGTGCTCGCCGTTAAAGCCCATCCGCGGGCAGCATCCCGTTCCTCGGGCAGGCAAGAGCTCGGAGCGAGCGGCTCTGAGCGCACCGCCTCTCGGCTTCCTAATCCCCGCTTTGGAAGCGCTTCTCTTCCCTAGGACAGCTGAAAGAATACTTTGTTAAAAGATGTTCATTTCTAAGCAACAGTTTCAAACTTCAAAATCTGTTTCTTCGAGAGCTGACACTACATTATATTATGTTCATAAAAATAATCTCTGAAGCGAGGGAAGGATGGTTTACGCGCAGTGGGTTCACTCTGGGATGGAAGAGAGTTTTTTTTTTGATTTTGGAGTACAGCTTTTGGAGAAACCAGGTTTTGGAAATGGAGGGGTCGAGGCGGGGCTCGGGGACCCCGATCCCGCGGGAGGTGTCCCCACAGGGGCGGAGCTGATGGCCTCCGGGGTCCTACCAGCCCAAACCGTTCCGCGGTCCCCCGCCTGTTCCCGGTGCTGCGGGATCGACGTTGGGTCTCGTTCTCGGAGTTCCTCCGCCCGGCCCCGGGTCCCCGCCCCGCTCGGTCCCGAGGGCGGGGGCGGTGCGGGTCCCGCGCACGTGGCCGCCCCGCCCCGCTCCGGTGCGGCCGGGATGGCGTCGGGCGGGCGGCGAGGCGGTGAGGAGCTGCCGGTGTACCTGGCGCGGCCGGGCACGGCGGGGACGCCCCGGCAGAAGCGCGGCGGGCTCTTCTGCAGTGTCGAGGGCGCCTTCGAGAGCAAAACCCTGGACTTCGGCGCGCTGCGGGTCGGGCAGCGCCGCGCCCCCGCCCCAGATCCCGTCCCCGCGCCGGACCCCGCGCCCGACCCCGGACCCGTCGAGACCCGCGCCGACTCCGCCGAGGAGCGGCTGCACCGCGCGGACCCCGCGGGCGGCACGGTACGAACGATGGGGGGGTGCGGGGGATCCGTGGCCGCTACCCCCGGCGGGTCCTGCGGGCGGTCCGGGCCGCGGGCGTGTGGGGCGCGAGTTCAGTCGCCGCTCCCCGAGCGGGTCCCGCAGGCGGTGCGGGCTCCCAGCTGCTCCTCTCCCGTAGGATCCTCCCGGCGAGGTGCGGGGTCCCGGCGGGGTGCAGGGGTCTCGAGGTGTGGGGTCCCGGCTGGGTGCCCGGGTCCGCCCCGCGGTGCCCGGAAAGGCTGAGGTGGGCTGAGGGCGGCTCATCCGGTGGCCTACAGCGGCTCTCGTTAGACTGGGGGGGGGGGTACATCTGCCCCTTCCCCGAAAACTGAGGGCTTTGAGTCGTTCCTCCAAACCAGGCTGATCCTCGTCTCGCACCGACACGAGCCAGAAATGTGAGTAGTGAGGGGCGTCCCCTGGATCTGGCAGTGGCATTACTGAAGGGATCATCAGACACAAAGTTTCTCAACTTGTGCCAAACTCAGGGTCACGATCAGGTTCATCCAGCTGTGTAGATCTTTCTGCCAGAGGCTGAGATCTCTGGCTTTTTAGGTTATGGCCCTGTTCACACGCGTGAGTTTGGCAGGAGTACAATTAAGTTCCTAGTAATGAGTGAATTCCTCAGCTGGGCTACCAGTGAGCCCATTGCTTACTGCTGTGTGAGGCAAGGACGGCTGCTAGCTGGCCTGTGGTCAGTCCACCCTTAGGGGTGGAATTTTTTCATAAAGAGTCATCTTAAAGGCACTTTCAAGGGTGAACACAGCAAAATAAAAAATCCCATTTTTAAAAGTGGAAGAAAAAGTTACTGAAATAAATGGTGAGCTGGCAGCTTAGCTTGAAGAAGTGATGTAGTTGTGTCAGAGTTCTGCAGACGTTTGTGATCAGGGGACTAGCCTCGCCAGCTGGAGCCTGGCAGGGAGGTGGAGGTGGAGGTGCAATGCGTTGGCCTGTTTCAGTTTGGGGAAAAGCATCAGACTGTCCTTAATGCCTGCTCTCTTCTGTAGGGACCTTCTGCTAGGCAGGGAGCTGCTTTGAGGTTTCTTCATTGCACTTCTTGTGCTTTGCCCCTTCACAGCCCATTTTACAGAGTCAGGAACTGCATGGGCATTTTTCCTGTCAGTACCCACCTTGTCCATATGATTTGGATAGCAGTGGCAGAACTGACCACTGCATTAACAGTTCTGTGCTGCTGCTCATTGAAAAGAAGCAGAAACTCGTGGTGTTTTCCTTCAGGCTTTTCTGTGAGCCTATCTTCATTATCCGTACTGAAAATTCGAAACAGACCCTTTTAAGGTCATATGTAGACTCTTATCTCTGGAGCTCCGCAGCTGAGGTTTTCCTTTAACAGCTCCTCTCTTCCAGATGATTTCTAATCCCACATTTCTTCCTCTGAGGCCTTCCACTTCATAAGCATCAGGAACCAAACCCCTTTTTACCTGTGTGTCTTCTCTAAGAAGCTTCATGTAAGTATTCTTGTGTGTACACAGCTGGAAGGAATTGTATAGCTTGGTACTAAAGCTTTTAAGTTTAGGAGTGTCCCGGAGTCCGGCAGCCTCAGTGGCAAATGCCCGTTGTGCATCCTGAGCCACGCTGTCTGTTTGCACAGCCACAGGGGGGTTTGCTTGTGTTGAACTCTGTAGATTCAGAGCACACAAAGCTGCTTTTGTCAAGGCAGATCAGACTTCTTTGAATAATTTCACAGACTAAGAATCTGAGAGAGAGGTTAAGTCATCTGCCCCTGGTCCAAGCAACTTGTTTGTTAGGAAAACTGAGAGTAAGGCACTCGCCTGTGCACAGGGCAGCAGGCATGGCTGCATCTCCTGATTTTTACAGTGAACAGTTTTTTTGGGAGTACAACAGATCAACACACATTTTATTTATTTATTTATTTTTATAATGGCATTAGTTACAATTAAAGGACCAGCATTTCTGCAGGAAGACTTCTGCAGTGTGTAACTGCCTGGGGTTAATGCGATGTTGTATAGCTTGTCAGTATGACGCAGGCCCAGTCTGACGTTTGAACCCCACTTTTCTTTATTACAAACTCTATTGCAAGGACATGAAAACGTTGTAGATTTGGGCACGGTGAAGCTGTAGCTACACTACAGTAAGGGACACAGCTAAGAGCAGTTGAGTGCCGTGCCTCTGCTTTATCAGTAGGAACTTGAGCTTTGCCAGTTGCTGGAGGGACTGGAAGAGTCCCTGGGAAGGGGCTGGGAGTGGCTGTTGGAGGAGGCCCTGGCCGTGCAGTGCCTGCCTGACAGGCAGAGGGGCTTTCTGGACTCAGCCGCATCCTGGTGTCCAGTCCTGGTGCAGGACTCGCCCAGATGAGTGACATGCCTTGCAAGGGGCTCTTTGCTGAAAGCAGGAGGCTACTTTCCCCAGTTTGAGGATTTGCTACCGCAGGATTGTTGTTGCAGAGCACCTCAGATTTGGAGCACAGTGTTGGGAGCCAGATTCTGCTCTAATCTAGACTATTCTTAGAGACCTTATTTAATAATGTGGTGCAGGTTTCCATCAGGAACAGCCTATGTGGACTCTACCATTGGGAAGTTTCCTGCAGTTTTCCTCAAGAGCTGCCCCAGGGTGGATTACAAGGCTTATTTTACTATAATGAAGTCAAAGAGAGTTTCTCTGTAGGTCGCAGACAACACACTCTGGATTCATGTGGTAAGGATTTTCACTGAGGGCTGTTAAGATATGAATAGATACTGGAGAGCTGTAACTCACTTTGAGGAGTGGAGAAGGAGTCATACACGACAAAGGGAAGCCTCTGTGCTTCGTACCTGAGAAACAGGTAAACCAGAAGTCTGTGGTAGCCTCCTCCATGTACCTCCTTGCTGCTCAGCTGCGCAGAGACCCTGCTTCTTCATCCTGTTGTTTAGTAACACAGGCAGGAGCGCTTGGCTTGTTATGCTCACCCTGAGACGCTTTGTCCCATCCTGCTGCGTGGTTCTGCAGTGAAGTCGTCATTTCCAAGGCAACTGGCTGTAGTTCCACAAACATGGAATTGCAGCTTCACCACAGGCTCCGGCAGCTCCATCAGCCTGGCGGCTGGGGAGGAAAAGGCTCCCACCCTTTGCAGGAGCCAGGAGTATAGGGGAAGCAAAGGAGCAGCCAAAGCGGGCAAGAAATCCATCCTCTGCAGAAGAGCTGCTGGAGCCAGTCCTTGGCTTTCTCCTGTAGGTAGCCATTGTCACACATGCCTCATTGTGTCCAGTTGTGTGACACCACTCAGATTCCATTAGAGATAATCCTGGAAAGACAAGCAGGGCTGCCTCAAACAGAGAAGGAAGCTTCAACTAACTTGATTATCTCTTAGTTTTTCTGACGCTTGTAAAATGTGCTATGACTTCAGCATTCAGCTTTTTTGTTTCCATTGCCAGAACTTATAGCAGAAACATGAAGCCAACATCAGTCTTTTCCTTACCAGTGAACTTAGTGTGATCTAAAAGTTGCAGTTCTGCACTGCCTTTTAGTACAATTTAAAATCTTACATTCGTAGAAGGGATCTTAAAGCACTTTGATGGCATTAATTCATAACCTCAGTATCACCCCACTCAGCAGAGAGCTGAGAGCAGGCTTGTAGCTTGGCTTTACTTTTTTTTGAGAAGAACTTCGAGTTACATTATTTCTGGCATTTCTACAAACAATAGGCACAAACCCAAGGCACTAAACCAGTTCCTGCAATGCAAATACAATAGTGAAACCCATATTATAATTCATGGATTTTGGTGATAAAAAAATCCTGCATATTTTTTTTTGTGTTTTTTTAAGAAATCTGATGCCTGAAGCACAATAAGTGGCAAATTCTGTGGCTGTTTATGCTGGGATGAAGATTATTGCCAGCAGTTATGCAAAGCTGCATAGTTTGATTACTCCCCGCTCCCCATGTAGGCAGACGCAGATATTGGATTTCATGTAAGTTGCACAGTAGGGACAGTTTTCTAAAGAAATTAGGAGTTCCTGCTTGCTGCAAAGAGTTTTGTTTTACCAAAAATCTCACCCTAACTTTGAAATAGTTTGATTTATCACACTACCTCATGGCAACAGCCCATGGTTTCCTCCTGCGCTCGTTCTGAGCTTGGGGTGGTCAGGGGATTTTGCAGCCAGATGTAAAAAGATGAGTTGACTGATCACTCAGTCCAGCATTGATCCAGCTCAGCATTCTTGAAGCAGATCTCTCTCCTCTGAAAAGGCAGAGGCATGGGTAGGCTGGCCACAACCTGCAAGATCAGTATTTCTGCTGGTGCTTCTCTTTTGTGTCATGACAGATGGGGCTGGGGGGCTCTTTATCAGGGAGTGCAAGGATGGAAGGGGGGGGTGGTGGTGTTGTCTGAAAGAGGAGATATTTAGATTAGATATCAGGAAGAAATGTTTTCCAGTGTGGCAGGTAGACTTCAATCAACAAACATAGTGTATGATCCAGACAAACTGCATAAGCCATGCAAACGTCTCCTGTTCTTGCAGATTTGCATGACTTTGAGATGTCCATTTTAAGAAAAAAAGGGAAAACAATGTAATACTCTGAGTAGCAGCTAAACATTTTGAGATTTGCAAGACTCCCTGCTTTCTCACTTGGAAGAGGCTTTGTTGTGCTGGAAACTCAGTAAGTGTTTTTGATGAACGTAGTTGGAAGTGTCAAATGCAAACTTCAGTAGGTTTAAATTGAAATGAAACATTGTGGTTTGGCTGCAGCAGAATAGTTGGCTCCATCAAAAATAATCTTTTTCTTTTCCTTTTGTTGAAGATGTCATTACTTCCAGTAGGGCAGGGCAACCCTAGCTCTGCCTGTCTGCGAGTGGGTGCAGTGCCTGTCTCTTGTGTGCCAGGCATGCCTCCAGAAGGATGGACTGTGCTTTTGGGGCTTTTGTTTCCTAATGGACATGGTCCCACGGGCAGACAGGCAGCTGACAAGACATGGGTCTCCCAGGAGGATTTAGCAGAGTCCCGCTTTTGTAGCTCTTCTTGAACCATGTGCAAGCTGCTGGCGGCTTCCTCCCGGGCAGGGAAAGGTGGGGGCTCAGGGGGCTCTGAAGCTGCTTTGCTTTTTCAGAGAGGTTTTGCTTATGGTCTTGCCTGGGCAGCTGGAGTCCCACAGCGGCTGGGCTGGAAGCTGACAGCTCGTGACTATCACACTGGATACTTGGATCAAGGCAGCTTGTAAGAAGCTGCGCTCTTGTGCATGAGGGGACGAGACTTGGAAATGGCCTGATCCTGTGCACACCCTGTTGGCTGGGCTGCCAGCACTAGAGTGTGAGCTTGCAAATTGTCTAGGAGGCTACAGTGCCATAGGAAAATCATATGGGTCTTGAGGGGAGGGTGTCTGAATTGTCTAGTGGGAAGCTGTATGCACCTGTATTAGAAGCAACACTTCTCCAGTATCAGCAGTGACTTGGGAGGAAAGTGGCAGTGTGTGCACAGGTGACAGTGATGTTGTCATTACCAGCTGGAGAGAAAAGATCCCAGCATGGTCTGAAGGACTCGGAGGAGTGAGCTGGGAATGACAAAAAGATTCGGCTCTGAAAAGTGCAAGGAAACAGACCTAAAGAAAGACTGTAAAATGTAGATGTCATTGCAAATAGCATAAAAATGAGGAAGAACACAGTGGAGACCAGGTAGAGCTGCATTTGCTCTGTTGTTTTACTTTGGGCAAAATTGTTCCATACAGGGACTCTTTCCATTGTCACCTCTGCAAAGAGGTACAAGGTGGAGAAAGCTGATTTTTCTGCTGCAGAGCAGTTGCTATGGATGGCTGGAGGAAATGGGAGGAAGAAACAAAAACCAAACATGCCAGCAGCCTTCCTGGAGACAGGGATGAGAAGCTGGAAAATGTAGCTGGACCTTGGCTTGTTCAGCTGGGCTGGCTCTCAGCTGTGATTCAGGGAGCGCAGGTCAGTTTTGTTATTCAGCCTAGGCTGGCTCTTCTAAGGCTTGCTAGACAAGCAGTGCAGCAAAGGGAGATATTGGCTGGGAGGGAGCCAGGGAGCAGAAACCTGGGAACTTGGGTCAGAGGGAGTGTGAGAGAAAGGCAGAGAATTGGATATAATCGGTAACAAAACAGGGGCATGCATGCCGCTCTGCTGGGCTCTCCGCATTTCCGTCGTGCCTTTGAAGGGAGGAACTGGAGAGAGGCTGTTATCCACTGGAGGTGGCAGGAGTGAAACGCCTTGCCTGGTTGCTGCTGATGCTGGCAGTGGTGCTGGGCATAGGGATGGAAGCCCTGGTAGTGCTCTGTCCTGCAGCCCGCCAGGCCAGCCTCTGCGGCTGGCAGCTCCTGCACAACCTTGGCCTCGTGTGGGTCACTGAGCAGAGCCAGCGCCAGGAATGGAGAAGCACTTGTTGAGCCACCCAACTCAAGGACACTTCATTGCTCTGCAGGATCAGGCAGTGATTGAATTAATTGGCCTTGAAGCAGCAGTCACTCGTGTACACACATTAGAATATTCCATTTGACATGTTTGGTTTCAACCTCATTTATTTCTGGCAAAGAGAAGAAACAGCTTCTCCCTTGCTGGATGCCTCCTCTACACTGCTGTGGGGTGCAGGAGCAGTTCTGTGGTGTGAGACTCCCTGCTTTGGTGCAGGGATGGGGCAGTCTCTGCAGTATGGAGTTGTTCAGCTCTTGGAGGCCTCGTGGTCCTATCCGGACTGTGGGAATCCCGAAGGATGTTTGCAAAAGCACTGGTGTGTGAAGGAGGGACAGCTAGGAGCTGAAGCGGGCTGCTCCAGAATGGCTGGGCCCCAGGGGGTTCAGGAGCATGTGAGTGACACCTAGCTGACTGCACCTGGAAGAGATTCTATGGAAAGAGAAAATATTTCCCTTTTGAATGTTTTGGGCTGAGGGCAGCATGTTTTACTGTGTAATTGTGCAAGGGACACATAGCAACCGGGAGGAAAGCACGTCCATTCAAAGGAAGGTTCTGAAGTCACCGTGGTTGATTTGGTGCACTGGGAGCGGTCCTGGCCCCGGTACCCGGTGAGCTGGGCGCGGTGCCGGTCCCCGTTACCCACTGCCCGAAGCGCGGTGCCGGTCCCTGTGCGCTAGGAGTGGTCCCTGTCCCGGTCGTGGTGCCGGTGCCGGTCCCAGTCCCGTTACTCGGTGCACGGGGTGCGGTCCCTCTCCCCGCTCCCCAGTGCGGCGGTGTCGGGGCGCGGCCGGTGTCGCGGCGCCCCCTGGCGGCGGTGGGCGGTGGGCGGGGCGCGGAGCCCCCGGTGAGGGCGAGGGCTCGGTGTCGCCTTTGTGCGGAGGCAGCGCAAGCGGCGGCGGCGGCACCATGTCGTACCAGGGCAAGAAGAACATCCCGCGCATCACGGTGGGTGCCGCGCGGTTCGGGTCGAGGGGAGCCCGGGCGGAGCCCCTCACGGGGCGCTCTCGTCAGGTGCGACTCTCCCGGGGCGCGCCTCCCGCCAGCGAAGGGAGGGGGGCGGGGAGCCCCGTGCTCCGCTGCAGCCTCCCCGCGCCCTCCGGAGCCTCCTCTTGTCCTGCCGGTGCCTCCCGGCGCCCCGCTGCAGCCTCCCGGCGCCCACCGGAGCCTCTCGTGCCCCGCTGCAGCTTCCCCGCGCCCACCGGAGCCTTCCCGCCCACCCCGGAGCCTCCCGTGCCCGCTGCCCGCGGGGCTCCCCGGCTCTGACCCAGCCCGTGGCGCTCTCCCGGCTGGAGGCTCCGTGGGGCTTCCTCCTGGGAAAGCGGTCGGGGCTTTCATCTTCTTGATGGCTTTCGGCTGGCTTCCTACAGCTCTTGTTTTTCCTCCTAAGGACAGCTTTGGCTGCTGGAAGGAAAAGGGAAAACAAAGCACTCGGGCGTCATTATTCCATTTAATGTACAGATGTGAACAGAGTGCTCCAGGAGAAGCACAAATATCGTTAACCACTGTACAGAGAAATCCCTTTGTCAGCCCCGACACAGCTGCTTTAATAAGCAAGGTTGCTGCCTTACACAGCTTGCTGTCACTGTGTTCTCCGACCACCGTGGTGACAGTGTTACTGGTGCAGGTGGGATCCTCCCATTCTCTGGGGCCTTTTCTGCAAGGACCTTTATGATCTGCTGTACCAATATGCAGGGCTTGTTCTGACTCCACTGCGATACAGCTAGAACGTTCTGAACTCAGTGGTAACAAAATCCCACAAGTTGCTTTATTTCTCCCTATTAAATCTTTTCCTCAGTCTGCTGGAGGGGAAAATGCTGCGGGTGCGTGGTGTCTGTGTAGGTGTGTAGGTGAGGTTACAGGTGCTCTCTGACTTCTGCAGCTTGCTGACAACCCTCCAGAACTCGCCTGCCCTGCTTGGCAGCATCATTGTGTCCTGGTTGGGGTAGAGGAGATTGCTCTGGGTTTCTGACTGAGTGACCCGTGTGTTCTGAACCCATGCTTTGCAGCTGAAGGGGAACGATGAAGTGCTGTCAGGTGGTGGGTTGTCTTGTCTATCTTAATGGAATGGTAGAAAGAAAATATCAGCTACGGTGTTTCCCCTGGAACAAAGCCTCTTCTCTCCCTTCCTGCAGATTGTGCCCCCTCAGGCACTGTTTTTATTGTTTATTCTTCCTTCCTAGATTTCTGCCCCAGAATCTGATCTTGCATGTCTGGGCGTGTAGCAGCTTCTGATGATGGCAGATTGTCAGCTAAGCTGCGTTTGTTAGCAGAGAGGTATTTGGAACTATGGTGTGCTCTTAGCATGTAAGACATCTCAGACACCTTTAAGGCATCTAAAGCATCCCAGCTAGAGTGAGGTCTGGAGTGTGAGAGTTACAGGAGCCACCTCATGCTGGCAGGTCACTCACCTATAGATCACTAACAGCACTGAAGCAGTCATTGAGCTGCAAGAGAAGGGAGCAGTGCTTCCCTCGCCTTTGTTACTCCAGTGATTGGAAGGTCTGGCTTTTGTGAAGGATGTATTAGACATTTGACTGGCTCTGCTTCCTGACAGCCATTGTTTGACCTGTCTAGTGTGTTCTGCAGATGCACAAACACTCCCTCCTGGTGTCTCTCATACTCAGTGGTGCTGCAGTTGGAATTTGTAGTTAGTTTCTGACAATAACACCTGAAAACCTACTGTTTGCCTGGTGTGTCTGCAGCAATTTCTGGTCTTTTCTAGGACAGCCATTTTAGTGGAGAAGCTGGGAGCATGTGAGGACTGCGTGTGTTTGTGTGAGATACATTGCTGTGGGAATTATTCACAGCCTGAATTGGAAGAGCTTGGTCAAAAGCTACATGTGACTGTGTGACAGGTGAGACTGTAGCCACTGAGGGAAGATGGGAAGTATTGGCATCTCTGTTGGCTGCAATGTGGAGAAAACATGGAGAGCTGAGGTTAACTGAGTGTTTTGGCTTTCTCAGTGAGTGCTCCATCAGAACGTTGCTCTTCCCTGTGCCTTAGGTTGTGCACAGAGCATCAGAGACCAGTGAAGGTAGTACTGCTCTCCAGATGTGTGCTGATGCTGGGATGCCTAGCTCAAACCTTTTGTGTCTGCTGAGAGACTTCTTGCTAGTTCTTTCTCTTCAGTTGTTTGGAGATATAATGAAAATACTTCCCCTCCTGCTGCCTGCAGTTTGTTTTCCTGTTCCTGCAGAAAGAGAGGTGGAAGCCTATAAAGTGGTGAAGTGCATTGCCCTGCTTTCACAAAATAACTGTTAACAGAGCTGTTGGTTGAATCAGAATCACCCAGTATTTGTGCTTTGGTCACAGAAACCTTTCCTATCCTAGGAAGACTGGAGTTCTTGTATTTTTTCTTGGTGCGAGCCATGCCTGTCCTGTTCAACCACCCTATTGCACCCATGAACACCATCTCTGTGGTGTCTCTGGCACTTCTAAAACCAATGCAGTCTGCACAGGGGGGGGCTGGGGTGTGGTTTCAGGTGCAAGTGGGGAAAGAAGCCTCAGTTACCAACTCGACAGATTTTGGGAAACCAGGAGCTATAAATATGGCATTTCTTACCACACTCACAGACGTGGGGAATCACCGAGTGTAGCTGGCAGCTGGATGTCTATCCCTGTAATTCCGGACAGGTTTTTTTCCATGCTATTGTGTGGTATGTTAGTAAGGAGGAAACATCTAGCTACTGATGAAACGCCATTGCAATTAGTGTCTTTTACAATGGAAAGAGCAGTAGAGCCATATACCTGCTTCCATGCTACCCTAATTATGCCCTTGTGCTTTGTAAACAAGGTGAGTGCTGTTCTTGGCAGGGTTCAGCACCCTTCTGGAAGCTGCTGCCTCCCTTCCGCGACCTCACACTGAGAAATGTTAAGAGGTCCTCTGACATTTTGGGATCTCAAATGACCGAGTGATGCTTAAGAGCATCAGGAACAGAGTGTGGGCACGAGGGAATGGGTAATGCTTTTGAAAACTTGATCCCAAATGCCTACTGTGGAGAGTGTTCAGCAAAAAGGCTTCCCAGCAGGGCAGGAGTGTTGGGGCTGGCAGTGACCCTGCCGGGTTTTGGCAGAGCTGTGCTGGAAGGACGTGTCCAGGCTTGGCCCTGTGGGGCAGCATCTGTGCCTGCAGAAATGGTTGCTGCAAAACATACTGCACCGGTGACAAACTCGCTGTCGCTGGCTGCGGGGAGACTCATGGAGACACAGTCAGTGGTGGAGGTCTGTGCCAACGGCCAGGTAGAGCTGAGCTTGGGCAGAAGCGGTGGCTGGGCTTTGGGCACTGGGCACGCTCGCTCCATCCTGCAGCGCCTGTGCCGGGCTGAAGGAAAGGTGTTCCCTGTGGTGCCTCCGTAGCTCATGGTGCAGGAGGGTTTTTCTGTCTGCTAACAATGGCTGATGACACAGCCTGACACTAGCTGGCAGAGAGATGTGGTGGGTGTGGAGACACACAAATGAGCTCTGGCAGGGGAAACAGTGGGTTTGTTGTAATCTGAGGCTGCTCTGGCAGCGTGTGCTGCAGAAACCCATCTATTTAAGTCAGAATTGTTTCCTCCCAACTGCTTCCTTCTCTTCCTTTATTTTCCCCTGCCTCTTAACGTCTGGGTGTGCTCCTGAGTGACGCCAGAGTTCATAGATGTGGTGTCACTTGGCTTTTCCTTATTTCACTGTATTGTGGTTTTCCTTGTGGTTGGCAGTGAGTGCCGATGCAGCCCTTCTCTCTCCTGTGGGTGCAGGGGTGACTGCAGCGGGCTTGGGGCGGGCCCTGGGGCAGGGCCTGATCCCCTGAATGAACGCCTTGTTCATGCTCCAGCTATTACGAACCTCACCGTTTCATTTGTGTACTAACAGAGTTAGGACTGAGCAGCTCTGCCCATCTGCCACAGAAGGACCATTTGTGTTTGCAGGCACATGTATTTTCTGAGTTCATATTAGCAGTTTATTCAATAATTGTCAGGGCTGCAGTTTCCTGTCTCCAAGCCGCCTGTCTCCCGTTGCTTCCTCTTGGCTGATGTGCGGGGAGGGGTGGGCCAGCATCACTGGCTATTGCTCCCGCATTCCAGTGAGAATAACTCCAGGGTTTTTGGGAGTGCAAGCTGGGGAGGTTTAAAAGGTATAGGCACGACAAAAAACCTCAGAGGCCCAATCATGTTATTGAAAGGGCAGGTAGACTCTTTCTTTCTCATTGTGTAGACTAGGTAAAGCCAGGGAGGATCTGCCAGGGCATAGGGGACTGGTTATGTGGGAGAAACTCTGTGTATGATTGACTGAAATATAAAATGAGAATCTTTGTCTCTGTGTTTCTAACTGTGACCCTGGTTCTTCTGTAGCTGACACCTGATACTGCTGCTTGGGAGTTTTCATCTACATTTTTTGTAGTGTTACTGAAATACTCATCATTTGCATCCCTGGGAGCCAGGGCTCAGCTGCTTGCCCCCAGCAACTGATGATGTAGGCAACTGGCTGTGGTCACACTTTGCTCTTTTAGGAGTTTCTGAATTTAAAATGACAGTATTGTAGAGAGGACAATTGGACAGACACAAAAGGAAGGACAAGCACCCTGTGCCAGGGGAGGAGGGGAATCAGTGGCTCGCGGTTCGGGTTAAGTGTCTGTTTGTGGTGGGGGTCTTCAGCCCTGTAGCCAAGCATTGCCAGGCATGTGCCCATCAAGGAAGAGATGCAGCGCAGGCTGAGAGCTGGCATGAGGACTTGGGACTCCGGGGGCTGTCCTCCTGCCTTGGCTGTACCTGAGGGAAAGGGCTGGAAGAGAGAGGTGATAACGGTCCCCGAGGCAGCTGGTCAAGGTTGGTATCTTTGTGTGCTGGTTGTGATCTGATGAAATCAGCTGTTTAAAGGAGCAGTGTGGGGATGTCTGCGACCAGCAGCATGCCCTTGCTTCCAGGCTTCCCCTTAGCACAGTTCTGCAAGGCTTCTTGTTAACATTAAGCAGTGCTGAGCAGGGAAAGTAAATCCCCGCTGCTGGCACTTGTGTTGCTGGTCATCAGTGCAGCTGAGGGAAGGCCCTTGCCTGGGAAGGGAGGAGAGATCACGGCTCTTCTGCCTGCACCAGCGCTGAGCTGCAGTCAGGGCTGAGCGCGCTGCGCATTCTGATCCTTTCCCCACCCAGTTTCTTTGTCTTGACTGTGTGTGGATGAGATTGCTGTAAAAACGCACACTGGTCTCTGGGCTTTGGCTGCTGCAAGCTGCAGGGACACGAGGGGGTTCTCTCACATCCTCTGTTGCCAAGGAGGAAGCTGCAATTTACCATCACTCTGATAATACTTCCAGAAATCACCCCAGGGGCAGCAGATGAAGAACAAAGCCAGTTGTCTGTAGAGGAATTAATTGTGCAGGAACTACACTGGGTGAGCCTGGTGTTTGAGCCCTGGTGAAGGCTCCGGTCAGCTGTGGTCCAGGCTCAGATTGTGGAAGGGAGATGTATTCACACCAAGCCTGGGCTGTGGGCACTGGTGGGGGAGCAGAGAGGAGAGCTGGAGGGTTGCTAGAGGCATTTTTAGCAGTCAGGAAGACTACGTACTCTCTGGAACCGCATAATCGGCTTATGTCGCTGAAAGCGTGACAGCCGTGTGTAAGATTGGGCTGTTTACCTCTGTACAGCCTGCAGCTAGTGCTCAGACTTGTGCAGGCAGAGGTAGAAGAGCAGAATCTCAGCCTTCCCAGTTCCTCAGGACAGGGTCTGACTGTGTCTGTTCTCTCCATCAGTGTATTCTGGGTTGCCCAGGTCCAAAAGTGTGAACATAGGAAGGGCATAAGAGCAGTACCAGCCCAGCTGCTCCCCCAGTGTCAGGCTTCGCTCATTCAGAGAAGGCTGCTGGCCACTTCTGTCAATAGAAAGGAGGAGATGGTAAATGATGAGGTGGGAATGCAGTTCAGTGCCTCCTGAGTCTTATGCAGTCCTGTCATGTGAAACCTCAGAAGGACCATCCCGAGCATCATAGGAGAGGGACAGATTCCAACAGCAAAGGCGTTGTCTTCAGGGCATGTCCTTGGCAACAAACTAAATACTGGTATGTAACTTTTGCTGCCTGCAGATTTATGTACATAGCGACTTGGTGTTGGCAGCTTCTGACTTCTGTGTGTATATTTTATGGAAGCATATTTGCCGTGTCCCCAGTGCTTCTCCTTTGTTCTCATTCTGCCTAAGCGGTGTTCTTAGCAATGTGTGTTGTGTTCAGAAATAGCCCTATGAGTAGGATTTTTACAATCTTTGCTCTTGTCCCGTTGTTTCAAGTGTCAGTACAGGTGTGAATGTTCTGCAGTATCAGCCGTTGGGATGAGCTGTCAGATGCAGTAGGAGAGCACCCCAGAAAGGCACTGTCCTGGCTGCTGAGAGTGTGCATATTGCCTGCTGCTGACAGCTGCTCTGCTCTTCCCTTCACAGAGCGATCGTCTCCTCATTAAAGGAGGGAGAATAGTCAACGATGACCAGTCATTCTATGCTGACATTTACATGGAGGATGGCCTCATAAAGTAAGTATGGGACTTCTGTAGCTTATTATTTCCATCTTCCCTTCCTTCAGCTTGGATGGATATTGGCTTTGTGTGGATGTAGTCTGTACCCAGCTTGCCAGACGGTAAGACTTGATAGACTGCTCTGGTTAGAGGCTCGGCTCTGCGCAGTGTGTGTGAACACACAGATGATTGCCTGACATGTTTACATAGTGACCCCAGTGATGGAATTGCAGTTGGGCTGTGCCTCGAGTCATCTGCATGCTTGAGATGTTCAGAGATTACAGGCAAACCTCTGGGTCCTCCCAGCTTTTTGTTTGTGTTTCAGAGGTACAGTAAAACCACCATTGTTCAAAGGCTGCAGTTCAAACGTGGCAGATGCATCATGTAATTGGAAGAACTGTGATAGTTCATAGCAGAGAGACTTGAAAAGGCATTGCTTGCTCTGTGATAAGAGGAAGACATCCAGCCGTCCCAGAATGGTGTATTTAAAAAATCCAGCAACAGAGAAACACTTCAAGAAGTGGGACTGTAATTTTATGAGGCTGTTTTTAGCTCCTGGGCAAGACATTCACGACTGACTAGTACTTGTACCGAGGCAGGCATCAGAGTGAGCTTCAGGTCTTTCTGTGGTGCAGACTATCATTTAACCTTGTCTGCAACCTGAAGGTCAGAATTTCATTGCCTCTCAAGTGAAATGCTGTCACAGGTGAATTCTGATAAGAATACAGTGAGCAGTTTATTTCTTTTGGTGATGGATACATCTCAATAAAAATTGTGGAAAGAGCTGCTGCTTTATTGCTGTGAGGACACTGGAGTGAGCAGTTCTGTCCACAGAACTTTTATTATCTAAGGAAAAAACCCTAAAAAGTCACTAAGGTTGAACGAAGTGCTAAAATGGACTTTGCTCCTCATTTACTTCCCAAGTGTGCTAAGGAAATCAGAAGTTTTCTGCTAAACCCAACTTGTCTTTTATCTTGATTTATCAGGGAAGACTGAGGAAGGCTTGGTGAAAATAGGATTTCTGAAAGAAGAGATTTGGAGGCTGAGTGCTACATATGGACAGCTAAAGGGATTGAGGAGGGTGGAGGGCTGAGTGGAGAGAGCCCTAAGGTCCAGGTGACCTGGCCTGCTGGAGGGCTGGGTGTACCTAGGGAGGAGAATGTCGTGTGCTAGAACAGTGCAGACTCCAGAGGACTGAGGTGATATTTTAGGTTATGAGTAGATGTATTCTGGATCTTCTTCGGTTTCCTGTTTACAGAAGATATTTTCAAGTACTTGGGATTTTAACTGCCTTCACTGCAGCGTGGCCCTGCTGGTAGCAAAGATGTCCTTCAGCGGCATGGAGACAACATGACAGGGGAGGTCTCGGGGAAGAGGAAAGAGTGCTGTCTGCGTTCCTTGGGGAGAGAGTGAGCCCAGTGCTTCCAGGCTGTGCTATGAGCCCAGCCAGGCTGCAGCCAGCCATGCTGTTCACTTTGTGAGCTCTTCCCCAGCTCCCCTTTACTGTTGGGACTTTGTGCTGTGAGCAGCATGACAAGTCCCTGATGAGTCGTGAGCTGTCCTAGCAGCTGTGGCATTATGCTGGGAAATCATCTTTCTCTGAAAGTAAGCCTCAGACTTGAGCCTTACTTAAGGTGGGCAGAAAGACGGGGGAGAGGGGAGATTAGGGGTGCAGCTTACTGGAAGCAGGGCTGGTGTTGGGTTTTGTGAGCACATACCCTGGGTGAACAGGTAAGATTGCTGTGCTGGGAACACAGGCAGGAGCCTAAGTGATGAGTCAGGGGTACAAAGTGTCCTAGACAGCTTCTCGCCATACACTGCTGAGACCTACAAGTCCATCAGACTGTACTCCCGAGCTACCCCAACCCAGTGCTTGCCCAGACAACAGGTACCATCACAGACACCCCTAGAGCCATTAGACAGATGGCGGCTACCCCTCCGCTGTGCAAACTGTAGGTTTAAGTGAGCCAGACAATCCTGCATTTTGCTGCAGAGTGAGGTGGTTTCACTCTGCTGGGTCCTGCAAGGCCAGGTGTGGGAGTGGAAGGAGAGGGGAATTTCTGCCAGCAGGACGAGCTGACTTAGCTGCTCCCTGGCTGAGCTGTTCTTTGATTTCATTGTGGCTGGTTTTCCTTTGTGTGTGGCTCACCGTCTTGATGTGATCCCATCAGGCAGATTGGAGACAACCTGATTGTTCCTGGAGGGGTCAAAACCATAGAAGCCAATGGTAAGATGGTGATCCCTGGAGGAATTGATGTCCACACTCACCTGCAGATGCCATACAAGGGGATGACAGCTGTGGATGATTTCTTCCAAGGAACAAAAGCGGCCCTCGCTGGTGGAACCACCATGATCAGTGAGTGCAGCAGGGAGGTCCTGTATGTAGCAGCACGAGCATTCTTGGAACATCACCCAGTTATTTCTTGTTCTCTTTGCTTTTCTCAGTCTTCTTTGTTTTAAAGGTCTATGACAGTGTGCTTATATTTTCTGTAATGTCTGTCAGTGCAATCTAGAGAATGAGGATTGGGATGAATCTTTGGAATCCTTAGCAATAGTGAAGTGGTGGAACAAGAGATTTGCCTAGGACCCCTTGCCCTTGCAGATCCCGTAGTCTGCAGTGCTTCATTGCAGGCGCTGGTGACCTGCGACACTCAAAAAGGAACAGTGGCATGACTTTTTTCCCTGTTAAATAAAAATAGGACAGCATGATGCTCAGATGACTCTGAGCAGAAGAACAGAGCAATGTCCTGGCATCCCACACTGCTCAGAAATAAACAGCAATAATGAAAAAGGAAAGGGAATTCTGAGGTCCTTCCCCGGAGAAGACCATGGCTGTACACTGGTCTGAGGTCTGGATTTTATTACTGTGCAGTGGCAACATCTGTGTGCACTGTGGGGTTTCTTGGGATGCAGGAGTGACTGTTGACCGTTCCAGTATAGGACTAGGTTTCTTGTCCTCCCTCCATTGGATCTGCTTGCCCTGTGAGCCAAAAGAAAAAGTTTTTGTAAAAGTTTTGGACTGTGGCAGGGCCAGAGACTGTCAATGGGGAATATGTGGTGCGCAATAAAAAGTGCATTAGTATTGCAGCATAGGAGGGATGTGTTAAAGGAGTGGAAGTGGGGGTTAGGAAGGACAAGGCCCTTCAGCTTTCAGCTGATTTCTCAGCAGAAGCCTGTAGAAGCCCCTGGTCCCTTGCCAAAGGCTGTTAAGCAAGGGCTCTATGTGCTTCCAGCCGATAAATGCACTTGGAGGAACCCAGTCACATTGCGGAGGTGATGGAGACCTCTTCAGGGCTGTCCTGAAGCTTCTGAGGAGAAGCCTGGATTGCAGAGATGCCTGGCAGTGTGCAGGACCCTGTGGGCTGGCCAAGCGGGGAGCCTGTGCCCACCCCTTGCCCCTGCTGTGCCTCTGCAGTGGACCACGTGGTGCCGGACCCCGAGTCCAGCCTGGTGGAAGCCTTGGAGCGGTGGCGGGAGTGGGCTGATGGAAAAGCTTGCTGTGATTACGCACTGCACGTGGATATCCCCCGCTGGAGTGACCGCGTCCGGCAGGAGCTGCACACCCTGGTCCAAGAGAAAGGTTTGCTGCCCACCACTCCCTGGCCTTGGCGAGCCACGTCCCCTTGCTGTGGGGTGGTCTTGGTGGAAGGACAGAAGGGGTGACTGTGCTGTCATCCATCTTCTTGTCACCAAGTGCCTGCTGGGATCCTGTGTGGCCATGATGCAGATGAGCTGCCAGGGAAGGCAGCCCTGAGCAGGCAGCCTGACCGGGACCATCCCGGAGCCCATGACTCACCCCTCTCTGCTCTGTGCTTTGCCTTTAGGAGTGAACTCCTTCATGGTGTACATGGCTTACAAGGATATGTACCAGATGTCAAACACTGAGGTGAGACCCCCTTTGCCCCTTGGTTGTGATGATGTGAGGGGCAGCAGAGACAGGGCAGCCATGCTGGGCGCAGGACAGCAGGTGGCTCACTGCACCTGGCTGGGCATCGCAGCTCTTCTCCTCTTCATCAGAGGGCTGCCCTGGCTGCAGGCATGGCCCACCAGCCATGGGCCAGCTGGGCTCTTGCACTGTTGTGGAGATCACTGAAGGCATCCGCCAGCGGCTGCAGCCTTCGGAGAGCATTGCCTGTCATGGCCAGTGCTGGTCCCAGCGTACCCACACCAACCTCTGCCAGGGCTGCAGGACTGTGTGGGTGCCAAGGGTGCACAGACTAGGCCAGGCATTCTGTCTGCTCGGTAATAATTTCTTCTTGTTTCTGTTTCAGCTGTATGAGATATTCAGCTGCCTGGCTGAACTGGGTGCCATAGCTCAAGTTCACGCTGAAAATGGGGATATAATTGCACAGGTAACTCAACTGTTCTTCTGGTATGTGAGGACTGAAAATCTATCCCAGGCAGGTTCAGTGTGCAGCATTAACAAAATGACTAAAGCTGCATGGATATCTTCTGCAAGGTGATCTCTGCTGCTTGCAGCAATATCAAATGTACCAAGATATTCTGCTGTGAATACGTGATGCATAAGCAAATTTGAAATAGTGAATTAGCAGTTATCTAGATGGAAGAGAGTGGGCCATCAAGTATGGTGTGTTCGCTCCAACCATAGCTCTCTTTCAGTGTAGAGAGGCCTTTGCTTTGCACGTAATCAGTTAAGAGAACCAAAGTGTATTGAAAAGTGCCACGGCAAGAGAGATTTTTTTCCCCTGCTGTAAGCAAACACTGGGAATGGAGCTGGATTTATAAGGGAATAGTTGTGAGTGTGGTTTGCTGTTCAAGTGTGTAGGCTGTATTGGCCCGCTGTGTTGTAATTGGTGCTGGAGGAGAGATGTCCAAATATTTTGATTTTCATTGACCGAGAAGACATTGCTCGGTTATGCTCTGCAGTACTTGTTTTTTCCTGTCTCTCATTGAAGGAGTGTGAAATAAAAGGTCATTCTTCAAACCACCTCTCAGATTACAATAATGAGTTTTTGTTTGGGCTTTGTAGAGCTGTAGTGCACAATTGGATGGCTCTTTCACGGAGTTGGGGAGTTCCGTACCCTTTTTTCCTCCACACACTGTTTGTTTCATCAAAGAGGTTTCAGTTGTTATCTGAGCTCCCTCAAGCACTTGTGTTTTCCCCTCCTTTCTCTCTCGAAACCCTTGAAAGTGCAGCAGCCTCTCATCGTGCATGGTGGTCACACAGACAGGACATTGGGTGGTGGCAGTCCTGAGGGGAGGGCTTGACACACAAGGGATCTGCTTTTCTCTGTGGTTGATAGTTTCACAGACTTGTAACATCCCTCTATCCTTTTGATGTCGTAGGAACAAGCCAGGATGTTGGAGATGGGCATAACTGGCCCCGAGGGCCATGTGCTGAGCAGACCTGAGGAGGTAAGATGCAAAGGATGGTACCAGCCTTGCAACACTGAAGAGCATTCCCCACATGTCACTATAGGGCTTAATGTATGAGGTGGGGGCAAGCAAGTGGTGTGTGTGTGTATTTGTGTGTATTCATCTGTGGGTATCCATTTACACAGGCAGTACTCTCTTGTTCATCATTAGCTCAGGAAAGCACGAGGTGCACATTTGTTGCAAACATTTTTCAGTCTTGCTTGAGTCTCCTAGCAGAGACTGGGGCTTTCGAGCCTCCCAGAGGTTAATCAATCAACAAAAACATCTATATGGCTATACCAGCATTTGGGGCTGTTCTGGAGGCATTAGTCTTGGGTAGGTGACTTCATGGGTGTGAAAGGCCTGAGAAAAACTGAGTGGTGAGTTTTGGTTCTTCTGAAAGTTCACTGTTCACATCTGTGGGAGTGCAAGCAGATTCCAGCTTCTTCCTGCTTAATCTCTGTTTATGGTCTAAAGGCTGTTTCAAGATCAGATGGACAAAGCCATTAGTAGAAGGAGCAGGAGGGAAGGAGAGGGGGAATTTCCTGGTTACAAGTCATTGTCAAGACACTAATTAGATTACTTCTAATTTTAGCTCGCAGGGTATTTTTCTGTTTGGTCCCTTAATCTGAGTTGAGTCTAATTTTAGTTAAAGTGCTTTTAACTTTCCAAGGCACATGAAAGAAAAAGACAATAGGAATTTGGTACAATAGGAAAGCCAAGCAGGGGAGCACGGGGGCAGATTTGTACTTCGGGGTCTGCTGGAAATAAAGTCAGTTGGCTTAAATTAAAAATATAAGAAGTTGACTGTATTATGGCTGGTAACAACATCTATAGCCTAGTGTAATGCAGTGTTTATTCTCTTTGATGTATGAGTCTGTAAAGCATTTTCCTGCACAAGGAGGAGACTCAATGTCAAATACAGTAGATCAGAGTCCCGCTGTGTGTAAACTGACATTTATTTTTTATGGCTCTAGACCTGTTGCCACTAGTTGGCAAGCTAATCTGCAATTACGGGATGCTGTGGTTATGCCAGGATTTGAGAACTGTCCTATTATCATAAGGCAGCACTGCCGTTCTTCTAGTTCAAAGCCGGTAAAACGTTGAGCATTTGATCTTGAAATGCCACTAAAGCATAAGGCAACTGAGAGCAGTGCAAGAAGGCTCTAGGTACCATCTGTTCAGCCAGATCTCTGTCTCATTGTTTTTGAAACTAAAGTGTCCTCTACCAGAACATACTTTATCTGGGACAATGGTAGATAGGGGACAAATAACCCAGCTACTACCCTAAAGCCTGCAGGTTGATTGCAAAGCGTTGGGAGAGTGGTCTGTAGTTCCATGGGTCTGGTCTGTCCAGAAGAGATCTCAGTGGGGGTTGAAGACTTGAGATTCTATCAGGTAATGGTGGTGATGTGGTAGGGCAGGATGGTGCTACTCTAGATTGTAACCTGCTGCGAAGGGTATTCAGTGATGACTGTTTGCCTCTGTCCACGTATTAAATCCCATCAACTGCTCAAGTCCATAAGTGCACTGATAAAAATGTTTTTGTGTTTGAACTTCTGTTGAAAGAGTCGTTAAGCATCAGGGAAAAACCTCTTTTCACTGTGCAGCAAATAGCCTGCAGAGGTATGAGAGGTGTATGGGTGCATGTGTGTCCAGTGCGGTGGTCGGCTTCTCCTGCTGCCCAGAGAGTTAAGCTGGCACAGCAGCTGCCTGGCCCGCAGGCGGTTCCTGCGTTCCCCTCCGTGGGCAGTCCTGGCCTCCCCTGGGAGCCAGCCGATTGGTACATTGTCTTTTTAAGGCTTCTGTTTTGAACTTTCTCACTCTGAAGCTCGAAGCCAAACTGTTGAGCCAACGCTTGGAGAACATCTAGGGTTGAGCTCAGGCTGAGCATGAGCTTATGTAAGAGTCCAAAGATAGCCCTTGTGCTGGAAATGCACCCTCTGCTAACAGCAGGACAGTGAAACGCAGGGTGGGTGTCAGCAGACTGGGCCGAGCAGGACAGCCAGACCCTGATGTGAACAGCCTGCCAGCACATTGTCTGCTGCACCCCAGCCACCGGAGAGCCTGGAGCACCGAGCAGTCTGGAAGGACAGACACTTTCGCTGTCTGGCGTCAGCCTATGAGCTGTGCTGTCAGGCATGGGCAGCAGTCCGTTGTCTTCTCTGGCTGTCAGGAGAGCTGGAAACAGGAGGTGTTAAAAAACAGCAGATGCAGCTCTGCACTGGCCCGTGAGCATGCTCCAGGCACCCTTCCCCTGTAGCCTGCAGTTTGAGCCAGGCCCAAGGAAGACTGAAACTTCCCCCCCCTCAGGTCTCCCTGATTAACCTGCCCTTGGGGAGTCAAGGCTAAGAGCAAAGGCACAGGATGCCAGCAGCAGTCCGTGGTGTGCCGAGAGGAGCAGGGGCTCTTCTCTGCCCACCTAGTGCTTCTCTGCAGCTGTGCACTGTTCTCTTTTCCAGCTGGAAGCAGAAGCTGTCTTCCGGGCCATCACTATTGCCAGCCAGACCAACTGTCCCCTCTACGTGACTAAAGTGATGAGCAAAAGCGCTGCTGACCTCATCTCGCAAGCCAGAAAAAAAGGTGAGTGGCAGCTGCTGCTGCTGCACACAGCCTTGCTGTCACTGCTGTGATCCTGGGCAGCTGGATTAAGTCATACCCATGTCCTCTCGGCTGTTTTGCCAAGACCACCACTGTGCCTTTGGTGCAGTCCAGTGCTTTCTTGTCTGCTGGGGAGCAGTTAGTTCAGGATCGACCTGACTTGTGAAGGGCATGGAGACACTGCACCAGGAGCATAGAGCCACATGACTGTAAAGGGCTCTCTGTGATGAGTCTTGTCCAATCCATGTGCAAGCAATTTGAGCTGCTGCATACTTTGAAGGGCTGGCCCCTCACAGGTGCCTGTGGGCTCCATTTGTCACTGGTGGTGGAGCACAGGAACTCCTCACACACACGTGTGCACCTCTACAGCTATGTTCAGTGAGCTCCTGTACAAAGGGAAGGGGAAATGTAGAAAATGCATTTGTAGAGAGCTCCTGTACAAAGGGAAGGGGAAATGTAGAAAATGCATTTGTAGAGAGGGTCTTGGTGGAGTTGGTAATTCCACTCTATGTGGGACATAAAGATGAGCGTCTCCCAGAAGCACTCGCCCAGGCTCTAGGGTGTGTAGAGTATTTCTCAGTCTCCATCCAGTTTACCAGCATGAAGAGCCCTGCTCTGCAAAGAGCCCTTGGTCACTTGGGACCGGTGCTGTTTAATATCTTTATCAATAATATTGACAGCAAGATTGAGTGCACCCTCAGCAAGTTTGTGGATGACACCAAGCTGAGTGGTGTAGTTGCCACACCGGAAGGATGGGATGTCATCCAGAGGGACCTGGACAGGCTGGAGAGATGGGCCTCTAAGAACCTCATGAGGTTCAACAAGGCCAAGTGTAAGGTCCTGCATCTGGGTTGGGGCAATCCTCATTTTCAGTACACGGTGGGGGATGACATGATTGAGAGCAGCCCTGCAGAGAAGGACTTGGGGGTGCTGGTCGATGAGAAGCTTGACATGAGCTGGCGATGTGCGCTTGCAGCCCAGAATGCCAACCATATTCTGGGCTGCATCAAAAGAAGCGTGGCGAGCAGGTCGAGGGAAGTGATTCTGTCCCATTATTCCTCGCTTGTGAGACCTCGTCTGGAATACCAAGTCCAGTTCTGGAATCCTCAACATAAGAAGGATATGGAGCTGTTGGAATGGGTCCAGAAGAGAGCTACAAAGATGATCGGAGGGCTGGAGCACCTCCCCTATGAGGACAGGCTGAGAGAGTTGGGCCTGTTCAGCCTGGAGAAGAGAAAGCTCAGAGAAGATCTTATAGCGACCTTCCAGTACCTGAAGGGGGCCTACAGGAAAGCTGGAGAGGGGCTATTCATAAAAGCTTGTGGGGATAGGACTAGGGGGAATGGGTATAAACTGGAGATTTAGGCTGGACATTAGGAAGAATTTCTTCACCATGAGAGTGGTGAGACATTGGAACAGATTGTCCAGGGAGGTTGTGGATGCCCCATCCCTGCAGGTGTTCAAGGCCAGGTTGGATGGTGCCTTGGGCAGCCTAGTGTAGTGGGATATCCCTGCCCATGGCAGGGGCGTTGGAACTAGATGATCATTAAGGTCCCTTCCAACCCTAACGATACTATGATACTATCATACTAGCTGCTGGCCTCTCCCCTGGCCTGTCCCTGGAGTCAGGCACAGGTGAGGAACGAGCCTGCCAGTTCTTTGGTGGCATGTGGCAAATATTTACGAGGGATAAAGCAGGAGGAACACACAGGATGACGATGAAGGATGTTGTGAGAGGCTCGGTCGTCAGCCTGCCGTGGTTCAGTGTCAGGCTACATTGTGGCCTGCCTGCCCTATTGCAGGCTGTCATTTCTTATCAGATTGCCTGACCCCTGCCAGCTGTGCCTGCAGTGTTGGTCGGCTTGGAGATGTGGCTGTTGCTCTTGGGCTGACAGTCAGTGGGATGATATGCCTGCTGCTGCAGCGCAGGGACACCAGTGCTTGCTGGAGGCGCTGGAGTGGAGTGGGGCCTCCCTGCCGAGGGCACAGCAGGCTGGGGAGCAGCCGTCTCCTGGGCAGGACACCAAGCTGCTGATGTGGTTTGTCCCTGTGTAGAGCCTTCTGGGGAACACAGCTCTATGGCAGTGCCTTTCCATGCAAGGCTTGCTGCGCCCGTGGGATCTGTATCCTTGAGTGGGAGGGCCCTATGGCAATGGTGGGCAGAGCTTGCCCCTGGCATTGATGGCCTTTACTGTCCCTCCTGCCTGCCCCAGCACCTGAGGTCAAAGTCAGCAATGTGGGACAGCCCGACGTGGGTCTGGGTGTCCTCTGGGCACAGCAGGCTGTTAGTAGTGGAACAGAGAATGAGTCCAGGCTCCACCAAAATGACATCCTTTCTGTCCCACTTTGCAGGTAATGTGGTGTTTGGTGAGCCAATCACAGCCAGTCTCGGGACCGATGGAACACACTACTGGAGCAAGAATTGGGCCAAGGCTGCGGCATTTGTGGTCTCTCCTCCTCTAAGCCCAGATCCAACAACCCCTGATTATGTCAACTCCCTCCTGGCCAGGTGAGGGACAGCTCTGCTGGGTGATGCTGCTACCAGAAAGAAGCAGACTCTGGCCTCAGATAGGGAAGGAAGAGGTTAGGGAGTACTGGGCAGCACAAATGTCAGTCCAACCTGAACCCCTTCACTGTAGGCATTCAGTGGGCTGACTGATAGAATGGCTTTGGCTCAGAGTGGTTGGTGATGGCTTATCCCTGTGGATGGAGGACAGGCGAGGCACCATACTTTTCACGTCAGTAATGAGAAAAATACCAGGGCAAGTAGTAATGAACTATTTTAAATGCCCTGACGAAGGCAAAGAAATGAGGACCAGCTAACAGACTTGCCAGGTAGAGCACTCAACAAGCTGGAGAAGCCCTCCTGCATGCTTGGGGTGGGGAATGGCTGCGATGATGTGGGAGAAGGTGGAGGGGTTACAGGTGTTGTGAGCAGGTGGGGACCCACCAATCAAAAACAGCGCAGATGTTTTCTCATGCCCATACAGGTGAGCAGTAATACAGCCTGCAGAGGACATGAGGCCTTTAAGGGCAGCTCGCACGCATCTCGTGGGGATGGTGGATCTCTTTCTCACCCTGAAGGAAAGGGGGTGGGGAAGGGATTTGTCGAAAATGGAGAGCAAACAGTAAAAGCACTTCAGCAATTTTGACCTTTCACAGTTATACTTCATCCTCTCGCTGGCAAGGCATGCACAGCAGCTAGGGACTCATTGTCAGCCCTGCCACGTGCCACATGTGAATTGCATGCCCCTCTCATCCTGTGTTTGCACGCTGAATTGTGGCCGTGGTAGCTGGTCTGTATTAGCCAGGGACATCTGACACTGAGCAGGGTGTAAATGGAAATGACCTTTGAAGTAATGCTAAAAACATCTTTGATGAGATGAGCAAGGGATGACTGGTCAGCAAGAGGTGTCTTGGCAGAGGGGTACGTTGGGATAAACCTGGGCTGTGCCATGGCTGGCCTAAGAGCTGCTGATGCATTTGGGTCTGAATATGCAGCCTGCCCTGGATTTTGCTGTGGTCAAGTGAGCAAGATGTCCCTCTGCTCAGTAGGGGTGTATGAAATGGTTGCACAGCTTAGGGACTGGCAGGGAAAAGTAAGCCCAGCATTTGAGCTTTCTAATCAGGTTTATCCCAGATCTCAAAGGAGAGGCTAGTGCACTTCTGAGTCCATGCAGCCCACAGGTGCGTGTCCTCACACCTTTCCCATGCCGTTTTCTGTGAGGCCTCAGCAGGAAGAGAGGCTGTGAGGCCTCAGCTGGGCTGAGTGGCTTGTTTTCTTCCACCAGGGCAAATCTGGCTGAGATTAGGAAGCATGTGTCATCAGCCCGGGTCTGCGACTGTGCAGGCAGTCAGACATATGGCAGAAATTATCAGAGGAAGATGGAGATTACCAGTGGATTAGGGCTGATTCACAACCCTGAGCAGAGCCATTGTGTCTGTGCTTTCCTGGGTTCAGGTGCAACTGGTCTGTGAGCCAGGGGCTGGAGGCCACTTGCCTCATGTGGGCAGTGCTGGGAGCTGGCCCGTGAAGCTCTGCTTCCTTTTGCTCAGTGGTGATGACTTTCCAACTGCTGCCTGTCCCCTGCTCCTGAGAAACCAGCAGCAGCTGGGTGACTTCCAGGGAGCCATATGCAGCACCCCAGAGGAGACCCATGTCCCTTGTGTCCCTGCTTTTTTCTGACCACAAAATGACTGATGGTGCTTCTGTTCCCACCATTCCACAGTGGTGACCTGCAGGTCTCAGGAAGTGCCCACTGTACGTTCAGTACTGCACAGAAGGCAATTGGAAAAGACAACTTCACGGCAATCCCAGAAGGGACCAATGGCATAGAGGAACGGATGTCCATCATCTGGGACAAGGCAGTGGTAAGAGTCACGGCAGGGAGAGGGCAGGGTGGATGGGCACCTCAGACACCCTCTTCTCACCCATGCAGGTGAGGAGCACCTGTCCCCTCTCTGGCTTTGAGAGTCAATGCAAGCCAGAGCAGGAGAAGCAGCTGTTGTGGGTTCAGGGTGAGCACCCAGGAGCTGTGACTGCCCCCAGTTTTCAGTCTGTCTGGCACCAGTAGTAAGATCAGCCCAGCCAACTGGTGGCTCGTGTGGGAGTGAGTCTGGTGCTGCCCAGGGCTCTCACTCTCCCTTTCCTCAAAAGAGCACTTGCTTCTCTGTGTCTGAGCAGGCCACAGGAAAGATGGATGAAAACCAGTTTGTGGCTGTGACGAGCACCAATGCTGCAAAGATCTTCAACCTGTACCCACGGAAAGGGAGAATAGCAGTGGGCTCGGACAGTGATCTGGTCATATGGGATCCCGATGCAGTGAAGATCGTCACGGCAAAAACCCATCAGTCTGTAAGCCCTCTGCTCCTCTGGGAATGCTGGATGGTGGGGTGTGAGTAGCACTGAACAAAGGCAGCTTGGCTGCTGGGAGCCCAGTGCTGCCCTGCCATGCTAGGCTCTGGGAAGGAGGGACTGAGTCCAGACTCCACGTCGCACAGCTGTGACTGCAGGGTAGGCTCTCTGTGAGCCTTGGGCTCTGCACATTGGGCTTTTCTCACCCTGCTCTGTTGATCATCTCCTGACCCTGGCCCATGCAGATATAAGGACATGCATTCCTCCTTGTCTGAGTGCTTCTTTAAGCTACAAATTTTCCCTGCCCTTGCCAGTGTGCTTTGTTCAAACCTTACCTCAAGGCTAGATCCTGCCCTCCTCTGTTGTCGGAGTCCTTGCTCACACCGAGTTGCACAGCAGCAGGTTCAAGTATACGTTGGGAGCTCTGGTGGGTTCTTAATGGAGTCCTGAGCTACAGGAGACTTCTGGGCAGGCAATGCCCATGTTCCTCCTGACCATCATCTCCTGGTTGCTGCAGGCTGCTGAATACAACATCTTTGAAGGGATGGAGCTACGTGGGGCCCCACTGGTTGTCATATGCCAGGGGAAGATCATGCTGGAAGATGGCAATCTGCATGTGACCCAGGGGACTGGACGCTTCCTGCCCAGCAGCCCTTTCCCTGACTATGTCTACAAACGCATCAAAGCCAGGAGAAAGGTAAGCAGCCAAGGACACCAGGAGACAGAGTTGGGACACTGTTAGTTCAATTGCCCTTTTCACTAACACGTGATTGGTTTACCTCTGCTGGTCTCGCTAGACCCTGGAAATGTGTCTGCAAACTGGTGTGTTTTGAACTTAGATGGTATAGTTGGGGCTTGGGTAGAGAGCTTTGACCTTAGTGTTGATGGTGTACCCCTGCTGGAGGCCAATGTCCAGCTGGGTCAACAGTGGGTGATGCCTGTCCTCGTTGCAGCAGGAGTCTGGACGGAAGCACTAAGTTAAAAACAAAGAGACTGGACCTAAAACAGCCTTCTCCTTCCCTATCCAGGCAGCACTGACCTGTGCTGTGAGTGCCTGTTGCAACTGGCTCTTCACACGTTGCAGGGTGGGAGTGAGGGGAGGCCGTCACACAGAAGTGTGAGCAGACAGGATGGAGGGGCAGAGGGCTCTGGCAGTGTGAATTGCCTCTGCATTGGGTATGGGGAGCCAAGGACTGCTGGAGCATGATGCTGCCATGGCAGGATGCTCCCTGGGGGCAAAGAAGTGTCACTGTCTTCTCTGTTGACAGATGGCAGAAATGCACGCTGTGCCCCGGGGCATGTATGACGGACCTGTGTTTGACCTGACCACCACCCCCAAGGGAGGCACCCCTGCGGGATCAACCAGGGGGTCTCCCACACGGCAGACACCTCCCATCAGGAACCTCCATCAGTCTGGATTCAGCCTGTCAGGTGAATGCATGTGGTGTCTGGGCTGGGAGAGCGTAGGGCCACTGCTCAGGCTGTCGCAGTCCCTGGCAGGGGGTGCAAGGCAGCTAGGAGATGGCCCAGGGCAAGATAAGCACAAGAGCAGAGCCTGACAGAGACCCTCTGTGTCCCTTAAAAGACGTCCGTCCCACTGCACCTTGCAGTAGAAGAAAGGAGGACTGCGGCCACGGAGGTGCCAGCAGCATCAGACCCTGCTTTTGCTGTGCTGTGTGGGTGTGTTTGTGGAGAAGCCTTACGCAGATGTTCAAAACACTGCTTGTACGGGGTCATTACTGGAGTTGGAGAGGCAGCAGGTTGCTGTAGGACCCCAGGCTGATTGCTTAGTCCTGTGAAGAAGATGCTCCTAACTTCTCTTTCCCTCTTCCCTTTGTGCTTTCTTGTCCTCTCCCAGGTACCCAGATAGATGAAGGTGTTCGCTCAGCGAGCAAGCGCATCGTTGCGCCCCCGGGAGGCCGCTCCAACATAACCTCCCTGAGTTAAATGGCCCTGACGAGAAGGAAACAAAATACCTATTCAAACAAAGGAAGAAAAATGGTACATTGGTGTTTAAGAAGGAAAAGCAAAATAAACCTGTTCTGAAGAATCAATAAGCCTCAAGCCTTATGTTTCACAACTGCTACTTGCTACCTAGCTTTAAAGATACTGCTTCATTTTGTTTTATGCATAGCCTTAAAATTCTGTTGTTGTTGTTGTGGGTTCAGTCAGGTTGTGTTTTTTCTCTTTTTTGTATGCATGCTGCTCAGACAGGTCGCTCGGTTCAGTGTGTTATTTGTGTTGAACGTGTGTGGGATGCCATGGTGTGGGACAGCGGGAACGACCCGGTGTGGGTGAACTGGCCAGGTGAATTGTTGGGACCGGCCAGGGACGCAGTGAGAGACGGGCAGGAGCTGGTGGGGGCAGTGGGTCTGGGTCATGGTCAGGTCCTTCATCTCCACCCAGTGCTCATCGGTGTTTCACCACGAGGCCCCTGGGGACCAGGATGGTCTCTGTAACAGCTGTCATGGTGCCTCGTGGACATTTTACTACTTTGTACACTTTATTAAAAAAACCCAGTTGTTCCTTCAAACAACTTGTGTTGCTGTTTGGCTTTCTTCTTCCCCAGGCTGCTGTGGTGAGCTGGGCAGTGGGGCTTCAGGAGGGGCTTTGGGTGGTATTTGAGCCAGAGGAAGATTGTGGGGACAGGCTCCCGCGTGGAAACCAAGTGGTGCTGGCTGCTTTAGGGGTTGGGGTAGTGGCATAGATTCTGGGGCAAGAGCAAAGGTGGCAGTGAAACAGTACGTTGCAAGTCATGTTGCTACAGCCTGACCTGGCCATCACTGGCTGTTAACACCCAATGAGAGCTGTGTCTATTGTCTTTGTGGTGACAGAAGCAGCTCCACACCCTGCTTCCTGGGAATAGTGCTCGTGTCATCCCAGCTAGAACTGTTTTGGAGGCTGTTTTCTGCGGGCACTAGCAAGTTAAATGCTTCCCTCTATCAAGCTGTGTTTATCACAGGCTTCTACAATTTGCAAAGCATGCAGAAGCCCCTTGATTGTTTTTTAAACATTACAAAAAGTGTCAACTTAGGCTGTGCTAAATAAATAAATAGACAGGGTTTTTTTCTTCCTTAAATAGTTGACCTTGAAATACATATTTTACATGCCTGCAACTCACACAGGACAAGCTAACCATGCCGCAATCCTTAAGGGCCTGTGCCAGAGCAGTTGTGCCAGGGGTGGGGAGGGCTGTTCATACTTTAGAAGTTTTGTGAAGCTCTGCTACCAAGTAATTACAAAGATTTTTTTCCCCCATTGCCTGGTAGTGATTAAGCGAAGGCCGTGCCTCTGTTTACAGAAGAAGAGGGGAAAGAAGAGATGGTTTTAGAAGTCTGGGGAATTTTTAAAGAGATGGTGTGGTGGTGTTCTTACCTTCCAAGTACTCAAGGTTTTGGTTTCTTTGGGGGTCAGCCAGTACAATGGTATTCATACAGCAACAGATTTGTCCCTAGCAAGGAGCAGGGCTGATTTCCTTGTCTGGGGCTCCAGGTAAACACATTATGGTATGTGAACCTCTCCACTACCTGCACTGGAGCCAGGCACTGATAGCTGTGTGCGGGACAGGTACAGCTCTTGGCACAGTTCCTCTTGATGGGTATAGGACTGGGCAAAGAACAGATTGATGGAAAATGCTGCAGCTGCTTCCTCCCTGTGAGGGATAAAGCTGAAGGTAGATGCTGCTCCACTCGGCAGTCTTATGGCTAGAAAGCGGGGACAGATGAGGAAGGGGCGAGCAAGGACATGGCGATACTAATTTGACTAGGCTGTGACTTAGCAGAAGGAGGTGGTTTTCCCACTGCAGTGACTACCTTTGAAGACTCAAATAACCACTTGCTGGTGAACTAATTCCACTCCAGCTCTGCAGCTCCCTGGGCAGAAGAGGGTCACGGTTTCCCAGCTGGTTGTCTCCACGCTAGCAGCCCCCTGCACACACATGCTGCAACTATGCCAAGAGCCTGACTTAAGCAAATAAATGCAGGTAACCAGGCACAGCAGGTGAAAGAAAGTAGCAGTGCAGCAGCCAATCTACTCCTTCTCCCCTCTCTCCAACGCTGTTCCTCTACCTGCTTCTCACAGGGCGGGGCTGGTGGGTGCTTAGAGCATGCAGACAGAAGTGGAAATGATGAGGCAACAACCAGGCACTGGCGAATGACTGGTACCCAGGTGCTTTTCCGGGACAGCCTGAAAAATGCATTCACCATCTCATTAAACCGCTGCAATGCAGAATCTGAAGGGGCTTGTCTTCCAACGCCATAGGTAAATCTGAATGTGTATCTCTAATCTCTCTAGCATTGAAATCATGCTTGATTTAAGCAGCTATTATTTGAGTAGCAGCAGTATTCCAGACGCAGTCTTTGCCAAGACCTAGATTGGCCAAAGCATCTCTATTACAGTAATGCTGGTAATGATGGCTGGCGATAACACCTCTACAAATGATGCACACTCAACCCTTCAGTTGTGATGCTGGCTAGCCAAGCCCAAAGGGTGAATGCTGAGTGTCTCATCAATTGTCACATGGTCACATTCCTTCCTTCAAGAAAGGCAAAATAATATCTGAGTCTGACTGACTGTGGCAAATTGCAGAGGCAGCAGCCAGAGCTTGCCCCCAGTGGCCAGGATCTGCTGGCTGTGGGGTGGAAGGCAGAGGGAGCAGGGGCCCCAGCCCCAGGCTATCAGCAGTGTTCCAGCAGCAGTGGACGAGTCCCATGGCCCAGCTTCATGAAAATATGTGAGTGTGCATTGGCCCCAAGAAAGCTCCAGTAGGGGCTGTGCTGCTCTCAGAGGCTGCCGTTCTAGTTGTCCCCTTCGTACATGCCTCTGCTTTTTGCCAGCGTTATCATCTGCTAGGTGTTCTGGCAGTGTCTCACCCTTAGGGAAAGAAAGGGACGAACAAGCTGTGAGAGAAAACCCATGGAATTCCAGAGCCCATGCAGTGGTGCAGCTGCCTGAGAGCATCCTGTTCTTTGCCCCACAGGGGCTGCACTGACCCCCTACATCCCTGACCTCCTGCACTAACAGTGTGCTTGCACAAACAGGGCAGTCATTGCAGTTGGTGGCTGCTGGGTCAGTACTCACCTTTCTCTGTTGAAAACAATGAAGTCCCGCTGGAGCATCTCCAGGTGCTTTTGAAGATGGCAGGCCTTTCACATTCAAACAGAAAAATGAAGAGTTAGTGAATAAATTCACAGTTGACAGAGGTTACAAGGTGATACAGAGACACCTTTAGGTATAGAGGCTCTTTAGAACTGCAGAGGGAGAACAGCATTAAGACTGCTCTCATACACAAGCAGTCTATATACACGCTGACTTCCACCAAAGGGAAGATGTAGAAGAGGCTTGGGAAAAAGGGAAAAAAAAAAAAATGCTCTTTTAAAACAGTTTGCCGTGGTCTTGCTAGATGGCAAAGAGCTCTCTTGGAAAATGAGAGAATTCCTTACCCATGTGCTCTCACCTGGGAGGAATTGCTTTTGCTGGTGTCTTTCTCCTTCTTAGCCAAGCGCTTTTTCTTCTTGTGAAGAGGTTTGGATTCTAGGATCATTTCTTCCAGTTCAAAGGTTGGGTCACAGTTCAGTCTGCCTTTCTGGAGAGGTCAGAGAGGTGGCCTTAAGTGATCAGAGCCTGTCTTGAAGAATCTCTCATACATGGGACTGCATCTAGGAGCTGAATTTTGTAAAAAAACAAACTAATCACAACTGCACACACAGCCAGAATGCCTGTGGCGCTCCTGACATATTTTATCTGTTCCCTCAGCCAGGGGCCATTGTCAAGATATGACAATTGCTCTCCATCACTCTTTTTCTGCTCCTGTTTCTGTCCAGCCCTTCGGCTGCTTTGAAGTGATAGCAAGGACCGGGTGTCAGGACAAGGTGGCACAGCAGCCTGCAAAAGTGGTTTTAAAGCAATAAAAATATGGGTGTATGCAAGAGAAAACCACCAGCAGATGTGGGAAAAATACACGGAATTAACTAATATTCAGAGTTTAGCCCAACTTTGGTTTGGCTGAAAAACAATCGGAGTAATGCTGCACGCAACACTTCTCTGATTATTTTCCATAAGGGTTATGTTATTTGTGTGCTGCTTTAATTCCATTAAAAGAGGATCAGCAACACTAATCTACTGCATTTGTTATTTTACTGTGAGGAATGGGCTTGTTAGGAAGAGCCATTCTGGGAAGGAACAATTATCGTAACATGGCGGGTGGTCTCCAGGCTGCTAACGAGCCTGTATTTGCTCACAGGGTTTTGCACGTGAAGAGCTACAGCGAAGCAGGGCTGCTTGGAAGGACAGTTCAGTACAGGACGGCTCACAGGCACTGTTGGTATGGTTCCATCTAGCATGCCACGGGCAGTCTGGCGTGTGTAAGACCAGTCCTGCACCCAGAAATTCTGGGAATATTATAAACAGAACAGATCAATTTTAGAGCACCTACACTTTGTAGTTACTCCCACTGCTCTTTATCACACCTATAGGGAAGCGAAATCTTGCCCTCGCCTCCCTGTTCTCTGCCTCTTACAACACCTGATGCTCTTGCAGAAAGTTGCTAGAGCTTCCCTGACCCGGAGCCAGGCTGAGGGCAGGCTGCAGTGGGGAGAGCTTGGCCCACGGAGACCCTGTAAATTCAAGCTGCCTTACCGTGGGAATGAACTCCGGTATTATCCTTTTCTGGAGAACGGCATTCCAGTTCACATCTGACAGATATGGGAAGTCCTGGACATCTTTCAGCTGAGAAAAACGCTTCTCGGGGTTCAGCTCAAGCAACTACAGCAAGCGTTAAATGGAAGAGGTGAGAAAACAAGACCCAGAGATGTGAAATTGCAGATTAGTTCCGCATAGAGTGGCCTGTGGCAGTCACAGTAGATAAGGGCTGAGGCACGGACAAGACCCTCAGGCTTCTGAGGGTGCACTGATTTTGGAAAAGGGGCCAATTTTGCTGGAGCTGAGGACCCAGTGAAGGACCTGCCGAGGGCTGGGGTGATGGTCCAGTTACAGAGACCTCAGGGACCGTACTCCAGGACAGCTCTGCCCATCAGCAGGAACCAGCGTGATGGCAAGGCAGGGTGCCAGCTTGGGTTGGACCACAGGGGCAGCCGTGCACCATCCTGCGACAAGAAATAGTGTTGGGGACACTATGGCCACTGTCTCTGTTGCTGGGGCAAGGGGGCACGCCAGGGTGTCCCCACTGAGCACAGCGCCAAGGTCCACACCAGTCACTGTCCCTTCAGGTTGTGTGCTTCACTGAGCAGGGCACAGGACATACAGCACCGGTGACACAACACTGATGTTGGCACTTCAAGCAGGAGTACCTCTGCAGCTAATATCCCTGTGGTACTTCTAGGCTTAATGAAATATTAGCTCCATTTAATTTTGAGGAAAAAGAGATATTCTTCAATTTTCCTCTTAGAAAATATGCCATGATTCTGTCTCAGCACAGAACTGAGATCTCATTTGCATTAAAAAGTCTGAGTGTGTTTCATTTGAGAGAACAAAATATTTCTACACAACATTTGGAACAAAAAATAGATGAAAGCTACATTAAGTACTACTTTATTGCCTGCATTTCTTCAAAAATTCAAAAACTATGTACATACTTCCCAAAACTTGCAGGTAGTGCAGCTGGGCAGGGTTCAATTTTGAAGCTTTGCTGCCACTGTATGCAAATGGTGTCTGACACTGTCAGGCAACCGTTTTGTTTATTCAAACACGATTTCAGCTTCAAAATGATTCCAGTAACGATTTTGAAGCAATTTTCACAGTGGCTAATAAACCTCATGGCATCAAAGGATTTCAATAGCATCAGCACTTCTTACAAATCTTTTCATTACTGGGAAAAATGCTTTTAAAAAATTAAAAAAAAACAACATTTTTTTTGCCAAAGTTATTGACTCATATGAATGTCTACTGCTAAGTTATGTCCTTCCAGAGAGACAAAGTTACAGGAGAAACTGAAAGAAAAACCTGCCCGTGTCCTTGGAAGAGCTGCATTAGCAGCAGCTACACCTGCCAGCACAAATTTCAACCCATTGCTTGAGGACTCAGAGTGGGTGGCTGGTCCTTGCACCAGTGCAGCTACAACATTTCAAGCCAGATATTTACCATATGGTGCCACCTGAAGGTCACGAACACTGGGCCAGGACACAATTTGCAGTGAATGCCCAGAATTCACTGCAAAGGCCACCGAGTACACTGGGGGCACTTATTTCTGCAGGCACCCCATACAATACATCCCAGCCACAAAGCCACCCACTCCCGCAGCTCCCTCACCTTCTTGATGAGCGATACCATCTCTGTGGACCACGCAGCAGGGTACATCACTGTTGCTGTCCTGAACACGTGTGCGATTTCATTTGTGGAAGTGTTGGAGCGAATGTGATACGGCCTCTGTGAAAAGTGCCACAAGGAAAGCATTCTCATTCATCTGTTTTTTCCGACTCTTAGGGGGGAAATCTTTTCAGTGCAAAGCAGCCTCAAACAAAGTCTTTTGTACACTCCCGGAGTCTCTGTTGAGAACTTTTCCCTGTGTGATCCTAGCTCAGTGGAAACAAAATAATGTCAGCTAGAAAAACAACAATAACGAGACACTTTAACAGCATGAGAGTTTAAACACCTAACAGTATTTCCACTCCTATCTTTGGAAACGGTGCCATCAAGTTACAAGTCAATGTAACAACCAGTCCTGCAATTCATTTAATCTTACAAATTGAAAACTCAAGTATTATATTAACATGCTTAAGGGGGCACATGTCTCCAGTCATCTAACAGGTCAAGCAACCATGTCCCTGTAATGTGTACTAATTTGATCACTCACAATTTGAAATACTCAAATTCATCTGAAAAATCTATTCTTTATGATATACCCATCAGATCATTTTTTAGGTGTTCTACAAGCCTTGACAATAAAGTTTATTAATAACGTATTTTGCATACTTGTACTGAAAGAAGTTGTTTTCTAGCTTCACAAGATTTTGCTTAGAAGAACATGATTTAAATAATTTTGCCCCACTTTTTTACACAACACTTCCAAAACATTAATCTGTTCGTCTGTCTGCAAGGCCCCCAGCCTTACCTGGGTTTGCACAGAACATGGATGTGGCAGGGACTGTGCTTTATTAATAACGGACACATTGCAGTTTGCTCAAGTGCTCAGTTTTACTACAACAGCAATGAGATTTTTTTTCAAGTTTTCTTTTTTCCCCTGCAGGATTGGAGCTCAAAGCAACTTGAGCTGCAGACCAAACCTCAGAAGCTGGCACTCATCTGCCTCACCCATCTTACACCAACCCAGTGGCCCCTGGGCGTGGTGGGGAGCAGTCACGAAGTACTATTCTGTACTGCAACAATTCCTCTGAGCTCTTTGCGGAGATCACAAGAACCCTGGTGAAGACGTGGTTTCTGATTCCAGTGCTGTTAATAATCCTTAAAGCCTTGAATTTGGCCCAGCCCCTTCATCCCTGTTACTCAGCATTAACCTTTCCAACAGAGGGTTTAAGGAAACAGACCGACAGATGGGGGCACGAGCAGCGTGCACAGTACCCGGGTCCTGAGCAGCTCGTAGGCAGTGATTCCCAGTGACCACCAGTCCACAGCAAAGGAATAGCCAGTGGGTTTTGTGGAGCTAAACATTTCTGGTGCTGCAAAATACAGAAAAAGCAAAGTATGTGATGCTGTAATCTCGAGTGGAAATCAGCAACTTGGAACACTTGCTCCGTGCCACAGAGAGCACCCCCGCTGTCCTGCCTGGGGCGCAAACCAGTATATTACTCCTCACCACGCCTTTGATAGTTTCTGCTCTTTTATTCAAAGCAGTTGCACCTGGCTGGCAGTTTGGCCGTTTAGCAGAAAACTGCTGCAGTGCACATGGATCAGAACCCATGGGTTTCCATGCAGCAGTTCAGGTTTTGGTCTTTGTCAGGGTTCTCAACTGCTCTCTCAGCCTCACAAAGCAGAACCATCCCACCTTGAGGATGCTCCCGCCCGGGTGTGCAGACCCCCCCACCTACCCCAACACGCTGTGCTGTCACTGTGTGAGCTCCTGCAGCTGCACCACAGGACCTGTAGCCTCTGTCCTGCCTGGCACCGAGTGCTAGCTCAGCGTGAGCCAGCCCTGATCCAGCTCCCAGCACGCCAGCTTAGCCCAGATACTAGGAGCCCAGATACTTGCAGCCTGGGCCCTGCTGACTGGATGTGGGTAATTAGTGTGCCATGAAGCATTTCCTGCTGTGCTCAAACCCAAACAGGCCTTCCAGCCCCTCTGCTGAAGTGTGACTGCAACAATTGCTCCCTCAGCATTAAGAATTTAATTGGTGAATGTGTGTAAATGATGGGATGGCCTTAAGAAACAGATATGCTGTCACCCTTGTAACTGCAACGTGTGATGTGAATTACAGAACACTTTACATTGTGTCTAAAAGATTCACTAGACCCAGTCAATTGCCTACATTGTGCAACCATCCTTGCGCAGAGCCCTTGCAGCACTGCTGTGCTCCTGCGGCACCCGAGAGCCCCTTCGTCCCTCCACGTGGCTCTCTCAGTGCTTCTCTATCCACAAAGCCCCAAAAGAATAAACTCCTTTTGCTGACACAGGAGTTGTCCGTTATCCCACAGAATGTGGGTTGGAATAAAGACTGATCCTAATTCACTGAATCTAGGCACAAAATTGGCCTGAGTCTCTCCTCACCTGTCCCAGAAAACCTCTCTGCCCTCACCTAGTGCTGGGTAAATATCCCTTTTTGGAAAGCTGTTTCCATCCCACTCACATCTCATTGTTCGTATCTAAAGTACCTCAAACTGGCAGAGCCTACATATGGCCTCACACAGTGAGAGGAAGCAGCTCTTCAGAAACATCAACATGCAGAATCAATGCAGATGCGGGGCCTACTGCACTCTGGGCAAGAAAAAGCAAATTTTAACTGAATGAAGCCAGAGCACCACAGGGGGAGGTCATCAGGCTAATGGGAAGTGGGTGGAGGCACCAAACAAAATTTTCTTAGTGAATAAACTTCCCTGTTGAGTGTAAGAAAAAAAACTGTAGGATTTTTGTGTGAGCTGGGAGGCAAGAATTGCTATAAAAGAAGCAAAACAGGAGGCAAAGCTTTCTTTTAGTGCATGTTTTCCTTTTTAAAAATTACAGAAACGCTTTTGAGTGTTTTTCCTTCAGTTAGGAAAGTGCTGCTCCTGACCTCAAACAAATGCATGTGTTTTGTTGCATACTGGAAATAAAAGAGCTCAAACTTTCATCACAATGCACTTCGGCTGTACCCCACCCCTGCGGTCAAATCAAGCCCATAACACAGCAATTCAAGAGCATGTAAGTGCCATTAGCTCTTACCCATGTACGGCTTTGTGCCAGCAATGGTGGTGACCTGTATTCCTTTAGTTAGCATCGTGGCAATATTGAAATCTGTGATGTGCACATGCCCTAAAAGAAAGAGGTTAATGTGTAACTTGATTTGCTTTAGTTTTACATCAGAAACAGCTTTGAATAAGAAACTTACAAGCATAATATTCCATGGAAGGGAGTTTCTAGGAAAAAAAGTCCTGGTGGGAGAACTGCTAGAAAGTATCTCAGCCTGCAGGCTGGTACAGATGTGTCTTGTTAGATCAAATATCCCCTTACTTACCTTCTGAGAAGCAAAAAATGGAGTTCTCCAAGAAGTCCCTTAATAATGATTGTTCTGAGTCTCTCTAAGTGTGGGGGGAAGAGAACTGAACTTTTCTCACAGAAAAAAATCCACATCATCTATTCATTCCCTTACTGGGAAAGCAGGATTGTAGCATCATTTGGAAAAGCCCATTTCAAATCCACCAGTGTTGGTGTCAGCATTGTAACCGATTGCCACATAACTACCACCTTACCAAAGCCAAGCCTTTAAGAATCAGTTCACGCCATTTACACAGCCCAGTGTCCTCATGGGCAGAACCAGACTCCTTGGCAGCATTCCACACTGGAGGATGCTCGGGAGGACTTGCAGCCAGAGACAGGTCCCTGCTGGGCTGAGGCCTCGTGGGCTGGTGGAGCAGAAGGTGCATCAGCCTGCGTGCAGCCATGGGAAGAACCGCAAATGTGCAAGGGGATGCAGCAGCAGGACATCCCATGGGACCGATACAACATACCTGCACTGGCTTCTTCAGAGCTGCCCAAAACCTGAGGCTACCGCAGAGCGTGGCAGTCCACTCCTCACTTTCCATGTGAAGTGTGTGAGCAACTTATGCCTCTAAAGAACAATTTAGCCTTTCCAAAGCTAAGCTGAAGACACAAGTTGAACATTGCCCGTTCCGTAGGAGCTGGCTGAAGCAAGCATCGCCTCTCTTGAAAAGACAAATATGACATCCTGCAAGATGAAATTTATCCACACCCCTTGATGCAGTCATGCTGCTTCCCACCTCTGTAACTATGGCTCCTGACGCAAGTCAGCTTATTTCAGTGGTATTTGCTTTTAAAGATGATTTCCAGTGTTTACAAGCACACTTAGCACTGGCTTTGTAGCTACTCGCCCTTTGTGTTCCCAGCTACCAAGCACCTCTCTCCAGTTTCCTTCTCAGAGAGAGGATGATGGAGGAAAACATCACTGACAGCAAGCAAAATAGCCTTGCACAAGAAATTCAAACACCATGAAAAGCCCCTCAGGGGGCAGGAATGGTGTCTGCCGTCACTGCTACAGTACCTGCCTGCAAACTGAAAAGGAAATAAAACGGTTAGGTGCAATTTGCAGGGATGAGAAAGGAAATGTTTCCACCTAGCTCCTGCTTGCTCTTTCTGCTGCACTTTTTGTTTTGCACGCACTTAAATTATTGCTCCTTATTCACTAACCTCCTATCAGTGAACAGACTGGTCACGTACAGTAGTACAGGTATTCAAGACAAGGCTGGCCTCACTGAAGTGAATTTCTTTGAAACCTGTGGGTTAGTTCAGTCCAATTCCTCTGGTTAAATGCAAGCAGTCTGCTCTTCTTCCTGATCTCATGCATCTTCTATGGCACTGAACCTGTTTAATCCTGACAGAGCTGGGCTCATTATCAGATGTTTTGTACATTGTGTTTTGCACATTGTGTTTTGCAGACTCATCACCTCCCTCTGCAATAACAGAGTGGCTGAACTGCTGTTGTTTCCTCCAGCCACAGGGATCAAATCAGAGTGGCTTTCTACTGATGGAGATGCTGTGACAATACTTCCCTCAACCATCAGCTTGTCTTGTCTGGATCCTATGAAGCATTTAAGTAAATCTCTACAATTATGTCTATTTATCTGTTACATGAGAACAGTGACACACGTCTGCATGCTGCAGGTGTATGATCTAGCTGGCATAATTTGGGGAAGGAAAACAGAATTTGTCATTTCACCTAAAACCATTGTCTCACAGCCACATTCCTGCCTGCATCTCTGCACCAACATGCACAGCACACAGAGCACAACAGCGTCTTGCCCACCCCCCATAGTAGCCATGGTCAGTGTGCAGAATGAACCCTGGATTGTTCCGTGTTTGGGCAGTGAGTTTCCAGGAATGAGGGTCACCTGTGTGTCCTGCTCCATATGCCTGCTCCCTCAGCCGCTCCTCGTAAGACTTGTTCTCCAGACCCCTCATCTTCCACCTCTGTGTCAGCATCTGGTGAGGACGAATAAATCCTCCAGTGCCTCCCCGTGAAATTGTCATCCAGCTTTTCACCATTTCCCTATTGCCCCATCACAGTGGCTCCAGCAGGGAAAGGGCAGGTATGACTCAGCAGGGCAGTGACCTGGGAACAGCCCCATCCCAGGGGACGCGCCTCTGCAGCTCTGGGCTGCCAGTCCCACCAAGATGCACGTTTCCTTATGGAAGTTTGTCAGGTTCGAGTTTGAGAGAATAAAGGAAAACTTGAGGTCCCTCTGGTGAGCCATGAGCCTTTCTGGAAGACTGCGAGCAAGGTTCAGACCTCGCTTCTCACAGGGTACCCAATTGAGCTGTCGAGAGCACGTGTCCCTCCTTGCTGCTCACGGTGCTGTACAAAGGCAGCCAGGCCCTCTCTGCCTCAGGTTGCCCAGCAAAGGACAGCGTCAAATCCCTGGGGAGTGCTTGAGAGAAAACAACGACATACAACTGTCTTGTCTGGATATGTCCTCTGCGTCCTTGCACTGTTTTGCCTTTCATCTTTAGCTCTCATTTCACTTTGTGGAGAGCTGTTTTCATAAATATGAATCATAAAGACTTATTAAGAATTTGATATTCTGAGCACAAATGTGCCTTTCTCTGGATGCATCTTTTAAACAATTCACTTCAAATAAATCACAAGTTTTATAACCTAGCCCACCCGGGAAATCACCAAATCAAGTCAATGAGGCAGGGAAGCAGGGTCTGCATGGTAGGACCAGACTGCACAGTGGCAGCAGCGTTACAGAGTGGGGTGGACTGGGCGACCAGGGATGGCAGCCACTGGTAACCAAGATGGAAGCGCTGGGCCTTGCTGCTGAGCTTTAGGGTCGAATTTTAAGGCTCACGGTTTCCTGATTGCTCAGCATCTCTAAGCACAGCCAGATTCAAAACAGCACAGCTAGAGCTGTACTCTGGGCAGCATGCCCTTCCCAAATCTCATCCTGAGCTTGGTACTTTTGGATCAAGCCTTTGGCTCTGCATTAAGGCAAAGAATTTTATTGTATTCAGCACCTCTGTTACTATAATTCCTTCACCCTTCCAGAGCAACTTTTGTGCAAAACATATAAGGCTTCTCCAGATTCAACTAAGCTAATATTTTAAAGAGCATTAAACTAGCGACATTAGGAGCTGTAGGGTATGGAGGTCCTCGGACAGACCGTGCTGTGACTTTCTTAGCTGAGATGAGGGAGCAAAGGGGCTGTGCATGCAGTACCTGCTTGGCATGAGCTCACTCATTTTAGCACTGCCCTCAAGAACCTTTCGGCAGTGGTGCAAGAAATAATACTAAGCAAAGCCATGACCAGGCTCTCGCAAAATACCTCTCAGTTTTATTAGAGATAAAAAACTGAGCTTTTCTTCAATTTTATTAGACAAATGACCTGGTCAAAAACTCTGATGAATTAGTCGCAGTTCCTGGAAACTGCCATCTGTTATGTTCTTTTATTCCCAGGTGAGCTGTACTGTCACTGAGCCAAATCAATAGACTCATCATTAAATCACTTCGTGCTTGGAATGACTGTTGAATGTGGTCATCTGCTGAGGATATTTTCATTGTGGGACCTGATCCCAATCTCTGATGTTGAACAACTGCTATATTTATTGCACAGAAAAATATTTGCCCAATATGCTGCTTTATTTATGGCTCACTATAACTTCTTAGCTGAAATCAATACAATAATACAGAATGTCACTGACCAGGGTGATGGGGCAAATGCATGGGGCGTGTGTCAAGTTCATGACAGTCAGCAGTGGGACAACACATTTCAACATGTGGCACCATGAGGGGCATTTTTACTATCAAAAACCTGAACACAAGATCAGACGATGCGCACAAGGGCTCCCACAGCCTCATCAGTGATGAACACCAGCAACAAGGGCACTGTGGTTTGTAACAGGCATGGGCACCTCTCAACGTGCAAACGTGAAAGGGTGAAGGAATCACAGCTGGAAAGTTCGCCCTTTGGAGAGGAAAGATGAGCCAAAGGGCAAGTCAGAGAGCACGGGGAACCTAAAAGATGAAGGACTGGAATCTCTTTGCTGAATACTTTGCCTCATACTCTCAGGGAACTTGTCTTAACCAAGAACATTATAAAAAAAAAATCAATGTTAGCAAATTGCATATATTTTGTGATCACAGTTGTGAAAGCCTGGAGAAGGGAGAGGAGAGGGAACGAGCAGCTGCAGCTCTGTTCCACAGGGAAGGAGATACCAACAAACAAGGACAGTTTACCAGGCTAAACATGGATAAACCTGCTATCATAATGGTTTCTCTGGGGACAATTAAAAATGGAACTGTGTGTGCACAAATTCTTAGTATGCATGAGCAGACACACTTTTGCTGCCATGGATGAAGAAAAGAAATGCTGTAAGTCATAGAAGGGCACTGAAGTCAAGGATACATCCACAGAAAACAACAGCTTGCTGCAGAGGTTTCAGAGTTAAAATATCATAGCCAGCAGAGAATGGGCTCAGAAATCAACCTAAATTGCAGTGTCATTATAGAAGTTTGCAGGTTATGTCCTGCTGAGAGGAAGGCAACTGCAGAGACAGGCAGAGCTTCTTTCTCTGTTTTTCCCCCTCTCGGGGGAACGTTGACCTACATTTCCCTGCCTCTAGTGCTCCAAGCCACCTCCCAGGTGGCTCTGTCAACCCTGTCCCACGGGGTGCAGAGGTTCTTGGTAGACGGAGACAGGTCACCTGAGAGCATCCACTGGTGAGGACAGAGAGAATGTAGCCCCACAGTGGCACCGCACAGCGCTGGCCGGGAGGGAGGCCCAGGGGCCCCAGCAGCTCCCAGAGCAGGGCCATGGCGATCGGTGGGTGCTGGCAGAAGGCAGGGGGGTGGCTGGGTCTCTGCACCCCTCTGCATGTGGGGCAGCAGCAGAAGCACCCAGAGAGACAGGAAAGAGGCTGCTGCACCTAGGGACAGAGGCAGCTCTGCTCACAGCTCCTAAATAAATAATTAGCCAGCACTTTGAAATTAGAGGTCATACGCAGAACAGGTAGAGTCTGGGCTCGGGTGCTGCCAGGCAACCCTAATCACACACAAAAGCCACGGTGATTCCTCAGAAACTTCAGTATCTCTGTTACAGCCTCTGAAGCAACAGCAAATTCAGACACGCCTTTCCCCTGCACTGACTTTTTCTACAGCCTTGCTGTAGCTGCTAATGAAGATTTCTCACAACAAGTCAGTTACAGAGATTTTCAAAAACCAGGAAATAACAAGCTATTTGCCTAATGAATTAACAGCTTATAAATATCAGACAATTATTTACTCTGAGAGCTTTGCCAGGACAAAACAGTGTCTCTAGAGAGCAATGCAAGAACATAGTTCCAGTTTTGCCTGAGAACAAGCCTGAAGAAAAAGTGATAGCAATAACTGCAATATACCCACCCCCAAATCCTCTTTGGAGCTCCTTCCCAATGTCAAATGGCCAAGAGAGAAAGAAAATACTGAATGAAGATTATTTATTCAGCGCTAATTCACTCTGTTTGTGAGCATACATCACACACAGCCTGTAACCAAGTTTTATGCAAGAGCCAAGAAGGTCTTAAAATAAGGTGTGCTAGACAACTGACCACAGGCAGCACAAAATGCATTGTCCCTGCCCACGCCTTCTAGAAACACCATTAGGTCAGGCACTCAGAGTGTGTTGATTAAACACTAAGGCACCCCGAGCTATACTACAGCATCACAGGGTGTCTAGTGCACTAAGGAACACGACGCTGCCACTCAAAAAGCAAAAAAAAACCAGCCAAAGCAGGATAGGATGGTCTGTTCCTAACCCAACTAGGGTGGTGAAAGCAACACAAGATAAGAAAAACAGCACCCACCTCAACCTTAACTGAGATGCCCTGTTTCTGACTGCTTTTATGCATATGCAGAAGTGCAAAGCAACTGGCACTTACCATGCTCGTCCAGCAAAATGTTGTCAGGCTTGATGTCTCTAAGAAAAAAAAGGCAGAGAAGGGGAGACAGCCATTATCCTAGAAAAGTGATGTGAAACAAAGCTGCAAATGCTCTAGGAAAGACCAGTCTCTGGAGGGACACACTTCTAGAGATCTCATGCCCTAGCCAGGCTTCTTTGCTGGGGGGTCTTCAGCTCTGATATTCCTGCAGTTTTATTTAGGCATAACAGAATGACTAACGGAATAACAGAAGCAGAGAAGGTGGCACAGGGCTGTGTCTGTGACAGATGCTGTGGTTTGGAATAGCAGCACCTCGGTAGTCCACCTACAGCTTTAGCTCTTCTTTTTATCTTTTCCTCCTTTCACTTCTTAATCTGTTTCAATATTATATTGAGAGCCGTTCCCCATTTACTCAGTAAAAGTGAAATTATTTTAACACATTTTTTTCTATAGAGACAAATGGGTTCACCACAGGTTTTGTTTCTGAACAGGTGAAAAAAAACCTCGCATCAACAAAATAACAAAGGCTACAGCAAAGCTGCAGGGAACTACTTTCTATTGAAGAGAGAAAACATACACCTGATACACCTCCTGTATCCACCTGGGTGACTTTACAAGCCATTACTTGGTTCTAATGAGCTCATTACACCACTCCCCATTCACCTGCTATCAGCCTCAGTCAGGCACCTGGCAATGTAATGCCCCACAAGACCATCGCGTACACAAGGCAGGCACACCTGCAGGAACCCTGCACCATCCTGATGCTTCCCACCATGTCCAGGGGTTCAAAGGGAAGGAAGGAGCAGGTTTAGGATTTTATCTTTAAAAATGTAGTCACTAAGATAAAGTTTGAATTCACCCAGGTCCCTGCAATCAAGAAAAGACAATAAATCTAATTATTCTGATGTTCCCAATTACAGATGTTGCAGCATAAATGACTCAGCTGAGTCACTTTATCAATCTAACTCTGTGCCACTGGGTTTCAGTGTTAATTAAACAACTTACATTACAGCATTAATTAAATAACTTGTAAATTTTAGACTGCCATATATGTTTTCTAGTACTCAATTCACCTTAAACATGTACAGCTGCTTGAAATACATATGGCAGCCTGAACTTTAGCATCTCCCCCCTATCTTTACAACCACCTCTCTGGGACATCCCAGGAGTTTTGCTGTACTCTTTTGCCTGCCCTCACACTGCAGCCATCACTGGACGCAGTGCAGCCCTGGGCAACCACGAGGGCCACCGACTGCAGGGATGCGGCTCAGAACAGGGACTACGGCCCCCAGGATGCCATGCTCTCTTGGCTGTCACATCTTTCATCACTGCAAGGAGCACTGTCCTTCTCAGACAGGCTCATTCTTACAGCATTGAGTCACAAATAATCTCCATCCCCTTAGTCCAAGGGCTACTAATAAACACTGCTACTAATTGTGATGCATTACTAACAAGGAAGGATTTCTTCCTTGTGCTTCCCTTAGCCCTGTGCCTGACTTGATTTGTTCAGGCCAAGCCAACAGAGTAAGGATTTACCCCTCACTGCCCAGGACAGAAACAGCAGATTCTGCACTTCATAATGTTTAATTCATGCTCATCCATTATTGGGTGCTGGCGAGCAGGTGTCAGATGGAGACAGCCAGCGCAGTGCCCCATCACCACATACCAGCTTCGTGTCCCAGACCACAGCTGTGCCCGCTGGAGCCTGAACAGGGCAGCTGGGCTGGCCTGCCTGCCAAGATAAGATGCATCAGAGCAGAAATCAATGCAGGTATAAAGCAAACCAAGCAGCATGAAAGATGAGCCTCCTGAGAAAGTGGGAGGTATCCCAAAGGAGCTCTGGCTCCTTTTGAAGCACAGAAAATCCTTGCTGGTGCTCTGAGGATTTGCATAACTGCAGAGGACATGCTATGGGCATGACAAGCATCAGCCTTTCTGCCTTCACATCTTAGAAATGGCAGTAAAGTGCTACAGACATGAACAAGCACTAATCTTCATCAGCCCTTCAACAGCGTGTTCCTTCCCTTATCATTTCCATTGTAAGTATTGTACCATGCTTTATTTTTACATCTCACAAGAACGGTCTTCTTGAGCGGTATTTATAAATGGGATAATCTTCCCCCTGCCCTTGTCAGCCCTCCCTGTTCCATCCCCTGTTAGCATCCTGGAGCCCTAAGATGTGCATTGCCTGGCACAGCAGCAGGAAACGCCTGCGTGTCTGTCCATCCAGAGACAAACCCCGACTCCCCACCCAGAGAAAAAAATCTCTGTCTCCTCTGGTATTTGGCCGGTCTTCGAATGTGTGGGAAGAGCTCTAATATCTTTTCACTGGCCATGAAAAATCTTGGTGGCCAAGAAGAAACTCTTGTCATCTCTAGAACGGGATTTAGCCTCATACAGCATTTGTTCCCGTATCTTCTCTTTCAGCATGATACACAGAGGGGAGCAAAATGAAGACACTTCCAAGTGTGACGGCAGGGGAAATCTGAATGCTGATGCCTACCCTCCCTGGACCGGGATGGATATTAACGAGCTACAGATAATCAAACCTATTAGAGACAGCTGTTTGCAGGATTAGCAAACAAATCAAATATGCTATATCATAGCTATTCCAGAGGGAGCAATAACATGCTCCCTGCTGTATATGAAATGCTTCTCTCTGGGAAGCATCGTGTTTTCAATAAAAGCAAACGTATGTGGGAGAATATTTTGTTTAGCTCTTAGGCTTCTATTTGTCCTTTCATGCCAGAGAGGAACAGCCCGCCCCTACTGCAGTCTACAAGTACCAGTCCCTCTGTGAGGTCCCCAGCTGACCTGTGGATGATGTGCCTGCTCTGAAGGTAGTCGAGGGCCAGCACCAGCTCACAGATGAAGAGTTTCACCGTGCCCTCTCGGAACCGCACATTTTGTTGGAGATGGTAACGCAGGTCCCCTCCGAGCAGCAGGTCTACAACCATAAACATATCTTCTTCATCCTGGAATGAGTACCTGAAACGACATAAACATGGTTCAAGGATGATAATATTAAAAAAAGATAGGTTAAAAAGGGACACATGATACCTCTGGGAATACTCATAATTTCTTGGAACTTTTTCACTTGGGAAATAACAATTTCATGACCTTTCCATTGTCGGTTTCCTGCTGCAGTTAACTCCTGCTTCCTGTATCCTCAAAATACTTGAAGTAACAATAATGTAGCTTTAGATCCAGAACAGAGTCAAAGCAGCTTGTGTGAACAACTACCAGTAGTTTTTATGTCTAACTTGTTGCTATCATTGACCTCAAAAATACAGCCATGTCCAAACCTCCCCTCAACTCTAACTCAGCCTGCTGCTGACTTCCCCCTCCCAAGCGCTGTGGAGGGAGATGGACAGGAGGCTGGCAGGCAGGCACAGCTCTCAGGTGTGTTTATCGCAGGATACAAGCAGAGCAATACTTTACCATAAATTAACTAAGAAGGGGTGTTCCAGACCCTGCATAATCTGCAGCTCCTTGAAAACATTTCTCACTTCATTACGCTCCACACACTTTTGCTTATTCATGTATTTCATGGCATACATCTTCTTGGTGTCATTCTTTTGCACGATGCAGACCTACCGGAGCAAATCAAGGGATAAGTCAGATATGATTTGTCAGCAGATTCAGGCACACAAAACTTGGTCATATGAGCCTTCTCCAGTGGCTAGAGCAAAGTCCAGAGTGCCAAGTCCCAGCTCCACCCACTGATGCTGCAGCACTGGACATCACCAGTAAATCCCTCACCTGGTTTTCAGCCAAAGAAGAAATTTTGCTGGGAGGAAGACGAAGAGAGGGAATTTGTCACCACAAAGATAGGAGATAGGGAATCATACACAAGTAAAAAATTTATTTAATACACTAACTGTCTGTTCCTCCCACATCAGTTACGGTTTGGAAGAGTTCTTTCAATCACAGAACTACAGGCTAGAAACTGGGGAGCAGCACCAGAGCTCCTGTGTCTTGATAAGCGTCATTCAGCTCTCAAAGAACCTTGGGCTTCGTTGGAAGGGTATGGGGTTTGAAACTTAACCTCTCTTATACTTCATCAAATCTAGAAAGAAACATTACTCCAATTAAACATTTGGAGTTTGTAAGGGCACAAAAAAAAAAAAAAAAACTAGATTTTCAGGTTTGTTTCTGTTACAATTTATGAGCTTGGGATGAATTTGCAAAGTTTCAGTCAACATTTTTTGGTTTGCCACAAAATAACTCTCTTTGTCTAGAGATCTTTATTGTACCCTGCACACAAGGCACATCCCAATATTGGCATAAGAGTGCCTTTACGGGAAGGGGCAAATGACCTTCCAGAATTCCATCAGTGTATACAAGCACAGAATTCTGTAACAGCTTAAAAATAAAAACAACCTATGACTAAAACCTGACGCTTGATAAAAAACGACGTGTCTCACGGAGAAACAGCCCCTCAAAAAGTCTTCCTGGCTTTTCGCGCTGGTTGTGGTTCCTTATTATAGGTGCATCACAATGTTCAGTATTGCTTCTTTGGGGAAGAAAATCCTTATCTCAGAAAATGCTTATCTAGAAACATCATAAAATTCAGCTCATTGGATTTATTAGTACCTCATTTTAATCTCCTGTAATGTAATTCGTGGCTATGAAATAGACAAGGAATCAGGCTCCAATTCTTCCTTAATTATCAGAAGTAATTAAGGAATGCAGGGGTTTCTTTCTTTGCTCTCGTGTGAGCCTCTAATGCATCCAGGTCTCAGCCAGTTACACTTCCAGCACTTCAAATGGTCATTAGTTCACAAAATACTTACTTTTCCAAAGCTGCCCTTCCCAATAGCTCGCAAAATTTTGAAATGGTCAAAGGTGACTGCAAGAAAGAGCAAACATTCAAATATTAAATGGCTGAGCAATTGTTTGATGATATTATGCTATTTCTACTTTTTCTCCATAAGAAAAGAGCTAAGAAAAACAAGGGGCACTCTAGCAAATTTCTGTTGCTTTTAGAGATTTGGCTGCTGTTTAAAACTTGGGGTTTAACAGGCTGTTTTTTCTTCCCAGCTCAGATACAAAGGCAAGTTCCCTGGGCCAGCCCTTTTCAATGGCAGATCAGGCAAGGAACCATCAAGTGAATGTTTTCACTCTGCCTTGCCTGTTAAATATGAGTCTCATCTAATTCTGGCTGAAACCAAATGCAAAGAAGTTCAGTTCATCAAACATTTACACCATGTGAAGACATAAATGGTAGGCTGGATCTTCTTACCCTCGTGGTATCCTCAACAAGCGCTTGGTAACTGCGCAAACACTGTGACCCCGAGTGAAGCTCCACTGCCACTTACCATCCAGAGCAGCTGCTTCTCCAAAGGAAGCAGAAGATCAGCAGCATTGCAGATCATGAATTGAAACAGGGAGAGAGGAACACGAATATGCATTTCACTTCATCTTCTGGCCTGGGGATGGGGTTGGGAGGTGCACAGAGCAAAGGCAAATGCTTTGTGAGTGCTGCTCTGTAGGACATTGCATATCAAGTGTTTCTGATCAGCCAGTAAGAAGCTGCCTAACACTTCATCTCTGGCAACAAACAGATCCAGAGAAAGAGCAAATCAAATTACCACACAGGAAACAGATTAACTGTGGTGGGTGCAAACCCTGCTGCCAATTGCTGCATGACACACCACTGCAATGATTCCCGAGTTCAGTGCTCTGAACTGCTTCTCCAATGCTGGTGCAGCAGCTGTCAGCTAAGGAGAGCTCACACTTGGGGAACTGCTCCTTAACTAGCCCTGATGTCTGAACCAAACCGCATTGAAACACTTGTTCAAGGCACCAGAAAAAGGACTGTGATAGATTTATAACAACTCATTAGCCTTAATTAGCGTGACCCCTGGAACTGAGTGATACCACCAGCTTAGCAACCAACTCAGGAGGCAGCTGGCAACACTGCTCCCAGTGCCAGTGTCCGGGTCTTGAGGGCAGCTTTGGGTCTCAAACACACATCTTTTGTAACCCCTCCAGTCTCCCAGAGCCTTTGGGCTCTCAGCACAAGCAGTGGGGTGTTCTGCTACTGGACAGGACTCCACAGCACCTCTGGTACTTTGCTACACAAGAGGAAAACCTCAAGACTTCTTTCCCTTTCACCTTCAAGCAAAACAAGAATGAAAACACTTGCAGCACAAGGAAACACGGCTATGCCTGCTCTCATCTCCTGGCAGCAGCCTCGGGCACCGGCAGGTGCCCTTCCAGATGCAGCTCCCGGCTGCCAAACCACAGGCTGGGCTCTGCCACCAAAGCTGGCTTGGGGCTCACTGCGGGCAGCCGAGGGGACCTTTCTGAGTCGCAGGCTCCATGTGGGTGTCTTGCATAACAAATCTTTTGCAGCTGAAAATCCAGAGGTGTTAAGCCGGCAGCCAGATTTTGCATATTAACACACACCCTGTACAACTATTCTCCTTTAATATTAATGTTTTCATTAGCATTTTAAACATGCGTCTAACACCAAGCTGGTCATAAGAAAGCTAAATCACATACTTTTAATTTCAGACTCTCAAACTAGGTACAATCACATTTTAACCTCTCTCTGCTTTAGCTTTCCTGCTGATTTTCACAGTGAGCCAGCCCAGAGCCTCACTTCGCAGAGTACTGAAGTTTGTGGTGTCCAAATCAGAAACCAAACACATGCTCTTCATCCTGAAACTACATTTACAGATTTGTCAAGCCTCATTTCACTGCCTGATTCCATCTAAAACAACTGAAAAGCCAGAGCAATTGTCCTTCAGAGAGAAAATTCACGTGATATGCCAACTCAGACAAATCACTTTTAAGAGATGCCAAGGAAGATAATATAATCCCTGTAAAGGCCAAACTGAAGCATAAGCATGAAAAACCATTTCAAAAGCAGGGATTGTATTTCTAAACCCAGGTTTAAGGAGTAGTATTTAGATTAAAAATGCAGAACTAACTAGCCGTGAAAAACGTCCTCATCAGAGAGAAGTGAGCCCTACCAAAGCCCCAGACTCCACCTGCCAAGTTGAAATCAATGTTGAAATTCGGAGGAATTGGGTCCTCCCATCCCTGTTGCCCACCTAGCACACCACCACACAGTCTGGTATGACTCATCTGCTTTTCGTCACTGTAATTTCCCCCATTTTCATTATATTTCCTCCCTTCTCTGCTCTGCAGACTCGGGAAAACAAGTGCTATCATAGGGCCAGGAACAATAACGCAAGTCACTCCACTTCAGGAAGCTGAACTCAGCACAGATCCAGGCAGAGGAACAAAGACATGTCCAAAGCTTTTCTGAGACCCGGGGCAATTTACAGACAGAAGAGCTGATGGTGGATGAGAGAGAACACAGGTGAAGGATTGCAGAACGGTGTATTTCCATCTCAGCCAGCCATTTTCCTCACCTACCATCTATCTCTGCTTTATCTTCCAACAAATTTGGCCAGCTGGGAAGAATATCTGCCTGCCATCCTCCAGGATGCTTTCTACACCCATTAGCCCAGAAGCAGCACAAACAAAATCTGGCTCTAAACATGGCTTTATCCTGCCTGCAACAGGAGAGGAGATCACCTTGCAGCACTGAACCTTCTGTCTGGTTATTACATTTTATTTTCATCTCACTAGCTTATTATGCACAACCGTACCTACTCAGAGGAAACACTGAGGAAAAAATAATGCTGTCATCCCCCTTCAGCCAAAAGCAACAAAGCCCCTTTGAGAAGTTCATCTCAAAGAAACAAAGCATGGTGCCACAGGAGACAGACAAATTATAGCAAGACCGATCTGGAAGAATATGCAAGAGGCGCTACAACTGCATGTGCGCTTCGATGGACGATGGCAGCCCTGGTGAGCCCCCTGCCCACTCCTGTGCCACCTGTCTCTGTGTGTCCACACTCCCCGGAGCAAACGGCCGAGCCGTGGGAGGGGAATGGAGCCCACGGCTCAACAGAGGCATGGGAAGGTGAAGTATTTTGTCAATGGCTCTTCAGAAAACTACAGCACAATGTAAATCTAGATCTTTTCACCCTCAAGTCAGCTCCTTAAGAATGCTGTTTGGGTAAACGTTACACCTTGTCACAACTGCCTGAGTGTTTCGGAAGACTTTTTTTTTTTTTAATTTTAAACAAACTGAGAGGTAATGAGAGAAATGAAATAACTGAACATTACAGCTCAATTCTCTGAGAGGCAGACCCAATTCCTGGGCACAACAGCAAAACGCATGTTTCCTCCTCGTGCCTCCCCGGCACTGGGTTCCAGTAACGTCCTCAGTGAGCAGCAGCTGGCTATCTAGGATCCTAGTTATCTAGCATAGCATGTATTTTACTTTTATTTCTATGCATTTGTGTCTATCTGCATCTACATTTCATTACTATACCCAGGTGAAAGCCCATTTGGCAGTTAGCAAGTTGAATCATGCAACTGAAAAGATATTTATGGAACAATCTTTTAATGACCATCTATAATCTTGGCAGCACAGTGACGCTGGCCTCCAGTACTGCTCTCAGCAATGCAGTCTCCTTTTCCAGCCAACCAAGTGCTGGTCTCCCAGTGCCAACACATAGAGCTGCTCAGGTGGGCATCATCAAGAATCTCAACCTCTGCTGCGGCTGGCCAGGTGCCTCTCAGTGGCCCTCTCACCAGGCCCCATGCAAGGATGGGAGCACGCATTGCTCAGACCATCTGCCCCCTGCCCCAACTTCATACCAGCCCTCTTTGTGCTGTGATCTCCAGAACAAACGTCACTTGCCTCGAGAACAGGAGCATTTCTCCCCTGCCTTTGAAGCGCCTCACAGTGTCCCAAGAGACATCTCAAAACCAAGCCTCTGGCAACAGTTTCTCTCACAGTGCACGGCTGCAAAGAGTGGAGGCAAAAGGACCACAGGTCGGCAGGAGACCACGTGGCTGCGGCAGACCTTTCCACACTTTGGTTTAAGCAAGACACCCCGGTGTTGGCAGCACCAGCAAGGGAGCTTACAGCAACTCTGAGTCACAGTCTCTGAACTTTGCAGTCTCAGACAACAACAAGGAGAGACTCTTACCATCTTCACTTTCATTGAAGGGTGGCGATTTGCTGGAGGTATTTGCTCCCATGGCACATTCAGTCCCGGCTCAGCTCTCTGCACGTCTCTCTGCTGTGTTACCACCCTTGGAGCTGGTGCCTCCAGGATGGAGTCACCTGCAGGCAATGTCCTGCTGGTGCATCCTGGAGAAGGCAGAAAACAAAAAATTGTCATTGTTCAGGATGAACACACCACACCAGCACCTCTTTTCAAGCACCAAAACCTTCTCTCCAGAGGAAAAAAACACTTTCAGCTGTAACGGCCACAAATCAAGTTCGCATACCGATGCTTCTACACTACAGGGCTCTTATTGATGGCAACCAAGGTCACTTGCTCAAGGAAATTTTCTTGTGTAGGAGTCTGTAGCTGAATTTATTTAGGAAAATACATCAATACATAAAAGCTATGAGAAAGGAGCTCAGGCATTCCTCGAAGTTAAGGTTGTCTGAGTAATAATCACTAGGTTTGGTAACTTTATAAAGTGCACCCAGGGTAGAGTACAGATACAACTTTTCCTGCTTCACACTGCAAAGTCGTGAAATGATTAAAATCGTTACTTTCCCTTGGGCCAAGACCACTCATGCCTCCGCATTAACTTCATGCTCAGTCGCACCACTCATCATCCCATGAGCAGTGTGGCAGCAGCTCCATTCGCCAGCGGTTCTGGGCTCTCCTCGGCCGCTCCAGCAGCCCCAGCAGGAATTTTACAGGGGGGAAGCAGCTGCTTGGGGATGCCCAGGCTCCCTCCAGAGCCGGCGGCACCTGCACGCTGCCTGGCGCATTCCATCCTCAACAGGCAAGTGTGGAGCCAAAGCAAGGCCGAGGAAGAGTAACCACCGGAACGCAGGGTTTGCACTCTCACTGCAAGCGGCTGAGCTCGAAAACGAGGGAAAGAGCGGAGCAGGAGCAGGGACAGGGTCAGGCGTTTGTACAGGAGGCGAGCAGCCGGTTGCACTGTTAGAATTATCTCTGACGGGCGAGTTCCGAGCCTCCTGGGTCGAGGACCGCTGGCTCGGCCCATCGCCGCAGCGATGCTTCGCGCCGGGCCGCTGCTGTCCCGCGGCATTCCGACATTATCCCATCGCTTCTGTCCCCGAGGAACTCGAATCACCCCAAACTGTTCCCCAGCCGCAGCTCGAAGGACGAGCTGGCGCGGCCGGTGCCGCTCGCGGGGCTCACCACGCCGGAGCCCGCCCCCTGCCCGGGGCCAAGCGCCGCCGCGAAGGGCTCGTCCCGGGGGGCCGCCACCCTGGACGGGGACGGGGGGCACCTACCGGGGGCCGGAGCCGCCGGTTACGGGCGGAAACAACCTGCGGCGGCCGGGAGAGAGGAGACCGCGAGCAGGAGGAGCCCGGGAGCCGCAGGGGTTCGGGAGCCGAGCAGCCGGCGGAGCCAGAGGAGCAGGAGCAGCCGGAGGGGCTCGGGAGCGGGAGAGGTCCAGGATCCGGAGCCGCCCGGGATGCGGAGGGGTTCGGGAACGGAAGGAGTTCAGGAGCCGGAGCCGCCCGGGAGTCCAGCAGCCGGAGGGGTTCCACAGCAGGAGCCGCCCGGGATCCGAGGGTCGCCGCTCCGACTCCTCCTGCCGGCGCCTGCCCTGGCCGCGCGGGCGGAGCCGCCGGGGGCCGCGCCCCGCCCCGCGGCAGCCCCGCTCCGGGCGGCGGCTGCTCCCGCACCGGGGCGGCTCCGCTTGCGGTCCCGGGCGGGTTGGTTCCCGCTGTCAGTCGTGCCGTCCGCCCCGCGGTGCGGGCTCAGCTCAGCCCCGAGCTCCCTCCCCGCAGTGAGGCACCCCCTGCGGCACCAGCTCCAGCCTCCGCCGTCTGGACACGATCCCCCTTGAAAGGATCCTGTAAAAAGGCAGACACCCCATTTCCCATCCTTTTGTCCTTATTCTTTGGACACTAGCTTATCCTCTTTGGCGCAGGCTCAGGCTCCCGGGGCCCCTGTGGCGAGCAGTCATTGCCCCAGGGCAGCCAGAACTCAAGAGTAATTATCCAGTTTAGAGTCACAGAATCCAAGAATGCTTTGGGTTGGAAGGGACTTTTACAGGTCCTCCAGTCCCACTCCCCTGCAGGAGCAGGGACAGCTTCAACCAGGTCAGGTTGCTCAGAGCCCCGTCCAACCAGACTTTGAACGTTTCCACAGATATGGCCTCTGTTGCTTCTCTAGGCAGCCTGGGCCAGTGCCTCACTGCCCTCAGTGTACACGATTTATTTCTTCTATTCAGTCTAAATCTGTCCTCTCTTAGTTTAAAACCATTACTCTGTTTAGCCATGTTCACATATTGCCACTGCTAGGAAGTAGGAAAATGCTGCTCGGCGCAGGGCAAGCTAAAAGCTGGTGTGGGATTAATTTTCTGTGGCAAACAAGGTTTCTCATCTCCCTCAGCTGGGGCTTTGCTTAGTCTGCAATAAAAAGAGGGCAACCTTTACAGAGAAGAAAATCAGTAAAACTTTCCCCCCAGTTTCCTCGAGGAATGGAGCTCTCCTACTCTGTAAACTCAGAAATAGGAAGCATGTCCCAAGTAGAGGAATTTTTTAGTGGGAATAGAAAAGGAGACTTTGTTCCAAAAGCAGAGGTTTACTGAACTCTCTTACCTGTGTGCCATGCTACCAATCCAGTGCACAAACCAGGGGCATTGGATACAGACAGGTTAGGGAATAATGAACTGCGGTTCTCTTTTCTGCTATACACTGGTACTTGCACCCTGCCTTTTGACACCCATTTTCAACTTCAGAATTTAGGGAAAGTGCTGTAAAGACGTTTATTCTTACATGCATTATATTCCATCCAGAAGATTTGCAGCTGAATCCAGAAAACTACCTGCCTGAAAGGAAAATGAAGCTGCCGCCTGGCCTATCTATACCTATGAGCTGCATGTCCAAAATACACTTTAAACTTACGTCACAGCCATTGGTGCAGACTTCCCTGAGCTTTCTTACTCCTAGGTGCAGTGGAGTTCACTGCAAAGAAGAGGTAGGAGCGTGTCTGTACCGAGCGGGCACTCCGGAAGAGGAGGGGGCTCACCTCAGCACCCGTGTGCGACAGACACCCCCAGCTTTCCCTGGCTGATGACACGGGAGAACCATGGTAGATGTCTGGTGCCTTCTAACGGAGAAGAGGCAAGGATGATCTCTGTCCTGCCGGAGGCTCTACAACAAACCTTTCTCTCTCCATGTCCCCTCGGGCGTATTGAAACCCTTCCCTGCCATCCCAACCTCTGCTATGTAAACCCAGGTTGTGCAAAGGTTTGAGGGAGCAAAGCATCTAATCACTTCCACCAAATTAAAAGAAAACACTTTATTCTTTTTTACAATTTTAACTATTCAGCAAACTGTGTTTTTTGTTTCAAGTACCAAACTAATTTTTAGCAATGGCTTACAAAAATAGAGGAGTTCAGCCATATTTACAGTATGTATTTCCCAGAACCATAAGCCCTAAAAGAAGTGGAATTATACTTAGCAGCTCTATCTCAGCTGTAACCCTTTGGTGAACTTTAACATTATGGTATGTCTTCCATGTGTCACACTTTACTATCCATTGCTGACATCTCTTGTGGTTAAAGCAGGCCGACTTTCACACAAGTGCCCAAAGCTTCTACTGAATTATTAGTATTTTGTATGCTTTGCAGGTGGCTGTCTGTTCAAAAGTGTAGACATCGACATGTGTATTTAATCCAGTTTAAAACTGGTGTGTTGAATATTTTAATTTGCTTCGCTTAGGTGAAACTTTCCTTCACTGCACACTGAGAGGTAAAGGGGAAGCAATCAAAGCAGGCTGGATGCTACTAAGCAGAATTTCAGCATCTCAGGTGTCTAAAATGTCAGCTGGATCAGTCCAACAAGGAAGAAAGCCATGGCTAAGGATTCAGTTGCTTCATCTGGATTCCCTGACTGACATACATCCCATTACATTTACATATTGTCATTTAAGTGCTTTCCTCACAAGAAGAACTATAGAAGATCCAAGCCACACTGGGTTTAATCCATGGCTCGCATTAATGAAGGAATCCAGACCCGGGTTAAAGGTGCAAGCAGGAACAAGATAGAAATCAAAGCCGAAAATACAAGTAGTAACAGCGTAGCGGGAACTTGGCAAACGAAAAGAGGATCTGTAGCATTATGCAGGTATTTGAGGATCTGTAGCATTATGCAGGTATTTGAGGATCTGTAGGTAGCAGGGACAGTCTGTAATATTTTAATAGAGGATGTAGTTAATCTTATGTCTGCTTAAAACAGTAAAACTGGAGTGAAGTCAAGGAGATTTGTATCCTTAACTCACCTTAGGGCATTTAAATACTAAAAATCACATCTACAGCAGGAGATCTTAAATGCAAATAAGACACCTCCTGCTTATTGAGTATTTCAGTAAAGTGTAGGCATGTGCACAGGGATCTTTTACTATGAAATCATAAAGAACCAGTGCGAAAAGTTTGAAAAAGTACAGTGATTTTAAAACTGAGAGAAGGGGGTGGTGTTGGTGGTTATGACTTACCCATTTCCCAGACTCCTACAGCCTTTGGCACAGCACAGACAGTGGCGCACTCGGAATATGCGCTGTCAGAGGGCTTGTTCTGAAATGATCTTGAGCATCCTTTCCATGACACAAACGACAGCATCCAGCAGCCCAAGTCAGCAGAGGACTTTAAAACACACCAGCACCTGCAAAGTTTCTTTTAGAGCTGCAGTTTGGAAATCACGCTGAATAATTCCTTGTCGTGGCTGCAGGATGTGAAGTGCTAGGATGCTTCGGCTAGAGGTCACTAGAATGTAAGGCAGAGCGGGATTTCAGAATCTAAAGTTACTCCAGAGGGAGGACATGCTCTACAGAGAAGACTACTGGATAAAAGCTTTTATACATTAACTGAAGCTCCGCACTCTTTCTGTGATACTGCTTCTAGTGAAGAGATTGCAAAATGATAACACTTTGCATAAGCTCAGTTACAGCAGTGAGAACAGATGCACATAGACGTTAATACTGTCTCTTGGTTGGATGATATGTCAGTCGGTGGGTTGGGAAGTAAAAAGCATTCCCGCTTCTGCTCCTTCTAACTAGCACATAACATAACCTCAGGCCCCGAGAAGTGTTCTTGCGTACCTCACCCAGTGCCATCAATATTTACTAGACTGTCATACCCAGCCCTCCCACTGCCACACAGCTTTCATGTCTCGCTTCCTTTCAGGACCAAATGCAGTGCAGTTAGCAGCAGACATCATAAAACTAATAAATATCCATGTGCAGCCTTTTGCCAAGAACATTTGTTTTTTAAAAGAGTTCTTCAAATTCTTAGAATAAAACGACACTTAATTTGCATGCAGGGAAGAGAGAGAGAAGCTGGAAGGCAAGATTTTGTTACACATCAATGTCACAAGAGATGTACTTCATTAGTGAAATCCTGTTCTCATAGTAAGAACTGGTGTTCTGAAAACATTACAAGAATGACAGGTGATGTCTACACCGTCCACAGAGAAGTTGCAGAAGTGGAGTCAGCAACAGAACTTTAAAAACACAACAGCATTCTTTAAATCAATCCTTTCCCACATTTGAAATGGGAGATCAGTTACTGAAGGCCTTTCCCCAGCCTGGTTTCTGTAATTTTGCAGTATTCCTGTCCTAGGACTCAGGAGGTACCAAGGGCCAAGAAACTCTGCTGCTACTCTCAGCATTTCCAGTGCAAAGTGGGGAAAAAATAGTCCCCAATGTAAATGTGAGACCTTCAGTAGTGAGGACAGGAATAAATCCTGTCAAAGGGGGTTAATAGTAATTATTGAGTACAGTAATAACAATACATTGCTAACTATATTAATACTATGATACTGTATTAATGATACTACTGTAATGCACTGTACAGTTCTTTTCATACTCTCGAAACTCCAATTGTCCCTTGCATTTGGCTTGAATCTTCCAATAAAGCTCATTCTGGACATTGTATCTGTTTTATGTATTGAAGGCGATTATATTACTTTTGATGCATATTATATATATTGACCTCTATTAATATACAAAAACTTACCCAGATACATATAAAACCAGACAGAAATGTCACAAAGACATGTGGGCAGCCATGAGATAGCCCGTTAACACAGTCATACCTCCTGCTGTGTGTTCTCTCCCTCTTGCAGGTCAGTAACAGGTTGCAGGCTCCCACAGCAAGACCCTGTGACCCAGTCCAGGATCACACTTGCAGACTGCAAAACGCTCACGTTTTCTGTGCCATGTTTCACCTGTGTGTAATTTGGGTAAGATGGTGTTTCCTGTCCCCGTGGCTCAGTTGTGCAGCTTTCTTTGTGTCTGGAAATTGCTTTCAGGTAAAATGTGTTTTAGGATAAAAGGAAGAACGTTTTCCTTTGAGGCACTCGGTTTTCTTTTGTGCTGCAGTGAAAACTGCATTCCAGAAAGGGAAATTCTACTAAGCTGTCAGGAAAATGAAGAGCAGCAGTAGGTAAAATTCTGATTTCTCTCAGAGAGGCTTAATGCAGAGTGTTGCTACAGCAGCAAGCACAGCTGAGAGAGATACAGCTTAACAATATGCCTTGTGATAGAAACACCTGTAGGATTCTCTTAGAGCAACTGCAGGGCGCTTCTCATTCCAGACAGATTTTGACTGTTACGTTACCATGTCCTGTAAAGCAGCTTCATTCTGCTTGGGTTTATTGGCAAGTGGTTTACTACTGCACTGACCACAAATGGGGGAAAAACTGTGTTGTGGTAGGATAAGGAGTTCTGTTCTCCTTTGCCTCTCTCTTTAACAGTGCTGGAAATGTCTGGGGGCATTAGTATTCTGATGAAGAATTCTGATGAGAGAGGCTGTGACAAAGACTGTGACTACAGGGCCTCCTGACTTCTTCCGTGGTGCTGCCAGTGATGTAGAGGGGACTGACTCCAATTGCACTGTGTTGGAAATAGCCCTGCTATGGTACGGAGCAAACCAACAGATGGGCGATTCATGATGTGGGTGTAATGCTTTTAGCTTTGCAGCTTTGGCTTTGCACTTTGTAAGGAAGAATGATAACAGGTGAGCAAATATGTATCTTCACGCAGGGACTGGGGATATTTGTGAGCCCATTTGAATGTGCATGTGTGTGTCTGTATACAAAAGGACAAGCCATATACAAATGCGCTCCTATCTTATTTTCTTTCTGCATGTTTCCCTGGCAGGATTTGAAAACTTCATGCAGGGTGTGCTGTGGTGCTTCAGCCAAGTAAAAGGAACTGTAGATATTGACGTGACGGAAGGTATGCTTGTTTTTCCTTTTGTTGCTGTGATCAAAAAGAACTTGTTTTACATCTCACCCGGTTGGTGTGCAGGGGGGCTGTTGTGTCGCTGTAAACCGCTGGCGAAGAGTGAAGTTATGTTCTCTTTGTTTCTGCCTTCATTATGTACTTGTTTGAAAGAGGTGGGTCTCTAAAATTAGCTACTGATCCAGAAAATTCATTTGAAAGTGTTATGGCTTAATCATATCAATAGTCTTTGGGTTTCAGCTGATATTTACAGATTTTTTTTCAGGGAATTATGAGACAGTGACTCCCACTATAACATCCTTTACTGGAATCAGCTGAGTTCTGTTTCTGAGCAGCACAAATATAACTTGACGCTCTTTCTTGTATCTCAAGTTAGAATAACTTGCAGTGCATACAATTCTACAGATGCATACCTGTGTGGGAGGGATCCATATGAGCAGCTGGGGGGTTTAGGAGCACAAGGCATGCCCTTTCATACTTACTAGCTTTCAGAGTGATATGTGCTCCTCCTGTGATTTTTTTTCTTGGAGTAACCTAGAGTCACAGAACAGTCAAGGCTGACAGATCAGGCTTGAAGTCTGTGTTCAGTGAAACCGATAACAAAAAGGTGGTCACATTGGTCTGTTGAATTTGGTCAACAGGTACAAACAGCCTCACCATGACTGAACAGAAAGCTCAGGGAAGTATTTTAGGTATGCGACTGGGCTTTTGGTTGTGACACTGGTTTTCTGTTTGTAAGCAAATATGTGTCTGTGGATACAGGTGCACGTACATATGAATTGCATGTCATAAATGTGCTCATATCACAGAGGCATCACTTTCATCAGAAGTTTATCCTGTTCATAACTTGCTGGTTTTATGTTGTCTTTGTGGCATATTTTTGACCTTCTGAACTCTTGGTAACATCCAAGCATCCTGAATTTACAAGAGGTAATTCCATTAGCTATTGGAATGTGTGCAGTTGTGCATGGTGAGGCGAGAGTAGATGTGGCTATTATGTTTACAGTCTTCTGCATCTTCAGCAGGATGGATTGTCATTCTGCCTTTCAAGTGATACTGAAAATGTTGACAAGAAGAATTCTGTATTAATTCCCTAATAATATGCTTGCTCTTTTCCACGCACACGCAAAACAAAGCAAACTCAAACATACAGACTCTCATTTTTCTTTCCTTGTTTATTACTTGCCTTAACTTGGAATACAGTATCATAGTGTGCAGTGCTTGTCCTGATGAAATTTGTGGTGTAATGGAGACCCTTTCACTCTAACACAACTGTGTAAATAAATGAGCTCTTTTGTGCATAGATGGGAGGCCTGGGACATCTTTCAGCTGCTCAAACAAACGTTGGCTTCAATATTAAATATGAAGTGATGTTGCTGATTGCTGTGTTGGTGCCACAGTGCTTTAAACTATATTTCGTTACTACTAATAGGAAACAAATTTTGGAGATCTTTCCTTATTTTGATGTATTGGTAATTAGCAGTCTGCCGTAGAAACCAGATTTGTGCAAATTCAAGAGGTGGGATTTCCTCCAGTCCCCTTGAGCCTCAAGATTCACAGTGTAGAACTTCCATGGTTGTGGGAAGCTGCCTCGGTGCCTGCAGAAGAAGAGCACGGCACCGGGGAGAGTCCCACCACGGGTGCAGGCATTAGAAGGGCAAGAGCAGCTGCACAAGGTTTGGGGCTGCCATGTGTGTGAGCTGAACACTAGGCTGGTAATCCAGACATTCAGCATTGCCATCTCAGTCATGTGAGATCAGTCAGGTGTAAAGCATGCATAAAGTTACCAAGTGGAGCACTATCACATACATATTAATGGATAAATTAGAATGGTCCTATGAAGTGTGAAGTTCTACCCCATGTCTGGAATATTTTGCAACTGGAATGTCCCCAGATCCTATGAAGCTGCATGACCAGCAGTCATTTCCAGGGTCTCTAAGATTTTTATCATGGCTGCTTGCACACGCCTGTTTGCCATGTCATACAAATGTCTAACCAGTAACTCCAAACCACAGACTTCTGTGTTGAACGGTGGACTGCAGGCTCACCAAGCTGGCTCAGAGCCTGGTTTGTGTTCTTACGTGTTGGTTTCCTTTTTGCGTTGCTTGCTAATTAAGCTCAAATATATATCCCAATTTTTGCATGGAAAATGAAACTCTGTTAATGGAACATAAGAACAGAGTATAAATATTTAAATAGATCCAAGCCACAATAAAAATAATTTGTGGGGTTTTTGTGTTGTTTTAATGAGGTGGAATTAATTTGTTTCTTGGGGAATATTTGTGTATATTTTTAAGTGGAAAACTATTTTTTCTGTCATGTGCAAAGGAATCTATTGCATCCATACACATGGTGGAAGAGAAGCACAGTATTTGCAGACTTCAGTCTGTCAGCCGATGCAGGCAGAACCCAGGAACAGCCACAAAACCATGGATGAAATGAAAGACTACATTTATCTCCATTACCTCACCAGCCGGGGGATCTCCAAAGCATCACCCAGGCACAAGTGAATGCACAGGCACTGCAGTGCTTGGTCATTGTGTGAGGATCACCAGACCTGCTGGTTTTGCCTGTATATCAGGGATCTGCGCGGGTGCTGTTCGACACCGTGCTTTCATCTTCCCTAGAGCAGGGCAGGAATCTCATGCATGTGTGACAGAGGCTGCCTCAGAGTCTATCACAGGCCCACATTATCTAAACACAGAGATTCTCCTTGTCAGGCATACAAGGCTGAACCATGATTAGTACAATATCTGTTTTTCTGCGGCCCAGCTGCAAGTCTCTTGAGCATGTTTACAGTCCTCTTCACTAATCTTCTGTTCTTTTCCCACAAGATACTTACTTGTTTAGATAACTTAGAGTCACTAAACCAGTAGCTTATAGAAAGTTATGGTGCTGTCGTTTTACAAGCACAAGGTTTCCCTTTGGTGTAGAATCATGATGCTGGCTGGTTTTCCTTCTCAGGAGTTAAAAACAGCCTTACGCTGTTCCGTGGCTAGATTTCTGTTTGCTTGGGAAATAGATAATGTAGAAATAAAAGAAAACTTGTGATGTCCAGTGTACCCAAACCTGAGACAGTGCACAAGGGATACAGCAGCTCTGTGGTGCAGTATGAACAGGGAGGACCTGCGGCAGGTATGAAGGGCTTTGACACACTGCCATACTTCACCCTAGCCACGGTCAGCTACAGATGTGAGAAGAGCAGTACTGCTCCAATATGACTCATGTTGGAGAACAAGTAGTGGTGGTGAGCACTGGAAGGTCTTGACCGCAGCTGCAGAAACACAAAACAATGGGCTGGCTCTATAGTTACCACAGGCTGTCCTCTGGGTCAGAGTCTTGTTAGTTAACAGCTCTCCTGTCTCTGTTATGTTGTCACTTGCTGCGTGTGACACTCCTACTGGGAACCCTGGCCTTCCTGGGAGATGGTACTGTTGGTATTTCACTGGTTCCAATCTGCACTCAGGGGCTGCCGTCACAGCAGTCTGGGATTTGACACATTCTTCCCAAACCCAAGTATTGGGTCAAAGCTGGAAGAAAACATGGGTAGATTTCTTAGCAGTATTTTGGAAGGAATAAAAAAAAAAAAAAGGCATTGAAAAGTCCCTTGGGATCATCTAGCAGGATTAACTGTACTTGTTGGCGGTATTTACAGCGTACAGGGGTTCCTCTAGAAGATCTTCCGTGGAGCTGCAGCAGAGGCACAGGTCTATGACTGCCTGCGGCGAGGGTAGGCACCAGCCTGTAGGACAGCCCTGCTCCACCCTGCCACTGGGTACAGAAAGCCCTTTTCCTCAGTCCCCGTCATCCTCCGAGAGATCATCTAACCTAATTAACATGTTGCTTTAGGAATACTCGCCCCTTTAGCTTACCAGTGAGAAGTGTTTTCAGACTGTATGATGCCTGATTTATAAATTTCTCAATGGCAAGGTAAGCAAGCAGCACCACTCAGGGAATTGGTGCTGTTAGAGAGACCGACTTCTGGCTCAAAATTAAATAAGCTTTTAGAGAGAAAACATACCAAATAAGGAAACCTATCTTAAAGTGGATTGATTGTTTCCTTAGTATCTTGGTACTCGCAAAGTTCAAAATCCTTGAAAGACTAAAATGCAACTTTCCTTTAAAATAAAGTATTTTGAAGTTACAGTAATTCACAGAGTATCTGTATGAATAATTCCCTGACTTGGAAAGGAGAGTGGAGAAACCTCTATGTTTATCAGTCTCTGAGGTAATGATCTGTTTGTTTTCTCTGAGGCCTCTAGCAGTTCTCTGGTTTTCCCCGTTTCTCAGTTTGTACCCATCTTTGCAGTAGCATTTTTGGAGATTCTAGAGTAGGTGACATGAGGGCCAGGGTCTTCAATCGCTCCTGTGTGAGTGGATCGTAAAGCTTATCTCAAAAGTGCCCTTAAGCTTTTTAGGGCTTTAACATGAAAGCTCAGCCAGAGGCACCTTAAAACAAAGCTCTTTACATTAGGAGCACCTCTAGGCTAAGCTTTCAGCCTTTGGAATATTTTTGAGCGATGCATGTAAAAACTAAAATTAATTATTTCCTCCTATGCTCCAGACAGCAGATTCCTCTATGAGCAACCACAGAAAGTAGGTTCAGGTTTTACCTCTTGCTGTACTCAGATCAGTGGTTGTGTTCCCTTTGTGCTGACCACAAGGGGGTTCATTTTCCTGGTGAGCCATTCCTATGGCTTCACCCCGAGTTAATCAGGCACCAGCAGTTGGGAGCTCCGCTCATGTCCTGAATTACCCTGAAGTAAAACCCACAGAAATTAAGTCTGAACCAGCGCTAATGCTACGGAATGGTATGAGCATTAGAGGCACAATAAGATTGTGGAAGTATGCAAATATGGTTTGGTGTAACTAATAGTCTATAATTACAGGAAGAGAGGCCATTAGTTTAAGGCTGATGGAGAAAACCGAGTTAACATTGAGCTTTCTACAGTAATTGCATTTCCTGATTTAGCTGTTCTTTAATTTCTGAATGCCATATAACCCTTGCTTTCTAGTAGAGAACATCAGACTTGCTCTAATCTCAGTTTTTATATTTATCAGCACTTGCACCCTGTGACCATGGGCAGACCGAACAGCTCTTATCATAGATAAAATCATGGAACGGTTTGGGTTGGAAGGGACCTCAATGCCTACCCAGTTCCATCCCCTGCCATGGGCACAGACAACTCACACTGGATCAGCGGCTCCAAGCCCCATCCAACCTGACCTTGAACCTTTCCAGGGATGGAGCAGCCACCACTGCTCTGGGCAGCCTGGGCCAGGGCCTCACAGTAAAATATTTCTTCCTAAGATCTCATCTCAATCTCCCCTCTTTCAGCTGAAAAACATTCCCCCTCATCCTCTCCCTGAACTCCCTGATCAAGAGCACCTTCCCAGCTTTCCTGGAGCCCCTTTCCATACTAGAAGCTGCTCTAAGGTCTCCCCGGAGCCTTCTCTTCTCCAGGCTGAACAACCCCAACTCTCTCAGCCTGTCCTCATACAGCAGGTGCTTAATTTCTTCTTTAAGAACAAAATGTTGCTGAGGATTTTTTAAACAAAAATTACTGTTAATTGTGGATGTTCCATTCTGTCATGAGAGGGTTTAGAAAATGATTTTTCTTCTCCCCCAGCTTGTGTTGGAAAGTTGCTCTTGTGCTGATGGGCAGTCCCAGTGCAATTGTCAGTCTCCAGGCTGCCTACTGCCAAGGCTTCCTGCAATTTTGGACGCCAAACCAGCTCTAACAAAAGACGGAGCTGTACTAAGAGCATGTTTCCAAGGCTCTAGAGATATTTCTGTTACGTGACTGTATTTCACTTACTACAGATGGGTTCAGCTGTATCTTCCCAGTGTTCCCATGCCATCTATATTTAGTTACTGCTTAAATCAGCACAAAGGTACCTTCTGTCATTCCTCCCACTCTGAAGAGACCTGATTGAGGTTGCAGGGTTGCACAGCTAGAAACACTTTGGAGTGGGAGAGCGGGAGAGCAGCTGGCTGGAGGCTGAGCTTCAGCGCAGGGCTCAGTTCTTGCATTCTGTGGCTGGCCTGAAATGAGTTATTTAAAGCACCTTTGGGGAAGGCAGAATGGGGGAGTATGGTCAGGGTGACCTATCTTAAGAAAGAACAGAGAAGTTGTCTCTGCTCACTCCTCCCACCACAGCAGCTTAACTCGTCTGTCAGTGGGATTGCTGAATTCCTTCTCCTACCCGGTGCCCATGGTGAGGGTGCGTGTTTTCCCCAGCACCACGGGCTGCATTCAGCACAGACCACAGGCTCAGCACAGTGACTCTCATCAGACCCAGAGGCACACTTCACTGCTGTCTGGGTTGGCAAAGCAGATGGCAAACACCCAGCGACAGCCTGGCAGCCTCTCTGTTTTTGTATGCTCTCTCCACTGAACCCACACAGGAATGTCACAAGTGACCACTTTGGCAGAGGATACAAAGAGCCACAAGTCCACGTGTGTTGACCCAATAGATACATTCACAAAAGCAATAGTCTGAGGTTTAACCTTTCTCTTCTCCGCAGACAGCTTTGCTTCAAGGTGACCAAGAAATTCCCTTCTGCGGTGAAGCTTTGCAGGTGTAATTGCTGTGCACAAGACCCTGTTCTCGCTGTGAAAACCTTGTATCACCCCAGTAACTCTTTGATAGCAACCCAACAAATTGTGTTTGATACTGTACTCTAAATAGTTTTCTAATGTGGATTATAAAAGAAACACAGGCTGTGACAGCCTGATCTTGCTATATTTGGGAAGTAAATGTTCTGTCAGCTTTGTGAAGCCGTATGGTGGAATTATTCACAATCAGCAGTTCTTTTCAAATGCAACTTCATGGCATTTAGTAATAAATTTTGCAGCATACAGCTCAGCATTCTTTTTTTTCTTTCCTTTCCCAGCATATAATTTGAGAGTGGTCAGCTGGCTGTGGTTGTAGGCCACCTCTTGTCTGAGCAACGCCTACTCAGCAATATAATTAATCACTTACATTAGTGAGATCTTACAGACTCCTGTGTACTTCATCATCAGTTTTTGCCCTGCACGGATTAGCTTCCAGTGCTGCTGGCTGCTTTTTCTCTTTCTGTGCAATGTTGCCTAGAAAGTCAGTGTGACTTTGTAGCTTAGTGTCCTCTGGAAATGGGGCTTGTAAGACTGTGCTTGGAGCCTCTGTTTGCATGGCCATCAGACCTGCTCTCCTCTGGCACTTGCTCCTGCTCCAGAAGATCTGGCTGGGGCTCTTGGAGGTCCCAGCTCTGTGGGAAGGTGGCTGGGCACGCTGTGCACTGCCGAGCAGGGCCTGTGTGCAGATGGAGGTGTGCCGGCACCCAGCCATCATGCACTCAGTCCCTATAGTGGATCTGTTGGGCTTTGGGGAGAGCACATGTGGTTGTGAGCAGCGGGACACAGTGCTGGTCAGTCAGATGGACCTGAAATGTGACTCCTGGGTCTCCTTCTGATCCGATGTTATCTCAGTGGAAGTAACCACTGAAACCCACAGGTTATTCCTGCTGTGGGCTGCTCTGGGCTCTCTGGGCTGGGGAAAGCTGTGCCTCTCGGCTGGGTTCGCACCAAGCAGGTCATGTCTGCACCATGGTGTGAGGCCCAGAAACGATGCCTAGGCAGAGGCTGGCAGAGGTCACAGCAGCGTTAATGTCCTTGCTTCATCCCTTTCAGGAGAAAGGTAGGACCCCAGTGACGACTCCTCATGCACAAGCAGGTCCAGAGCTGGGGATGCCTGGTGCAGGGCAAGGATTGAGGCTCGTCCCTGTCTGGGGGGAGCAGGCATCCCACCGCAAAGCCCTCAGGGGTTCCTGTGCCTTCCTCATCCTCTTCTCACCAGGCAGGCAAACAGCCCCCCATCTTCTTCTGCAGTTGCTCTATCCTGAATATAAGTGCACACAAAACTGCACGGCAAACAAATTATCTGCAAAGGAGCCCATTTACAGCCCTCCGCTGCTTGGGCTGCCCTCAAACCTTTATCTTCTCCTGATTGGGCTGGCTTTGTAATTTTTCAAGAATAGTTGTCCTTGAGAGGAAAAGCAGTGCAGGTTTGCTGTGCTTGACCTCACTCTCTGTGTTGCCTAAACTTAGAAGCCATAAAATTCACACTGATGAAATTTCACGTGTAAGACTGGAAAGGCCCTGGAGAATGCATCTGACAGAATGTCTTGGCTGTATTTTTCTGACACATATTATTTGAGGGCAGGAGTCAATGCCCTTGATTTTGGTTTTTTTCCCCCATAAATTTGAGTCTCAGGAAAACGGAGCACTGCAGCTTCTTTGCTGTGGTCTGCTGGCAGAAGTTACATACAATGGCATCTGGATTGCTCTCAAGTAGACTCTGAGTTCAGCAGGGTTATATCTGGTGCTGGTTCTGGTCAACTGTGGTGAGTCGGTGTGGAAGGGCTGAGAGATATGAAGCGTAGGAATTGCTTGGGCCAAGCTGCTGGAGTCCAGAAGCCGCGGGTGCTGCTGTCGGCTGTTCCTTCCAGGGGGAGCGGGCAGCCTCTCACCCAAGAACGTCCTTTGGCATCAGTACGGTGTGCATTGCTACGGAGTGGGTGCAGTGAGCAGCTGACAGGTGTGAACTCAGGATGATCACATGAAATATACTATTCAAATGCCTTTTCTTAATTAGCACAATTCCTTGGTTTAGGTGACTAATCATGGTAAGACTTCACACAAGCTGCATCCAGTTTTGCATCCGTATTGCATGAAGAATGGGGTGTTTTATGCCTCAGTAGTGTACTGGATGTCCAGAGGACACACTGATGGGGTGATGATGCTCATGCTAACGAGTCAATTACTCTCCATCCATGACTGTTTCTTCCTTTGAATGTTCAGAAATCATTCAAAAGCATGATAAGAATTAAATCAGTTTTGTTTATCAAATTGGATTAAAGTACCTGTATTCCCAGTATGGACAGGGGCAATTTGATTTAATGTAATTTGCATATTCTTCCAGTCTCATCTTGGTGGGGATCGTTGTTTGTTTTAGGAAGTAATTGTTTTTAAGAGGACAATAAAATCTTAACAATCACATCATCATGTTTCAGTGCAGACTTTTATGCATGACATCTTAGTGATCTAATTGCTTATGTTGTTATTATATGTAATTCAGGAAAAGGCTTTGGGAAATGCAGGTATGTGTGAGTGCATGCATGTGTTCGTGTTCTCATGTAGCCTGTGGCTCCTGCTTGGTTTGTTTGGTTGGGGCTATTGGATTTCCTTCCCTCAGACATTTTATAATCTGTTTAACATAACACAGTCATTTGTCTTGTTTGCCAGCTACTTAACAGATGGATTTGTGGTTTTCATAATTACTTTATGAACGTTAATAAGACGTGATATCTTTTATTAATTAACAATTTTCCAGGTTTGTTTTTCCAAATGACACGAGGTAGTTCATGTGTAGATATTAGTGACATACAAATATTAGTTTTACGGTGCTAGTGTTCTGAGAAGTTGTGTGAACTCTCAGGGTTCCCCATGGTGTCTTTGTTTTTCCTCTCCCCTCAGCTGTACTCTGGAGTTATTCTCTGGCAGCACAGCCAGTTTTGCACTCAGTTACAGGCCAGTCTCTTCTCGGTGTAACAAAAGCACAGACCCAGCTGAGGTCCTAAGCTATCCTCTATCTTTATCCTGCCCATGTGGTGTTCTCCCATCCCCTCTATATCCTTGCATGATTCTCAGATCCCATTTTCCTCATGGAGATTTCTAAAATTGGAAATCTTTGTAGGTGAATATGAAGACTGCGTATGGCACAGGAGAGTTCACAGCCTGCTGCTCATTTGATGGCTTTCCAGGCTTTTTTGGTTTGTTTTTTTTTTTATTACTGTGGTTTATAGGTGTCACCTTTGCTCAGTGCAACTGTTTTTTGCCTTTGGCTTGATGAGTGAATTTTTTAAGCAGGAGAGTGATGAATGAGAAGTGGTTTTGGAAGCCCATTCACACACATGTACACATCAGTGGCAGCCAGTCGCTGGAGCCAAGGCGAGGACCCCAGCCTGCGTACACTGATTCATGAACAGCAGATGAAAGGGCTGTGCACAGCTGAGGTGTGGAGCCAGCTGAAGAGAAACAGATGACCTTCAGTATAATTTTACAATATCTGTCCCACTCAATGCAGATGTGAGTTCATGTTCTCCTCCTATATGGTGACCTAAACTAATATAAATCATTTTGGAAGTTGTAACTCTGTATGAAATAGAGGAAATAAAATGGTGATTTTCTTCACCAATTGAAAATAAATCAAGAGGGAAATCTAAGAAAGAAAATATTGCCCTTATCTTCTCACTCTGTGCTCAGCACATTTTTTTATTCAAGCTTAGACTTCCTATAACATCTATCTCATGAACAATGTTTCTGTGTCATCTTACATCCCCTTTATCCCCTATATCACATTTCAGTGCAGCAGGCAGAAGCACTCTGGGGCAAGAGCCAGTGTTTATGTATTACAGGGTGCGGTGTATGTCGGCTCTCAGCTCTATATATAGTGCTCCACGTCCCCAGGAGATCTTCTACACCGATGGTGCTTCAGACCTGCGTACCCTATCAACACCAGTCAGGTTCTGGCTTTCCCATCTTGTGTGGTTGAGTTTGTTAGTCCAGTTAAAAAGCAAAACCAAAGGAGCAAAAATTCTCAGTCGCAGCGCTGCCCAGAGTAGCTGTTTTCATGCATAAACTTCTTCCTTAGCATCGGCTGTGCTCGACTGGTTCTGATGCACCGATGCTGTAACATGCGGCCTTAATCTTCAGAAACAGCAAATCCTATTTACTTTGTAAGTATTTAAGCTAATTATATCTCTGATGTGACGAACATGTGACAAACGCTTCACACTGTATCCTTTAAAGGACATTGAAGTCTTGGACGCTCATGGAATAGTCTGTGCCTCATTCCATTGCTGAAGTATCGTATGTGTCCTGCAGTGTATTTAGCAATAATGTAATTTATTAATAATATTGAGAAAGTTAGTGTCTTATGGCTGGATCATCTATAGAGTAAAGGTAGAAATCATTCATAACAAGTATTTCCTGGCAGCACCATGTTTGCGGCTGCACGGTTACAGTATGGGTGATCACAGTAAAAAAGTCACCTCGTGGTGGGCTCATCCCTGCCCACACAAATTCCGGCTGGGTGAAGGAACATGGGCACACACGCTGCCAAGCAGCTGGGTTGCTGAGGCCTCCAGCCACACACTGAACTTGAAGCAGGTCACTGCATCTGAGGTACCCGCAAATCCAGCTGGAGTCCCAAGAAGCCGTGGCACCAACAGGGTGCTGTTGTGCTCGGTGGCATTGCCCCGCTCTCAGGAGGACAGCACGGTGATGAAATACAGGGAAATACATCAGCTTGCTGAGTAGCCAGCAGCTAATCCATGTCTGCTGCTTAAGAGACGTAGAAATAAGACTCTTTTCTGATTTCAGCACAGTCCATTGTTATTTCTCCTTGATTTGCCATGTCTCCTTTGCAATCCATAGGATAAATGCATATTTTCTTATGAATATAAAGTTCCTACATATATAAAAGTACCAGCAAACAGTACATCTGAAGTACACAGTGAGATAATGCAAATACCTGAAAACATGGTTAAGAAAAGTTATTTCTTACCTGATGTATATATCCAAGACTGAACGTGTGAGAAGAGTTCTTGCTGATTTCCAGCCCTGATAATTGCAGTGGTCCTCAGTTATCACTGCTTTCAGCAGGGAACAGATTGTGAAACCTTGATCACCCAGTACAAAAATGTTTCTTCTTCCAAATACCTGGGCTGTGATCCTGCAATTCAGTGGTTGCGCTTGATGATGTGGAAGTGCTTGGCCCTATTCGGTGCATTGAAAGCTCTGTGCTGACATGACCTTTCCGTAGCACACGTGCGATGTGTGAGCTGACATGCTCACGTGTGAGCAAAATCTGTGTAGTTTTGCACTGAAAAAACATATCCCGCTACCTCAGTTGTAGCTATTTGGGTATGAACAAAGGCAGCACCAAGTTTTAGCTCAGAAGAAAATGAGTGAGAAGCACTGGAAATGAGTGCTGTGTGGGGCTGGTGGAAAAAAGAGTAAAATTAGTGAGGAGGCAAAGGGAGGCTGCTTTCAGCCCCTGGCACAAAATGCTTAGGAAGGAAAGAGTAAAAATGCCGAAAGGCCTACTAGAACACTGCAGAAACTGGTCAGCCTAATTGAAGATAGAAGAGAAAGCACTTGGGAGAGCAGCTGCCCCCTGTGCCGGGCTGAGCGGGTGGCAGCACTTGTTACTGGTGTGCTGCTATCATGTACAGCTTGTACCAGTACCAGCGAAAGCGCGTAAGATGGAAGGGTGAAGACCAAGGAGATCAATTTATCGTATGACCTTTGGTAGGCAGAAGTCCTCGACTACTTTGCATTCGATGAACTGATTCTTCCCTTTTCTCCCCTGAGGTCCTGACCCTTGTTCCCTGTCATTCATGAAGGACACAGCTGCAGCTCACCCACTGCGTGTGATCTGGCTTCCCAATTGTCTTGATCTTGCTTTAATCTAGTAAATAACTGGTGTTCCTGAAGTCATGCTAATTAAGGTTCACAAGACAGGAACTCCACCCTGGATATGGGTTACAGATTCTGCAGCTTGTAGTTGAAAACATGAGAAATAAACTGGCTTAGTGCAGTGTAATCACCATCAGCTTTTTGTGGGCTCCATGAGAAACAAGGGCTGGGGGATGCACAGGGGGCTCAGCAGGCCTGTTAACGTGTGGTGGGATTCATACATGCTCTCTGGTGAGTGCACAGCACCCCAGATCTCTGTCTGCAGGTGAAGAAGATGGCCCACCAGAGGTGTTCACCAAGAGCACGTTCACCCGCATCACACGTGGATGGATGGATGGATGGATGGATGGATGGATGGATGGATGGGGATGGTCTCCGTTGGCAGCGGAGATCTGTGCCCTGGCTGTCACCAGTACTTCTCTGCACAGCTGACCTCCTGGCAGCATGCAGCATGTCTGTGCCTCAGTGATGGCACTATGCTAACAATCAGTTAATTAATAGCAAAAATCCTTACAAGTTTAAAAGAGACTTTGTTACCTAAAAACAAATCTAACAGTTAAAAACCCAGGGGCTAGTATTCTAACCCAGACCGGTAATTAGGAAAATATGTTTAGTGCTCATGGATGAGAAGGTAAAATAAATGAGGTGAAGGAAGATTTCTGCTGAGCGTAAAAGGGGAAGTTTGATTCAATTATTCCTAAGGCGCTGCTGAGGTCCCACAGAAACCTTGCATAGGAACTCTTAAACCTATTCTGATTGAAGCAAAAACCAGTGGAGTGGAAAGTGTACTGGCTCTTCAAGAGATGTCAAAGTACATAATATGGCAGGCACACGGTGGTTTGGAAACCAGTGACAGCTACAAGCTGACCTTTGGCGACCGTAATCTGCAAATGGATTCCCGCTTAGGACAGCTAATGCTTTCAGTTACTGTAAAAGCTCGTTCCTGGATTCTAAAAAGCTGAGAATAAATGGATTTCATGATGAAACTCCTATGCGCGTTGCATAACAAACAGGTGCTTGTGGATGCATTTAAATGATATGGTGTATTGACAAACTTTCCAGGACTTATGAATATGTAATTATAATGCATGCACAATGAGGAGGACAATTTTTCTGGATATAAAGGAGTGAGGACATGGTGCATGTCAAAATGGAAATACAGTGGAGATGGAGCTTGCTGAAAAGAAAGGGAAGGAGACTGCTGATTTGTGTTTGTTTCCCATGGTCACAAGCATTGCAGGGGCTTGTTATTTAGCAGGGTATCACCTTCTGACTGAGGCTTGCCATCTGGGATCAGAAGGAGGATGCAGTACTGTAATGTTTGCTCCCTAAAAATCTGCCTGTATTTCTCTTTTCTGGAGCTGGATTGCTAATGCCAGATCACTGCTGTGTCTGACACCAGCACACCCGCAGGCAAACACACATCACAGACACAGGCAATCCGAGTCCCGCATGCAGGGGTTTGATTTGGTTTTAGCCTCTCTTTTCCTTCTCTCTTTTCCTGAGGGAGGTCCATACCCTTCCCTGCCCTTTGCAGACAGGAGACGACAAGCACAGAGGTGTCAGTTACCTCGCCCAGAGCCAGCGTCTCTGAGCCCTGCTGAGCTGGGTGCAGATCTGAACACCTCGCTCTGGGGTCCATACAGAGCTACCAGCAGCACAGAGAGGGGTTTTAAAGCATGGTGTTACTCCTGAGACTCTTCCTGGCCTGCAGGAAAGCTGTGGTAAATGCATCTCTGCGCATTGACCTGAAACCACGGTCAGGCCCTGTGCCGTGTTACCATGGGTGTGGATCTCACCCACTGCAACCAAGAGAAGCATCAGCTGCAAACACAGTCTGCTTGCTTAACTTAAATGTGTGCCTCGTGATGATAGCAAGGACCTCACATTCCAGAATAATTCAGTGAAGTCTGTGGGCGTGGAGACTTTAGGTTCATGCCTGTCTGATGAATGCTTCTGGATTGCCACATCAGTGATCCCCATGTGAATGAATGGCCCCTGGTGTAGTGTGGTTGACTGACAAATCCTTGAAGTTATACATGAGTTAAGTGCCAGAGTTCTTCAAGGTGCAGTGTTAAAATGTTGTATATCAACCTCCTCTTACAGCCTGTCAGAAGGGGTCCAGGGAGGCAGGCAGCAGAGAGCCTGGGAATTCACCTTTCCTCACCAGGTCATGGCATGGGGTAGAAAGAGCTTTTCGTCTCTCTTGCCTTTTCTCTGAGAGAATTCAGATGCTCCTTCAGAAGGCATGCAGCAGCGCCACAGTGTTCCTGTGCTCTGGTGCAGTGGTTCTGTGGTGCTGCGGTGTGATGGTGCCACGGTGTGCTGGTGTGGCAGTGCTCTGGTCCATGGTGCTGCAGTGTTGCAGTGTGCAAGTGCAGAAGTGCTGTAGGGCTGTAGTGCACGGTGTGGTGGTGCTGCAGTGTGCCGATGCTGCAGTGCTGTGGTACATGGTGCTGCAGTGTTGCAGTTGCCAGTGCTGCAGTGAGGCAGTGCTGCAATGTGGTGGTGCCGCAATGCCACAGTTTGCCAGTGCTGCGGTGCTCTGGAGTGCCCTGTCAACAAGAGGTGCGTACTGGCCGTGCTGGAGTCCTTGAGCTTCCCTGCCCAAAGGTGCTCTCACCTGTGCTTCCCCTGAAAGAAGCAGCTCCCGAGGCAGCTGTGGGATCTCAAAATAACAACGTAGGCTGTAAAGTCCCACCTCTTCCCAGTGAGATTTTAATCATGATGCAACGTGAGAAGGAATTGAGCTGCAGCACACCACTGTATTTACAGCGTTACTCAGCATTCCTATCCAGTCCATTCCTTCTGCATCCCTTATGTCCCCTTTGGTCCCAGTAATGATAACGCTCCCCGCTGATGTGGCACTGGGCTGTCATGCAGCTCCTGCCTGGGCCCAGGGCTCCTGCAGCTGACCCCATTCTGTGGTGGGCTAGGGATACTGGTACTGGTGGGTGCGCAGGACCGTGGGGCCTGTGCCTATGTCTGCTCACTGCACCCAGCCAGCACTCAGCACTGACGGTGTTCTGGCCAAAGCAAGGGCTTTGTGGCATCCCTGTACCACACACAAGGCCTTTCCTGCACCCCCGCCCCGGGTCACTCTGTTCTTGCTGCACCCCTGTCCCAGGTCACCCAGACCTCACTGTTCTCTTCTCCCAGGACAACCAACCCTTGCTGTTCCCTTGTCCCAGATCCCCTGGTCTTTGCTGCACCCCTGTCCCAAGTCACTTCGTCCTTGCTGCAACTGTGTCCTGTGTCACATGGCACCAGCTCTTTCCCTGCCCCAGAGCACCAGGCTCTCGCTGTGCCCCTGTTCTGGGTCACATGGTCCTTGCTCTTCCCCTGTCCTGTGTTACCTGGTCCTTGCTGTTCCCTTGTCCCAGCTCACTTCGCCTTTGCTGTTCCCTTCTCCCAGGACACCCAGCCCTTGCTGCACCCTCATCCCAGGTCGCCTGGTCCTTGCTGCACCCTTGTCCCAGGTCACCCAGCCCTTGCTGCACCATCGTCCTGGGTCACCTGGTGCTTGCTGTTCTCTTGTCCCGGGTTAGCTGGCCCTTGCGGTTCCCTCATCCCACGTCACCCAGCCTTTGCTGCAATCTTGTCCCAGGAAAACTGCTCCTTGCTGCAGCCCTGTCCCGGGTCACCTCGCGGGTACTCGCTGCCGTCAGACCCCGGCTTTGTCCTGGTGTTCGGGGCGGGTGGCTCAGGGAGCAGCACGCCTTGAGGCAGGAGAGTTCCGGGCGGTGCATCCCGGGGCGGCGCAGCCTGAGGAGCCACATCCCGAGCGGCGCATCCCGGGGCAAGGGGAGGGGCAGCGCGGCGCTCGGCCGCCCGGGACGTTCCTGCCCGATGGGGCGTGCGAGCGCAGCGCCGATCCCAGACGAGCAGAGCCGATGTGAGCCGATCCCAGCCGATCCGATCGGAGCCCAGCTGACCCGAGCTAAACCGACCCAAGCCCAGCCAAGCGGACTCGATCCGATCCGATCATTTCAGTCGATCCGATCTCAGCCTATCCGATTCAAGACGAACCGATCCGATCCCAGCCGATACGACCGCAACTGATCCGATCCGGTCCTTGCCAAATCGAGCCAAGCCGTGCCGATCCAATCCTAACTGACCCAATGGGATTCCAGCTGACCCGATCCTAGCCGACCCGATCCGGTCCCAGCCGATCCGTTCCGCTCCGACGCAGCCCGTGTGGGCGGAGCCCCGCGCCACCGCCCCCGCCCCTCCCGCATTTCGCGGCCGCCGCCGCGGAGCCGGGCGCGGGGGGAGGATGGATCCGTGGTTGTGGTTGTTGACGCCCCGCGCCCGCCAGTCCGGCGTCAATGGAGGAGGACGCTGAGACCCGCAAGATCAGCGGCAGTTTCCTGCGAGACCACAGCTATGCCACGGAAGGTGAGCGAGAGCCTGCCTGCCTGCCTGCCTGCCCGCCCGCAGCAGGTGGGGCCGGCCCCGCATCCTGCTCCATCGCCCTCCATCCCCCCTCCAATCTCCCCCTGCATTCCCCCCGCCCACCCCCCGTATCCCCCTCCACCGCCCTGAATCCCCCACGTCTTCCTCCGCGCTCCCGCATTCCCCCATCCCCCTGCGTCGCCTCGCATCCCTTCCTGTTCTCCCACACCCACGCATCTCGCCCCGCGGCTCGGGGGTCCCGGCGGGGCCACCCCGGTGACAGCAGCGCGGTCCCGTTTCCCCCCCCAGTCTCTGCGGGGCCCGTGCGGGCGAACCCCGCGCAGCGCCGGCCACGGAACGGGCGCCCCGGGCCGCGCCCCCCGAGCCGCGGGGCGCCCTGGAACGCAGCTCCCGGCCCGGGGCTCCGCGGCACTGCCGGCGGGGCGGGGATGGGGCCGGGGACCGAGCGTCGTGTCAGCCCCCACGTCCCGGGGAAGGGCAGCCGCGGGTCCCCCTCGGCCCTTCTGCAGCGCTGACCCCGGCACGAAACTTCAGAAAACTGGCTCCGCACCACGCAGGCTGAACGGGCTTATTAATAGCTTAATTAGTAGCCAAAGAGGTTTTCCTTGTTGTTTCCTTCTAAGGCTCTAGAGGAAGACAACACAGGACCAGACTTGGGGAATTTTATGACTCTGGCTCATGGCTAAAGGAGGTTTTATCTAGCCGGGAAACCTTCAGCCTTATGTAGTAATGGAAAGCTTCGGAAAGCCAGAGAAAATGATCATATGAGGCTTTGTGTTGCTTGTGTGTAGCTGAAACGTTGTGCTGGGTGTTGGTGGGTCCAGAGGCTGGGGAGGTGACACCCCAGTGCATCCCGGGTTCTGCTGCTCCCTTTGGCCTCTCGTACTGTGGGGCTGGGCGGCAGCGGACATGCAGAGGCCACACTGGCTTCTTTGCAGCCCATTTCCCAGCACAGGGTTGGAGGGAATTTCTGCTGGGTGGGATGGTGTGAGACAGTGCTTCCCAGAGGGTGTTGTGGCCATGATGGGACTGAGCTCCCATGCTTCCCAGTCACCTGGCTCACATCGCTTTGTGCTGTGGTCTGTGGAAACGTGAATTTGCTGTTGCTATGTTAGAAGGGCAGCTGCAGCCTTGTAATAAAGAAATGTGACTGTAGGTGCTCTGTCATGACCTGCTGAGAACTCGGTTTTCCTGGTTGGGAATGGTGGAGGCTGAGATGAGCCTGCGATGATTTCAGCCTGTGACACTGGGCCCTCTGGGGATTTTGCAGCTTGAGGTTTCCGTGTTAAGATCCAGTCTGTCTAGAAATCCATGGTGAATTTCCCCAAGCCATATGCTGGTGCTCTCTGGAGAGCCTTGTGCGTTGCACAGAAGCCTGTAGCAAACCTCTCGATAGGAATACAACAGCCAGAGTGTGCAGTGGATAAGGGACTGAGCCAGGGTGACCCCACTGCTGTGGCCGGGCCGGAGGAGGGTCCTGAGAGTCTCTGGTGGCTGGACATCAGCTGGGAGCTTTGCTTCACCTCGTGCTGTTTAGCGCTCCAATTCTTGGTGCAGTTGTTCTGCTAGAGGAGGGCTGAACGCACTTTGGAGTGGTAGATCCTGCTAGTGTGGGAAGAAATTAAGGAAGATAATTCTGGTATATTCTTTCTACGTGTGAAAGCCGCATGTGCCCACGCTAGCGTGATTAGTCTTCTGTTTAAAACCCAAATCCTTCCAAGCCCTGTTCAGAAGGCACAGATGTGCTCTGGAAATGAGGGTGTCTGGGGTGTGTCAGCCTAGGGAACAGTGGGGTTATGCAATTCGGCGTCGTGAGGTGCTGCTGTCACCGAAACAGGTCTGGTATTTTTATGCAAATGCGGGGTGAGGATGGTATTTCGGAGGCTGTCACAGGAATGCCTGGTTCCTGCCTGGTGCTCAGCCGTGCTGCTAACGAAGGGAGCGCAGCCATTGTACTTCTTCGGCTTCAGTCGCCAGGGAATGGGGTTTCGCTGAGATGCCATGCGCATCCCTGGGGCGCTGCCGCCCGCTCACCCCGGCTCGGGGCGGGCTGGTTCGGGGGCAATGCCAGCGAGGTTCTCCGCTGGCTCAGACCTCGCAGCACAGCCCCACCACGGGACGTCTTGTGAAAAATGCTCAGAAAATGTGCCTGGTTTGTTATGCTGCATAAATCCATCTCCACTGGCAATTCTGCTGAGCGCCCAGTTGAAAGTAGGACAAATTGAGGTTATTTGAATACAAATGGCTAGAGGTGTTGAAGGGCCCTCACCCCCAAAGCTGGCCGTTTCCAGCAGCTTGACCTAAATGCCCATCTTCTGAAGTCTTCAAGCTGTGGGTCTGACCATTCTTGTGTAGCATTGATGTCCACCTGGCAAGTCTCTTAGTCCTTTTAGTGGCTTAAAGTCAGGTAAATACCTGCAAGCAAAGGAGGAATGCTGTGAATGTCACTTTCTCTGCTCTGTGCCCTGGTGACAGTGAATAGTCATGGACCAGCCCATGTGTGCAGTGGGTTTGGGTGGGACCGGAGTGGTGGCTGTCATGCTTAACCCAGTGGGACAATGCCTAATGAATGAGGGTGTTTCATATCTGTAGGCACCTGCTCCATTGCAGGGCAGGGTCTTTGAGGGAGGAGGGTTGCTGAGCGCTGTGTTAGCCCTGGGAGACAGGTCCGTCCTCGGGCAGGTGGGTGCAGTGGCAGGACTGACTTGGGGACAGGGCTGCCTGTCCACCATCTGGGAACATGGTTGTTGTGGACATCTCCCCTTGGCAGGGATGGGAGTCTCCTCTCCAGCTCTGTCCTTAGTCCCTTCTGATGCTGCAGGATTTCCTGGACTCTGTGCAGAGAGCTTGCAGGGCATGGAGCCATGGTAGTGATGACTGGGTGATCCTTTTGCATGGAGACATATCCTTTCCCACCTTTCTGGTACAGTGGACAGGAAAATCTCACAGAGCTGCTCCGGGGAGGGTGGGTCCCACCCTGCCGCAGGCACCCAGAGGAATCTCTGGGTGCGGTGTGTATTTTGGGGTGTGCACTTCAGCCAAAAACATTAGCAGAGCGAATGTCCCAGGCTGGCGATGGCTGAGGGCAGTACAGATTGGGTGCTTCCTTGGCATCTGCTGTTCCCAGCAACTCACTTGTAGGAGGGGAGGTGGCCCATGGCATCATGGTTGTGCCATTGGAGGAGGACCCTTGTCCCATGGCCGTGGCTGTCTCCTGCTGGCTCTGCCAAGGAAGCTCTCCCCTGCGGAGTGTAGGTCTGACCCTTTGGGGGTTGCGCCGGCTGCCGCTGGGCAGGAAGGCCATGCCATCCTGCAGCTGCTCCATGGCCACTGCTTTGCTGTTCCCCATGTGCCCCTCTTCCTGGGACGCCAGCTGATACTCCTGCAAGGCTTTAATCTCCTTGAGGAGCGTTTCCCAAACCAAATAGATTTTGTTGTTGAGAAATCTATCATTAAGCCTTGATTTCCTTTTCCTGGTTTAATCTTGTTACTTCCAACTGTAAACCCCTTGCCTCTCTGTTATTCCCATCCCACCTTTCTCCCTGTCCTGCCATCATGCCATGGAAGGGAGTCCCAAAGGTGGTCCCCTCTGCCCCAATGACAGGACCATGGCCCCGTGAGTCCTCACACAGGCACCTCAAGAGGGCCTTTGGGTACCTGGATGCCATCGGATGTGTAAGCAGCCTCTGTGTATGGCAAAGGACAGGAGGATCAGGCTCTTTTGTTCTCCTTTGGGGAGAGAGAAGCAGTCCATGTGATTAAAACCCAAGGCCTGGTCCCCAGTTTCCTCAGGTAGCTGGGTGCATGTCTGTTCCTCAGGGGTTTCCAACCGTCCGTTTGCCTGCCTGGGCCAGGCGTGCGGTTCCAATGCCCTTCCAGGCACATTCCGCCCCGTCCTGATGCTGGCAGAGCTTCAGAAAGTGCCTGGGGCTGTACCCAACCCACAGCGTCAGCAGTGTTGCACTAGGTCCCTAAAGGCTTCTTCCCTTTCTGGGTTTGTTTGCAAAGAGCTCTCAGCGGCAGGAACTTCTGTTAAAATCCATGTGAAGTCCTCAGGGAAGCATCAAGCATGGTGTTTTCCCCTAGTGCTGGATTCAGAGTGGGAGCTGCTGGGTATTTTGCTGTTGCAAATGATGTGAATTGCTGTTTGGGGATCAGCTGGATTGGGATTTGATTAATCCGGGAACCCTGAAGTTGTTTTATCATGTAAGTACTTTGATTATGAAACACAGTCCTATACTTTGTGCTTTTTATTTATATCCCTGCACTCTGATTAGGTCTCCCTGAGCCTGTGCTCCAGCCAGGTCGGAAGGACCCACAGGCACATCGCCTTCTGTCTAATCCGGGGATCACTGCGAGGAGAACGGTGTAACCCAGCCGTTTGTACTGCACTGCGTCAGAGCCAACTTGGGGATACTTTAATCCACAGATTAATGAGAGAACAGAAGTGCCTGGGCACTCTGTAATCTAGGGATTACTGAGGGGACCAGGAGCAGGTAATGAAGTGGCTCTGATCCACTGTGGATGGGCCATGAAAGTGCCTGGTCGGTGGTGACGATGTCTGTGGGGCTTACACCCATCTGCAGGAGATGGGGCTTGGCATCTCCCCCTCCCTGTCTCTGCGTGAGGACCAAGTCGAGACCTGCTCCCTCTGGGACGCTGGGGAAAGACAGGTTGCTCCTAGCAGGCACTGACAGCAACATGGAGTGATCTGGCTCTGAAACCCGGCGTTGCCCCATTCCCTGTTGCTGTGGGGTTCTGTCTGCTCTGGGGTTCTGTCTGCTCTGGGAACCAGCTGTATTGGCTCAAAACCCACCACCAGTCTTCCCCCTGAGCTGGGGCTCTGGGGCATGCTGTGAGTGTTTGCACAGTGGACCTTGAGGTGCCGAGGTGCCGGCACAGGACAGCCCCATGCTTGGGTTTTCAAATGCAAGGGACTCTGCAAGGAGAGCTCCTGCAAGGAGAGACTAGACAAGGTCATGAAATATGTCAAGGTCTGCTAAATGCAGAGGGACCACCTCTGGCTCAGGCGGCCCCTGAGCTGAACATTGTTAGAGGATGGGAGAATATTAGTGGAAACAGGTTATGTGGTTGCCTTGTGTGTGTGCATCTCTTATTGTCCACTGGAGATGGGACACTGGGCTGGAGGTTGGCCTCAAGTTGTGCCAGGGAGGTTTAGATTGGCTATTAGAAAAAATTTCTTTAACCAAAAGAGTGGTATAGCACTGGCAGAGGCTGTCCAGGGCAGTGGGGGACTCTCCGTCCCTGAAGGGGTTCAAAAAGCGTGTAGCTGTGGCACTTGGGGATATGATTCAGTCAGCACAGTGGGTTTGGGCTGGCAATTGGACTGGATGAGCTTAGAGACCTTTTCCAACCTTAATGATTCTATGATTCTATGTATTTTTGATTTGACCCAGTATGGCCTTGCTCCTGGGCAGGGTTCTTGTGGTCGCTTGTGTGAAGAAGAGCCTGCTGGACTCTGCCAAACCTGTAATGCCTCCTCCCCAAAACGCTGGCCGGATGTGGTGCCTGGAAAGCCAGCAGGCAGCGGCGCTTAATGGCAAATGCTGTAGCAGAACAGGGCATCATCAGCTACCCTAAACTCTGGGAGTGAGGTGTCCCCCTGTGTGGGGTGTGGAAATAAAGGTTCATGGATGAGATCCATTGAGTGTAAGTCCCATCTGCTGAGGCTGCTGGAAATTCCGCTGGTGTGGGCTGGTGGCTCCCATCACTGCTGTGAGAGGTGTGTGCTGGCTCACACAGAGGTGAGACCCATAGAGCCATGCACACCTAGGACAGATGAGGCATCTTGACGTGCAGGATGCTGATCAGGCAGGTTAAAAATAGCAGCTGCTTCCTCCCTACTCCTCCCGATATCAGCTGTGCGCCTGCAACCGGGAGCTGGAAGTGCTTACGCCGATGTGCTGAGCAGGCACAAAGCCCCAGCCGCAGTCGAGGCCGGCGCAGAGCTCGAGTACCACTGGGAGTGTGCCAGGCAGTGTCGCGCAGGTGCCTGCTGCCATGGGGTGGAGCGGGGATCTGGGGTGCCCAGCGATAGCAGAGCTGCTGCATGGTGGGTCTGTCTGGAGCTGGTGGGTGAGCTCCAAAGCACGCACTGATTTCTTGTCATGGCATCTTTGTGTTGCGTTGCCATGATACTTGGATGCCTGTGCAGTGGCAGCTGAGCTCCTCATGGCCCTCCCAAAGTCCCTGTGACTGAAGGCACTGGCGAATCCCTGCCCTGGAGCTGGCAAACCAGAGCAAAGCACACCCGGACTGGGCACACCATGTCTGACCCAGTGCTCCTGGAAGGGATGAGGTGCAGCTGTTGCCATACCACCCTGGTGCCTGGGCACTGGAGCCCACGTGTGGAGACTGGGAACGCACTGTTTGTCCCTTGTCAGACATGCTGTGCACTGCTTGCATCCTCGCTGCCCTCCCCAATAAAGGCGTAATTGAGCTGTTAGAGTCAGTGTCTCCATTCAGAGCAGTTGTTCCAGCACCAGTTATATTTCTCCTGATTCATTGTGAGTCTGATTTCTTGAGGGGAAACATTTGAAGGGTTTTGATTGAGCGGTTTTGTTTTCCCATAGCAGCTGCAGGCACGGACAGAGCAGGGAGTGGTACTGCTCCTCTTGCACTGTGCTGCTGGGCTTTGGGTTGCTCTGGAAGCACGACACAAATTAGCGGGACTTCACTCAGCGAAGGGAGTCCTGGGTGCTGCTGGGGTGATTTTTTGCTTTGCCCACAGCAATCCAGTATGGTGGGTGGCTCCTGACTGGGGCTGCAGCCCCACTGCCTGCCAGACACCGTGGGGGTGAGCAAAGTAGGGTGAGAGGTGAGTGAAATGGTCTGAGTTAGAACCCTTTGTGATAGCTTTGCCTTTTTGTTGACGCTTTTCTATAACCTGGGTGTTTTCCATGAGTGATGCAGACTGTATACCTTCTCAGTGTCAAGTTCAGGCTTGTCCCAAACTCTTTGGTCCTCCCAGTCCAGCTGGTGCCATGTTGCCTGGGCAGGGCTGGTCCATGTCATACCCAGGTTTCTGATGCCAGTGCTTGTGCTGGCTGTCAGGGGAGCACATTTCCTCTCCCTGCTCACGCTGGAAGATGCCCCGGGAAGTCATATGTGCCTTGTCTCAGAGTCGAGGCTCTGCTGAATTTGTGAGAGGAACTGCTTGGTCCCTGCCTGGAGTCCAGCTGGGCGCACACAAAAGAAAACCCCAAGTGGCCACCCCTTCTCGGTGTTGTACCCACTCGGGGGCAGCGTGAGACCTCCTGAGAAGCGCTCAGCCCAGGGAGTTTGGTGGTGGAGCAGCCCTGGAGCGCAAATACAGCTGCCTGCTGCGGGGCATCCCATGATACTTCTGTTGCCTTTCAGTGTGCAGCACACCTGAGTGATGACTGCTGGCAGGGGTGGATGGGGCTGTGGCCTCCAGGCTGTCTCTGTGCAGGAGGCACGCTTGGGAGTGGTAAGCGTAGCCCACCCTGGCACGGTGGGTCCCATCACCAGGCAGGTGGCTGTGCAGTGGATTTTCTGACTTGTTTTTCAGTCTTCAGCTGCTTAAGTCTCCTGCAATGGAGCCCTGGCCGCAGCTCCAGCTCACTTTGGCAAGGTGACTCGGAGGCAAGGATGTTGTAGTCCTCTGAGGTGTAATGAGTACTTCAGAAAGAAAGGAAAATGCTAAGCAAGTCAGAAGCTTTTTATTGCAACCTTGCCGGGGGCTGCAGGAATCCCGGGAGTCTGGGCAGCAGGGCTGAGCGGGAGAGTGGAGTCGTGTCCAGGTGGCTGGGGATCCAGAAAGATCCTGCCTCTGTTGCAATGCTGTGTGTCTGCATTTCACACAGTTGTCATGCAGCCTTTTTATTTCCTTTAAAAACTGTTTCCTGGCTTGCTGTGAGCATCCAGTCAGCTGGGATGGGCCATCTCTCCTAATGCTGTGCTAAAGCAGATCCTGTGCTTGGAAAGGTAACTGAAATAGAAACCAGAAACCAAAATAGACACCTAATCTCCCATTTCGATCTTCTCTGTCCTGCATTTCAGTTGATTCCCTAGTGCAGTCATAAAACACAACCATTATCTCAGCTTCCTGAGTATGCAAACAAATTACTGTGATTTTCCTACCCTTGGATCAATCCGTATCTGTACTCTCTGAGTAATAATAAAACGTTAATGGAGATGAAGACTGTTATCTCCCTCATGTCTATTTTGTCATTGGAATAACAACTTTAAATGTTAAGAGTGCTGAGATTTATAGATGCCAAGCCTGCTCAGCAGAAATAAAGTTCCATAGTGCACATAACCGTTTACTGCTGCTGCATTATCTGAGCCAGGGTGGGAGTTGACCCCGATGGGAACATCCTCAAATGGGAATTTAAATAGTTCTGTAGTTTCATTTAAAAATTCCATTGGCTGCCTGGTTTGATCTGCAACTCATTTTAGTGCAGGGATACTGAAGTGGAAACTATCCAAACAGCTGGTAACGAGCTCCCCAAGAAGTACCGCAAGAGGAGAGGCTCTGGATCCTGAAACAGCGACTGTTTCAGTTGCAGCTCCAGTGAGCCCAGCCCCACACATGGTGCTTCCCGAATATGCTGTTTTCCAAGGTTTTGTAGGCATTGGAAGACCACTATTTTTTTTAAGCTTCATCTTGATGTTTTCATTCTTCATCTCAGATCCTCAGTGCTGTACATGTTGACAGCAAGATAAAGGTCTTTCAGCTGTTACTTAGTACATGAGCTGGGGCAGCGTGGCCCTGCAGTTGGCCTCCCTGCAGAGAGCCCAGCCCTGGTGTGCTCTCTCCCCCAGGGATGGAGTTATGTCCTGCTGCAGCAGTGTTCAGGGACAGCCAGCTTTGGGCTGGCACTTGGCCCTGGTGCCGGGTGCTCTGGGTGCCTCAGTCAGCCCCAGCAGCCCTGCTGGTGGTGCTGCCAGCCTTGCCTGCGCACTGTGGTGTCATCAGGCTTCCCGACAGGAGCCGTGCAGCCTTGGTGGCGAGTCAGTAGGCATTTCCTAGTGCTCCCTTTGTTAGCTCTGTGAGTACAGGAACGTGATCTGACTCTGATGAAGAGCAACCTATGTGTGGAACACAGACACCTGTTGAGTACTGGCTACTGACAACTCATTCTCCCACCCATCTCTGGGATGGGTGGGAGTTCAGCCAGCGTGAAACTGGGTGCAAGAAAAGAAGCTTTGCTTCCTTGGGGCCCCTGCTCTGTTGCTGCCTGACGCGGTATCCTGGAAGCCAGGTTCATGGCACGACCGTCGTAACAGGAGGGGAGCACCAGTCACAGGTTTCCCACCACATGCCTTCCTCCAGATGGGATGCATGGCTGCTGCTCCCAGCTCACAGGAAACCTCTGGAAAGGCCGGGGGGCTGCATGGAGTGCCTAGCTCCCTCTTCACACAGTTTTGTCACCGTCCTGCTTAGAAATCTGTTGAGAGGTCAAACTGCTGGTGTCCAGCTTTGGCTATTACTCTACCTTAAAAGTTGTAATAAAGCTGTGGTAGAGCAGTGACCGGTGCAGATGCCCCATCAGCCCTTCACATGCCTCCCCGGCTCCCTTGTGAGGGGCTCAGAGAGTTTCCTTCTCTTTAGACATTTCATGTTAGGGGAAGCACTTAATGGTATTCTGTTGTAAAATACTGCTGTGGGTTGTGGGTGTGGACAGCTGGGCTGTGTGATTCCGGTGAGCCATCTCAGCATCAGAGGGAGAACTCTACACTGAGAAAATGAGGCACAGCTGATGTTCCATGAGTGAGCAAAATAGCTCTCATGACCATTGTTGGTTTTTGTTCTACTGAAACAACAGGGTTGGCCAGGGGAGGGGGAAGGTTGTCACCCAGCCACCTGCAGCTGGAGGTGATTGTGTGCTGAGTGTTGTAGAGGGCTGCATAATTCACATGAGAAGTAACAGAAGAACTTTTAATCTGAATTTTCTGAACGCCTACAGGTACATACATGTACGGTTAATTCTTTCCAGACTTGTGTGTATCAACTGATTTCCACCTGTCTGGCAGGTAGAGGGAGCCTCTGCTAGGAGCAGATGATTTCGTGACTCCTGTCTTGGGACCCGTGCCTTTGCCGTTCCGGAGCAGGAGGTGCGCTCTGCTGCTGGAGGTCAGGTGTCGGCAGCAGTGGGAGCTGCTCTGACCTCAGCTGGCAAAGCTGTCCATGGAAATGTGCATCTGTGTAGGATCAGGGGAATTGGAGAGGTGGTTTCCGAGAGCCCTCCCTCACAACTCCTAAATAAACTTGGCCCTGGTTGTGGAAGGCTGACAGACCCTTAATTATAATAACAGCATGAGCAGTGTTGCTTTAACTGGTTCCCTGCTGAAAACTTCTGGCTAGTAGGAGCGGTGCACCAGCTGTCTGCCTGCGATTGCCTCTGGTTGCAAAGATCGGTTCGGGGGCGATGCTTTCAGCAGGAGGATACAAATAGTGCAGGTTTCCAGGGGTGGCTTGACTTGTTTGTCTGGTTTCTGGGCACAAGCCAGAGTCCTGTCGCGTTGGCCCATCAAAATCTTTGCAAGCATCTCTGCAGCACTTACCTTCTGCAAAAAGTCATTGCTGTGTTAGAAGACACTAGATTGAGTGGGGATCAGAACTTCTCCAGACAGTGACATGCTGATGAATTTTGGTGAAGTTCCAGAGAAGGTGTCCCTCCTTCCTCCCACCGCAGCCTTACTTCTGGTTTCTGCAACACGAGTTTGTGCAGCCAACAGACTGCTGTGATATCATCTCCTGTGACACGACCACATGCAGAATGTGACTGAAGTCGTGCAGTTAATGGGGTCCTGACCACCCTTGGCAATGCCTCTGAGTCCCAGGAGTTTTGCTAGGCTGGAGTGATGCTCTGAGTCTGTGATTTTTTTTTTTTTATCTGTTATGCTCTTTGTGTCAGAGCAGAAAGCAGTCTGGGGGCTGGGTGGTGAAGAGAGGTGCAGGCACAGTTGCTGTGAGAAGTCTCCAGATTGTTGCTAGCAAGTGTGTTTGGCTGTGTGTGAGTGATCAAGCCAGCAAGAGGCCATCGCTTGACCAGCGTGGTCCAGCGCTGAGTGGCTGTCACACTGCTGGCACCACAAAGGTATCTTTTGCATGGTCACATCCAGCAAAGTGCAGCTGGAAGCCCCTCTCCCTGAGTACCACCTAGGTCTGAGTTTCCCTGCAGCCAGTACACTTTGGTTATGGATCCTTTTCCACATTGTTGTTTGACACCTTGATGTAATTTTTTCATTAGGAGTCCTGCAAAATACAGCAGCTTGGTGTTACTGATTAAGAGCCTCCAGCTAATAGCAGTCACGAAGCTTTTTTTCAGCAATGGAAGTAGTGAAGAAGCATCCTTTATTAGTCGTTGGGCTTAAAAATAAAGTCAGAGGTCAGTGCTTGTGGCACTAATAGGTCTAGTTCACCCAAGGTTGTGTTAATGACGCCAAGCAGAGAGCCTCTCATAGACCGGACTGTCCCTGGTGTCAGTGGTGCCAGATCCGTTGCTCCCTGCATATCTTGAGATGGTCCAGTTTCAGTGTTTACTATTGGTGCGGTGTGTATTGGGTCACAATGTCCTCTGCTGGGCCACTGGAACTGGGATCCAACCCGAGCCAGGCACTCGGGGATCCGCATCCTGTAACATCGATGAGACAACAGTGGGTCCTGGTTCTCATCTAGTGCTCCTTCACTAGTAGTCTCAGAGCAGTTTGTAAACAAGGGAAGGCTTCTTACTTTTATGTTCCGGATGTATTGACTGATTCTTAGCCATTAGTGTGCTTTCAGACTGGGCACTGATCTTGGTGAAGCTGCTTTGAAGCTAGAACTGAAGTCTGCAGAACCACCTTGTCCGTACAGGGCTCTAAGGCGGAGGCAGTGGAGTCTTGTCGTGTTTGGACATTTGATTTAATGTAAGAATTTTCTAATTGGGATGTTTATGAGTTAATCACATGTGACACTTTGTTTGCTCCCTGCTGCAAGCCTGAGATGTGTGTGAGGATGTGGGGAAGTGGATCGTCCTTTTTTTTAGTTTGTGTCACCCTAATGTGCTATCTCCATCTGGTTGTCTCCTCCCACCTTGTGTCCCTCGGCTAAAAGTAAGTGTGTACCAGTGGCTATTAATAGCTGAATCCTGTAACAGTCTGCTCTTGCAGATGGGATTCTCAGCTTCTGAAGTCTAAAACTCATTACAAATGAAACAATATGCTGTGTGGTGCTTAATACAATCAGGCTTACTGTAAGTTAGGTTCTCGGGGCCAAATGCCACCCTCAGCTTCTGTGTGAAGGTGGCCCGTGAGTGTCCTGGGCTGCAGATTCCAACCAGCACATCCCCTCGCCACTCCCATATGATACGAACGCAGATGCGCTGCTTTGTCACCAGCTCTGTCTGTCTGTTCAATGCAGGTGTGACATTCTGGTCTCGATGCCTCTGCCTGTGCAGTCCTGATGTCCCGTGTCATTTATGGCACCAGGATGGGAGAACCGTTGCTCCGCAGCTTGTCTGTGTTGCTCAGGAGTGTTGGCTGTTGAGGGCTTTGACTTGTTCCCTTTCCCACCATCTCCTTGAACACCTAAACCAGTCAAAATGCAAGTTGCCCTCTTTGCGTAAGGCTTTTCTGTGTGGCAGGGAGAAGATGTCTGTGCCTTTCTGACAGGAGTGTTTTACCCGCAGAAAGAAGCAGAACGGCAAAGGATTATTTACAAGTGTTTCTAGGCTCCCCTTTCTCAGGAGACGAGCAGCTGTGCATCCAGCAGGCCATGCAGCTAAAGGCAGTTGGTTGAGACTTCACTTGCCACATTATGTACCCGTGTGCTTGACTGCAGGCATGTACACTTATTGTTACCACTGGTAAACCTCCTGCTTGCCAGACTCAGCACTTTTTAGCAGGAAAAAAGGGAAAGAAAAGTGAAACTGCTTTGGCCTGGGAGCAGCTGGGAGGGTGTGTGGGACGGACAGGCCATGTTAAATGTTCTTAGGACAGGTTAGGTGGAGCAGGTAGAATTCCTATGGCAGGTTCCAGGGCAGGAGACCGTCCCTGTGGTTGGGTGCGCAGCTGCAGGCAGTGCTGGGTGGCCTTGCCAGGGGTGCATGATGGACACGGTGAGACAACAGCACCATGTCAACTCAGACACCAGTACCTGGTAATGTGACAAATTCAAAGCTGTGGGCTTGTGCATTTATCTTTGTTCTGCTTGGAGTCTTGGGAACTCTAGTTAATTTTATTCCTCAAATCACATTTTGGCTTGTCTTTCCATCCCTGTGTCAATCTGTTGCTAAAGTCGCAAAACCAGCTGACTCCATATGCCGGCTGTGCGCGGTGTGGACTGAGGAGCCTGGCAGCAGGGCCAGAGCGGCGGGGGTACAGTGGGACTGGCTTCGTGTCCCCCAGCCCCCACTGGATGGCTGTGGGCAGAGGTGGCAGATGGGAGCAGGAGTCGGGCTGCGTCCTCCTGGTTTAGCGATTGGGGGGGCCAAATCCTGACAGAAAGGTGGGAGGAGTTTCTGTTGCTGGGGGTGCCTGCACCAAACTTTCCTCCGCTCTTTTCCTTCACTCCAACCTGCCCTTTCCCGGCTCTCCAGCTTCCCGCGTGGCAGGCGCATCCAGCGATGGACTTGCTGCTGACAGAGCAGCAAGAGAGCGGTGTGGAGTGAGGCGGGACCCTCCTTCAAAGGCAGGAGGGACTCTGCACAGAGCTGCATTTAGAGAGAACTGCCAGCAATTGCTCCAGACTGTGCTCCCGTCTGCTGTCCTTCCCCTTGCCAGGAACCCACGCAGCTCTGGGAACCAGCGAGGCTTTGGGGGTTTATTCTTAAAGGCTTTGTTTCCACAACTGAGACAGAGCTGTGCTTTCTCTTAAGAGAGAAACCTGCTGTTAAAACTGCCAGGTTGGCTTTAGATTCATTTTACCTCTCCTTGCACTTTTTGGAGGGATGCTTGTGTCCCTGTGTGCGGGAGGTGTCTGTCCCCATTGGGCCAGGGGTCCTGCCCCATCTCTGCACTCGCTGGAGGGGGTTGAAGCATCTTGCCCAAGTTTCCAATGTGTTTATGTACCACGATTTGGGCACAGAGAACCCCGACAGCGGTGAATGTGGCCAGCACCAGTGTGGCCGTGCAGTTGCCTGCTTGGCTTTGAGCCTCTTAGGTCTGTGCAGCTGGACTGAAGAACGTGGAGCTGTTCACTTCACTGGCTAGAAATGATCGTCATGACTCCAGACAGAAGATGTGCCCTGGTTTCAAGTACCGCTGCACAGCTGAATCCCTGACTTTCATGGCACTTTGTTCCCTATCTTTTGAGAGCTACTGCCTCACCAAACCTCTTTCTTTCTTTGCAATCTGCTTCTGACAATGTGCTAAGTTATTGACAAGGTGATGAAATCTGATGGACTAGCATTTGCCAGAAAAAGGCTTTTTTCCTCTCCACGTGCAGTCTCAGGCCCTCAGTTGAAATCATCCCCCTGTACACCCGTGTGCTGATGCACAGTGCACTGAGTGCAGGGGATGACTGTCGAACTGGTGGCTACGGGTCCAGTGGTGCCTTCTCGGGGCACGTGCAGCCTCGTGAGAGAGGTGGGTGATAAGTAGCACAAGGGAAATACACTGTGATACTGTCCTTGTGAGTTCTCCTTCTTTGGGTGCTGGATACTGCTTACCAAACCCTGTGCCTTCTGCCTTGCTGGGATAAACCTGCAGCAATGTTGTCACCTGGAAAGACGAGGAATTGTCAGCACTGTTTTACAATTCAGTCTCAAGATGCATCTGTTTGATACTGGCCTGTCATCCAGGGGCTTTGTGCAGTGATAGAGGCAGCAGGCACTGTGGCATTTGGGATGTAATGCAGGCCACACTGGTGGGAGCTGGCACCGATAGGGGCATCGCAAAGGCTTTGCCATCCGCTGGTGAGCTTGACTGCTTTGGGCAGCTGACGTGAGAGAACACGAGTATAGTCAGATGCATTAAGTGGGAAGATGCTCCCAATGGATGATGACACTAACTCATCCAGAGGAAGCTTTTGGGAATAGTTTGGTGGAAGGAGCCTGTCTTGGCAGAGTGCTTGGAAAGATGTCAAAATATTTGGATTTAGGGGGCATTTGTTCTTGGCTGCTCTGTTGCCTTCAGTTGTCTTTGCAGACACTAGGGCTGAAGCTCCCGGCTTCTCTGTGGATGGGGCTGTGGTTGCCCCAGCCCAGGCTGGATCTGCAGAGGCGGCTCCTTGTCCAGCTCCTTTCAACGGAAATAAGGGCCGTGTTTTCCTGGTGTGGTTTGAGTAGTCTCTGTGTGACAGTATGTTAATACAGATGCTTGTTTTAGCCATGGCACTTGGTTGCCTCCACTGTGAGCACGCTAACAGGCAGCTTCAATGGATTGTCAGATTTAGCTTTTGTTACGCTCTTGGCAAAGCTATTTGCAGGCTGGAAGGCTATTTAAGGTATATTTAATTACAGTGTTTTCTTGCTTAGTGAATAGCTGCTGGTATGATTATTAGCCTGTAGTGAAAAATGTTAAGGCAGATGGGAAATATTCACGGCATACTTTTATTCCATCCCCCCTCCAAAAAATGGAGAAAACAATGCTTCTGTTTATCAGCAGGCATTGGTTTCTGGCTGGCAGGGTTTGCAAGCAGTTCACTGTGTACCTTTATTTTACTTTCCAACAGCCATTGATTTTTTGCAGCGTTGCAATTAGAAAACAAGAAACCTATAAAATTATATTCTTCCTGTGTTTTAAAATGGAGTTTCAGGCTCCTGCTGTCTTTTTATTGGTTTCTCCCCTTTCCAGCCCTGCTGAATGTTGCTAGAGTCAGCATGCTGTCACGGGCCTGTGGAGATCCAGATCTTGCTGCTATTGCTTAAAACCCAAGTGTGACTTCACCACAATTTTGCCATTGTGGGGCCTCCCATGTGATAGAAAACACGCCTGCTCTGGAGTTGCGGCTGTATTGACTAGGACCACTTGGCTAATCACTTCCTGTAATTAAATCCTTCACTAGGAATAAAGTTAATCTTCTCAGTGCATGTAAAACCTGACCTGCAGCCTGAGCAGTCAGAAACGCTGTTGTTTATAGGCACCTTTATCCAAGTGTAAAGGGTTCGTTCCTAAACCAGGAGCAATTAGTATAATTGGATATTCCTTGCCCTGAACCAAGGATGTATAATAATAAACTGTAAAGGATATGGCAGCTTTATGCTCAAGATGCCATAGATTGTCAGGGTCGGAAGGGATTGTTTTGCCTTTCACTGCGACCTCTGGTAAGACACAGCTCTGTGTGAGCCCTATCCATCCAATGGAGCCATTGACTCTGGTGGCTGGGACCAATGCAGGGGTTTGGTTGTTTTAAATTCTTTCAGATTAACATTTTCTCAGCCCTGTGGTGCTGAATAAATTGGGCAGAGAGAAATCAAGGAGACTTTCTCCAACTCTTTTTCTTTGTGTTTGCATAAACACATTAATAAACTAATTGACCAAATCCTTGCTGGCTGGCAGAAGCATTAAGCCTGTGATGGGGAGCTGACTTGAACCATATGGTTTGGTCCCAAGGCTTCTTTTGGTTTTTAGAAGAGGTTCAAAAAGGGCCTGTTTGCATCATCTTGAAACATTGACATTCCAAGCACAAAGAGTTTTGCATAATTTGTTACTCTCGCTGTAGCTTTGCTCTTACTTATAAGTTCAACTTCAAAGTACTGCACCCTCACTCATACTTATTTTTACGCAACAAAACAAAACAATATTAAGTGCCATCTGAGCACTGCTGTGTTCCATTTGATGGAGAAACTTGAAGTTGTTTCATAGTCATAAAATTTCTCATTCATTTATTAAGAGCTAAAATTGGAACAAAAATAACCTTTCCTGCAGCCATTAACATTTGCATTTCCTGGAACTTGGGCCGATCAAAACCAGGTGCTTATGGAAAGCAGATACGTGTTACCTGGGTGATGCCAGGCTCCTGCCATTAGCTGTTTAATTTGGACAATTAAGGTGTATTTGTCAGTTCCGCTTTCATTTAGCATGAGATCCCCTTGCCAGTTCTCACAGCTGCCTCAGTGCAGTGATGTCTCAGCTGCCAATAATGTCAGGGAGGGTTTGGATGTGAGAAGGCTGTTATTTGCTTCCCCCAATATATCTGCACCACAGCACTAGAAAGATGCTGTTCACCATTACAGATTCACGGCTAAAAGGATCAGCTTTTGCCTCGTGTTGTGTCTGAGAGGCTGCCTGTCACTCTGGGATCCTCGTTGCTCCCATGACTCCCTAGCAAAGGCAAAGCTGCTGCTGGGCATTGGTGACGGGCTCCCACCATGCGGGACAAGCTGTGCTGGCAGCGGAACTGGGAGTTGTCCCATTAAGCAAGCAGTGGGGTAGTAACAGAGACACTGCCCTGTTATCTTTGCAGCAAATACTGTTAGATCTAAAATCAGAAATGTAGTGGAGAGCCAGGGATGCCCTGAAAGTGGGACTTCACCAAACCAGCCATACTTGTGAAGTCGTTTTGCTAGTTGTTACGTTCTCCTCCTCATGATTGTAAGTTTCCTGCTGATCGATTCTGCCCCAGCTAAATGGTCTATCACAGAGAGCAATGGGGACTTGCTCTCATGATCTGCATCTCTCCCATCATTGTGTGGATGCTAATGAAGGGTACCAGGAAGATGTCAACCATTACGATAGACGATCTGACTAAATCAGTGTGCATGGATCATTGAGCGTCTTTGTGGTATAACAAATGGCCTGTGGTCAGTTAATCATATAAAGAAACGTCTCCTAGACCTCATGGCATTATTCAGAAGTCTTAAATTCTCTTGCAGTTTCATAAATGGAATGTCTATTAAAACATGGAGAAATTAGTCTGGAATGGTTAGAAATGTGACTGCCACAGATTGCAAGGGAAAAGGAACAGGTTCAGGTTGGATATCAGAAAAAAATTCTTCACAGTAAGAGTCATTGGGCACTGGAACAGCTGCCCAGGGAGGTGGTCGAGTCGCCTTCCCTGGAGGTGTTTAAGGAACGGGTGGATGAAGTGCTGAGGGACACGGTTTAGGGAGTATTAGGAATGGTTGGACTCGATGATCCAATGGGTCCTTTCCAACCTTGTGATTCTGTAATAGATTTATTTTTTTGGCCAAAGCCCTCTCTCCCCTGTTCGAACTCTCTTTAGCTTGTAGATCTCCTTATGTTGGGTCTCCCATTCTTGCCATGCCCTCACAGCCCTGCTTGGGCGCTGCAGGAGCCTCTGCGGTTCCACGCTTGCTCAGGCACCCCCGGTAATGGGCAGCAAGTGCCCTGTGCTGCTTGTTCAGGGTGCTGTTGTACACGGCCGATGGCTGCATGGCCTTCTGTGCAGTGTCCCCAGTGTCACCACTGATGGAATGAGCTGCCTGCCAGCGCGGTGCAAATGAAGGCTGGCAGCAGCCCAGGGCCTCGTGCAGTCTTGGTCTGTCTTGGAGCTGCTCCTTCTGTGTACACATGTGCTGTTGGTACACGTGAACCATCTTTATTTCCTGCCCTCATTTCTCCCCCACTGGAAGGGGAATAAGTGTGCTGGAAGGTCGCCTGTTCTGACGACCACTCCCAAAAGTCCATCCACTTGCATAAGTGCAATCCCTGCAGTGGGCGAGCTGGATCGGCTGGTGACGATGGGGCAGCGGCAGAGACCCCGCTCACCAGGGCTGCGGCTGCCAGTGGGTTCCCCAAACTGCTGTAAACCTCTTGCAAATCCTTTTTCTCACTGCCCTTTCTGGGTTAGAGATGGGAGCCACAGGTTGTGCCAGGCTGGCTCTTGCTGGTGGCGAGCCGTGGCACACCCACAGCAGCATGGTGCCGGCACCCAGTGCTCTCTCTGCTGTGTGCATGAAGGCTGGGTGAGCAGGGAGAGGTGGGCACCTGGCAGGGGAGCTGGCAACTCTGCTAGAAAGGGGGGGCAAATCAGGTAGTGGAAGAAGGATCTTGCATGTGGAAGCAGTATAAAAAGGTATAGAGAAGGTGAAAGCCAATTAGTAGATCAAAGGTAGAGAAGCCAAGCCCCAAAGAAAGGGTTTGGCAAAGCAGAGCACTCTGGAGAGCATTAAAACCAGGTGTTAATAAACCTGGGCTGGGCTGTTCCATCAGAGAGTGGAAAAGGAAAAGACAGGGCTTGAGGATGACTGGGGGGCTTCCTCGTTCCAGTCCCTGTAGTCTCTGCAGTGGGAGCCCCGGGGTGCCCGGTGCTGGGGCTTGTCCTGGCCGCAGGGCACCGGCCATCGCCCCTCTGAAAAGGAGCTTCCCTGGGAACTTCTGTCACCTGCACCACAGCTCTCCGACTGTGTGTATGGCGGGAGTGCTCCTGGGCACTGACAGGCCGTTATTTACTAGTAGCAATTAATCCACAGAGGAGCCTCGACAGTCAGCATCACAGTCTATTTTGGTGTTGTGGAAATGAGGAGCTGTGCCCTAGAGTATCCAGTCCCTCTGGCATGGGCTGGAACAGCCGTCAAATGCCAACCCCTCACTCACTGGCAGAATGTGCATGTCTGTTTTGGTTGAAAGTCACAGATTCACTGTGGTGTTTTCGCCTTGATTTGTCTAATTCTAGGTTAAATGGCTTTGAAGTGGCTCGTTCACACTGGGTGCTCTGGGCCACATCACAGCCTCACCCGAAGGAGAAGCTGCTTTTCCATGGCACTTCCGTTCTTGGTCTGCAGTCCCTGAAGATCAGTCCCATTTGTGGCAGGCCGGGGATTGATGTCTGTAGCTTTTCCATCACGATTTAAAAGAGAAAAATCAAAACTGTGGCCGTCCCAGTTTACAGTTTGTGTTTCAAGAAAGTGGCTCTTATGTCTTGCCAGCCCTCAACACGTTCACTCGTTAAATTATGCATATGCTAATGAAGTGTGAAAATCAGCCAAATAATAACTCTCTGTAATCACTTAATGTCCCCAGAGCATTGTGGCTTTTTTATTATTATTATTTTATGATTTGCGACCCACTCTGAGTCACGTTTCTGCAGGGTGTTCTTCCAACAACTGAGGTTAATTAGTGTTTTCACTTTTTCCCCTTCTGAAAGGAGCCCAAATTATGTACTCACAACCCACAGTGCAGTTCACATTTTCCGTTTTGAATTAAGTAATCCCCAGATTTCCATTAGAGCGGGGAGCAGCTTCCCAGCACAGTTGCTAAAATCCACGTCCTTGCACTCAGCTTGCACCTGGGCCGATTGGAAGGGACCATGTCAGCTGCTGGGTGTCCTGCAGCTGCTTCTGCTGCCATGGCCATTCTGGATGAGTGATGCTCCTTGTCCCCTCTTGCCAATGTCCCTTGTCCCCGGGATGCAGCGCTGGCTTGCCTTGCATGCAGACAGCCACGGTGGCAGCCTGCTCTTTTGCCCAGAGCATTGCTATGGAATATTAAACTATTTGTTGGTTCCCCAGCTCTCCTGCCACTACCACAGTGGAAGCCTACACAAACAATGATGCCTGCTGCAAGCTGTACCAAGCAGCAAAACAGTGGCAGGAGAATGTTGCATTGACAGTGTCCTCTGTCACTAGGAACTGCTCTTCCTCCTTCATGGCATGAACAACCAGTGTAGGGCGTCTGTTGGGGCACTGCATCATCCCACCCGAGGTAAGCATGTCAAAGCTTTCAGGGTACCGATCCCTCTTTGTAGCAGAGATTGTTCCAAATCCACCAGCATTACAGGGTGCTGCCGGACTTGAAAAGGCTTGGCTGGGCTGGCAGCGATGCTTGGAGTCACCGGAAGTGGGTGACGCTGTGGCGTTTGGGTGGGGAGCTCTGAACTGACACTGGCTGTGACTCAGACTTAGGGCAGGGTTTGAATCTGTCCTATCTGTGCTGTGTGGCTCTGCTCCAAAAATGCAATGTACTGTTGGTGCACCTCAGAGGGCAGCAGTGTGGGGAGAGGGAAGCCCAGTGCCTTATCTTCAGACAAGCATTGGGCAGGCTATCGAGGGCGTATAGAGCACATAGAACCGTTTCTTGTTGACAGCACAGGGAGGAATAGAGCCGGGGTACCTAGCTCTTTTCTCAAAGAGGTGTAGTGGTGATGAATAGGTGCAAAGCCTTGAAATAATTTCTAGGTGATGGACTGCAAAAGAATATATTGCCTATCACTACAGATTTTCAGCAGAAGTTGCTGGATGTTGTGTAACTACATCTGTTCAGGGCTGACCGTGGGTGTTCCAAACACCCCTCTGCTGGGCAGAGCCACTTTTCAGACTGCTCTGCTCCTCTCATGTTGGTAATCACTTGTGTTCAAGATCTTTATGGTTGTGGTGCCACACTGTTGACTTATGATACTCGTGGAGTTGTGCTCTTCACCATGAGCCAGAGCTTTGTTCATACAAAGTGTGGACAATAAAAGAAAAACAGTTCCTCACCTTTTTTTTGTGACAAGTCCCTGAGTCTTGGGAAGTCACATTTTAGTTGTCCATGCAGTGTGTAGATGTAAAGGAAAAAACAGAGACATAGGTAAAGGCTGGCATCTTCAGTGGTGGTGCTGGGAAAGGCTGGGATTTTGCCTTGCAGCCTGTGCCATAAATCAGATCGCTGTGAGCCTGTGACCTCTGCCAAGGTGACACTCTTGGTGATTGCTGGGGCAGGACAGGCCCATTCCCTTCACTAGCTCTGGCCATCCTTAGCCTCTGGTGCTTTCCTGTTATGCTGTGACCCCAACCTGGCACCTGATCTGCAAGCTCTGGTGAGTTGTTGTGGCTCTGGCACAGGAGCCAAGAACCCTCATTCCCCATGGACCCGCATGGTGAGACTGAGAGGGCGATCTCTCTAAGCAGAATTACTCACAGTTAATAGGAAACCAGTAGACCTGATGATGGGATGGCCTACTAAAAGCGTTTGATTGCACATGGATCTTCTGATGGAGCAGCTGCCATGTCCAGACAAGTGAGAGCTTCCTGCCATAATCATTTTCTGTATTTGTTTCTGTGTTTGTCACTAGTTTTGGGATACACACATCAGTTTTCCATGCACACTATTAATGTTGCCATGTTACTGTGTTAGCAATAAGACCTCACTAGAAACCAGGTTCAGCTGTGACTCTGGCTTTGGCTCTGTGGCAGATGAACAACGTCAAAAATATTTCAGTCCAACAATTTTGCCCAAAATATTTTGTAGTAATCCCACCTCGGGAAGCACTATGTCTAGCTTCAGTGATACAGCCTCAACACCAGAAACAGAGCTCCCAGCAAAGACTTTTAATTCCCTGTCAGAATCAACTTACTTAAATCCCCTCTGACTGGGAGAGCATTTTCATTTGATCTAATGAATGTCTGTGCTTCCGTTTGGAAGCTTGTTACATTCCAGAATTTCCTGGTAACAAGCAGGACTTATCTGCCTGTTTCCACTTAAAACAAATCCAAATAAATTTTCCTTCCAAGAGGATGAGATCCACGGTAGCACAATTAATTAAAACTGAAAAGCAGTGGGACAGTCGGTTTGCCAGGCATGGCTACGTGGCTGCGCCCGGGCAGGGCAGCGGGCAGGGATGCTGGTGTGGCGAGATGTCTTGCATCCTCTTTGGTCTGTGTGGAGGAGCTGGTCTGAGCTGCTCACCCAGAGAATGGACACAAGCCTGTTGGTGTTGAGAGGTCCTCAAACGCACGTTGAACCAGTGTCAGTGTCCTGGAGTAGGAGCTCAGCCACTGTGGGTGGTCAAAGTCCAGGTCCCCGTACAGAGGTGGTACCGTTAACCCACCCTGACCATAACTCTTAAGTACGTTTCTCATGGTGCATGTCAGCAGAAATGCCAGGGAGCTTTCTTAGCTCTTCAGACAGAGAGGGTGTTTGCTCTTTCAACCCTCTGAGATCCAGTCCGTTTGCACACTTAACTCATACTAAAAATGAACTGATGAGTTTGTGCTAATGAGGAGGCTTTGGCAGAGAGTAATCAGCGGGTGCCCTTGTCTTGTATTATTGAAGAGTCCTTCAGTGTTTCACTATATACATTTCATGTGGATGATGGTGATGATGAGCAGCCTAGCGAGGATCCAGCCATGGAGATCTTTAAGCTTAAAGATATTACTTCTCCCATCCTAAAGATGAATTCTTGTTATCACAACCTGGCAGATCCTAAATACAGCATGACCATGACCGTGACCTCTTCATTCCAGGCACAGACTGAGTTGTTGCTCAGGGAGGTAAGCGAGGTTATTTCCTTTTGGGCAGAGAGGAGGAGGTGTTCCCGTGATGTGTTAGATCCTTATCGAAGTCGGGAGATGAGCAGTACAGCCAGGTGGAATTCCAGATTGGCTGCAAAAATAAATCTTTGTTATTTACACTTGCAATTTATAAGGCATGTATTTTTTTACTTTCTGTTACTTACCAGCAAGATACAGAATGCATTCCTACTCAGCCAGGCAGTGGCCATCTCCGGGGTGAGGCAGGCGTATCCAGCACCGGAATGCTGTCTGCCCCCAGGCAGCACGGCTGCGGGTTGTGCCATGCGGTGCTGTGGCCGGTGAGCGCCTCGAAGGCAGGACCTGCATTCAGTCAGCTGCCACCTGCTTGGCATTGGAGTTGGGCAGGACTGCAGGGGCTTGTGCCCAGGACGTTGTCTGAACCATTGCATCAAATGATGCTGAACACTGCCAGGTACAGAAATGTGCGTGCACACGCTGAGGGCTGATGCCAGCAAACAATGCACGGTTCAAGTGATGGACTCGTTTATAGCCATAATCTCCTCCTTCTGCTGCTACACAAATTACTTTTAAGCAATTCATTTCAGTGGCTCAGAACGTCACTTAATGAACCTAACACTAAATTGAAAGAAAGAAAGTTTAATTAAAATACTGCTTGGTAAATGTCTTGAGATGAGCTCTTCCAGGGCCAGATTGAACGTGATGGCACAGGCACTCAGCTTCTGTTGCAAGAAATGTTTTAATAGGCAGAAAATCTAATTTATGATGAGTTTTAAACCGAGCAGACAGAAGGTGTGTTGTGGACTGACCCCATGCAGGAGCCTACAGGCAATGGCACTTGACTAGACAGGCACAGCAGAAGTGCTCTTGGTAGAGTCCTGTGGTGGCTGATGGCAAATTGAAATGCCCCATTTGCTTGGACATGGGATGGCTCTGAAGGAGTAGGTACAGCTGTGTACTTGGAGCAGCATCACCAGGCACCACTGGGTTGCAGCTGCTTGAGCCCAACAGGAAAGAAATCCTTTTCTGATGCCTTTCTACTTGATAGAGCTCCAGATTTTGGATTAAGCCATCTTTAGCTGATTAAATTCAAATCTATGCAACAAATGCCAGAGACTGTCTGTGTATAGCTTTAGTGTGTTTGCTTTCCCCTAAATACAGAATTGGGGTATGAAGCATGTTCTTTAAAGTACTGGCACTTTCTGAAGGCTGTGGCTTCTGTATGTGCTTTCTTTAAAGGTAGATTATGGCAGGGGTGGCTCAGCTGCTCATGCAGAAGGTGTTTATCTCTCATCAGCTGCATCCCTGTTTGCCTCCTCCCTTACCCTGGTGTGTGCTGGATCCACCCAATGGTGTTTTGGTGAGGAGATGTCTGATCCCAAGAGCTTCAGGGGAGATGGAAGCGGAGCATCTCACCTCAGAGCTGGAGAGAAACTTAGCATTTGTGATGTCCAAGCTGTAGGTGCCCAGCCTGGGGGTCCTGTGATTGGCAGTGTGCCTGTGTACGCAGTCGAGGGCTGTGCTGTGCCCGGCCCCGTGCTGTCCGATTCCTGTGACTGGGATTGCTAGAACTGTCTGTAGAGCCTGAAGTGCTCAAAGAGCTGACTGGCCATGAGGTCTTCAGACCTTATGAGAAGGGTGACCCCCTTATAGCAGACTCTGAGGGGAGTCGTGGGTAGGCAGAGTTCTTGGCTGGCAAGGGAGGACCCTGTGAGAAACCTCAGGTGAGCTTCCCTGCTCCTGGCTGCAGACTCAGTTTTGCTTGGGTGTCACAAAATTGGGAAGGAGGACAAAAGCAGAAATGTTGTGAGCTGAGTAGCCCAGATGGTGGGTTTGGCTTAGGGGATACAGGGTTCATCTAGTCACCCCACGCCTGGGTTTGCCTGTTGGTGAAGTTTTTACTGTGAGTCTCCATGTTTGTAAAGCATTTGGGATCCTTCATGGAATGAGATTCTGTGGTGCTCATTGTTGAGCACTTGGTATCAGTACCCTGTTAGAAGCTCCCTGTGCAGGGGTACATCTCTGTAGTGGTCACTGCAGGTTGGAGAATCATGGAATCATAGAGTGGTTTGGGTTGGAAGGGACCTCAAAGCCCATCCAGTTCCACTCCCTGCCCTGGGCAGGGGCACCTCCCACTGGATCCGGTTGCTCCAAGCCCCATCCGACCTGGCCTTGAACACTTCCAGGGATGGGGCAGCCACCACTGGGCCAGGGCTTCCCCATCCTTGTACTTTGTATCTTTGTACCACCAACCCTTAGCCTGGGTGCTTGTTCCAGGGGTACCACATTGTAATGAGAGGGAGAATGGCATCAGTGCAAGATGGTAACAAATTTTGGTGATAAGCTGCAAACAGCTGCTCTCCAGGAGGGGAAAGCTAGCTGCTTCCAATTTGTACTTGCCTAGCTGACATTTGGGTACTTCTAATTAAAATTTTTTAAAAATCAATAGGTTTTGCTGATAAGTGAACAGATGGCTTCAGCACGATGACCAGAAAGACAGGCTGCACGGTGCACTGAACACTTTGGCAAACCATTCATCCTGGTGTCTGCACACCGACCCTTTAGCTGTGCTGATGATTTAATTGCGGTGTGAACATACTGGGGCTTCTAGGGTTTGCAGGCGACGTCTTGAGGATATGTGTGTGTACTGGTGGTCAGAGCCGGTTGTTGTAGTGGTCAGCATAATGCTGATCTTGTTAGAAAAGCAGCCTTTGTCTTCCTGCTGAGGACAAAGATCTGTTAAATACAAAGAGCATATTGTTAACATCTATGAATTCACGTTTCCAATGTCAGCTGTTCAGATTGCAGCAACCAGTGATATCATTGGCACCTACAGGGTGTTGGGAGCTACTTGGAAACCAGACTGCTTTCTGGGTTGTTTATCTCTTTATGCCCTTATCTTATGACAGACCTGATAGAGAGCCCAAGGTACACAGAAATCTTTACAGTTTTAAAGGTGTCGGTGTGGTGAGGGTGAAGTGGAGCACTGGATCCACACTTGGGTGCTGTTTACAAAGTCTGATTTATTTTAAGAGGATATTTTTTCAGGTGGACTTGGATTTTCTGTTCCTGAACCCAGATCAGCCACACTGAGGAGGCTTTCTGTCGAGTGTGCCTCTGAGGCTCTGGCAAAAGGGTGGCAACATAAATCCTGCTGTGAGCCAAGGCACCCAATACAGTCAGGAGAGTCATCTAGGGATGCTCCTGGCAGCATGAGCGTGCTCAGTGCACACCCCAGGCAGCTGGCGTGGTGTCCCACCGGGAGTGTGGGGCTGGAGATGGAGCGGCAGGTTCTGCAGGGAGGTGCTGGCACTGGGAGCAGTGGCGGGTGCAGACAGGCTGCTGCCAGCCTGCTTTGCTCCCCAATACAGCTCCGCTGATCCTCTTTAACAGGAGGAAGGTCAATATGTCATGGAAGGCTTTATTCAGGGTGTGTGTGTGTGTGTGTGCATGCAAGAGGAACAATGTAGAAAAGAAGAATGAAAAAAGAAAACAGCTAATGCAGGGAGGGGTGGAGTTCAGTAATTGCACAATTCAGGATAGGCTTCGTTTCCTTGGAAATAACCTCACTCTGTAGAGCCTGTGGTTTTGCTATCGAAGTACTTACAGTGCTTGTCCTACCATGATATGGAGCATTAAGGTAGCATTAGTAAATCTTTCCGATCGTGCTCAGAGCCGTGTGCAGGTTTGCTCTCCATGAATGGGCGGTGCAGCCTCCTTGCTGCCTTGTGCCAGGGTTGACTCTGTGTCCGGAATGGTGGGGCCAGCCTGGTATGGGGTGGAAAGGCCCCAGAGTGGTTCTTGCCATTCCCAGGTGCCAGAAGAGGCCATGGGCATTCATGTGGGGCACAGCCCGTCCTGCTGCTCAGCCGGGTGCTCATCGGGACGAGAGCTGGTCCCTGAGCCGAGGCTGTGCCGTCCTGGCCAGGGAGCATCCTCTCGGCTCGCAGCAGGCTCATCCTGGTCTCCTGCAGAGTGCTGTGCTCTGGGACACTGCAGAGCAGCTGTTAATTTTCCTCTCAAAGTGAGAAGGATTATTTGTGCTGGTAGAGAGATTCTCTGCATCCCATGCTAATTGTCTTGATTAACACACTGTTCCACCATCACAGGTGTAATGTATAACAGCTCTATAAGGTTTTCATAGCCTGACCAATTAAAAATGGTCATTAATCCAAGAGCTAATGAGTTGCACATCTTGATGTCGAGAGGAGGTTTGCATCGCACGTGCAAATCCACAACCAGTGAGTGTTGGTAGCACAGACGCAGGTGTTTTGAGGCTGACTGGGCTGCCCCTCTGCGGGTGGGAGCTGAGGCTGTGGGTAGCTTCTTGGTGGCCGGAGTGCCACGTCCTTCCCTGCAGGACAGGTTTTCCCTGAGCTGGTCAGGATCAGGGTGTTCCTCCTCCAGAGTACAGAAGGTCTTTCCTGCTGCTGTGGCATGTGAGTATCCACAGGGATGGGAAGATCCCCATGCTTCTTGGGGAGCTGTTTCCTACTGCAAGGCATTCCTGAGGCAGGGAAATGGCCATGCAGTGTGGCGGGCAGGAGGGGCCAGAGCCTTGTGTCTCCTGAGTCTCACGTTCAGTAGGGAGGATGAGAGTGAGCGTGGTTCTGCTCCATGCCAGGAGAGGGCCTGGAGCTCCAGTCCTTTGCTTTGCCAGGTGTTCTGTTATAATCAGCTGCAACAGGACTCTGAAGTCAAGATGTGTCAGGTTGGCAGTGAAGAATCTCTGAGTGCCATTGTAAGGTGTGGTTCTGTCTGGAAGCTGCTGTTGGTTTTCTGTTCCATTTTATTATTCTGCTGCTGTTAGTGACCTGACCCATTGCATTTCAAGGCTGCCTGGTTTCTGCTGATTGCACTTGGCTGTGGAGGAGTGTCCGATCGTGGCTGCCGTGTGACAGGGACAGAGCAGTGCCCTGCACACCCAGGCACCTGGCACCCGAGAGCTGCTTCTCTCCCCGTGCCTTCCATGACATTATTTCACTATTTCCTGAACTCTTGTTTCCAGCAGTTGCAGTGAATTAAACCTAGTGAGGACGGTGGGAGAGAAGTAAACCCACATTTTTCCATTTAGGCACTCTGGAAGAGGTGCTGCAGTGGGGAATGCTGCAGAGGTGAACTGGGGGAGCCACCAGATGGAAGTTCCTTTCGTCTAGGTTGGTAGCACTGAATTATTCTTTGCTGTAACAAGGGCAGAGAAATTTTGAATGTGCCAGTATTTTTAGCACTTAAATCTAGGAGAGTTTTTCCATTTTGGGGAAGAGTAGCAGCTGCTGCTAGCTCTGCAGCATCACATTGTTGCGACAAAAAGCCGTACCAGGCGGCAGAGCTCAGCATCGCATCCAGCCTCCCTGAAGCTGCTGCAAGGTCTGACTCCAGCCCAATTCATGCAGAAGACAAGACTGTGATGGGGCAGAAGAGTGGGCCTGGGCCTTCCCCGGCGTTTGGAGGTGCTCAGGCATGGTGCTTTTACGCAGCCCTGGCGCGTCTGGGATGGATGGGTCAGGCAGGCATAGTTGCCATGCCGTGCTGTGCCGCACTTGGCGGTGTTGGCGAGTGATGGTGTTACAGGGCATTTTTCTGATGATACCAGATCCTTACTGGGCTTAATGCAGTGGAATCGATTTCTGTTTGCCAGGCTATCATTCACCTCAGCAGGGAAAAATCAATGCAGATCAATCACGTGTGATTTTGCATGCCATTAGATCCCAGTTTAACCTCTGCTGTCCTCTTCCGTTTCTGCCTGCTCCCCCCACCGTGGACCACACAGTTTGGGGGAGGATTGATGGACTGGACTCAGGTTTGTGTGACCCTGGAAATCTTGCTTTGCTTGGGGTCCCTTTTCTGCCATGGGGTGGTGGGATGTGGAGATGGTGTTTTGCCGCACCAAGGCCCCTGCCGAGGGCCCGTGGGTGGGCTCATGGTCTGGCTTCCCCATTACCAGACATGGCTGTGTCTTTGGTTCCCCGTCCTAAGCCCTTTAATTTTTCATAACTTCCTCGTGGTTTCTTCATCCACCTGAATGGTTTCAGGCTTAGATTTTGTTCTCCAGTTAACAGGACGTGCCAGCATCCCATTTGCCCTCTCCATCTCAGCAGAACGGGCGGCTGGGCAGGGTGATCACTGTGCAACAGCGTGTTACGTTCCTGGTTGGAAGCAGCATCCCCACATGCTCAGCAAATCGCCCTCTGCCTTCACTCTGTTTGAGGGACTAACAGGGCTGGGGGAGAAGAGATGTGTTTGCAGTGAGTTATTATCCCACACTTATCAGCGTTATACTGGATTTGACAACTCATAGCCTGGGATTTGAGTGATCTAAATCCTTCTCCCTTTGGCAGCCTGGTTTGCTGTTATTTTTGGTGTTTCCCAATTTATTATCATCTGCAGAGTTGGAGGCTCTGTGTGCCGTGCCATCAGCCAGGTGGTTTGTACAAATAAAACAACATGCAGGGAACGTGGTGAGGAGCTGCAGTCGCGAGTGCCCTCCACACCAGCAGGGCTGAGCAGGCAGGAGCATGCTGTCCTGCTGGGGACAGTTGGTGCAGCTAAGAGACTGGAAAGGCAGAGCTCTACCCTTGAGGAATTAGGGAGGGAATTGGACTGATGGTGGCATGCACACAACTCCTAGGCCTGTATGTGGGTGCTGCGTCATGGGCTTGCCCACTGCCCACCCCAAAAGAGATCTGTCCCAATTGGAAAGCAGCCGGGGATTGCGTCCTTGTTCCTTTTCCTTCCTGGACTACCAGTGTTTGCGGCTTGTCCTCAGTCATGGGAACAAGACAGGTCTTTGCGAGTGCCAGGTCTGAGATCCAGAGCTGAGCTGTGGGGGCTGAAACGTTCCTTTCTGCTCTGCCCCGACTGACGGAACCTCTTGGTCATTCCATGATAGGATTTGCCCCAAGAAAAGCTGAAGTTTTCCTCCTGAGGTAGGGCCTGTGTTGCGTTTTCAAGAGCTACAGAGAGACATAAAGAGAGAGAAATGAGAGCAAAGGTCTGCACACCTGGAAAGAGCTGAATTGCCAGGGCTGGTTTAAAGGCAAATCCCTTCTGGGTCGCCCGTAAGTGTCCCTGTGGAATGGACAACAGCTGTGACCCTCCCAAGGAGGGGGAGGTGGAGGTCAGTTGCTTGGAACTGGTCAAAATTTGAGGGTTTTGTTCTATTTTCTTCAATATTTTGACAGGAACAAGAACAATCCTAAAACCACTGAAAACTTTGCAGATATATTCTCTGCCTTTTCCTCTCCATATTATTGTTGTGCGATGCTCTTCTCATGGATCGTCCATGAGTGTAAATAGATGCATCCTCTTGACTTTGGCAAGGATCCACCAGCTTGGTGTCTATCCTACAAAACAGCAGCAAAAGCACCTGCTTGTCACTTGGTTTGGAGCTGTTTTATGCATGAGGGGCTAAGTAACGGTGACTGAGCACCAGGAGCTGGAGAACGCGCCAGCTCTCCAGTATCGGTGCCTGAAGCAGATGAGTAGGTTGTATGAGACGTTTATAAGAACAGACGAGCTTTAGGGTGAAACCACGCATAGCGGCATGGAGCTGTCAGCTCTGGGTCTTGTTGGGTTGGAAATTGCTAATTTTGCAGCTGTTTGACTGACTCATTTGTGGACCTCAAGACACGAAGTCTGCTGTTTGTGACCTTCCCACCATAGCCAATTTATCATAATGATGCTTACAGTAATGTTCTTCCTGCTTCTAATGGGTTTTCTCTGGGACTGGCAGGGTGCGAGGCTTTGCAGCAGTGCTTGTGCGTGGGTCGTGGCTGTGCCCTATGGATGGAGGAGATGATTGCACGGACAGGCTGCATGACTATCCAGGGGCAGAAGGCATGGGAGCAGAGGCACTCAGGGAAGATGCTGTCATGCAGTCACTCACTGGTCCCCTGCTTTAAGCTGGCAGCACCCCGCACGCCTTCCAGCAGTTACCTCTGGGTCCGGCTGCTCCAGGGATGCAGATCTCAGCACTGATTGCACCTCCTCTGGTTTTGTCTTGTTTCTAATAACGTGTTAGTTTTCCTGTTCCTCGTGGAGCACTCACTTTCCATCCATAGAAGGAGAGTGTGAGAGCTCTGGGGCTGTGTATTATAAATTTCCTATTTTTCTGATAAAACTGTATTGCTACGGCGGAAATCAAATCCTGTCTTCGATATTTTTAGCGTGAAAGCGTGAAGGAGCCCTGCTGCTGTGGGAAGGGAGGCCAGGCGGGTGCTGGTGGAGGGGAGTGTCTCCATGGAAACTGTTTTCTTTAAATTCCCACATTCGGGGCACTGAGCATGTAGGAGATAATAAAGGAAATGGAAAAGCAAAAAAAAAGGGAGAAGCTTTTTTGCCTTTCTGTTGTCACAAAACTGCTGTAGGAACCTTAGGAGAAACGGCATAAATTATTGATCATTTCAATGTGAATACATGTGAATTTTAATTAATTGTCACCGTGTCATGTCTCAAGTGTAGTGGGTGGGGATGCACCGGCAGCAGCCCGTGACCGACCAGCCCTCACTGGAGTGGCCCAAGCCTGTCAAAAGACGTCTTTGAAAGGCTCTGATGCTGCACTGTGCTCCAGAATTGTGACCTCTTGAAGACTCTTCCATCTTTCTCCCTCGGGGATGTTTTCCTGCGCAGTGCCAGACTGTTGGTACCACCAGAGATGTGGGAGAAGAACCCGAGCCCAGCCCATGGGTGTTTGGGGTGGGTGATGGTGCCAGGCTTCTGGTTGGCTCATGAGAGGTTTCTTTAGTTGCTAGTTGGTTCTGAGGTATCGAAGTGTGCTGTTATGTCTGTTGTTATCCTTGCCTGAAATCCTGATGGCTGGCATGAACAAATGGTCTGGGGGGCCCAGGAGGGTTCATGGCCCTGCATCCCCCTTCTCGCAGGCGTGGAATAAAGAGGTGTTGAGGAGGTGGTGTGAGGATCCTTGTGGTGCCTGGCCTCACTGTTCCAGACAACTCTGCTGACAAGGTGATGCATTAGGTAGCAGGCGCCATCTGAAAAATGTCTCGCTGCAGCGTGGAAAGTTATTTTTAATTCATTGAAAGATGAATGACCTAAAACCAGCAGCTGGCGTTGGAGGAGATTAAATAGTTCCAAACAGGTACATTTTCGACTGAGTAATTTTGGAACGAAAAAATAGCACTGTGGCTGTTGCAATTCCTTGACTGCTGCTGCAGCTTCTTAACCACCCTGTCCCTGGCACGTTCTCTGCGTGATACCTCTGTCGCTGGGCTCGACTGAGGACATCACAGCCATGCTCACTGAGGTGGAGGTCACCTGCTGCAGGTATGAAAACTCCTGCATGAACTGGGGCTTAGCTCAAGCTGCTGGGCAAGCTTTGCTGAAACACAGAGTTTCTCAGTGCTTGAGCATGTTTGGTTTTGGCTGTGGCACCTGCCCACAGCTGTGGAGGCAGTTGCCTGTAAAAGTGGGGGATGGTTTTTGGCTGCAGTGTTCAGGGTCAGTGGCTGTACATCACGTTGTCTGGTGCATTTGTGGATTATAAGTATTGGCAAGGAAGCCATCTGTTAAAAGAGGTGTTAAAGAGTATGCAAGAACAGCAGAATCAACCAGGGAGTCTGTGTAGATTATAATGCCTAAGGGAAACTAGAAACCAACCTCCTGAAGACCTTCCACGAGCCTTCCATGACCTGTTTCCCTAATTGCTAAATGGGAAAGATTTAACCAGCAGTTCAGACCCAGCCAAGAGAGGAGGAACAGGAGATCTTAAGCAGCTGAAGACCCATTCAGTGACTCTAACCCCTCCAGACTGCAGTCCCCGTCAGCCGCTGTCTTTGTCCACTGCTGCCATCAGCCCTGCTGCAGTTGGCCTGGCTCTTCATGGTGCGAGCAAGAGCAGAGCTTGGCCCTTCTACATCGCTGTTCAGCCTTTTCACTAATGGCAGCAGATGGCTAAAACCTTTCTGGCAGGCTGTGCTGCCCACAGAAGCATTCTGAAGGGCTCCATGTGAGGGAATAGAGAGCTACTCCTTAGAGCTTTCCAGCTCTGTTCCAGCCAGGGCAGCCTGAGCACCGCCAGCTCTGCTTGCTTGGCAGGATGGGGCCGTTACCGTTAGATTCACGGGATTTGCTTCTGCAGTGCCATCTCCGTCTGCAGTAAAATTGTCTTCCTAAATCTGTTCACAGCAACAAAGTGTTGTAAATGAGTTAAGATGAGCTTTAGAATGCATTTGCTGTCACTGCAAATGTGCTTCATGCTAGAGAGGCAGGACAAAACAGGGAAGATGTGCTAATATTGATAGGAGCAGCCTGGAGTTCATCACTCACCGCTAGCAGCCATCTGGATTTTCAGAGCCCAGCAGACGTGGTGGGCTCCTGGCACGCCACCAGGGACTGAGAAGATCAGGGAGTGAGTGGGGAAGTCCTCTTGAGGACACAGTGGTGGGCATGAGGAGGAGACTGGGGATGGACCTGTGTTCCTCGACCCTCTGGAGGGCTGGTTCCCCGTGGCACAGTGCAGGGCTCACAACTCACCCACACTGCAGTGGAATAGGCGAAGCTGGCGTGAATTGAGGCTCGGCAGCTGTCAGCTGCATTGGGTGTGCCAGAGGTGGGGTGCTGCTGCGAGTGAGGGCAGTGGTGTCTGCTGGTGATCCATGATGGGCACTGGCGAGTGGCAGTGCGTGTGCGTGTGCAGAGGTGCATGCTAGTGTGCAGGGGTGTGTGCCAGTGAACAGTGGTGTCCATTGGTGAGCGGTGGTGTGTGCCGATGAGCTGCAGTGCACACTGGTGAGCAGTGGCGTGTGCCGGTGAGCTGCAGTGTGTGCCAGTGAATGCCCCACACCGTTAGGACACTATGGCTGCCCAGGAACTGCTGGTGGCTGTTCTGACTCCCAAGCCCACCAGGAGTCACTCGCTCGGCTCCAGGACAGAGGTGGTAACTTTTAATCTGATGTGGTGACTTCCTAGCGTGTACCTGAGAGGGATAAAGCTCATAAGAGGGAGAGGGGACAATTCAGGTTTTATGTTCTGGGTGCTCTCTCTGAGGGCATATGACAGATCTAATAAGCAAGAGAAATCATTGTGGTGCTCAGAGGGCTCTGAGGGTGCCAGTGCCTGTAGTCTGGGCACTGCTGGTGGTGTGCATGTGCAGACGGTGTTTGCAGCCTGAGTCGGCACTGGGACTCTACCCCTTCCCAGAGCTGTGGAGGCTGCAGCTGTGGCTTGTGCAACCCTGTTGTTAGTATTGCTGGACTGCAGAAACAAGAGGGAAAAGAAATGCAAGTCCTGTGAGCCACCATGGCAGGAGTGAGCTGACTGTTCTCATAGCTGAGTACCAGTCATTGTGAAATCCACCTTGCACCCAGCACTGGGTCCCTGATGCTATACTCATTCTTCCCCTTCCCCAGCTCCGTGCCGGCAGAGCGTGACACTCTGGGTGGTGGTGAACACCAGTTGGGCAGTAATTGCTGTGGAATTAACCTTTGACATTCTTCTAAAAATAGGCCAAATAAATCCGATCATTAGCTGCTCGCCTGCCTGCGTTGCCTCCAGGGTAAACACTGCCAATTAAAATGGTAACAGGTTACTGGTCCTTCCCTTGCTTCTCCCCGTTGCTGTGGCTGAGCACCAGTCCCTGCTCAGGGGCTTTGCCTCCTGTGATGGCACCTTGGCTTGTGGGAAGGGGAGCAAGGTGAGCATGGTGGCTTTTGGTGTGACAGAGAGCTGAAAGGCATCACTTCAGTTTACCTTGACAGACAGTGGGAGACCCGTCTCTGGGCAGAGAGAACTGGTGCTATTGATGTGGTCTCCCAGACTGCTCTGCCTGGTGGGTTTAGGTGGAGAATACAAAGGTGTCTTTGCCTGTGTGCTCCCTCTTCTCTAAGGGTGAAGGCAAATCACCCCCCCAAGTATTGCAGGGGAGCGACGAAGCAGAGAAGCCGGGTGGGCATGAAGCCTTGTGCACGGGCACTGCTGGCAGGTGCTGGGAATGGTGGTTCTCATCACCCGGAATGGTGGGATAGTTCCCCAGGGTGCAAGGGGCGTGTGCCATGCTGTACCACACAGTGCCGTGCTGTGCCACCAGCGCCGTGTTCCGGTGCTGACAGCAGTGCCCGGACTGCGTTTGGCACAGGCACAGCACGGTGATGGAAATACCCTGAATTCTGCTGTTGGGGTGCAGGCTGGGGCAAAGTGCAGCGCAGGTCTCTGTTCATGACAGCAAAGCTCCAGAATGCAATGGCCGTGGTTATTACAGACAATAGAAAACCGGAGATTTACGAGATGCCACGGGGGATGCAGTGCTGACAGGGCGTGTAGCTGTACAGAGAGTGGTGCTTTCTCGATGCCTGTGAAAGCCAGTCTGCAGTTACTTAAATTGTCTTTGTCTTCTTTCCAGCTGACATCATCTCTACAGTAGAGTTCAACCACACCGGAGAATTACTGGCAACAGGGGACAAGGGGGGCCGTGTTGTAATATTTCAGCGTGAGCAGGAGGTAAGTGTAAGTGAATGCAAAATGCCCATTTCGTCCTTTTAAGAGAAGCTTCCTGCTGTTCCCTAATCCATGTGTGTCGCTCCTAACCTAGGGTCTCTCCTGGCAGGCTCCAAACTGAAAAGCAAGAATTAACATAACATAACAGAACCAGATTTCATCTTGGAAAATGACCTGCCAAAATGTGCTGCATTTCCTGCATCCTTTAGCACTGGGTGCAGCTGGGTGTGCCTTGGGTCAGGCTGGCACGTGTGAGCATGCCAGGGTGTCTGTCTTGTAGCTACCACCACCACCAAAATGCCTCTCACTGCCAAAACCCCCGACAGTGTAGATGGGTGAAACAATCATGTTTCTCTGCTGAAACACTTTGCCTCAGGAGATTTGAAGGAACTCTTTTTGAGGTTGCAGCCTGCCAAGCCTTCTGCAGGAGTGGCGAGCGCTCGGTGTTGAGCACAGGTGCCTGTGCGGGCGTGTGTAAAGCCAGCCTGGCCGGGGGAGCTGCTTGGCCACTGCTCCCTGGGAGATTCTGCACCATTTCAAAGCCGTCCTGGTCAGCTGGCTTGGCATGGCGCACACAGCGTTGCGTGGTCTGAGCCAGCAGGAGCGATCCTCCCCTGTGAGTGTGTTTGCTGTGGGTGGAAGGGATGGGTCAGGCCTGGCCATGGGAGATATCGTGGTCTGATGGCAGGTTTAAGTTCTAATCACCGTGGCCAGGCAGTCGTCGCCACTCAACAAACCTTAAAGAACAAGGGGGTCACCAGGCAATGTTCTCCCACTCTCTGTGCCTTAGACTCCTCACTGTCACTCTTCCACCAGAGCAAAAACCAGCCCCATCGCCGAGGAGAGTACAATGTCTACAGCACCTTCCAGAGCCATGAGCCGGAGTTCGATTACCTGAAGAGTCTGGAGATAGAGGAGAAGATCAATAAGATCCGATGGCTCCCGCAGCAGAATGCAGCCTATTTTCTGCTCTCCACCAACGGTACGTGGCTGCAGGCGCACTCACCAGCGCTGCTGTCACAGGCTCCACAGGTCTGGCAGGCAGTCACAGCCTTCCCAAAGGTGTTTCTTCAGGAAAAATACCTATGAAAGCCAAGCTGTCTCCCTTCAGGGTAACAGGGGTCCTGGGGCAGCAGGAGCCTGACACCAGCTTTGTTTATTTTTTTTGATCTTGGAACACCCTCCCTCTTATTTTTTTCTTAATAAGAAAACCTGCAGCTGATTTGTTTCAATTTGCAGCTGTGTTCAGCTCAGCAGCTCCATGTTATGTTCAGATAAATACCATGAGGATCCAGAAATATTATTTGGGATGAATGGAGCCTTAAGATGGATGTGACTTAATTACTTCAGGGAAAAAGGAGGCGTCTAATTGTCTTCCATAACCAACTTACTTTGTATTATAGAATTGACTCTATTGATCATTGTAATAAAATTCAAAGACTTATTAAACTCATTTGGTGGGAGAATTGTTGAAATGCAATGAAGATTAATTATAGAGCATGATGCTCTGTTAATTGAATTTTTAAATAATTTTTTGATTAACAGGGATATTCTCTTTCCGTTTGGGAAGGTGTTTCACATGCTAGTGGGTCATCCAAATTATTCTTCTAGGAATCCACCCATGTCATGCTGTTTATTTTTGTTCGTACTGTTAAACTCGCATTACACATGGAAACCCTGGAAGTTGAGCGGGTTAATAAAACCAAAATTAATGGCACTCTGTTGAATTGCCCTGTAAAGGAGGAAATGAAGATGGATGATATGGTTGTGTATGAAACCCGGTGGAAGCGATGCTAAACTACTGGTAGAGTCTCTGCCAGGAGTGAGGAGAGAAAAGACTGTTAGAATTAGGAGAGCTGCAGGTATTTAATGGTATTTAATGCATTTTCAATTATTACAAGCTAAATTAACTGGTAAATTGCTCTCAAAAAGTAACCAGTGGTCCTGGGATAACTGCTGTATGAGCTATGAAATGGGGAAGGAAGAGATCTTACGTGGGAGTCGTCTCTCAAATGGCACTGGCCCATTGCTGGAGCATCAGATGCAGCCTTGCTGCGTGGCTGAAGCTGCCCCATCCTGGTGCCAGCACCTCATCACCTCGTCTAGGGTAATGGCCCATCACTCCACACATGGAACACCAACACTGAGGGCATGACCTGAGGCTCTGAGCCCTGGGAGATCACTTCTCCTGTTATTTCTCCATTACTCCACTAGTTCTGTTGTTCATCCATCTCCTTATCTGGAATGAACACCAGCAGTTGTCCAGCAGGAGGAGGAAAAGCAGGGCTCTGGGGCTGAAGTGCTGTGGGAATAGGTACAGCTTCTGTAACCACTTCCAGCATGGTGCAGATGGGGACGCAGCAGGCTTCTTACAGCTGCTAACCACGTGTGGCCTTGGTGTGTCTGTTGGTGAGCAGCACCGGGGGAGCCGGGGGTAGCACTTTTCTCTCTCCTGCCCTACAGATAAGACAGTGAAGCTATGGAAGGTCAGCGAGCGGGACAAGAGGCCGGAGGGATACAACCTCAAGGATGAGGACGGCCGTCTCCGAGACCCCTCCATGATCACAGTGCTACGGGTGAGTGTGCTGAGACCAAGGCTGCCATGGAGCCTCTATCTCCAGGGTCTGGGATGAAAATTGCAGCTGGCGTCACTTGTGCCAGCTGCACCACAGTACTGGCAATGCCATCCTGACGCAGCGGGTTGATGTTGGAGGGCTGGGGGATGCCCCTTTTTTCAGAGACTGGTGCTTTTGCTGGTATGTGGACACAGGAGCAGAGGAGGGAGTTTCTGCTAGAGCAGTGCCCGGGCTGTGCCAGCCCTGGGCAGGTATGCAGTTCTCATGTTGAGCACCCCAACAAGTGGGCTTGCTGCTGCACCACCCAGCTTGCCTGTCCAAGCGTGGAGGCAGCTACTGAGCTCTCCCTTCTTGGTGTATTCGCAAGCGCAATTTCTGCTTTGGGAGCACAGGAACCTTTTCTAAATGAGTTTTCCTCTTGGCGTAAAGAGATTAAAGCTGGCCTCCCAAATCAAATGTAAACACCTAAGGCTACATTTTCCATTTACTGCGAGGGGGATAGATGCACAGAGCCCATTAACGCAACAGCCCCTGCACCCTGGGAGTGTGTGGCAAGGAGAGGCCCACGGGCACGGCTGTGCCCAGCAGCTGGGCACTGTGTTGCCGCTGTGGGAGCTGACTGCACCTGGCCGGCAGTGCTGGTGAAATTGTTCTTCCCCCAGTGCTTCTCTGGGATAGCGTTTATGATCTTTGATTTGCATATAAAGAGCCTGCTCTGGCAGGAGGCAGTGTGGATGCCTGGTTAATTCAATCAGCACTCACCCCATTGAGAGCAGGCAATGCTGGAGACCCTGAGCAAGTGGGCTTAGCAGTGAGCCGGGTGCTTCTCTGCAAATGGCGAGAAGTCATGCTCCCTTGGCCTGATATTAGAGCAGAAACAGACAATAAGTCCTTTAAGCCATAGGGCTAGAAACGCCCAGTATGCAGTAATTTTGTCATGACGTTAATCAGACCAGACTAGCTTGCAATTTATTAACATCCTGTCAGAATTTGCATTTTGAGTACTTGGAGATTTTATATATATGAAATTGTTGCTGTGATTACTCTTGGCTCACTTTTATGGGTTCCAGCTCCATTGCAGATGAAGCCGTTGCAAACCCCAGACAGGTAGTTAATTCTCATCTCTGCACTGAGTTGCTCCTAATACGCTGTTACCTAGGCAGCCTGTCAGAGGAATTTGTTCGGCACCTGGGTGTGGGAGCTGGGGTTATCAGCCTCTGCGCGGCTGTGAGGCAGGTTTTAAACAGCCCGTGGTGTTAGGGGTGTTACTCAGTGAGTGCTGCCTTCTCGGGTTAAACGTGCAGGAAAAGCTCTGGGATTACTGAGGGACCATGAGTCACAGTTTCGTCTCCACCTGCCATCCTGGCACCCGTGTGAGCTCTGCTGTGGGTGGCATTTAGTGTTAGTCCCGTGCCTGGGAGCCTCCTGAGCACCCCAACATGTTGCTGGGATCATGCAAAGCAGGCGGTGGAAGGTTGGCATTCTTAAAGGAACAGTTTTTGAGTATGGTTTATTTCTAGTGTATTCTTTACTAAACATTGAATTTCTGGGGGAAGTGAAGCAACTCAAGAATCCAGGATAATTGTGATGTGTATTCCTTTCCTTTTCCAACATAAACCATTTTAAAACTGCCACCTCTTAAGCAAAATATTTCATTATGGGAACATTTGAATTTCAACATTTTGAAGTGAAATATTATAGCCTTTTGGAAATGTGTGTTTATCTTTGGGCTGACCTGGCTGTCATCTCTGCAGTGTTACAGGTGCTGGCCTGGGGGGAACAGCTGGCCACTGTGCGCTTGCTTTGGGGCGGGTGGGCAGTGGACACAGGAGGACTGAGCTGGTGGGTCCCATCCCGGACTTGCCTCTGGAATGGTGAGGAGCGGCTGCCAGTCATTCGGGGCCCACAGTGAGGGTAATGACACCTTGGTGGGGTGAGCGGGCAATGCAGTCATGAAAATATATAAATAATCATCATGCTTATCTTCGCTATTGATTGTGGACGTGAGCTGATTGCATTTGATTGCATCCTTGAATTCATAGAATCATAGAATCACCAGGTTGGAAAGGACCCACTAGATCACTGAGTCCAGCCATTCCTAACACTCCCTTAAACCATGTCCCTAAGCACTTCATCAACTTCTTGGCCACCTGGGCACACTGCTGGCTCATGTTCAGTCGGCTGTCAACCATTACCCCCAGGTCCTTCTCCTCTGTACATCTCTCCAGCCACTCTTCCCCCAGTCTGTAGCACTGCAACAATTAATTGACAACCACAGGGCTGAAGCAGAGCTGAAAATCAACCCATGTGTTTTTGCAAGCACTCAGCCTGGATTTACACCACCCAGCCCGTCCATCAGTGCTGGTCCCTGCAGAGATGCTGCCAGTGGGACTGATGCTGGGTGCGGCCCTGGGCAGTGCCAGGGATTTCCCAAGGATGTGGAACAGCCCCACAGGGTATCAAGGCTATGTGTGCGGTGGGGGCACCCAGCTGCCCCATCCCTGCTCACCCCGGGAGCACCCCTGCACTGCCAGGGTGGTGAGGCAGCAGTGGTCACTGGAGTTAGTCTGAGGAGGGAGGAATTGTGATTTTTTTTTTTTTTTTCGCTGTAGAAAGTCCTACTGAAATACCCAAACAGCAAACTCGTCCAGCAACAGAATCAAGCTGCTATCAGGAAAACATGGATCAAAAGTAAAATGAAGGCTGAAACTTTCAAGGCAGACAGTGGACTTAAATAAAGTGTCCAATTCTTGGGTGTCTTCCATTGTGCTGTGAGATAAGGTGCTGCAGTTCTCTGCTCTCTGCTGAGCAGCCCCACGGGAACATGCAGCTCCTGCTTCACAGCAACAGGAAGAGGTAAAACATGATGTAAGTGCTTAGTATGATGGTTATTAGTATCTGCTTGTGCAGCGCTCTCTGTCCCTGAGGACAGAGGATTGAGGAATCTTTACCAGCCCTGGTTTGATCTAATGTTTTGATGATTTTACTTAGACAGATATTTACATAGCAGTCTCCATTTTCCTGCAGCTTCGTGTATCTTTGACGTTTAATTGTCCTGTCATGCTTACACTTTGGAGTAAAGCCGCCTCCACCCACAGTTTAATTTTTGACCACAGACAAGCAAAAAAGGGTTTTAAAACCACCTTGCTGCAATCAGCTCTTAGTTGTTCATCGTAACGGTTTAAATGCACTTGATGAGCATTGTTCTCTGAGGAATTTCTAGCCCACATAGTGCAAAAGGAATATTTAACTCTGCTCAGCCTTTTGCTGTCATTAAAAGAGCTCTATTTATTAGGATAGGCCCCAGTCTAATAGCTGCAGCCCTTCAGCCTTGTTTAACAGCCTCCACGAGCTCTCAAGTGCCAGTTACTGTAGAGACCTGTGCCCTGGGATGTGTGGGAAATAATTAACAAAAATGATATCCAGAGCTTAAATTATCTTAAGCGGAGAGCGTGTTTGCTTTGGTCCCGCATAGAGCAGGTCAAGGCTGCAGTGAAACACCAGGACATCGTCCACCGGTACTGTCCCCCTGGCAGGAGGAGGCTGCAGACCCTGTCTGTGCTTTTGATGAGCAAAACTGGGGGAACTGGGTGGGGAGAGGTAGCTGATGGGCCTCTCTTCCTGATAGAGGATCTGATCTTTGTGTTTAAAGAGAAACAGCAGCAGCAGGCTGTGCTGGCAGTGCTGCCTTGGCACTCAGTGCTGGAGCTCCGAGTGCCACAGGGCACCTTCCTGCCTTCCCACTGTGCCAAGTGGAGGCCACTGCCAAGGGATGTTCTTGTATCAGAGCACTGTGCATTCTTCACCCAGGCTGGGATTTCTCACTCCAGCACGTCCCCTACTCCTGAGCTGTGCCTGCAGTGGAAGAGATGCCAGGGCTGGTGAGGGCTCTTGGGAGGTTGCTGCCTCTCCTCCTCTGTTCTAGTTGACACTGCCCTTCAGAAACCCAGGGCACCTCAGGGACCACTTGAGAACAACTTTCCCTGCCCCAGGCATCTGATCTCTGGCCCAAGCTCTTTAAAATGTTGATAATTAAGGAAGCAACCTGCAACTGGCTGGTGTGCACCTTAAGGAGCCCAGGAACTGGTTGCCTTGGGCAGCAGGGTTGTGTCTCACCCAGGCTGATGACTCAGGAGATTGCCATGGTATGGAGGGTGGTTTTCTGTGGTCTCCATTGGAGACCACCCTGTGTGAGTAATGACCCTCCTAGGCCAAGTGCGACGCGGGTGTGATGGGCAGTGCATGGGTGCACTGGCTTCTTGGTGGTTGTAGCTATCAAATGCTCTCTCTGCTTGGGACTTACCACTTTACTCTCTCAGCTCCTGCAAAATCCATCATAAATTCTGTTTTGTATCTCCCTTTCGGCCAAAGCACTCAGATTTCTTGGCTTATGGGTGCGGTTTCCTCTGTGGAGGCAACGCAGTGTTCCAGCTGCATCTAGCGCACCTCATGGGTGGCCTCAGAGTGGGGCTGTTCATGGGAGAGGGTTGGGGGATGCTTTGGGGAAGGACTGCTGTGCTTCTCCATATCTGCCCCAGCAAAGAGATTGTCTTTCTGTTGTAAGCATTCTCCAAACATTATCATTTAAATGACAAAGTAATGGGAAACATTCGGCTTTTTTGGGCTATAAAATGCACATGGCAGAACTAATCAATTTCAAACGATCATCCTCAAACCACTGCCACAGAAATTGAAAAAAAAAGCCCAGGGTTTTCCCATTTTCATTAGTTGCTTACGCTGCTCTAAAGCTGCTCTCTGTGTAACACTGGCATGCTTGGCTGCCCGTGAGTAGCGTGGCCCCTCTGCCCGAGCAGGGCAGCACTGGGCTCCCCACCGTGCAATGCCATCTCTGGGGAGCTGCTGTGCTGGTCTGGGATGTTCTGGGGCGCCCGCGTGCCCTGCCTGCACCGCTGCCTGTTTCATCCTGCCGGTGCTTGAAAAGTAGTGCAGGAGCCTGTTCTGCCTGCGCTTTTCTCATGCTTTTGTTTTTCCCAGGTCAGGAGTCAAATTCTTTCTTTTCTGGTGAAAAGTCATTATTCATCCTTTTAATGTTTGTAAACTCGCCTTGAAATGCTGATGACCAGAATTGACCTTTCGTATATTTTTTCCACCTCTTTTTCCACAGAAATTACACCTGTCTGTGTCTAGACAGACCATAACAACAATGTGCCGGGCAGAGCTATCAAACGGGTGGGGATTGCTTTGACTTTTTGGTGATACAGCTGTGCTTCTGCACACTTCTCCCTGGAAAAGCAGGAAGACTGTACACTGCCAGGGGGGATTTTACTGACCCTGAGGCTTGTTCACCAGGCAAAAAGTTTAGCAATATCTTTTCAAACAATCTCATCTTCAGGGGGAGCACAGTTCTAATGAGATTGGCATAAAGAGTTCAGGATTTTTAACTTCAAATAAGAAGAGTGTTCTGTTTGTTCTGTGAGGTTTCTGCAAACTGATTTCAGAATTGAGGTGCAGATGGTGGAAGTGATCCTGGAGTGTAAGAGCTGAGTGAGGAGAAGTTCTCACTTACAAACAAAAAAATGAAGTAATCATACTATAAAAATCTACAGAGAATGGGGAATCTGGGATGATTTGGGTTGCATGTGGAATGACACATGCTCAGCTTTGCGCTAAAAACCCTCTGTGAACCGGCCCTGTGTTCAGGGGTGTGTTTGTGTTGGTGGCTTCAACAGTTGGCCTGCATGGACTGACTGCAGGCTTTGAACTCAGCGCCTCAGTGCTGATGGAGTGGAGCCCAGCAGAGGCTCCTGCGGCTCAGTCCCTGTTGTGGCTGGGACCTGCTGCCCATAAATGGCTCTTGCTGGCTTCTGCCTCGCCATCCAAGTGGAGACAGAGGGACAATAGCCCTGTTTGTGCTCTGCTGCGGGGCTGGGAGTTCCAGGAGGGGGCATGGGGCTTTTGGTGCAGGGAGCTCTGCTGCCACAGCCCCGCGGCCCGAGCCGGTGGCATGGCAGGGTCTCAGTGTGCAGCCAGGTACACATCACACCTTCTCCCCCTCCAGCTCTGACTCCTGCGGCTGCGGGCGTGTTCTGAGTGCCTGCCAAACACTGGCACCCTGCAGTGTGCCAGCAGCCTCCGCCATGGTGGAGCAGTCATTGAGAAGCTGGACATGGCTCTGGCTGGTGGGTCTGCCAGGTCACTCACATTCCCATGCTGGTGCAGCGGTGCTGGCTGCACCATCCTTCCTGCTGACCTGGGTCCATGGTCCTCACCGTCCTTCTGGTGCCCCAGCTGGGACTCAGGCCCTTTCAGGCAGCCTGCGCCTTTTGGACCCGTATGCATGAAGGTGGATCTTCTGCTGGCAGCAAGCCTGTGCCCGCATTTTACTGTGTGGAAAGAGGCTCAGTAACAGGTGGCAGAAGAAACAGTGTCAGTGTGATGCTACCAGGGAGAGGAATGTCTGGGGAAAAGAGATGAAACCAGGCGCTCTGTCAGCTACACAGACCAGTAATGAGATAGCAGGTTCATCCTCCCGCAGGAGGGCACCTTCCACACTGCATGGGGAAGGGCCAATGAGGCAAAATCCTGATGAGCATGAAATTGTCAGTCTGCCATGAAAATAGCATTTGATGCACATTCTGTCTGCAAAATATTAATCTGCAGGCAGTGTTGGCCAGTTACAGAATGTGCTTTTTGGAGGTAAGAAATGAACACTATGGAACACATGCAGAGGAGCTCAGCTGCTGGAGCAAGCCAAGAGCCATGCTGGATTTTCTCCTGAGCAGCTAGCTCTGCTCTCTGTTTTGCCAGGAACTGGATTACATTTTCCTATTGCAAACCGAAGACTAGGGTTAATCTGGGCTTTGACAATGACTAATCCCACTTGGCCAAATCCTACCAGCTCGCTGGGGCTGCAGAGCAAGCTGTGCCAAGCAGGGTCAGTGGGCTGGTGGGAGCGGGGCTGTGCCTGGGTATTTCAGCTGGCCCGGGGCTGCCGCTTGGCTTGCAACAGATCGGGCAGTGTGTCCTGCTGTAAATGCAGCAGTAGAGAGGAAAGCTCTGTCCTGCCTGCTGATTTACAGCATCGCGGTTAGTACTGCCAAACACACTGATTGTGTTGCAGTGGGAGCTGCTCTGCAGTCAGCATCACCACTGGGCTGCCCTGCTGCCTGTCCCACTGCATGTCGCAGGCAATCGCAGAGCTTCAGGTGCAGCTGGTGCTGAGGCTTGGTAACCCCTGACCAGGTGGCAGCTGGATAGACACCTAAATGGATTAGTTATTCATTGTTTCTTTTTTAATGGCTGCTACTCTGGGTCAGGTTTGGATCTCAGCATTAAGTCCAGTCGGCTCAACTGTGCTCAGAGGATTTCCCTGGTGGTGACTGAGAGCAAAGCCCCCTTCTGCATTGCACAGACATGGGTGCTGGGGTGGGTGCAGGGCCCGTGCCAGGGTGATGCTGGGATGCTGCAGCAACTTCCTGGGGTAGAGGTGATATTGCTGTGCCTCTCTGCAGTGGGCTTTCCCTTCCTGAGCCAGCCCTGCCATATTCACACCCTTCAGGAATTTTTGGCATCCAGCATCCCATTGGAAGGATTTCCAGCAGCACTTTCACCTTGCATGCAGGCGGTGGTTCCCATCTCGCTGTGGGGCTGCACTGGGGACTGTGTGTCCTCAGTCTGAGCCCCGGTAATGGGCAGCTCAAAGAAGGCACATGTGGGGATTGTGCTGTGGGAGATCCATGACCGTGCCAACCTGGGAGCTCAGACCTTCATCTTCTACCTCTGTATACTGACTTGGGTTCTGAAAGCACTGCCATGTGGCCCCTCTGGGCAGAGGACTGTTTTTTTTTCTGAGAAACACCAAACCTTTGCATCTCTTCAGGCCACATCTATCACAGTGCTGTAAGGGATGAGGAGAAGCTCTGCCTCCTTCCTTGAGAGCAGGGACCTTTTGGTGATGGTTGATATGACCACAGTGAAAGGGGGAACCTGATGGGAATAGAGGGCAAAGTAGTGAAGCAGCAGTGATTACTGACATTGCATCCCCCGGCCTGATCCTTGACTTGGCGGTTGCAGGTGGCAGGAGAACTTGCAGTACCGTGGGTGGGAAGGGGCCAGGACATGCTGGCTGCTTCCACCCCCAGCCACAAAGAAAATGAATTTTACAGCTCAAGGGAGGATTAGTGCCTCATTAACTCTGGAAAGGGGAAGCCTTTTTCAGAGGAGAGTGGAATTGAGTGTCATGCAATGAATGAGTGGGACCGGCTCTTTTGCAGGGGGTGACTGCTAAAGGCAGAAGGAAAAATTAAGACATATTTTGTTTTAAATGGAAAATGACTGGCATTGCCCCCCTTCCTGAAAACAGAAACTAATTTAATTTATTAGTCACTTATTTTATTTGACAGCCTTTCTATGTACTTGATGTGGTTTGTTACACTGAATTACCCCTTGATAATCGCTCTGTATAATACCAGAGCCTGCCCTGCAGATTGGCGCTGTAATTGAAGAAGGGATGTACTGAGTAGGGCTCTCTGCTGCTGAGGATTGCCATGGCAATGCTGGGTGCTTTCTGCAGACACTGGCTTGGCCTCTGTGTGCTTCAAAAGAAATAAAAAGACCAAGTGTCAGTTGCTGTCACGTTGCTCTGTTCGGTGGGTGCTTTCTCTTCATCATCACGAAGCACTGCGCCCTGAACTCTCCCTGCCTGCTGGGACAGCATCGCTGCGGCAGGGACCAGTCTGTCCCATCGGCACAGACTCACGTCCTCCTCCCCTGGGGTAGTAGCATTTCCAGCCGGCTTTGCAGCAGACTCCAGTGGAGAAAAGATTAAACCCAGGCTGGGGCCCAGGCAGTGCTGGGCAGCTGCTCTCCCTGGCTATCCTGAGATGGGGTCTGCCTGCTGCTGCAAGATTTTTGCTGTCGCAGGATGAGATTCCTGAGCCGGTGTGCTCTCCTAGTGCATTCCTGGCAGCTCCTGCCTCAAAGCATCAGTGCTTTCAGGTTCAAATTCTTATTGTTGATACTCTTAACGAAAAGCTCGCAGCATGCAATGAGAAGGGGTGCAGACACTTGCTGTTTTCCATATTCCAGTGCAGATTCTTCTGCCGTAGCAGGTAAAAAAATCCTGCTTTAACAAAATCCTCGTGGATGACCAGATTTGTTCCTCTCATGGGACTTTACCTGGTGTGAGACCAAGTTTCAGATATAAAAAAACTCCCCAGAATTTGGCTCTGAAGAAACATTTGGAGATTTTTCTCGGTTGAAAAGTTTATGTTAGCTGTGGTTGCAAGTAGCTGCCATATGAAAGTTGAGTAGGGAATTGTGCTGGGGTGCTGAAAGTTGCGGATGGCCCCGGGCCTCTGGCTCAGACCCAGGTGAACCTGCTTGCTTGGCACCAGTCTGCGCTGCTGGGCTCCTCCTGGGGAGGACTGCCCTGGGATTTGACCACGCACCAGCATCTCCCTCAGTGAAACGCTCTGCCAAAACCTTCGCCATACTTAGTTCTGTGCCTGGTGAGGCCCATTGTAACTGCTGAGCCCTTTCCCTTTGCACAATCGTTATGTCTGATGGTCTGAATGACAGCCTGGTTCTCATAATCCCTGAGCCAAGCGTGAGCCTCCGTCCCCAGATGGCTGCACAGAGTCCTTCAGCAGCAAACGATGCATCATTGGCTGTGTCAGGCTGAATTAGCAGGCTGGCTCATCACATTAAGCTCAGGCTCTGAGCTGGCAGTCCCTGTGCTCTAGTGTCACTCGAGCTGGCTGTCACACTCCTGTCCCAACCTCGGCGTAAGAAATCTCTTTGGGCAGCACACAGATAATACACGCAGTAATGAAGTAGCTCGAGGGAATAGCTCACTGGCAAACGGGAGCGCAGAGTGACACCTTTGTAGTGTATTAGGTTGCCTGTGGAGCATTGTGTCTGGAGTTATTATTTACACCACTCCTTGCATGTGCTATTCTTACTGTGCCTCCCCTTCCCCAATGCTTACATGAGTTATGCTTATTAATCTAAAGGCAAACGTGTGTATCTCAGTTTCCAGTCCCTCCATCTGTCCCTGCCCTGTGCATTCCCCTTCCCTGTCTCTTCTCATCTCTTATCCCCGTCACTTCACTGTGAAGCAAATACAGAGAAGTTAAAAGACAAATCTGTGCTGACCCAAGTCCCTCAAGAAATATGTTTTTGTTAGAAGTGCTCTAGGAGTTTCAGATTCCAGTTAACAGTGACAAAACAAGGCAGAAGAGGGTTTTATTTACTTTTTCAGAGAAGGGATGGCTGCTGCAGCAGTTCCAAGCTGCTTTACTGGGCTCTCGCTGCCCAGTGATCTAACTGTGATGCTACCTCTTTTATAAGCAAAAGGCTTCTGTGTCTGCCCTTCCTTCTGTTCTCTTGCTTAGAAAGGCATTAGGTTTCCTTGGGGAGTGCCTGCTAAGAAGCAGGTGAGATGCAGCACTGGCAGCCAGTGCTCTGCAGACACCTGCCGTGGCCATGGGAGCATCTCCCCCATGCCAGGTGCTGCTGTGGGTCGGATGGGACGGGTGGACCCTGTCCCTGGGTGCTGATGCTCTGCTTCCCATCCTGCAGGTACCTGTGCTCCGGCCCATGGACCTGATGGTGGAGGCCACCCCCCGGAGAGTGTTTGCCAATGCTCACACCTACCACATCAACTCCATCTCCGTCAATAGCGACTATGAGACCTACATGTCAGCTGATGACCTGAGGATAAACTTGTGGAACTTTGAAATCACAAATCAAAGTTTTAGTATCCTTTGGTGCGTGCCAGTCCATAGCCCTGGCTGGTCCCAGGCCACCTGAGAGCAGGAATGAGGGAGGTGCCTCAGCTGGGGTACAAAACCTTGGTAGCCCAGACACATGCAAGTGTCCATGGAAGGATGAGAAAGCTGGGTGGGAAGATGAGTCCTCTGTGAAGATGAGCCTGACCCAGGCTCCACTACCAAGCACTTCCCTCTCAATTCTGCCTGCGTGGCCAGGCTGAGCTGTGCTGTCGGTGGGATGCCGGGCTGTCTCCACTGGTTCCGTTCAGCCGTCACACCCAGACACTCCCTTCACAGTGCAGGGCTCAGCCAGCTTTGTTGCGACTGCTGCCTCCCAGTGTGGGTGACATGGGTTTGAATTTTGCCTACAGGGTCTGTGTGGGGTGGGCGGGAGGGAGGAAGTTCTGCGTGTGATGGAGAAGACAGATGCCTTGGGGAAGAGGGAGAGAAGAACTATTAATGGTGCAGTCTCTGTTGTACCCTGCAGTGGGGTGACAGGCTGCCAGTCACAGTTGTACAAATGAGGCTGTGCCAGCCACCGTGGTAACCACTGCATCAGAAACAATAACAGCAGGGCACTAATCATCAGTGATATTTATATACTGATTTCTGTTGAGAAATCCCCAAGGCAGGTGGCAAATTTAGGCAGCTGGAGAGGATTTCAGCAGTCACAGGCATGTGGCTGGTGGGAGCTCAAAGCAGGTATGGCTGAGCAGTGCCACAATATGTGTTGGTTTTTTTGGAAGAAGGTGAGGTGTGTTCAATTTGGGTAAAACCTCAGGGGATTTAGATGACCTGAGGGAGTAACACAGTAACTAAAATGCTTCCTAATAATTGATGGAGAAATGTTACCACCAGAGACATGTTCCCCCACCTTCCCAGTGGTTACATCGTCCGATGCTGGGTGTTTGGGTTGCACTGTAAGATCTGAAGTCACTTCCACTGTAAGCCGTGGCTCAGTGTCAGGCTGGGATGGATGCTTGTCAGCCATCCGATGTGGCTCTGGGAGGCTCTGTGGGGCCACACAATTCCTTGCCAGCACCACCTGCATGGCCTGGGGACAGGGTCTGCAGCTTGGTTTTGAAACCAGCATTTCACTAAGCCGAAGCATGTGAAATGTTTTGGAAATGACACATCTCTGGACAGTGGTGGTTTCTTTTAGTCACGATGGTCTGGGTTTTGTTTTTGGTGTGGTTACTCTCCATGTTGACAGAATGATAAAAAAATGTTTACCCTGGTCTAGGCAGAGTCAGCTCTTATGCTGCATGGAGGCTGTGGTCCTGGAGCTGCTGTGCCCACCTGAACAGAAATGTTTGGCTTTCCCCCACCCTGGTTCCGCCTGGTCCCAGCTCGGTGCTGCAGTTCTGCCCTGGGATAGTGCTGCTCGCTGGGAACACGTGGCTTGCATGGCGAGGGAGAACCTGGGTATCCAGAGACATCAGCAGGAGGGGCAGCAGGAGGAGATCCTGCGGGAAGAGCAGTGTCTGGGCTGCGTGGGGCTCCTTGACTTGCCCTGCCAGACATCGTGGACATCAAGCCGGCCAACATGGAGGAGCTGACAGAGGTGATCACAGCCGCTGAGTTCCACCCACACCACTGTAACACCTTTGTCTACAGCAGCAGCAAAGGCACCATCCGGCTGTGCGACATGCGCACCTCCGCCCTCTGTGACCACCACGCCAAGTGTGAGTACAGCCCCCACAGTGGGACGGCCAGAACGAAGCCCTCTTTGGGTTAAGAGAGCCCCAGAAATGGAGTGGGGGACTGAACTGCACCTAGGTCTGTCCTGACACCTCCCCATGTCCTCCCTCCAGGGGTACTGGGCTGTGGTCCTGCCTGTCCCTGGCCTCAGTCCTGCCTGGCCCCAAAAGGACCAGGTTTCCCTGGGTCCCAGACCCTTTGTGGGAGTGTGTTTAAACAGAGCGGTGATGTTTCAGCAGCAGCAAGTCTTAAGGGGTCACCGAGATAGGAGTCCATGGTGCTACGGAGCTGTTGATGCTAGAAGATGGGGAGTCTTGTGCTTCTTCAGGCTGTTTATTCAAATAGCTCCATGTGCTGTTTTCAACTGTGATTGATGCTGTAGGGGTCAGGAGGTGCCGAAAAGGCCCCTCAAAATGTGGAGTAAGCTGGGCAGGTAGGGGGTGTGTCCTCGGTCCTCCCTGGGCTGATAGGAGTGAGCTGCTGCTGAGGCAGCCGGCAGAGCTTGGGTCCTGCTCAGCCTTTATGTGTCAGGAGGTCGTTACTGGAAATATTCTTATTGGCAACTGAGTGAACACCCACAGCATTTATGGATGGGCTGATTTGGTGTCTACCTTAAAGATAGTGAAATACAGCAGAAGCGAGGGCCCCCGTGCTGTGACTACATAGCTAAACCCCTGTGTCTCCTGTTCGTTTGAGTTTTCTTAAGAAAACAGCCAATACCTTGTGGGAAATTAGTGAGATTTTTAGTGTTTAAAGTGTGATCACATTAGGAGAACAAGATGCACAAAGCGGGTGCAAGTTACTGGAGCCCAATGCAATGATCCACATCCAGAGAGCACCAGGGTGTTTAGGTTTCCCAGAGACAGCAAGGAATCACACACCGGTTATTGCTTTTCAGCTCTTGTGCTGCGGTTGCAGTATGATACCTGGTTTTAAACTGAAGTAAAATGGATGGAGAGGAAGGGTTACACTGCTGTCTGGAGATCTGGAAATAGCGAGTGGCAGTTTTCTCAGATGCTGAGCAGAATGCACCTTTCTCTTCTTGCATTTCCTGGCCGTGTCTCACAGTCTTACAGTGATGGCTGCCAGCTGAGAATCAGGATACAATTACGGAGCAAACAAAATTTATTTCCCTGACAGCTCAGCGGCAGAAGCATTGGCCGGCATTTGCCTTTGTTTGGGTACTGGTGCATCCCTCCAGCGTGCATTGAGCACACCAGCAGTGCTGAATCCCGGCTGGGTTTGACCTCCCGTGACATTTCCTTATTGATTCCCCTCTGTCCCTCAGAAGCAGCAGCCTCGGTCAATTCTGGTTCAGCAGATGCGTGAGTTGAAATTGAGACAGTTCATCAAAGTTCAAAATGAAAAGCAACATTGGCTTTTGGAGGTGAATCCTCCAATGGAGACATTTAATAACTGTCAATATTAAATAAAAATGCAGAAGATAGCTCTGCCCAGACCAGTCAGGTTTATTTGGGTAGATGCAGAGCTCTGCTGGGGGCCAGCTTTTGTGGATGTGTTTCTCTTTGAATTCTGTTTGCCTGTTTTGATTGAGGCTCCTGTGAGCTATGACATCATGTATGTTACCTCCAGCCATGTAGCTGGCCTGAGAGAGAACAGGAATGCCTGCTCTGCAGGGATGTGCAGAGCTGTGTGCTACAACAGCAAGAGGAGTCTCTTCCAACCCAAACCATTCTACAATTCTATGATTCTGTGATCACTCTCTTTATTTCATGTCGAAGTGTGTTTGTGTTCCTGCTCTTGAAAAGCCCAGGAAAAAGTGAGAAACAACCCTATTGGGGGTTACTGCAGTTATTTCCCCTTGGCAAAGGGCATTGAGCTTTCTCCTTCTTTTTCTATGCAGCCACTTGTGCTTGTACCTAGCAAACTCCTGCAACAAGAGGTTCCAAATCTATCCTGTTTCCTGAAAGGAGACCTTTGCCCTCCTTTTCACTGCTGCCTGCCTAGTAGCAACATTATCAAATGTTTATTCTTTGCTGAAAACAGTTTCAACTTTGGTGGAGGTAAGAAGCACACAAAGCTGTGTTGGTGCAGTAACCGACAGCTCACAGGTTTTACCCTCTGATTTTGCAGATGTGTTTCTAAAACATCTCCCCCCCCCCCCCCCCCGCTGCTCATTTTCAGGTGGGTGCCCCTGCCTTATGGGAACCAGCCAGGCTCTGCGTGGCTCCTGCTTTCCAAGCATGGGGTGGAAAGGCCACTGGTCTCCCTAAGGAGCAGGATCATCCTGCGGGCTTGGCTATCTCAGGGTTGGTTTGTCTGCATGCCCACAGAGAGGGTGCCAAGGGGAGAGTGTTGGCAGAGGCAACTGGCACAGGCAGGGCAGTGTTGAGGGAAAGAGATTTGTTGTGTAACAGAGAATTAGGGCTCAGAAATCCTTTCTGTGAGCTCAGCAGCCCTGTTCTGAAGGAGGAGCAAAGCTGCACAAAAGCCTTCAGCTGGTAAGCAGAACCAGCCTCCAAGCCCCTGACTTGCTCAGCTGCATGTCTTGGTTCTCCTGCCCTGGACCTCAGACTCGCTCTGCTCCACCGTCAGGAGAGGGTGGCACCACCTCTGTGCTGTCACCCCTGTCCTGGCAGAGCCCCACTGCTCCCACCGCTGGGACCAGAGAGGGTCTGGGCATCCTGTAGAGGAGCATCTGCGGCCAGTCTGCCCAGCAGCTTCCCCCGTCCTGCCACGGCCCGCACTGGTGCTTTGTGAATGCTGCCCAAAGTGCTTTGTGGGTTTGTACTGCACCTGTGAGGGAGAGAAACGTGTGGTGTTGCCTTGCCACAGGGAGGAAGAATGAGGTAGAAAAGTGAATCGCTCAAGTTCACGGGGGAAATTGGCACCAGACCTGTAAATTCTGCTCCTTAGCCTGTGGCTGTAGAGCTCTTGCCCTTCTGGGCTGAGAGCAGATTGCAGAGTTGATTTTTTCTGATATAAAGCAAAACTTGATTCCCTGCTTTTGCTAGCTGAGCTTTTCCTCAGTGGTGATAGTGATTGGTTTTGTGCTCAGGTGACCCAGCGACAGGGTTTTCACTTCTTGTTTGAAGCCAGAAAAGCGGCAGAGGTTTAATGTGTCTGTCCTGCAAGTGCTGCTCCACTGCGCTTCCAGGTTTCCACAGGGGCCCTGTTGATTACCAGATTAACCAGAGACTCAGCAGGAAGGGACCAGCTGCCTGGCTCAGGCTTATGCACTGAGTGGCTCCATCGCTTTTGCCCCTGGGCCAGCACCTGTCTTGCTCCCTGAGCCACAGGCGCTGCTTGTGGCAAGCACCGTGTGGGCTGGGCAAGGGTGGCAAACACCGGCAAGAGCTCAGCAAGCAATAACTGTAGTGTAGGACTCACGGGCTCAAGCAGAGTTTGGCTGATTGATCCTAAGCCATTTTATCTGACAAGTTGCTTAATGCAGCTCGGTTATCTGGTGCAACCTGGAACTCGGGATGCAGAAAAGAGAGGGAGAGGAGGAGGAGAGAGAGGGGAGCTGGGCTCTGCTAGTCGTGTCTTTCCAAAGAGAGAGGAGTGCAGGGGCAAAATAGCCACATCTGGACTAAATCAACTTCTCAAACTGAGTTGTGTGGATGTGGGGAGGTGCTGCCAGTGCTGCTGTTGTCTGCAGTGTGCTATGGCTGAGCAGAGGGCTCTTCCCACTGCAGCGGCTTGCCCTGACTTGAGCCACCCGTGTCCCACCTGGTGATAGTCCAGCCTTGCCGGGAGGTGACCCTGCTGCTTGGCTGGTGGGTGTCTTCAAAACACCTGGAGAGGCTTGGCCTAACCTGTGAAAATCATCTTTTCTGGGAGAGAGGCTCTGAGCCACGTATCCTGGGCTGCTGCATGCCATTGGCACAGCCAGGGATGAGCCTAGAGCATGCCAACTCTGCAAAGACAAAGGCTCCAGCAAACCACGTTCACTCCCATGTTCCTCCTAACAGCATGTTCTCTTTACCTATTTTTTCAGCTAAGCCTTTTATAGAGGGGAAAGGTTATGTAAGTGGAAAACAGGGATCTGATTCCCCATTTAAAAACTCCCTTCCTTTAAAAAGCCAGTCCTGCACAGCGTTGGGGTCTGCAGGGTGAGCTGCGCTGAGCACATTCTGTCAGGTTTTGGCTGGAGCAGAGCTGAGCTGGTAGTGTCACCCCCAGAAACTAATATCTCCTTTCTCCTACCCCTTGTGGGAGCTAACCATGTGCTGCTGCATGGAATAATAGACCTGGCAAGACCTCAGGCTGAAAATTAACTACTTGGTTGTGCAAAATCTCGAGGGGATAGAAGAATGAGCCTCTTGTTGCCCCCCTGAGCTAATTTAGCAAAGCAGAAAACCTCTTTGCCTTCGTAGTGCTCTCCTGTCATTTTCCAAGATCAAACCTTCTACCTTGCTTCTAACAGGGTGGGTGTTGGGGCTGAGCTGAGAGGGGATGCTGGATCCTGCTCTGGACTCAGTGTGTGGCTGGGTCCTGCGTTCCTGCCCTTGCACAGGCTCCTCAGCGCAGAGTTTGTGCTGCACAGGACAGCTTTGCTGTCTTGCTGGGTTGGGGCTGATGCTTCATCCTTGCCCCTCCAGAACATCCCTGCAACACACACTCTGCGTTGGTGCCAGCTGCCCTGTGGGTGCGAGGGAACGGAAGAGCATTCACTCAGCTGGTGCTTGGGCAGGACCTAGAGGATGGGGAATCACTGGAGGCAGGAGCAGCAGGGTCCTGACAGGGAGCAGAGCTGTGATGCTGCGGCAGTGGGAACACTCCCAGAGCCATGCCAGGGACGTGCGGTGCCTGGCGTCAGAGCGCTGATCCCAGCCCACTCCGTACTGCAGGCGCCTCGCCCTTACTCCCTTCTCTCTCTGAAGCCACAGCTCCTGGGTTCCTTCTCTGCAGCCTTTCCTGTTTGATGGTTGATCTGCAATTTAACATTGCCTACTTTTACATGACCAGTGATGATTCCTGCTTGCCCTGTACTGTAAATCGAATGCCTCCAGCCTTGGCATAAACTCACATCCGTGATGGAAATGCTGTTCAAACAAGCCTCACAAAGCCAGCCGACCTGTTGTGAGCAAACCTGTGACGAATACCACGCAGACAAGTCATGGCATTCAGACGCTCTCCACAGAGCCTCAGATCTTTGTTTCTTCCTGTTGCTGTCACTTCTCTTATTTAAAAAACCTGATGTGTCATCAGGTTTCCTGCTGGTGATTAAAGGGCCTGGCGCTGGGTCCTGCTGTGGGCAATGCCATTTCTGATTTGTTGAGAGATCAGTTATACTGGCACTGCAAGCATTTTTGCCTCCATACTCCAGAGTTCAGGCGTTGGTATCACAGTGAGGGGACGATAAACTCGAGCAAATGCCAGCATGGTCAGGCCGGCTGCTGGCTCAGCCCCTGCTCTGGACACCATGGGGTTGGGGCCAACAGCCGCTGCCACAGAGGGTTTGTAGCAGAGCTTCAGCATGAGGGAGAAGGGTCAGACAAAGGTGGCTAGTGGCTGGGTTTGTCTCCAATGGAGAAGTGAAGTGGTGTGAGCTGCTCCATGTTACCAGCTGCGCTGGAGAGGTGTCTGGAGAGGTGGAGAGAGGAGGCTAGACTGATGTCCCTATCTTGATGTACCTGTGATGGATCTTTAAAGCCTTGCTTGCCCAGCTGATGTTATTTGAAATCAAAATTGTAAATACATTTAATCTGGAGCTTCATCTATCTCCTTCAAACTGTTTGAACTGTGATTTGTTCAAAGACTGATCAGATTAAATCTGTAGGTTGCAGTGGTTATAAAATATTTACATTGACTTTCGGTTATGCTGCACATTGATTTCTAGAGAGCAAAAGCAACATGCAGGGCTCTCAATCTTCTGGGCTTCTGTGGTGCTGTTGATAGATTGGTCTCTGATGATCTTTCTTGCTTATTGCATGCATTAAAAACAAAGGAGCTTCACTTGTGCTGAGTGAAATCCTTCAGATACGGGCATTTGTCTGCTTTAGGCCAAATCCAGAAGTGGGGAGCATTGGGCCAGCCCGCTGTGGTGATATCCCATGGGCATGTGGGTCCCTCTGATCAGCGGAGCAGGGTGGACAGTGTCGAGGTGGAGGGCGTTTGGACAGTGGCTCTGTGATACCAAAGTGGTGCCATCTGTAGGTCTCCACAGCCAAATTGGATCCTCCTTCACTGTGTGGCAGCATGACTCCAGGGATGCCTACTCCCCTCCTAGAAGCATCCTGTGGTGTCGGGGAAGAGTGACAGGTCCCTGGCTTGGGGACAGGGAGCCTCTGCCTTGGCTGATACCAGGGCTTGTCCTTTTCTCTTCTGTAGTTTTTGAAGAGCCCGAAGACCCAAGTAATCGATCGTTTTTTTCTGAGATCATCTCCTCAATCTCTGATGTCAAATTCAGCCACAGTGGGCGATACATCATGACCCGAGACTATCTCACCGTGAAGGTGTGGGACCTGAACATGGAGAACCGTCCCATTGAGACCTATCAGGTGAGTGTGGCATGGCTGGGCACCTGCGGCGGCTGGGCACCTGCAGTGTCCCTGCCCAAGCTGCACTTCTGTGCCAGAGCTGGGGGAAAGGTACAAACCTGATGACAAGAGCCGTTACCTCATGGAAAGTAAGTGAAGAACTGTTAAATGTGGGCTGGGGTGGCATGGTGAATTGTAACCCACATGACCATGTTGGACACAGAGGGGCAGCTCGGGTACTGGTGGCCAGGAGGACCGTGTAGGAGGTGAGCAATGGGGCAGAGCAGCAATCCCTGCTCCCTCTGCTAGAAACGTGCCCCAGCAGTGCCCGAGCTATACATGAAGCAGTGGTGGAGATAATGGCTGTGCTGACGCTGCCTGGCTCAGATACAGAGCGCACGGGGCTGGGCAGGGTCTATCAGCCCCTTGTGACCACTGGGCTGGTGTTTGCTGGATGGTGTGAGGCCCTCATGCCCTGTCCCTCCCTGCCGGCAGGTTCACGACTACCTGCGGAGCAAGCTCTGCTCGCTGTATGAGAATGACTGCATCTTTGACAAGTTCGAGTGTGTCTGGAATGGGTCTGACAGGTGAGTGGCTCGGTGGCGCGCATTCATCCTGGGCTGCATTCAGCCCAGAGGGTGCACGCTTTGGGAAGACCCAGTGGCTCCGCATCCCCACACGGTCCCTTCGCCAGCCTTCAGCTGGATGCGGAGTCTGGAGCGTTTTCCTGTGGGTACAACAAGGATCACCTAAACCCGCAGCCTGTACCCCTGTGCTGCTAAGGGCGTCTGGTGGGATCCCATCTCTCTCATGGACAGCTTTGGTTCCAGTCTTCATTTCACCCACATGCAGAGAATGATGGTGATGTGTTTGGCTCCAGATTGCCAAGATCCGAGGTGACAACCATCCACACAGAAATCACACCAGATCTGGGGCAGAAAGCGTGTACGACCACTGGATCTGGCAGGGTTGCCGCAGAATGAGTTAATGAGGCACAACTGGTCCTGGAGCCCAAATTCCGGAGGTAATATAAGTCTCATTATGCCTCTGGATACCCAGTTTGCCTCTAGTCATCAGGCAGTTTGCCTCTAAGAAGGTGTGAAAAGCATTCAGTTCAGGTCAGCTGAATCTTTGCCATAAAGACTGATCTCTGTACGCATTGTTAGCCTGAAGGAATTGCCTCCCCTATGCGCATTCCATGGGTTATGGAGGTGAAGGCTATGGGGACATGGCTTCACTGGCTGAGCCTGAGGCCTTTTGGCACAGAATGGGCCATGATCTGCCTGGTGTCCTGGCTGGGTCCCTGTGTCCTGTGGTGCCTATTCTGGGCAGGTCTGGATGTCGCAGGGGGCCGAGGTCACACACGGTGACCCCATCTCCCTCCCCTCCTCACAGCGTCATCATGACCGGCTCCTACAACAACTTCTTCCGCATGTTTGACCGCAACACCAAGCGTGATGTGACGCTGGAGGCCTCGCGGGAGAACAGCAAACCCCGCGCCATCCTCAAGCCCCGCAAGGTCTGTGTGGGTGGCAAGCGGAGGAAAGACGAAATTAGTGTGGACAGTCTGGACTTTAGCAAAAAGATCCTGCATACAGCTTGGCATCCCTCGGAGAACATCATTGCCGTGGCAGCAACAAACAACTTGTATATATTCCAGGACAAGGTTAACTAGGACAGCTGTTCTTTAGGAATCTCATGTACTGAATACTAGTAAACACAGGATTTCAAATGGTTTGTTTGTTTGTTTGTTTGTTTGTTTGTTTGTTTCTTTCTTTCTTTCTTTCTTTCTTTCTTTCATTCTTCTTTTCTTTGTTTTCCCTTTTCCTCTTCCTTGGCTCAGTTGTTGCTCTGCAGGTAGCGGCTCTGCAGAGGCGAAAGCCCTGCAACCTCGGCAGATCCAGATTTCGCTTTATTTCCATGTTGAGCTAAGGTGGAATGTGGGGTTGGGGCTGTACCGGTGTCCCCGTTGGCACTGGGATGGCCAGAGCTGCTGCTGTGGGGCATGAGGGGCACATGCAGCGAACCAGGGGAATTCTGTACCAGCAGCCCCGCTCTGATCATTTCAAACTTAACCCTACACCAGTTCTGTTGCAAAATCGGAACATTGTCCCCTTTGCCACTTTTCATATTTGTCCTTTATTATTATTTTGTGTTTTTAACAACAGAGGCAGCAAAACCAAATGCAAAATGGAACCGTTCTGATTTGCAGTGGACAAGCTGAAAGGGGGTAGCTGCTGCGCATGGAGTCGTGTCTGCTCTGGCCACGCTGCTGCCCTCCTTCACCCCACGGAAACCCTCCGCAGGATTTGGCTTTGTAGTTACTGTGGTGCCTTTTTTGGTATATGAAATACCTTTATCAACAATGCTTCCAAACTGCATTGAGTGCAAACCAAATTGAACCCAGGCTTTTCTTCTGCAGTTCTTGTCTTTTGCTTTGGTCATTTTCACTTCTTGTGTTCTAAGCCTTTGCTTGTTGTGACTGACTCTCTCTCTCTCTCTCAAGTAATTTATTTATTTATTCAATTTTTTAAAAGATAAAGTATAAGTTGCTAATTTATGACCTTCTAGAAAAGAATCCAACCATATATGGCTGTAAGCACCTGACTGCTTCAAAGGGAGGCTGTCTGTGGTCCTACATAATAATAATAATAATAATAATAATAATTAAAAAAACAATAACTCTTCCTCTTTGCATGGCAAGGCTGCCCCTTTCTACTCTCAAGATTGTTCAGGTCCCCCTTTGACTTGAGTAACTGTTCAATAAAAAAAACCTCTACTGAATTTTCAGTCAATCTGAAAACTGCTCCTGCAACAAAAAGCAAATGAATAAATAAAGTCAATTAAACCATCCGACACTGTCACTGTAGAAGTGGCTCCATAAGGGTGGCCCAGCTGTGCATCTGTGCTGGGGCAGCAGGCATCCTCCTGGGGCCGGACACCGGGCTCTCCAAGGGCCAAGAGCTCTCCCAGGACACCTCTGCGAAGCACCTGAGGATTCCCACCGTGTCCCACCATGGGCGACAAAACACCACTCACTGAAGGAGTACAGGGATCACACGGAAAGCAGGGAGCCACGCAGCTGCGGGGCCCCGGCTGTGCCGTGGGCCAGGGACGGAGCTCGTAGTGCTGAGTGCCAGGATGTCCTGTCCCCACCACCCCTGCCACCTCCGAGGTGATCACGAGGGAAACAACCAAGTACACTGGCTCATAGATTTATTACAAGTGATGGCTTTCAGGAGAAACTGCTTTTTTAAAAAAAAATTAAATGGTAAAATAAAAAACCAAATAGCAAGAGTAAATGAACCAATTTTTTTTTTTTTTTTTTAAAAAGAAGTTCTTTTTGGTTCCTGTAAAGAAAGCCTACACGCTGGTACCGGGAGTAAAGTTGTCCCAAATGTGTCTCTGTGTGGAGTCGCTGCTTGTTGTGCCTCTTGCGTGCTGGGTGATGGCAGCTCTGTGGCACCGAGGTGTGTCCAGAGAAGGTCCCTGGCCAGAGGTCCAGCTGGTGAGGTGTGGCTGGAGGACCCTGCCGAGGGCACAGGACATGGGATCGCTCAGAGGCCGGTGAGCGCCTCCCCCTCCAGGGGGGTGCACCTTGGCAGGGGTGATCCTTGGACACAGGGATCCTTGTGGGGCAGAGCAAAGGTCCTGCATCTGCTGCTGGCAGAGCAGCCCACGATGCTCCTGTACGGAAAGCTGGCCAGCTGCAATCCCGAATGCTTTCTGCAGCTGTAGAGGGGCATTAGGGAGTGTTGGGGGATACTGTATGAGGGCCAGTGCACCTGCTGTGCAAGTGGCATTGTCTGATGCTGTGGGCAGGATGCTGCCCGGAGTGTGCAGTGTCCAAGGCTGCCAGCCCGTAATTGATGCCCTGCTTGCTCATGTGAGGAGCAACGTTCCCAAACATCCCAAACACTGCCCCACAGCGCAGCCTCAGCACAAAGTATTATCAATCACAGGGCTATGTGGAGTGACAAGGGCTGTTACTCCTGCCCTGCAGCCTGGCTGCTGGAAAATGGAGCTGCTGGACCCTTCTGTATGGTGATGATGCCGGGGGTGGGAGTTGAGCCCCATCAGAACTCTGCCTGGCATCAGGGGCTGGCAAGGCAAAGCCAGGCAGGCGGTGAACAGTTGCATTTACCCAGGTCTCTGCCACAAGCTGGAGCCACTGGTAACGCGATCCACACTCCCCTTTGCCTATCATTTGCAGGACCAGAGGAGTGGAATCATGCCCACATAGGAGCTGCTCTGGGGGGATTATTGAGTCCTCGCCTCAGCACCTGATCAAACACCAAATCTCATAGAAACCAAACACAGCTTCAGCTGCCCCTGGGGGACACCAGGGACCGTGCCCGAGGTACTGTGGGGGCAGGGGACCAGCTCCATGACGGTGAGCATCACCAGCGTCCTCTGGCAGCATCACTGCAGTGCATCAGCAGCACCTCCCTGCGCGAGGGGCTCAGCTCCTCAAGCCTAATTGCTTTATCTGCAGAATCAGCGAATAAATAAGTGTTAATGAACATCTGGTCTCTGTAAACAAGATAAATTTAAATTAATAGCAATCTTATTCATTTAATGAACAAGTTAACCGTATTTTAAACCAGCCATAAAAAATGCCTGGCTTCCTGTGGGACGCGTAAAGCTGGGCAAAAATAAATCCATTTACTGGCAGAGCTGGGCTGTGCAGTGTTCTCAAGGTGAGCGGGTGCAGTGCTGTGATTCCCACCACCAGCATCTCATTCTGGTCACCCTCTATGTCCCAGATGTGGCCCTGGACACGGTGTCAGTGCCGAAGGGACTCTGTGGGGCCCCCTGCACCTGGAGATTCGGAGGATGCTGCACTGCCAGCAGCCCAGCACTGGAACGAGCAGATGTGTTAGTCAACGGCACCACTGTCTGCTGGGGCAGTCTGACCCTTCACTGCCAGACCCTGCCCGTGCTGCAGCTTAACAAACACTCAGTTCATTCGTTAAAATGAAATTTTAAATTAGACCCAACCCACACAGGAATGTCTGCAGGTAACGCAGGGCTGTGGGTACAGCGCAGGAGATGGCAAAGGCTGCTGTGGAGAAGCCTTTGGGGTTTGACCTTAAAATGGTGGTGAGGGCAGCCCGAGAGACCCTCCCCATGCCAAGACTGGACACAGCACAGGACAGGCCAAAGGCATCGGCATCACCTGATGCTGGTTTCCAACTGCTTGGGCACCACGATGCTGCTGGAGCCAGCAGGCACTGAGGAGGGACGCCGGCCATGGATCAAGGGAACCTATTCTTACGGCGGGCACCGCTTTCCAGAGGTCAGCAGCACAATCCCCTTCCCACGCTGGCTAAGCCCTTGTGAACAACCTTCTGCCTTGGTGCTCAGACTGTACGTCCCTGTAGCTGGCCATCAAAACAGGAACTGCTGGAAAAAACAGTTTCTCATGAAAGAATGAACTTGGAGGAAGAGATCCATATCAAATACAGAAGAAAGAGGAGGAAATACTTTGCCACCGCAGTTCCTACCACCTCATATTTAAGCAAAAGACTGAAGAACAGAACTAGAATGTGCCTTTGCTGGGTACTCCCTGGCACTCACACTGACCTGAATGCTGCTGCTGGAGACCAGCCTGATGCTGCACAGAACCATGGGTTCTGTTCTGCCAAACACAGAATTTAGGCGGTAAGGCTTCAGTTGTTTGCTTTACTCATAAATGCACAAGTCCAACAAAATCCAACAAAAACTGGTATTAGGCCTGTACAATCCATATATAAAAAGGGTTGGTTTATTGTAGTTCAAATACATAACCTGAACGATCCCAACATTTCAAAATTAAACTTTAGAAACACAAGTTGAACATCCAAAACAGGAGTATAGTTTACAAGAATCGCCCAGAGGGGAAATCCACAGTCTAATCCAGAAATATGTAAAGATCACTTTATCGTAAATAAAAAGGTGTTTGTACAACCGCCCTGTGCTGCTCCAGCGACCACTGTTATTGAACAACTCTTCCCAGCTTTGGGTAAAAATTATTAGACAAATACTCACTTGGGCAGAGCAACCTGATTCTTCTTCTAATTCACGGGTAGGGGAAGGAACAATGCAGACCTGTGAACAAATTTACTTTGGTCTCTTGGTCCTAATTCTCCTTTCTCAGTTCTAACTCTGACTTGAATGGATTTAGGTCCATCTACATGGGTGAAAGGAAGCAGAGAACTGCAACCTGTGTTTGCAGAATGCGGTCCTCAGTAACCAATAGTTCAGGCTCTCAGACGGCCTTGCACCTCCTGGGCCAGGGACGGCAGGGGCTGTTGGTCGCTGGTGGCACAAGCAGTGCAGGCTCAAACCACAAGCCTGACCATCCTCAGGACTCACAACACAATAGTGCTGAGGAAGACAACCAGACTTCAGATATCCACGCCGCATTCAGACACTGCACTGCTCCGAGATGTGAAGTTACCAAACACAGCCCAAACGTTTGGATTTTTGTAAGTCATGCCCCAAAGAAACTCATAAATATCTTTAATGTGGGTCATTTGTTGTTGGTTCCCCCTCCCAAGACCATTTTATGTTCACAAATGCTGCTTCTCTCTCTGCTCCTCAGATGGTTTTGCAATAAATTCACGGTAATGTGTATGTATAAACCTGACAGATGGCTCATGCAAGCTTTTTGATTTAACAGATACCCTTGGCTTAAGAGCATTTCCTATCTATTTTGTTGTTCGTCTGGTCGGCTCCGAAGCTGTGGGGGGTGGGGGCGGCCCTCGACGGTCCAGGTCGTCTACGTAGGACACAATGAGCTTGCGTCTCTCTTCTGGCACACAGTCAAGTACCAGGTATCGCTTGTCATTCTGTAGTATCTTCTCAACATCCTTCAGATGCTGATCTGACTCCTGGATCAACTTTTTGGATCTGAAAGCAAGCGTATGAATTACCACCTGGGAGCCCTCACCAAGAGAAAGCGCAGCTGGGGTCTACCGAAAAGCAGAGCAGAGAGAGGGTGCAGAGATTTAGGTATCATCTTAGCTAGAAAGATGCTGCTTTGATGTGCCTAGGCCTGATCGAACGGTGCCCTCTGCACGGGTAAGAGCACCTTGCTGCCCACACCTGTGCCGCAGTAATTCAGCGCCACAGAGACCTGGGTCTGGCTGCAATGGCCTTGTATAGCACTACATGAACTATACAAACCCTAAAACCTAGATGGGATAACCCCCCCCCCCAGGGTTTTAATTCAGCATCTAAATAAGGCAAGTTAGAGCTTGGATGTGGAAGCCTCAGCCATAGTCCAGCTCAGCTGATTAGATCAACCGTTTCCACAGCCTCACCTCAGAGCACTGTTTGGCACTCACTGGCACCACCCGAGCCCAGAACTCAACACAGTGATGTCGGCTACAGAGGAACCACACGGCGCCTTAGGACCCAAAGAACTTAACTTCATTTTCTCGTGTTTAAGTGAGCTTGCGTTTCTGATCAGATGCTTGTTCTGGCCCACACCCAGTCCTGTATCAGCCTCTCCACCCCTGAATCTGAGTGAAAAAACTCAACTGCTTGGTGAATAGACCACCTGAAAGGCCCATCCCTTCCACGAAATCCTCCTGCAGAAACCAGGCTTGTTACTTATGGGGTTTTAATAAAACTGCAATATTTCTTTGCTGTCTACACCAAAGTCCTGAAACACAGTTCTCACTTCAGCACTGATCCAACTGAGTCCAAACCAAGGATGAATACAAACACAAATAACGAGCCTTGCCACAAACACATGAAACGCCTGACAGCGCAGAGTCCTGAATACTATTACAAAGCTAAAGAATATCACGCCTTTGTCGGTTTGGCTTTCATTACTTTTTCATCAGCAGTAGAAACATCAAAATAAAGCAAACAGAGGTCTCTTGCTGCTGCAGCTTTTTTTTTTTTTGGCAGGTTATAAAGGGCCATAGAAGTGTAATTTAGGCATTGGCTAACACCAGGAGAAAAAACAGGTATCAGTCTGTTGCAATTCACATGGGAAAGCACAATAAAAAGGCTAGTGCCCCTACACACCTGTACGTTATGAATTTGGTCTCTTTCAATAGCGTTCGGAAGTCGGCTTTGGCAGTGATGTACTTGTCTCTAATGTATTCCTCAAACTCCCTTTGCTTTTTCTGAAAGAAATGGACAAGTTTAAAACACTGAACACAGACAAAGTACTTCATGCAACTTAACATACTGAACTTAAGCAGTAATTACATGTTAATTATGTTTTTCTTTATTTTCTGCATTTCTAATTTAACAAAATCTTCAACAATAACACCTGTGTTCACATAAAGCAGAAACCACTTCAGTCGCCACTACCTTAAATTTCTCTGTATCCTGCACTACACCCAAAGTTCACAGCCTGATGCAAACCACTTACCCTGTCACTTGAAGAAAATTTAATGCACCTTGGATCTTCTTTAATGATTTTTTTTACTTCTTTCCATGTTGATGTTAAAGTTATCTTTCAAAAGAAGCAAAAATATTCAGATTAAAAGAAAATTAGATTCTAAGTATACAGAAGGTAAACATTACATCTAAAGCTTTGAAATATCTCGAGTCCACTGACAAAGCTGTTGCTGTACTTAAGTCTTGTGGTTTGATTATTTATGCTACCCCAGTTGTATTTTTCACTAGTTGATTTTACATATTTACTTTTCTTTAGTATTTTGAGATGAGAGTTTTCACAAACTCACCCCAAGTTATTTTGCCAGTACGTTTCTAAGTATATGAATGTGTTGCTAAAAATGTTCTACAGAAAACCCCCTTCAGAATTACATGTCTGTCATTTTATACTATCACACTAAAAGCCTGTCGATCTCCTAAGCACTTTTAACTAAAGCATTTAAAAAAATGAGGCAAAACCTCCTGGGTTAAGAGCAAGCTGACTGGTAGGCAGGTAACTGAAAAAGAGCGAGACTCCCTAAAACCCTAATGCACAGGATAGGCGATAGATTTCCACAGCATCACAGAGCAAAAGTTCAGGTTCAGCAGCAGAAGGTAAAGCAGGAGAACATGAAACAGATGAACTGGTAGGATTTTATACTGATATTCATTAATGCAAACACATAGGTATCTGAGAGCAAGATGCCACAGAGTAAAGACCATCACACAGCTTAGTGCAGAAGAAATGTAACATCCTGCAGGAGATAAAAAGATCATCAATTAGCAGTTTACATGTAAATGAGCTGCAGGTTAAACCAAATAGCATTCAAGATAAATGGGTAAGGAAACACTGTGCACAGATCTTGTTATGAAGAAGAAAAGATAGTGGAGAAGCAAAGGGGCGCTGGAAATAAAACTGAACAAATCTGACTGTGTGACAGGAAGCCAGAAAAAGAGAAATAGCAATGGGCTGGCAGAGCGTTGAGGTTCAAATGCACATAGCTCTTACTGCTGAAGTTTCATCCAGGAGTTGCCTGAAGTGTTCCCTCTTCTTTTTGGTAAGTGCTTCGATGTGTTCATTAAACAGCTTCTCTTTCTCTTCTCTTTCCAGCAAGGAGCCAGACTCCCATCGATGATCTTTGCGTAGAGTCCTTCTGGTATCAGACCACGACACATCTGAAGAACGCACCTAAAACAAAAGACAATTGGTTTCTTAACTCACTTTTTCTACAGTCCACTGATATTTCTTATATACTATTTAGGCTTTCTACTTCTCTTGTTTTAAGTCAAGGTTCAAATTAAAGACCAAAAAAGCCCAAAGAAGCCACGCCTTACGGAAAAGCCCACGGTAGCTTTCCCACAAACACTGACCAGGCAGTCGCAGAAAAAATGACTTCACATCAGTTCAAATGCAGATGGAGACACCTCCTCTCAAGCACTCTCTCAAAGAGGAAAACCCAGCATCCTCCTTCACTGTGCACAACACGCTGCATTAACAGCCTCAGAGATAATTATTTCCAAAGAGACAGTACGAGATTTGCAGTGTCTGGGTTCTAGTCTGAAGAGCATGCTCAAGAAGCTGTTGCCTTATGTTACCAGATACCAGTCCAGAATGATGAGCCATTTGTACCCTGCCCTCTTATAAAGATTCCAGTGCTGAAACATGGAACCGAGCACTAGGAACCTGCTTGGATGTCACATCTTACGCCAGGGTGCAAAGGGCATAGCACAGATACTAGTGAGAACTCATTTTGCCAATCCTGTCGTCTTACAGAACATTGGCCATCCAAGAACCACTCTCTCACGGATCAGTTTGGTCAGGAGAACAAAGCAAACACACAACATAGCAGAGACACGGTAAGATAGAAGTGCTGTGTTTGGAGTGCAAAGAAGAGGGACACCACAAAAATAAGGGGACTATTGCTAATGCTTCAACATGATCCAACATACACACTGAAGTTTACAGTACTGTGGCAGAATTCTCAACAGCAAGTGGAGGGCAGTGGGAGAAGACAACGGAGTTCTATTTCTCTATAAACTTAACTACAAATGACAAAGGTTTTGCACTGGCAAGGGGATGCGCTGCTAAGCTGCACCAGCCTGTCCGCAGCTCACCATGTCAGACAGAAGCGCTTTGAAGTTCTGGATAGCTTCCTCCCGTTTGTGCTGCTCACGTTCTCTATCAATTTCCTTGGTCTGCTCCGAACGAGCTTTCTGGACTTCCCTTTCTCGTTCACGCAAACTCGCCTCAATGCGTGCTTGTCTCTCCAGCTCCTTTTCTTTCTCAGAATCTAAATTCTGAAATGCAAGAACAAACTTTTCTCAGTAAGAACGACACATCACCTTTCATACATTCATTAGACAGAGAAGTAAAATAAGGGGTTATCAAACTAATGGCCCCTTGGAATGAGACACTTCAAAGCGATCTGAGACTTATGGATCACAAAGTTGTGCCTCAGCAGCTCTGTGGAAGCATTTTAGAGTTTATGTGGCAGGAAGAGGGGCTTGGTCACAATGCTGATCACAGAACCACCCTTCCCAGGAGCAGGTTCCTGTGGACAGGGACAAACTCCGATAATGGGGGGGGGGGCAGGAGATAGTGGTGTCTCTATCTGTTAGCACAATTTTACATTCTCATCTGTGAACTGCCTGGAAGAGAATGGTAGGAATATTGGATTACAAGAGAGGAACCAGTGATGGAACTGTGCAGGAATCACCTATATTCCTAAAAGAAGCTCAGCTGAGACAAAAATCACAGCAAAGGAAACTCTGCCCACCCAGATACGAAGAAATCAGTGTGGTGTCTGTATGGGCTGCAGTTTTACAGGCATTTTTACAATCAATGGCTTTCCAGGAGCCTCTGCCTTTCTGCTGGACAAATCCTCCTGGACATCGTGTGTGTGCACTCATGCGTACGTGGACTGCAAACATCTGTGGCAGCAGCAGCACTAGCGACAGCACCACTCAGTTCTCAGCTGCCATCCTGGGATACTTCTAGAGCCAGCTATGGCACAGAACGCTCTTAGCACTGAACTGAAGCACACATTAGCGTCCCTCCTGCTCAGTTCCTTCACCTGCTCAGAACGACGAGGCCAGCACAACACCCACAGTTGAACTCCCCAACGCCTCACGCATACCTTAGCTATTTTCTCTATGTACTGCTTGAACAGGTCCTCCCTCTGCGAAGAGCTATCCACTGCTTTGTAACGTGGGTCAGTCTCTACTTTGTCCTTCACTTTGCTCCAGCGAGACTGACTGTCCAGGTGGTGATTTGCCAGCAGTTCAAAGAAGTCCATTTTGATCTGGTTTACAGACAGAAACAGAAAGGCAGTCCTTGAGAAAGACACTTTGATACCCAACAGTTTGCACTTACGAAAAAAGGAGTCTACTTACCTCCAACTGAGGGAAGCATATTAATATTACATACCATTACAATTCAGAGAAATCAGTAAACCTCTGAATTTAGTCATAACTGCATCTAAAATTCACTTCCCCATGGGACAATTTTGCTAGAGCAGATACATGAAGAAGATCTGCTGCATCTAAGATGATCGATATTCTTTGAAGAATGATTCACAAATACTGTTTTTATTACTTTACTCCAATTTAAGCTTCTTTTTTTTTAGCTTTTAGATACATATATTAAAGTAACAAGCTACTGATTCTATATTGCAGCACATTAATACCACAGAAGCTATGGAGTTTCAAACAGGGCTCAAGATAAATCAAATATTTATGGGTTCATCCTGCATGCGTACAGTGAACAGAGGTAAACACTTGGATCTGCTGACAAAGGGCAACGTCTTAAGGTGGATCTAACCGATAAAGAATTGCTCACATATGGTAATTGGGTAAATTACATTTAAGATGGATAAGCACATATATGTAAAAGTTTAAGGAAATGTTTCAGTCTACTTTTTCAACCAGAAATGGCAAGTGAAGACTGTCCACAACAGCCACTGCAGAGGGCTGGCAAAGGAGCAGTCACAGTGGTTTGCTTGATGACAAATTTTGTGGTTTGCTTGGTGAGACAACTGGCAACGTGTTGTCACCCAAACTCCCAGAACCAGCAGCTGCAAGAGCAGCTACTGAGCCTTTATTACATCTCTTTCTGGGGGCAGATGACCTCCCTGTTCCTGTTGCACTTTAGGCCCTTGTATTTCTCATTTTCATTGCCACCACTTTATGCCTGGTTTGGCACTCAAGGCTCCATCTCTCTGGCACAGAGAGGTGAGGGGCTGCTCCGCCTCACTTGCCGAGCACCGGAGAACTGCTGCAGGGATCCCACAGGCAAGGCAAAGCATGCTGCCTTCACAGCATCCCAAACCCTGCTGGCCCACAAAACAAAACCCCTTCAGGGCACACATTAAAGACCCCAAAACCAGGGAGAAGGGTTGGCCATTCATTTTTTTGATACTCATCCCTTTAAAAAAGGAAACCACTAAAAGCAGTTCAGCTGCAAATGGCTGTGGTTCATAAGGGAAGCGAGCGAGTGGATGGGTGAACAAACTCTGGCGTGCCAGAGCACCATCACATCCCGACTCCCTTAAAATGGGCCTCGTTACAGAATGCAAGAACAAAACAAAGATCAGAACCAACATCCCGCAACCTTGCCCACCAATAATTTTAGTTCTTAGCAATATTAACATATACATATAAGAGGCTTTATAGACTTTTTTTCTTTACTATCTCAACAGGGAGATTAAGAGAGTAGGCAGGGATCAGAAAAGAGCTGGTTAGTGCCAGCAGGGAGTTGCTCTACGTCTACAGCACTATCAGTTTTTCTTAAAGTAGCTGAACAAAATGCTAAGCAAACCATTTATTCATTGTAAAGTTAAGAATGTTGTTTGAAAACATCTTAAAATATGCATGCAGTATCAAAAGTATGAAGCTTTCTAAGCCACGGCATTAGAAATATTTGTTAAAAGTCAAACATTTCCCAGATGTTGTTACAGAAGTCTATAAAGTAAGGGTGTCTCAGAGGTATCCACAGATCATATGTGCATATAGGTGCATTTTGCAGGATAAACTCTGCCTATCCCACCCTGCTGGCAGCCCCCTGGCATCAGCTGCAACACAGGCAAGACTAAGTCCACTCCCCCCTCCACAGGGCGATGCTCCCCCAGGAGCCGCCGCCAGCTCCCCCTTTGCTCCCACAGGACTTTGCTGCTGAGCTCTGGCACTGCCAGACTGTTATGCCAGCCGGGCTTTCTGCTGCTTCCCAGCGACTGACCCAGCAGAAAACTGCAAGGGTGCAACCAAGTCCCTCCTGGGAAAAACAAATGACACTTCCATGCCTTTAATGCTCTCACAGCACGGGTTTAACGTCTGTCATCCTCAACACATCCAACACAAGTGCTGCGACTTGGGCTTCCATCTAAAAAAATGTCAAAAACAACTAAAAAAATTGAGTCAAAGCCATCTCTCCCAGGCATAATCTTCTAAACTCACAGCTCTCGGACAGTGGGTGTTCAGTACATCTACATGTAGCAGAAAAAGCCGTCCAGAGATGCTGGCACAGGTGGGAGGCAGAGATGGCAGCCAAGGGGCTGCAAGGCATTTGTGCTGAGCACTTCAAACCCGTGCAACGTGGGACACCAGGCTTGTCCCTTGTCAGACATGGCTCTTCTCAAGGACATGGAGCTATGCTGTGTTCTGGGACAGCACGTGAGCAGCTGGGTCAGCATCAATGCTCAGTTCCTTCCCTGATCTCCTCAAACTCAGCATGCCTCTGCATCTCTGCCTGACAAAAGCGGTGGCATCATATGGGCTCACTGCAACTACCATACAAATGAAACCAGACCTCTGCAAAGCCATCTGCTCCATCACCACCCAGTAATCTGTAACTCAATGAACCAAAATCAAACCATTATATAACTTAAAACCCTTACGTTAAAGATTTCCGTAAAGTTGATCCTCCTTAAATAAAGATTTTTGAGTTTTAAAGCAGACTGAGAAAGCTTCAGGTTAAATGCCTTAAATTTTCTTTTATGTTTTAAGCACTTTCAAAATCAAAGGAAAATAAGACTGGAAATATTTCAGGTGTATTTAGAAGTCTTTTTTTTTGGCAGTTAACACATTGCAGGTACAACTCGCATCACTTCACAAGGAAAAAAACTAAAAAAATGTAAAGTACCGGAACTGCGGGAGGCTAAAGTCACCACACAGAGATACCAATTCTTTCCTCACTAGGGAATCCCATAATATTTGCGTGTCAGTGATTGACAGCTGTCAGACTGAACTGATTGACAGGCCGCACAGCACATAACTGTAAAGTCTATCCACTTGTTGTAAAACAGAATACATAAAATGGTTACAAAAGGCTTTTGGAGAAAAGACATTATTTCAAAAGCAAACAAACACAATCTCTCATCTTTTTAACTGTTCAACTTTAGAGCAATCATGCAACAATAAATAAATATTTACTTTTAAGTCTTCAACTGCACTAGTAAGCTGCAAAAATGCTTTAAACATTTATATTCAGAATCAAAATGTCTTGTTCTGTACTACATCAGCTCTTCTCTAAAGCACAATCATTTCTTGAAAATACCAGCAATAAGTCAATATTTGACAAGAATCGAGCGGAGAATCAAATTGGACCAGATCTCCTAAATTAAAAAAATCTTATTGAATAATGAAATCACCCCCAAATACAAGCTGTTATTCCTCATTTTGCTCTTCCATAAGCATTCTTATTAGGTGAAATCTGCAATAAGTCTATACTGCAAAATAAATATTGCAGACTTTTAAAATGTCAGAAATGATTGGGCCTCAGAGGTCACTCTCTCCAGTCACACGGCACACGGGGACACGGAGGGAAGCGGCTGCTTGTTTTCGTGATAACTGCTGATGCCACCTCCCCAGCAGCCTGCGTCCCCAGTGGGGAATCCTGCTCCCTGCTATGGACAGTATGGGCAAGTGACATTTGGAATTCATCAATCTTTAATAGCTGACCTTTAATTCTAATAAGTAGCGGTTTATACATAAGATATATTTACTGAAAGATTAAAAAGTCACGAGCGCGCTAGCTTTTAGATGGAAGGAGGAGATATGGGAGCTATTTGAAATGTAAACTGAGTATCCTACAAAGGATTTCAAGTTCTTGCTGTCTCCACTGAGAGAGCAGAGAGGGAATGGACAGTTCTGGGATTTCCAGCCAAACAGGAGGAGAATCCTTTTCCTTTTAATACTCTGGGACAATATAACTTTAATTAAAGAAACAGAAATCAGGCGTTATTCCAGCTGAGAATGTACTGCTACTTTCTTAGGTAAATGAAAACCAGTGTGATTATTTAAGTAAACTCAGCCTCAGAAACCAATGTAAGTTCAATTCTATGCACTCTAAAAGTCAGTACCCCTGCAAACTGAAACCAGCCAGTCAGAAAGCCCACAGGGCCATCTGGGCAGCACTTACACTGCACAACCCCTACGGGTAGAGCAGGACCCTGGCTCGGAGGAGGCAGACTGGAAACAGGCACTGGCTTTGTCCCATCTCACTCAGGCTCGCACCACTCACACTGCTGGAACTACAAAAGTCACCTTACCTTCTCGCCTCTGGTCTTCGAATCTTCTTTTTCCTTCTTTCTTGCCGCTGTGATAAACTCATTAAACAAGGCCTCTCGATCTTTCATCTTTTCAATTGCCTTGAATCTCGAGTCTTTAGCATGCTTGGCTGCAAATTCACTAAAAGTAGTTCTGCAACAAAATGGCAAGTGAGCTAATTTGGCAGAGCTGTCTTTGCTGGGAAGCAGGTTCAGCAGAGGAATATTTCTGCTGCTAGAACACGACTGAAAAAAGGCAACATCCTAGGGTCTCACTAGAGATGCTTGATCAATGAACTCTACAGAAAGGAGTCAGGTTTAGGCACACATTGTATCATTAGAGAGCTACAGGGGTTCTTTGGTTTGTTCATTTGGATGCAGCTACCTGCAGAAAGGGCAGGTGTAGGAAGAGAGATTGTGAAGCAACCAAGACGACGACATGAAGAAACCTCAGTTGTCTATAAAAATCCTCTGGTTTGTAGGTTAGCAGCTCACCACCAGCCTGTCCGGGCATCTCACAGCTGTCAAACTGAAAATGTTGCGTGCACTCACTTGCAGCCAAACCATGCTAAGAGTTCACCATGAAAATCACCTTTTGGTGTTAGTCACAACAGACACTGCCTGAACCAGTTTTCCCTCCTGCAGTGAACGTTGTGTGGCCTCAAAACACATGGAGCTGGAATTATTTTAAGCACTATGGGTGCAGGAATACTGGGCGTCCAACCCATCATCCCCACAGCATTTCCCTGACCGTTCTCTCACCTCCAGGGCCAGATTCCAACCTGTGCAGTAGAAATAGTACTGCCACTTACCTCGAAAAAAACCACTACTGTGCTTTTTCCAAGCTCTGATGCAAATCTGGCCCCAAGAATACGTGAGACACTTATAATCATACGAATGTTTTCATCACAGCATGGAAATAATTAGACTTGGAAAATCCAGCCTACTGTTGCTGTAGGGTAAATCGAAACAAGAAGAGAATTTGGTAGCTTATTCAAAAAGATCAGAAAGCGAATGTACAGCTATACTGAAGAACAAGAGCTGCTTAAGTGAAGTGGAACACAAACTCTTGAGCATGTTGGACTGAGACAGATGATAAAAAAACCGTCTGGCACTCACAGGAGTACAGCAATATCTTTAGACAAACACTGAAACTAGAAGACAAAGGATAAGATTAAACAAGACAGTATTTCAGCCGGAACTCTCTCTCCCACCCCAACCCACAACCAGGTAAGAGTCAGTGCCCGTAAGACACATCGGCGCTCTCTTGGAAGCTAAGGATACTGAAGCTAACACCAGTGTCCATGTTCGTCTCCAAGTTACTTATTAAAGTTACTACTGATGAACTCGATCTTAAAACACTTCCATGTCTCCTTTCTTCCCCACCTATGACTGCCAAAACTGCTACCCCTATTAAATGAGCAGACAGACGTTCTAAATAAGAGCTATCAATCACATTTAAAGTAATCTAAAAGTTAACGCAACACTGGCTTCCACCAGATTTCCAAGATGGGTCACTGAAAAAATTAAGCTTAAGTGAAACAAATGAGTTGTTATTTCACTGTAAAAGAATTAAGGCCAGATAAGCCAAGAGATGCTGGAAAAGAATGCTTTAAAGCTCATCTGGTGACATAAACACTTATTTCACAAACTAAATGTGAGAAAACTGTGAAATAAACAATTCTAGCAATAAAATCTTGAATGTTTGCTCATTCCCTGCCATCACCTGACTGTTACACAGCAGGCAGGTCTGCCCGCGAGGGGAATGTAACAGCTTCTGTATTACAGCACGCAGAACATTCTGTCAATAATATTAACACACTTCATAACTAGAAAAATGACCCTTCAGCCCCCTTCAAACTGAGGAAACTTTCCGAGTACTTCTTAGAGACTACTGATAATTCTTAAGAAACAGGGCTACTAAAGAAAACTTGTGGTGGATCACGAGGCCTTTCTCACAATCCAGACATGCTGGGGACTTCTTTAAAATGACATCACGTATGTGACTCACTGTACATCACAAGTCCTATCGCTTTATGGTTTAGGTGAATACAAGCCAGAAAAAGAAGATTTCAAAAGCATCTGATGATTTTTCTCCTCTTTGCCCATTTCGAACGAGGCTAACCTACCCAACAGCACCCAACACACCTCGTTCTAACAGCACTTACACACACGAACAAGAGGGAAGCTCCTACCTTGGGTTAATCTTTGCTTCTTCCATCATTTTCTTGAAATCCTCCTTGGCCTGCATTATTTTGTTTTTCTTCTCCTTGCGCTCTTCTTCTGCTCGGGTTTTCACGTACTGATCAAATACCTACAGAAACACCAGTCACTGCCATAACACACACAAACCTGACACCACATAAGCTCTAGGCAAGAGGAGGAAAAACTCCGATTTCTTCCCTTTTTCCCCCATTTCCTTTCCTCTCACCAGAGAGCCAACATGGACGAGGTAAAAAGAAGGGTTAGGGGCTCTGAACATGTGGATTACTCCAGTCTGTTGAACCTGTCATGTACTGTATCTAATCATACCATCGAGGACCTGCAAAGAATTTCCTTACACATTCAAGTTACTTTAATGTTTTTCTGGGCCATGGTTTAAGGCAGCAGACACTTTCAGTAATATTAAAGTTTTCCATTTTCCTACACCCATTTGAAGAAAAGACGCTGCAATCAGAACTTGTTTAACAGTAAAAGCGCGCTTTATTTTTCCCCCAACATTTTTTTTTAAAAGGAAAGATCATTCATTACATGATTCTCACCATTTTATTTAGGTTTTGGGAGCTCTCTGTACATGTATAGCTTTCACTGTGTTAAAACATTAGATCTTTCAACCACTGGAAAAATAAAAACTAAATAAAAGCTAAATAAAAGCTAAATAAAAGCTAAATAAAAGCTAAATAAAAGCTAAATAAAAACTAAATAAAAACTAAATAAAAACTGAATAAAAACTGAATAAAAACTAAATAAAAACTTCTTTTGTTGCTGGCTTCTTCTGTTTCCAGACAAACCCTAATCATATCAAAAACCCCTTGCAACACTGGTCTGGAAGATAATCGGGAACAAGAATTGGAGACTAAGGGGTCAGGCAAAGCCTGTAGTACCTGTGTCTGAACAGGGAGTGAATTTGACTTCTCTTTTACCTGTTTTCTTTCTTTTGGGTTGAGAAGTAAGTACCGAGGATCAAAAACTATCTTGTGTAGCTCCTTCTCCCACGTTGAAAAAGCAGAGACCTTTAATTAAAGAGTAGAATTTTAAGTGATGGTTAAGTTTCCTCAAATATACAGAAGTTGTTCTATAGTTTTCAAGCAAAACTCTACTTCTGATGGAGAGGGAAACGAACTTATGCTGAAGTTCCCACTACTAATGAATGACGGAGGCTGCCATAGCAAGTTTTAGCACTAATTGGCTCTGAAAACTAATAACAGTTAATGCTACTGTGTAACATTTAAAACAGTTAAGTACACTAGAAGAAAGCCTCCAGATCTTGTGTTCTCACTGCCCATGCCTGCTCTATAACTTCTCCAAGTGGTACCAGTATAAACAGTTCTGCTACAGAAGAGATTGATTTCAACACATTTAAGTTCATCTTAAATAAGTCTTATACAACTCCAGTTACTGAATCTAAACAGAACCTGCACACGCAGCTGGAACCACTTCCATTTTTCTAAAGTTACTATATCCATTCATATTCTATCAGCCTAATTTAGCTATTAAAATGGATTGGTATCAAGTATATTTCAAAATCAGCTAACTAAAATCAAACCATCTCCCATTTAAGGACAAGAATGTACAGACCGCAGTGGAACTTACTGCTTTTCTCATGTAGGAACATTTCCACAAACATTAAAGACATGTTCAGTTTGCGTGTCCTGTTTATTTTCAATGGCAGCTTTCACTTAGGTACTCACTTCGCTTGGAAAAGAAGTTAAAAACAATCTGTCTTGACACTGTTTAATGTCAGTTACTTAGAAATAAAAGTTTTGCTATAATTGTAACATTCTTTGAAACATGGAGTCTTGTAGTAAAATGCATCCATTAATCAGAAGAGTAGGAGATTGTTTTCCTTACATAAAGCATTGCAGGTTCTGAATTTCCTCAGAATTAAGACCTCTGCCAGAACCTCCCCCTCCTTCTCTCTCTCACACATACACAGACACACATTCCCCTGACCCCTCTTTCTAGAAGCATGTCCTTGAATTGTTTCATCCGAGCCTCCAGAGGGACAATGGCTCTCTCTCGAGCGGCTTTAATTTCAGCTTCCATAGCAGCCTCCTTCTCTGAATCAATATCTTTGTTATCATCTTTCCTGAAAGAATTAAAACAGTGTAACTTGAGAAGCTGGATGTTTTTGGCATCAAAACCTTGTGCACAGGAATTAACAAACCAGATAAACAAGCAACAGAAGAAAACTATTTAAGATAAACTGCAAAGTATTCCTGGATTTAGCAAATAACAAGGTATTTTGCATGGTTTCCAAAGGAGGTGCTATTTCTCCTACACATGAATCTCAGCTAAGTCAGAGAAATACCATGTACTTGAGTTGCTAAAACTATCAGAAAGGTGATGATGGCATTCACCAGTCTCATCAGTTACAGTCTCTACTCTGCTGAACACAACAGCACACTGCTCAGATGAAAAACTTCCATTATTTTATCTACACAGATCACTTTGTATTAGAGAAGTAAACTTACTTGCGCTTTTTAATTTTAATAGGCTCATCTTCATTTGCATCCTCAGTAGATTCATGCTCTTCTCTAACTGTAACAGATTTCAACAACACTTCAGCGTTTTATCTTTATGAAAAGTTTGTAAATCACAAATGAAGCATTGAGCAAAACAAGAGTATAGCATGTGTACCTATAACGTATTTGGACAAAGGCAGACAGAGGGTTTTCATTTGCTTTCAAATAATCCTAGCAGAATGTGGTGGCAAGACTAAAGGACCTGTGTCCAATCATGTATTTAAAATTACGAACGCTGATCTCTTATTTCCAGGGAAAAAAAAATGCTCAGGCTAAACAGTCAGATGAAGCACGTCTGGATCCCCTGATCACCTACTTGCACTTTGCTCTCCTTCAACTACCAAGCCCACGTGGCATCCCAGGATTTACTAGAAACTCACGCCAGGAAGAAGTTTCATCTTGGCAGCCTCTGGAATGTTCTCTGCTCTTGGCAGCTGTTTCCAAACCTGTATTCGATGTTCTCCAAGCTAAATCCTCTCTCTGAGAGCCCATTTGTTCCCTATGATTAACCTTTTCTGGCCCCCAAATTCCTCTTGCTTACAAAACACAAAATCCTTTTTTCTAATCAGTAAAAACAGGTTTTTTTCAGCCTGTCGATATTCAGAAAAAAAAATAAATAACCTTGTTGGTACCTACTTCCTTCAACAGACTGTTTTTTTCTGAAGGACTCTCTAATCTGCATTCCCACCAGCCTTCTCAGATTCCAAAGCTATTTACATTTTTTCAATTCGTCTTTACATTTCTCTCACTTATTCAAATACTTCTAGATTTGGAGACTGACACAGAATAAGTGATAAATTACATTCAGACTTCTTAAGAAGGTAATAAGATCGCTCTTACTAAGTTTTTTTCCTTCTTCCATTCCCTTTTTGTGAGGTGGTTCTTGAATAATTTTGTCCACGTCAGCTCTCCCAATCAGGTCATCTGGTCGGTCCCACATGGAAAGACGTGTGGTAGGGTTATAGAAGAAAACGCGCTCATCACCAGTCCACACCACGCACCTGGAGAGTCAACAGTCAGACAGGACCACTTGTGTTACCTTGGTCCCCCTTCACTCTATGTAGCTGTTGCCATGTGCAAAGGCTGAAGCATGTGTAATGGTCACAGACAGATCCAGGTCATACCCACTGACCAGCAACCAAGCTTTCCTACTGTCTCAACAGGACACTGAATTCTTGCTTTTCTATGCCAGCACATATGAAATGCCATTTTGAAAACGCCTTCTATCAGGAGCCACAGTACGCTCCATTCTGCTCTGGAGTAATGTTTTAAACAACTGAATCAGATTTTGGGATAAAATGCACCTCGCCTCTGTGATGCCCCACAAAATATGAAAAAAGGCAATCTAATGCTCTTGCCAGAATGCTATAAGTGGTGGGATGAAATAACCACAGAGATGATTTGAAGGAAGACAGTTTTAAAATATCAAACATTAATAAAAAGCATTGATGGCTAAATTGCATAAATTAAACCAATATTCCTTTCCCATCAGTAAGATTTTTACCACAGTCACACAAAGACAGAGATTTACGTACATTACAGCAAGATTAATCTCACCACGACATCACACAGAGGAATGTGGTGAGTTTCTAGGCCTAAAAGGAATAAAAATCACCAAGGACTGTTTGGTCCAGTGGCTGTACCCACTTGCTCCCCAAGGTGTAAGGGCAAAGAAGGCACAGGTTTTTCTTTTTGGCCAGTATTTCACACCAGATCAGGAGGAACCATCGGTGATGAAGGACCTGGGATATGGAACCTACACTGGCAACGCACCTCAGGAAGCCTACGCACACCCCATCGAGCACTGCGAGAGCTGGCAGTGTGCCAGCATTCGCTGGAGGAATCCAGAGTTATTTGTAACAGAAGTGTGCCACTGTCACTTGCTCTAACTACCCAGTCACCTCCCTAAGGAAAACCACTACCTACCATGGGGTTCCTGGGATAGGAGTGGTTGCAACTGGCTTGGCCTTCTGAGCTGCTTTCTCTTCTTCAGTCATTTCTTCCTCTTTTGGCTCCTCAAAGCAAAAACAAGTTACAGGATTCAGGCAATGACAGCTAGCTAATTATCCATCATAAAGTAACTACCTCGTTTTAAACAAACACAGTCTGACACAATAACAAACGGCTCTCAATTACACTTAATCTGTGCTTAAAACAGAACTGCAATTTCAACAGTAACTGCTATTCAAAAACTTGTTCCTGCTATTCAGGAAACTTGTGTTCACATAACTTTTGACTTCAGTGAAACCTTATTTAAATGCCTTCCTAGATCTGCATGAATCCCTGGATCAAGGCCGGAGTACAAAGGTGAGGGTGTAGCTCCTCACACAGAAATTTTGATTTATTCTAAAAATTAACTTCTATGAAAATGAAATGTGACAAGTTTCATTCTTCTGAACACCTTAAAATCAGTGATAGATCATCACATCTGTGTGATGCTTAACTTTCCCATGTATTACCAATTCCTTAACTCACTTTGCATTTTTCTTTCAAATGTCCCTTTTGACTCATGTACAAAATTAATTTTAAAAAATAGCTATCTCCCAAAAGGAAGACTTCCCAAATCCCCCACAAACTCGATGACTAACCATGGCTCCTGTCAACACGCCTGGTCTACAGACGCAAAACCACACACAAGATGCTGGAATCAAAACAGCGACTCTGACTATTTGGTTGCAACGTCTTTTACCTCCTTTATAAGTTCTTTTATAGGTTCTTCTTTTGGCTCTTCCTCTTCTGTCTCCATTGGTAAAGGCTCCTCCGTAGGTTCTTTAATTGGCTCTTTAATCTTCTCTTCCATTTTTTCTAAACACAGATGGAATTTTCGTTAGTATTATTAAGGAATCGCTACAGACCCACAACAAATCTATTTTTATCAATATGATTTTCCAAGCACAACAGCAAAAAACTTTTTTTTTTCCTGTCCTTCTCGGGTTTCACAGCGTCTGCTTATGAAGACGTGATCACCTCCTATACCAAGATGTGCTTGGGACTGTAAAAGGAAACAGCATACAGCAGCCTATTCTATTAAAAAGCCGACAAATAGCTGAAGCATCAATAAAAACATCACCAAACAGTTGCAACAAGCAGCGCAGCGCTGTGCACCACTTCTGGACTGACAAAATGCCTCCGACGTGAAAATACGTGGAGAATTGGCCAAGGATTGCTCTGTGCCCACTTAAAAACATCATGAAACGCAGAATCTTTACTCAGCAAAACTGATATTTGCTGTCTCAGATGCTTTCACCTCAGTAAAAAGGTCATCTATTATTTAAACCTGAATTTTTAGAGAGATGGGTATTAAACTGGTGTTCTGAACTTGTTTAAGCAAAGATTTCTTGTAACTGAAAAAAGCAGCAGGCAATAAAAGGAGGAACTATTTGCATTCAACTGGATTTGTTCTCCTAAATGACTTATTTATAAATTGAATAAAAGCCACAAGAATTTTTCCCCTTCTTATGACAGAAGAACCATTTCCGTCCATTACCCTCCATGGATACAATATGGACTTAAATATCAGTTAGAAAACATGAACAGAATATGACTTAGTGACATGGATGGAGGAGGTAACTGCCAGCCTATATTCCAAATCTGCTTATATACTTAATTTTTGAAGATCTAACATGTAGCATTTCAATGTTCTTCCTTCTTCCCCTGGTTCACAGTCTTTTAGAGTAACCAAATTTTTCCCTCTTTCTAACTTTCTGTAACTGGGATCTTCTCAAACACGTTGAGTATGTAAGGTCCTTGCTTTCAGATGGAGTGGAAACACACATTTACCCAAGGGTCACAGGTCTCTAGCACCAAAACCTCTTAGAAAACAGCAGAAAACAAAGAAACTGAAACTTTCAAACTCAGGACCAACGGGCATGGATACTTACAATCAGGATTTCAAACCACTCAGTCAAGAGATAAGGGACTAGAAATGTTCTCGTTCACATTTCCAAACACAACCAGCAGCGGTCTAAGCAATTTTGCCAGGTATACAGCTGCATTTAAAAAAAAAAAGTACCTTTTTCTTTCAATTCTTGGGGTTTTTCCCATGTTGACTCCAAGGTCCGGTTGTTATAATAGTAAGTCTTTCCATCTGCTGTTTTGTACTCTGTCCATTCAGAGACAGTTGTTGCTCCGGCCAGCGTGGCAGGCGAAGCGGCAATGGCAACCTGGGGATGGATCATGGGAACAATGGGAGGGGCCATGCCTGGCAGAACTCCTGCACACAGAGGGGAAAGGAAAAAAGGAAAAAGAACAGGAAAGGAAAAGTAAGTGACAAGGAAGTACTTGAGAACCAACACCTAGCACCTTGCTGACTTAACTTACAAATAATCAACCCACAGAAATAAATACAAAGCTTGTTTTCAAAATTAAACTGGAAAGCAGTGCATCATTTCTAGATTTCCTTCCTGCGCTTTACAATCAGTAACGCCCATATTGCCAGGTGAATTAGGTACCTTTTTATTTTATGCAGAGTAATGTTTAATTCTGCACAGCACAAGGCTTGCTCGTTTTCAGATGTCAGCTTTAACGTTTTGGAATTAAGTGCTCTATGGATTAAAAAGGCCTTTATTAGAGCACTAAAGCAAATTATTGGTTTTAAAAAAATTCACTCCACTGTTATATTATGCTGTCATTTTTAGACATATTCATATTGCTCTTGAATTTGAGCCATATAACACAGTGCAGAACTCTGAAAGGTCTTAAATCTTGGCTTAAAAAATGTTAGTTCAGAGTGCTAGATAAAAACTGGAGAGAATGAAATAATTCCAGAATGTGTGACGGATTTGTATAGTACTGCAGTTTGATTGGAAAAAGCATTTATTCGCAGCATGGACCAAAATGGCAAGTAAACACCCGCAGGTAAGCAATCCAGAATGCTCCGTTATCCTGTTATGTTTCTACTCATCCCAATGAAATATATATACAAGACATATTTGAGTGACAAATTCTAGAACCCAAATTGAACAGGACTAGAACAACAAAAGCATAATATGGAGCCTTGAACATCTGTATAAAAAGGTCTGTCTTTTTAAATAACGGAAGAGCACACATTGCACATTGCTGCACTCTGTATTCTCAGTAAGCAACTTTTCTCAAATCCAATTTGAAAAATGAGAATTGATACTAGGACGCACACCCACACACATCAACATGCGAGCACAGTCACATCAACACACGTGGAAGTAGGAAAAACAAAAATCCACACACAAGAAACTGAGACTAACTAAGAGGAATGGGCATGAAGAGTCACAGTTATTACAGAATTCAGCAATTACAGAAAACTGGAGTTTTTGTGTGAAATAAGCTAACGCTAACAGTCATTTTAGAAAGGTATTTACTGGCCAAACATGATATTTGCATTTATACTGGTCTGGAAAGTAAAGGCTATAATATTCATTCAGTTGAGGAAGAAAATAAATAAATAAAAGATAAACACCAACATTCACTACCATGCCAACTTACAGACAAAACGAACTAAGATGGGTTTGAAAATTACCGGTCTTGGTGGTAGCGACTGTCTTTACATACGGGCAGCTGACTATTTGCATCATTGCTACACCTGTAAAACGGATAAGCAAGCATGTTGGAAAGCTGCCATTGTATGTCAGCTACCACTGGGAGTCGGGACGCTACCCGTTTGCTGCTGCAATTTGGAATGCCGTTTGCAGCCGGCGAGGAGAAAGGCTCCCAGCAAGAACGTGGAAATCAGTTTTGCTCCAACATTTTATGCCAGATCAAATATACAACTAATTTGAAGCTGCAGCAACAGTTTCTGCCTACGTTTAGCAAGTTACTGGGATATCATTAAAAAGAAAAATGGTCTTTCAGCGTAGACGCAGGGGTTTAAGTTCATTCGAGGGGGAATATGGCTTTCCTCGCAGGGCAGCACCATAGGGAAATAGCCTGTTAAGGGTGCTGGCTTCCACCGACAGCCTTGGCTCCGACAGATCCAGCAGCAAAGTGAAGTGGACCATCTGGGCTATTTTCAGTCTGTGCTGCATTTAGAAAGCAGTGGTAAGGGCAGGAGGAGAGATTAAACCGGTCAGAGAGGCAGGCAGGGCACGGTGAAAGCCAAGTGCAGCCCAGAGGGAAAGCTGGGGTTGTGAGGGGCCTTATGGAACGGACGGAGGGGGGAGAATGTCAGGGAGAAGAAATAAAAGCAGTGAAGCTGCAAACAGAGCTGTACCAGCTCTGTGGCAGCAAACATTTTCTCATGATCAAGAATGTCATGAGCTGAAAAACGCTCTCAAAGCCACCCAAGTAGCCTTCAAAAAGGTGGCCTCATGCACTTCCCTGCTCCAAGGTCACCAAGAAATGACACAGAATGGGCACAAAGGGGAAAGCATCTCATCCTCCTCCATGAGAGGCAAAATTCAGTAGGAAATTAGATGGGGTGAGGGGAACACATTTCCAAAAGCCTTCATTACAGGGGGTGGAAGGAAACTGCAGATGTTCTCTCTATGTTGGCCCAGTCTGGACACTCAGAAACTGCAACACTTCAGGAACCTTCCCCTAAATAGTTTCTGTTTCACCATCTGAGGCTGGAAACCCTGTAGCCCAAAGTGAAATTAAACCCCTGTGTTTATAACCAAAGTAATTTCTCTTTTTCTTCATTAGAGATCCAGTATGGAAAGCAGGCAAAAGTACTGCTAATTCATTTAAAAAAAAAGCTGTGAGAAGCCAGAATTGTTCTTCAACAACGACTCCAATGAAAGAATTCCAAACTGGTTTTATAAAAAGAAGTATGAATTGAGACACAAAAACATTGACTCAACAGCACTGAATGAAGTGTTTGTCTAAATTTGGAGCGTGTTTCATGTCATGTCTTTGAAAATGAATCTGAAAATTCGTTTTGTTAAGGAAGTTACAGCATGTCTTAACACTGGTCATTATAAATAACGCCACCTGCGGGGTCGTTGGAGTTAGGGATACTGCAGTGCAGATAACAGTGAGCAAGTACCCAAGCTGGTTCCTCTGCCAAGTTCCTCCTCAAACACACAACTAACTTTTAACATGGGAATTAAGAGAAAGCAGACTTACTTTTTAAGATCCGAGATTAAGAGATATCACTAATCAACTCTTCCATTGTTCCAACTTACTACAGCACAATACAGAGATTAACTCTGAAATCACTTGGCAACAGTATCAGTCAGCTCTGCCTCTGGAACTGGAGAGCAATTTGACTGATGTTACATCGAGTGCTGAAAGCCCACACACCTTCACAGTAAAATTTCACAAGCCTTTTTGATGTCACCTTTTACCACTACAGAGTAATTTTGACTTCTCTTTTGTTTCTCATTACAGTGAAATATTTTAAAAGCCTTCTTTACTTTTACAGTGTTTATAAACCAACTCAGGCCAGAATTAGCTGAAAGTAGTAGACTGACTTTGCTCTGTAATCAGGCAAAATGGCGAATTAGACTTATTGGTGAAAGCCCATGCTTCCCTGCTGGGTACCCTACCACCCTGAAGGCCCACCTCACTGAGAGAACAGGAGGAGCGGTCAGGTCAAAGACTTGCTGCAGAAAAGTTCTGAAAAATCCCACTTCAAAATCAAGTTTAAGTTGGAGAAGATCGCTGTTCTTGTTCTGCCTGTCCTTCTGTATTGCACGACTCAAAGCTTCTTGACCAAGAGCTTACAAACAGGCCCAACCCAAGCACACCTCCAACGTATCCGCCTGCACCGGCTCTCCTCCCTGCAGCTTTGCCCATCCATGCTTTCCCTGACAGCTCACACTTAAGTGGATGAGGATATCCTTCAAGGGCAGGCAAGGACCCTTCTCTCTGCTGATCCCTTGCTGGCAGCACCAGAAGTCACAGTTAAGAACATTCAGCTGACCACCCTTACAGCTTAACCCTTCTTATTGTTCTCCCAAACCTCACAAATACAGAGACATCGGAATCCTCTCTCTATCCTTCATCCATCTTTTTGTTTGGCCTTGAATAGCATGTTCAGAACAGTGTTTCCGGTCTTAACACGACAAGCACGACACTGCAATCTCCTTCTCAGTCAAGTTATGGATGAAAGCAGCTTTGCCCAGTTATTTTAGAAGACTATCCTAAACACAGAGGCAACAAATGGTTGGTTCTCTCTTCTAGTCAGCAGAACTAACACCCATTTTAATCACTTTGATGCTAATATCCTTTATCAAAGTGTTGTAAAGGATTACTTTTTATCCAATCAATTTGATGGAAGGAAGAGGTGTCCCTCATGGTGTACTGGATCGATATGCTAAAAGCGCAGCAGAAAAGAAGTCACCCCACTAAGCCTGTACAGAGAGTCATAAACAGGAGGAGAATGCTCAGAGCTGCCTCTGTAACCCTTCATCAGAAACTAACTTATATCCAACACAACTGCAGTCTCAGACCTTCCTCTCCAACAGAGATCATCAGCTCTGGGTACATCTTCAGTGTTACCATACACTAAGGAAACATCAGCCTCTTCTGTACTAGCACAGGAACTCAACTCTGCAAACCAACACGTGCTACGTGAGCAAGCGGTGGCTTCAGCCACCCATCCAGAGAGGCCTCTGCAGCAACCACGAACAGCAGTTGAGTCCAGAATTCTGCCAGCCTAGAATAGTTTCCTTAAGTATTTAAATATTTTACAAGAACTTATGAAAATGTGCTTTGCCCGGGAACCAGCAGGCACCATATAAGGCTTCTTCTCTGTGGCCTTTACATCCAAACCCTATGAATAACACCCCAGCACTCGCAACACCTTCCTCACGGTCCTCAGTTCACAACTGTTCGCATACGTGTTCAGCATCATATTGACAGCTGCAAACCAAGAGGACTGAGAGCACCTAACATCATTCTGGGGTAACACGTTCAAATGACTTTTTCCCTGCTCATAAATATATTATTTGGTTTAATTTCTTTAGGCTATAACCCACATCCTAACAAGTATGTATGCACAGGACTTAAGGTCTAAATTGAGCAAGCATAGAAGAATTATAGCAATATTGCAATTAGTAAAACATTGTGCTATGATATTCTCAGTCACACATGGGTTCTGTCCAGCTCAATTTGCTTTAACAGGATGACAAGACAGGCACGTGCCATAAGATTTAGAAGCACTTAGTGCAATTCTTGTACTTCCCTATTGTCTAAAAGAACCAGGTTTACGTGTTTACAGGCAGCTGTGTGCCGATAAGTACAGCAAAGAACTGGAAGGAGAAGTCAAAAAAATTCACGTTCTTAAAAAGTCTGTCTGCTAACCCTGAATTCTTTCAAAAGTACTCTGAGCGGAGAGTATTCAGGCAAGTTCCAAACACAGTAGACACATGAGTGCAAACAAATCGACAACATGGACATGTAGCGGACAAGATCATTACAGTTTGCCAATTTACCTGGAAGTGGAATAGGCATGCCAGGAAGGGGGACACGAAATGGAGGTACCATTACTGGTGGAAAAGCAGGAATTGCTGCAGTTGGTTGAGGTACTGCATGAGGAACTGCAGGAGGCAATGTCTGTGGGACTGCCTGGGGTACAGTCTGCACAGGTGTAGCAGAAGGAGCAGAGGTTGAAACACTGACTGATGGTGTGGCAACTGAAACACCCGAACTCGGGGTCTGGTCTTGGGTGGTAGGTGCTGATAAAAAAAACACAAAGAACACCTTGCATCTTAAACACTGCAATGCATTTGCTGCAAACATACTGGCTCTCTGTTTCCCAACACGCATTATACAAGCAGGTATGCTTAAATATCATCAGCAGGAAGACACTTGTGGACAAAAAACCTTTGCCTTGTCTGTAACAATAAATATTCACCCCAAAAGTCAATTTCAAGTTTTCCTTTGTCTCATTCTTTACACCCAACCCGTCTCTAGAGCAGCAGTAAGGATGTACCAAGAGGCAAATACAGCCCCCACATCCCTGGTCAGAGAATGAAAAGGGAATTTTACGAACGGACAAAGTCTGTTCTTCTGTTAAATGAACACAGGTTCTGCTTTTTAACAGTGAGGGCAGCAGCACATGCCTGACAACAGTCAGAACGCTGTTGACTGAGCTGAGATCCAAAATGGAAAATATCAATAAAGGCCCATGTCAATAAGCAAGAAAAAGGCAAGGACTTTTGTTCAGAAGCTGCAAGAACTTTTTTGGTCCTCAGTACCTCCCAGTGCGAAAATACCCTACCAGGATTCAATTCCGTAATCCTTGCCACATGACCAATACTGGCCCCTAAGTGAGAACTCAGCACCGCAGCTGGCAGGACCTGGGACTGGTTAAACTCACTGACCAGCCCTGCAAATTCACACTGCGAGACTGGGAGAAAAGGAGCTATTGGGAAAATCAGCTAACTAAAAAAAGAGAAACCACAGCAACTGACAGCCTTATTATATACGGGCACACTGTGCATTTTTGTCACTGTCTGGTGACTACCAGAAGCATCCCCAATAACACACCAGTATCAGAACATTTACATGGAGTTTTGAGCTGTCAGTATTTCAGAAAGGCTGAAAACACTTAGCACTGCCTAAAATTTAGGGAAACAGAGCAGACAGTCAGTATGTGATTTGTTTTAAGACCTAAGTCAAATTAGTAGCAGGCAAGGACAAACCTCAGCCAGAAGCGCCAGGTGTTTTTTACCATCTAAATCTGAGAGATATAAAATTATTTCACACGATAAAACTTCATCACCCAGGCACAAACACCAACAGTAACAGTTCTTGGAAGCAAAGACAAAGTTTGGCAGGTAGAACATGTAGAGGTGGAGCAGGTTCTCAGCATTCAATATTAGGAAGCTGTGCTGCAGAGAAGGCGCGGAGTGCTGTTGCAAAAGCAGGATCAGTTCTCACAGGCCTGGCACTAGGCCAGAAGCTGACATTCACCTCCTACCTGATTCCTGTTACTCAGCAAAATGGTCAGAGACAACTATATTTCACCAAAGCAGCCGAACACAGCAGTACTGTTACCTTTCCAACTTAATAAAAGCCCTAAAGTGCTTGGAGCAATACAAATTGTTTGCTGCTCCAATGATCTGTCCTCCCTCCAGCAATAAGGGAAAGTGTAATCCGAGGGTTACCTAAATCTGACTCCCTTTCAAACAGAGAGCTCCAAAGCCTGGGTTAAACAGCGAGCGGGGCTTGGCTTCTCACAGCTACATGAAACAGATGAAGGCATTCCAGTGGATGCAGCCACCTGCTACCACAGGAGACACACCCTCCCAGTGGCTGCTCCTCTTTCGTGCTCTCTGGCCTGACTCGGGGCACACATTTCTGCCAGCACAGCTACAATCATTGGCTGTCAAACAACAGGGTTCCTGATCACACAAACGCTGTGCACACAACCAGCAACGCTGACCAGACTGGTCCCTAACAAGTGCACCTGGCTTTGCTCCTGCTAGACAATCACACTCATTGTTTGCTGGTGGCACACGTGTGCAAATAGCACAGAAGATACATCTCTGTAGAGATGCTCTGCACCAGAGGTGCTTTGTTAGCCTAGATATGCCAAGGTGTAGTGTAAATGATAATATCTGTGTTATATGCAGATACCACGTACAAATACACGTTATCTGCACGATGTATAAGTGCTGTCCAATTTCCTCTTGAGGTCCCCTCACCTGGCAATGCCTTAAAAGCAAAGGCCCAGCCTGTGCTAACAGCAGTAATCTTCAGGCTATTATTCAAAGGTCACGAGTGAACAAGAACGGCTCTAAGGATTTTTTTCTTCTGTTCAACTCTAGCAAATGGGAACTTACAAGGCTTAGGCAGAAGAGCAATACTAATAAAATTAATACACCAGAAGTAGCTCTATTCTGCCATCAACTGCTTCTCCGCAGCCCAGGAGCAGCACAACAAGCTCAGCCTCTTAAAGCAGCAAATGCCTTTTTGAAACAGAGGAAATCGCTACAACTCCTACCCCAGAGTAACTTTTCTTGGAAATACTTCTAGAAAACAAGTTAGCCTTCTCTATAGAAAGGAAATGGATGCATAACAGCTTCGAGATGATGTGACAACAGCAGAAGAAAGGTAACACAAAGACCTAATGGACAAGGGCTGCACACACTGGTCCAGTATTACCCTCCTGCAGTAACTTCTACAGACTAGGAAAAAAAGGGTTCGCATGCAAGGCTCTTCTGGATTAAACACTGCACTTAGAACTTGGACTCCAAGTTCATATTATTTATGTGAAATAATTCCCCCTGGATACGAAGTTTTTGTTGTGGTAATTCCCAGAGCAGCATCCCCACCACCTGCCTTGCCAAAGCCTGAGGAACCCCTGAGTACTCACTGGAAATCGTCTGTGAAACTGAAGTGGCTGTGGTTGTGGTAGAGGTTGTGGAGGACTGGGTGCTTGAGGAGGTGGATGGAGAGGCTGCAGACGCAGGGCTGCTGGTGGTAGGGGTGGAGGCACCTACTGCTTGCGCCTGGGCCTGCGCCTGTGCTGCCAGCATTGGTGTCAGCTCCGACTGCTGAATCACTTTGACCCCATCCGGCTTGGTCCATGCTGACTCGCGTGTGCGTGCGTTATAGAAATAGACCTACAATTTAAGAATGTCACCATCAAACAGCTGCTTATCTGGAGGAGGTGCATTCATAAATGGCCCAGCTCCTCTTGCTTTAAAAATAATTAATAAGAGGACAGATGAGCGTGAGGCTGCACGACCACATGCTCACAACAGCAGTAAACACCCATCACTTCATTGCTCCTGTACCCATCCTACCTTGCCATCTGGAGTTTTGTTTTCTACCCATATCTCTTCAGCTGGGGGCATTGCTGGTGTCCCAGGGGCACTGACAGGAGGCATTCCTGGAGGGAACATCATACCAGGCGGTGGTGGCATGCTTCCCATGGGAGGAGGCATAAATGGTGGTCTCTAAAGGCATACAAAAACAATAATAATGATGGTTATAATAATCAAAAATACTTCCAAGCAGAGTTTTCCTTCATTAGAGCACAGACAGGTAGCACCAATACAGCAAGGTGAACTCAAAACAAAAAAGCCACTAAGGTAATGCCATCCTTTCTCTCCTTCCTTCTCTCTTCTCCCCAGCTCACCACAAAATGATCTTTCTCTTTACTGTTCCACAAGCCATAAAAAGAATCTAATTGAGCTTGCTTGTTGTCTGCTGGTGCTGCTTTCCCAGAAAAAAAGGGTCAGACAGCCGCAGGGCAGTGCTGGGGGCAAGGACGGGATCCTGAATATCCTGCAGCTCTGCTCTTAGCACAGCACGTCTTCCACTTCGACCTTTCAGCATCGCACCTACCCAGCACCAGAAGTTGGATGAGAACTGAAAACCCAAACACTCAACGCAAAGCCGAGCATAGTGCTGACGTGGCATGAAAATGCAGACATGCTTGATGCCTGGATTCCACGTGTGGTAGAAGACACACGTACTGCACGGCACGATAAACCAGCAGTGATGGAACAGCTGAGAGCTGAAGTGCATTCAGGTTATAAACCTAACACACATATCAAGGTGACAGCAGCTGCCAGGCTCGAGGCTTCCAGTCGACTTGGGCTGATCCTTGAGACGGCAGGAAAGAAGCGAAGTCCTATTCTCCGCTCTTGGTCCGAGTTCCATGGCACACTGACACTCTCCACTGCTCCAGGGCTTTCAAGATAGCCAGTGTATGAGCACATGAACACTAACGCCGAGAAAGAGGGAAATGGAATCATAAACCATCAGAAGTAAGGTGCAGGAGGTGGAAACTGTCTTAAATAAACTCAAGCTGAGCACAAAAATGTCCCATAGGACAAGGCCCCCAGCGCTGAATGCCACAAAGAGAAATGACGATGTTCAGCGAGGCAACTGGGGCTGGGCACAGCCCTCAAATGCACCCTTTCTGTCTTCAATTCCACTGGAGCGCTGTTCTGCTGAGAGCGTTCCAGTGACGTGAGCAGCCACTGCACACCTCCCCGAGCAGCCCAGGGTCTAACAAACTGCGCTCTGTTCAAGACGATAGAGAGAAAGCTGCTACGGAAAACACATGCTGGTTTCTTCTTGAGATCCTCTGCTCAGGATGGGGGCAGCACACAAAATCCAGCTACAGTTTGATGTCAGTTTTTTGCATATCAAGTCCAGCTCAAGTCTTGTTCATGCTCTCACTGTTCCTTTGCTTCCTCTCGTACCGCTCTCTCTGTGTCACTCAGAGCTGCCTGCAGAGCCATTCACTGGACTGCTCTGCACTAATGGGAGTGTGGAAAAGCACTCCCAAAAAATACATGCAAAACAGGGCCTAAAAGACCACAGACCAGCCTGTGTCCTTTTTCCAACCAGCCCACGTCCCTACATTTTAAAGTAAGTTTCAGAGCACAGAAGCTCTCACTATATTCCCTTACAAACCATGGATGCAAACTGTCGTTTATGAACTACCCAGGACTGCACGCCTCACCCTCAGCCCCTCCCCAGCTTTCCTGGAGCCCCTTTCAGCACTGGAAGCTGCTCTAAGGTCTCCCCGCAGCCTTCACTTCATCAGGCTCAACAATCCCAACTCCTCAGCCTGTCCTCGTACGGGAGGTGCTCCAGCCCTTGGATCATCTCCGTGGCCTCCTCTGGACTTGCTCCAACAGCTCCAGGTCCTTCCCGTGCTGAGGACTCCAGAATTGGACACAGGGCTCCAAGTGGGGTCTCACCAGAGCGGAGTAGAGGGGCAGAATCGCCTCCCTTGCCCTGCTAGTCCCACGGCTTTGGATGCAGCCCGGGACACAGTTGGTTTCTGGGCTGCAAGCACACGTTGCTGGCTCATGTGGAGTTTCTTCTCCCCCAACACCCCAAGTTCTTCTCCTCATGGCTACTTCCAATCCATTTGCTGCCAAGCCTGGATATGTGCTTGGGATTGCCTCAACCCACATGCAGGACCTTGCACCTGGCTTTGTTGAACTCCACAAGGTTTGCACAGCCCCACCTCTCCAGCCTGTCGACTGTGCCACACAGCTTGGTGCCACTGGCAAACTTGCTGAGGGTGCCCTCAATCCCACTGTCTGTGTCTGCAACAAAGATGCTAAACACCAGTCCGAACACCAACCCCTGTGGAATGCCACTCAAGATTCGCCTCCCTGGAGCCCGACAGGCCCATGCTGTCCTGGCAGGAATGATGTAAGGTTGAAAAACCCAGCAAACAAACCATAACAGCAGCCAGGAGCTGAAGCGCATCCTTCCTGCACCAAGAGCCAAGGTTTGCCAGCGCAAGAGCTGCCTGCAGCCGCCCCACCCAAGCACCGCATCTACTCCTAGGAGTTTTCCAGAGGTTAGGACTTCCCTTGGGAAGGTGTTTCCTGTTGCTGGTGCAGCACCAACACAACCTCCTGAACAGAGGTGCTGACAGAGAATGCAGCTCAGGGCCAATTACACGCCTGCTTCTTGGAGCTGCCGCCTGCCCATCCAGCGCACCACTTGGTGATGTTCACTACGGAATGCCGCAGTGACAGCAGGATCGGCTCCTGCAGGAACCCACCTGGAACCCGGCTACACTTCTGGCCGTCCTTGTGTGCCCAACATTCCCTCACTCAGCGAGCACAGGCAGAGCCAGCATAACCCTAGAGGCTGGTGTGTCTTTTCATGTGCCTGCTCTGAGGCGTTCCAAAACCGAAGTACAGCTGGATCCTGCTCTGCACAGGGCTCCAAAACCACACCAGCTTCCACTGCAGCCTCTGTCGCTGAGCGTATCGTGACTGATTAATGCAGAATGGTCTTGAGGAGCTCAAAACAAGCAGTGTTCCCATATGACAGGTACACAGCAGTGTCTAACACTACAAAAGAGCCTGATGCTTTTGTCCTGCTGTGTCACTTTTTCATTCACTTTATTATCTTTCCTCCTGTTATTTCCAGATATGAAACCAAAGAAAAATCCCTAGATCCCAACTCAACACACAGAGAATCTTCCATTCTTTACCTGTAAATGTGGAGGTCCCATTGGTGGAGGAATCCCTCCTGGAGGTGGCATGGGAGGCATGTTTGGATCAAAGGGCGGGCGCCCAAAAGGGGGCCGAGGCGGTGGAGGGGGCCCTCGCATCATGCCGAAGGGTGGAGGTGGTCGCAGGAGAGGCGGTGGGCCCCTCATTACCGCGTTCGGTGGGGGAGCAGGGCCGCGGAACCGCAGTGCCTGCTGCTGAGCCATTCTGTGGGTAAGGCCAAAGGGAAACAAGGCATGTTTGCTGCTTGGCTGTATGAAAACCCATTCTAACAATTAGCATGGAAAAGCCCTAATGAAAACTGAGATGTTAGGAAAAGTGCCTCGTTGGAATAGAAGCATGCAGCTACTTCAACAGTCACTTCCCCTTATCAATCAAGTTTAATCTTCAGTTTTTCATTTCAACACAGGAAGGTAAGTGAACTGGAGCTGGGACCTGGGAGGCAGGTGCTGCCAAGCCACATCCAGACCTGCCCAGGTTCCTTCAGCTCTGGTTCCTGCCCGCACCTACATCCTGGGCAGCTCCCACAGCAGCTCCCAGCTGTGCCAGGGGAGTCCAAATACTGCAGTGCCAGTAGCTGTCAGGAATCTGCATCCTCCATGCTGGCAGCTGAGGGCAGGATGTGACTCCTGCTTCTGCCCTCTGACCCCTACCGCTCTGCCCATGGTGCTGCCCGTGCCCCGATCCCTCTGCCCATGGCGCTGCCCCCCACCCCTCTGCTTGTCCTGTTGTGCCCACTGCCCTCCCGTCCATCCTCCCACGCCTCTGCCCCCCGTGCCCTCCTCTGCCTACAGTGCCATCCCCCATGCCCTCCACCCCTCTGCTTATGCCCCCCGTTCCTGCCCCCATCCCCCTGCCCAGGGCACTGCCCCCCGTGCCCCTCTGCCCATCCTGCCGTGTCCACTGCCTGTGCCCCATCTCTCTGTCCCCGGCGCGCCTGCAGCCCCAGTCCCTCTGCCCCGTGCCCGCCGCCACTCTGCTGTGCCCTCCATTCCTCTACTCACGACCCGTGCCCCTCGCCCGTCCCTTCAACCCCTCTGACCCCGTCTCTCTACTCGTGCCCCCCATATCTCTTCTCCTGCCCTCCTCTCAGGGCCCCCCACCCCTCCCTCTGGGTGCTGCCCCCTGTGCCCCCAACTTCTCTACCCATGACCTGTGTCCCCTGCCCCTCTGCCCCCCTCCCTCTGCCCGTACCCCCCTCCCTCTGCCTAGGGCGCTCCCTCCTGACCCTCTCGGCCCACTGCCCATGCCCCCACCCCTCTGCCCCCAGTTGTCTACTCCCGCCCGCCTTCCAGTGCCCCTCACCCCTCTCTCGGGGCGCTGCCCCCCGTAACCGCCGCCCCTCCCCCCACCCAGGTAGACCCCGCGGGGCCGAGCCGCAGCTCCGCCCGGCGCCCCCGCTGCCCCGGGCCGCGCGCAGACCCGCGATGGGCGGCGGCGGCGGCGCCCCTCGCCCGCACCTGATGTCTCCGCCGAACCGCTCCGCCGCGGCCTCGCCCTCGCCGGCCCCCGCGCCGCCGCCGCCCCGCTCCGCCATGGCCGCCGCGCGCGCCCCGCCCGCCGCGCCCCATTGGCCGCGCGCCGCGCCCGTCAGCGAGCGCGAGGCCCGGCGCGCGCTCCCATTGGCCCCCGTGCCCTCCTGTCGCGCAGCGATTGGCCGCGCGCGGGCGGGCACGTGAGGCGCAGCGCGCACGGACGGACGGAGGCCGCGACCAATCGGAGCGAGCGGAGCGCGGCCAATCGGAGAGGTCGAACACGCGTCTCCCCGCCCATGGGAGGCGTGGCCAGAGAGACAGCCAATGGCGGGACCAGAGGGCGGGGCAACGCTCAGAAACGGGGTGGCCGCGCGGCAGCCAATGAGCAGCGGCGGCGGCGAGCAGTCACGTGGGCTGGGGAGTTCCGGGCGTCCTGGAGGGCTTCGGAGGTGTTTCGAGGTTCATGGGGGTTCGGGGGAGGTTCCAGTGGGTCCCGTAGTGTCTCGGGGGTCCCGAGGCGCTCTGAGATTCCGGGGGGTGCAGTGGGGCCCGGGGATTCTAGGGAGGTTCCAGGGGGTCCCGTGGGGTCTGGGGCTCGGTTTCTGGGGTGGCTCTGGGCTGGACTGGGAGGTGAGACGGGGGTAGTGCTGGGGGGTCCCGAGGCTCTCTGAGGTTCGTGGGGGTCCCATGGGGGCCCAGAGGTTGCAGGGTTTTGGGGGGGGGTCCCGTGTTGTCTGGGGGGTCGGTAGGGTCCTGAGGCACTCCGAGGCTCGGGGGGGTTCCAGGGGTCCCATAGAGTTCGAGGGCTCGGGGGAGTCCTGGGGCATTCTGAGGTTCATGGGGGTCTGGGGAGTTCTGGGAAGGTTCCAGGGGGTCTTGGGGTGCTCCAATGTTCATGGAGGTCCCCTGGTGCTCTGAGCTGGGAAGGTTGCACTGGTCATGCTTGGGGAACAGGCTGCAGTGAGCACTGGGTTGGAGAATGGATCGTGCTTGAGAAACACAAACCAGCACCGCCTGCCGTGGTTGGACCTGCTGTGTGTGGTGCCTGCCGGTGTGGTGGCTGTTGGGCTAGTGAGGTATCCCCACAGTTTCCCATATGAACCCATGGCCGGGGTGTGGGCAGCAGCCTCCATCCCCACTTCTCAGTCTCCGTGCTTGCTGCTGGCTCTCGAGGGCTTTGTAATGGCAGACATGTTGCTACGGCAGGGTGTGAAAGGGCTTTCTCATAGATATGCTTACAGCCGTGTACTCTTTTATCCTGATTTAGACCTAATTCCCTCTTCTGTAAGAGAGACATCAACAGTGGGAACTGCCACTGTTCAAGAAGTCTTCCTCGCTCTGCTTTGACCCACAGATATCCCAGAGTTTAAAAAGCAAAAAGGTGGAGTGGATGAAATTGTCTGATGTCTCCTTAGCCACCAGAGAGCACTGAGGTTCGTTATGTTGAGTTGACTCCAAATAGTTTTCACATGAATTACTCAAGCACCAGAAATGTATAATTTATTAGCATTTAAATAAATCACAGAGCAGAAGTACAAGACGCGTGGCCTAGGCTATCATTAACTCAAAAACATCATCAGGTGCAGTGCTGTACTGGCATAATCAACGCACAGCAAGATGAAGTACAGAAGGGATTCGACTCCTGATAAACAGGGTAGATATTGGCACAGCAGCCAGAGCCCCAGGCTGGGGATGAGGCTGGTGCCTCCCCAGGTCTTGGGCTCCTCCATATTGCTGTCAGGGTGTTCCCGAGGGTCCAGGACACAAGGGTTTCCCTCTTGAGCACTTGCAGCCATGGCAATGCTGCAGCCTATGACAGCCTACGCCAGTGATAGTCATTCCTGCACCCAAGGCATCGTCGTCTTCTGCAGGAAACAACCTCAACAGATACACACATTGCCACATTACCCGCTGCTTGTGGCCACACATCGTGGGGCTGGCACTGCCACCACAGCAGATTTCAAGGAGAAAAAGGGTTTAGAGAGCTCTTATGTTGTGATGCTTTCACCTCTCAATCAAACCAGTCTCCAAACAGCAAGAAACGTGAGAGGGTGCTGAAGGAACACCAACACCTTGAAGAGCAGAGATCCTGGCTTGGGAAGATCCCAGCATTCTTCTGCCTTCTACAGGGTGGCCTACAGATGCTCATTGGCTTCTCCACCTGCGCTGCCACTGCCTCCCCATGCCAGTCCCCTTTCAAGATTTTTTATTCCCTTTTTTCATTAACTTTGATGATGTAGGAAGACACGAGTGTTTTGAACTTAATGCCAAATATTTCCTGCTTGATGGCAAGACTCATCTCCTCCAAAGGTTCTATTGCATCTTGCAGAGTGTGAGTTATTTGGTGGTTATGGTGAGGAAAGCGGAGTGGAAGATGCTAAACTTCAGTTACTGGCCATGAGAAAATGTCCAAAGCCCCAGGGGTCTCTGCATCGGCTCCAACCAACACACAAAAGCCTGCTCGTGTTTTAAAAACCTTCACCCTACAGCTCCACAAAGGGGTGTGAGGGAGACAGCAATGCAAACAGAGGGATTAGGCAGGCAAGTTCCCTCCTGGTCCTCAAAACCATCCCCTCGTCATGCAGTGTCCACTGTTTCCAAACCAAGGTTCCCACAGCATGCTGACACTGCAGGGATGAAAAGCCGTGCAACAGAAGAGGCTCTTAAGTAACTTAAATCACAAAATTTTACATTTATGGAAGTAACGGGAAAGAGAAGGGAGTCATGGAAGTGAAAGCAGCAAGGACCAAGAATAAAGTTGACAGAATAAATTAGTTCTCAGAAAAAATTTCAAAGGGGTTATAATTTGCTTGTAGAGTTTTTGGACGCGCTATTTTCAATAACACAGCAACCCTGCAGGTCTGTAACAGAGCCCACGGAACCCACCCGGCCCTGGAAAACACACCTTAATTTCAGGTAAACTCTGAACCTTCCCAGAGTATAAAATGGCTTTGACTGGAAATCCCACCCCCTGTATCCCCTGCATTGAACTGGCCCAGGCTGCCCAGAGCGGTGGTGGCTGCCCCATCCCTGGAGGTGCTCGAGGCCAGGTTGGATGGAGCTTGGAGCTCCTGATCCAGTGGGAGGTGTCCCTGCCCACGGCAGGGGGTAGAACTGGGTTGGCTTTGAGGTCCCTTCCAGACCAAACAATTCTGTGATTCTATTTCAGAGCACAGACACATTTTTGTCCAGACTATTCAGTAGGGCAAACTTGCAATCACACTCCATACCAAAAAACACCCCTTCAGACATGTATTTTCCCCTAAAAAAGGTGATGACACTCTTTTTGTGATAGTTGTAATTTTTTGGGAATGGCTCTGCTGTCCAATTTATTTAAGTTAGAGTTTTCTTTATCTTTTCTAAATTTTGAACCATCCCATGGCAGATCTTTATTGCAAAAAAGTCAACATGCATCTTAGAAATTCAGATTGTAATCAATAAAACAAACATTACATATATGAATTTAAATGTATAAACAGTTAGAAATCCAACAATATCTCCTATTATGCTATTACACAAGTTCACAATTTGTAAAAACTATGGTACAAGTTCGCTACACACCACGAGAAACTGATTCCTTTTCACAGGGTTTGGCCAAGAGGCGCAGTGTGCAGAGGGAGCTGGCAGTGGCTTTGGCTTCACCCTCTCAACTTGAGATTGTTTGTTCTTTCTGCTCGGGTTAATTCAATGAAAGGGAGAGCAGCATCGTTCACACCGCCTCTTTCTTCCATGTTCCCATCCCACGTTCAGACAGGCACATCTCACCCAGCATCTCCCCCAGACTCTGTAGCGCACACACCAGCATTGCTAACAGATTTGTTCTCGGGAACTCTATAGTATGTGCATTTCACAGCGTTGCAACAGAAACGAATAAGCTGTTCCAAACCAACCCCCTGAACAGTCCAACAGAGCCCGGCACACCTGAAATACAGGGGAGCTGTAAGCTTTAGCAAAACAAAGGTGGCTTTTTGCAACAGCTTTCCCCCTCCCTGTGCCCCAGGGGGGAGGGACTGCTGTACGGCCCATCACTGAGTTCCCAGTGACACCACCAGCTGCGGCTGGGAGATCAGTCAGAGATCAAGTTGAGGACACACCTGTGTCCTGGGGACTGCTGTGAGCCAATGCGTACCCTGGAGGGGGAAAATAACTCAGGAGAAGCTCTTGACAGAGGAAGGTACCACGCTCGCCCCCCCAGCAAACGGCTGGTGCAGCACACCACGTAGGGTCACTGTGGAGCCAAAACCCTGTGAAAAGGAATCCCAGTCTACACCTGTCAAAGCCTACTGCAACGCGTCTTACAGCTCCATCCATCCACTATAATTTTCATTTTCCAAATACAAAAATACAACAATTCTTATGGAAATCTATACGCTGGTAGTTTTAGTACACAAAAAAATCAAAATATTTACAAAATTATACAGTTTAAGAAAAAACTCTGTACAGAAAAATATATAAATCCTTTTGTTCCCTCTCTCATTTTTAAACTGTCAGGACTCAAAGGTGTTTGTCACAATGGATTTTTCAGAATTTATACTGACTGAGCCACAGCCATAAAAAAAACATAGAGGTGATTGGAGAAAAGCAAAGACATTCTTCAAAGCTGAGAGGACCGGTTCCCCTCGGTTCTTCACATCTGTAATTTAGCCTCAGCGTTAGCACGGCAACCCCAACTGTATCAAGAGGTGAGGTTTAGATGTGAAGAGTCAGGACACTGACACATTCCCTCCAGTGGACATGAAAATAGGCGCTCACATGGGCTTGGATTCTGCTACACCAAGGATGACAGAATTTGGGGAACAGCGAGCCCAGTGGCATGCACAGGACACTGCCCTGGCCAAGTTCAGGGCCATCAGAAATTAAAGGCTTTGATGTATAGCTTTCTGCAGCCAGGAACTTGCTGGCAAATGTACTGGAGCCAATTACCCAAAAGGGAGAGAGCCCTTTTGCACCCATGCTGTGTCTTATCCGTACAGGAACGTACATAAACTGCACTGGGCAGTGCATGGTAGGAGGGGAAGGAGTGGAGGGAGATGCCCACTCGATGACAGCTTCGTGAGGGGCAGGAGCCAGGCAGGAGTTCAGCCTGCAGGCGTCACCCTCGCCTCTGCAGTCACACACCCCGCACTGGGGCAGGTCAGCTTGAGGGAGTCTTTAAGATGGTACAATAAGGCAACTGAGGACAGAACGGTGCTTGTCCTACGTATATCTGGACACAAATACACTCACAGATAAATGAGGAACCTTCCAAGCCCAGCATTCTGCGTGCTCCTCTCGAGACGCACTACTGCTCTAACCAAGCCTTTGAGCAGGACACAGACTCAGTCAGCAGAAAAGCCTTTTGCTCTGAATGCTGCATGGATTTGGTTTGAACATAAACAGTTGGTAAAGGGAGAGGAGAAAGAATTTCTGCTGGCTGGTAGGCAGTGCCAGTTCAGCTGTTTTACTTTTTAGGAGGTGTGAAACTCATTACATTCACGCTTGCAAGTACTGAAATGCAGTAAAGCAGTCTGATTTCAGCTTGAATCTGTACTGAAACTACAGAAGAAAATCAATGGGGAGTGCAAATCCCCTCAAACAGATGTCACTGCTGATGCCTTCTATGAAGCACAATTTGAGGAAACCATGTGAACTGGACAATATTCTAACGATGCCCTGTTAAATTTCTCCTTCCATCTCTTCTCACAAAGAGCAGAGGACAGAAACCATGTGGCTTTCAAACATATAGAAATAATTGAGTTATGAATTTAGCCACAAGTCCTACACTGACTCCATATGAAATAAAATGCTACCCTTTTTCAATTAGCAAATGAGGCAGTTTTTTCTTTCATAACATTTAATGAAAATTGCGTATTTCCCCTGACCCCATTATATTGCTAAATAAAACCTGTAATATCTTTTCAATTATAAACTAACAAATCAATCGCATTATAAAAAACCCAAAACAAGGAAATACAGGTGACAAAAAAAGGACAAGAAAATACTATTCCCTCCCTGGTTTTTGATCCTTCTTAAATAGAAAAAAATCACCACCCTGGTGAGCTTGGTAATAATGTAAAATGTTACTGGGCCTTTGGCTACCTTAGTATCACAGCTCGAGATCAGAAATGTTTTATAACAAACTTTGCTCACTTTAAACCTTGTGGTTTGAAAAGAAAGTAAAGCTTTTTTTGGCTCATCAACTTCCTTAAATAAATGTTTAAAAGATGCAGCTTGAATTATATTCCTAAAATTATACATTTCCAACATCAAGTTTCATCTTCTCCAAGAACGGGATTCATCCTCATCTTCGTCATCATCATCATCATCTTCGTGCAAAAATAAATCTGAAGTTTCAGTCTCCTAGAAGAAGAAAAAACAAACTCATAAACAAAAGTTCCATGCTATGTCCCAGAAAACATGTAACGCGACACAGCATCAGCCACACTTTGATACCAGGTTCTCATCACTGTTTCACTGAAATGCACACAATGCCACCCCACAAGCTCTACAGAAAGAACAGCAGCCTCGCACACCAAGAGAGGAAACAAAGGCAAACTTCAAAGGAAGCAGGCATAAACAACCGCCCACCCGCTCCAAGACAACAGCTTTAAACTCTTTTAAATACCTAGACTGGAAAACCTTTTAAAGCTTAATGTGTTCATTCCAGGAGAGAACATAGGTAACTGATCCTCCAGTGGAGCATTAATACTGGGAAATAAAAATATTCATAGCCTGCACACAGAGAATTCGAGGCGTATTGTCACGGTTCACAAGTCATCCCATCCAGAAAGTGTTGTTTTTGTTTTCCTTTTCCCCTTTTTAAAAAATGTGGAAGCGTACCTCAAAAAACAGTCAAGTTTCTGGTTTGCAAAAACATATTTTATGAAACTTCTTTAGAAAAGAGGAAGCTGTATCCTGAAAGAGCGCTTCGCTATCAGATTCCTAGAAGGGAGATTAGGTTTTTAACGTGTTTTCATACCTCTTCCTTAGACTCCTCTTCCTCAATTTCTGTAGACACCGAAGGTACCTTAGGCTTGTACCATGATATCTGTAGCCGTCGGTCCTTGAACTGGGATCCTTGGTTAGCAGCCTGGATTGTATTTCAAATGAACATATTGTAAAGAAGAGATCAAGTGAAGAATTTAAGATGCTCAACAATAAGCTGTACTCAGAGTACATCATGCAGATGCACATCTGAATATCTCAAACATAATAAATCACAATCATCCACTTGTGTATTCTGAGAACAACTTCAGTCAACCCCAAATCTGCTAAACAATGCTCATCTCCCAGCAATCTGCAGCAATAACAGAGCTCAGAACCGATCGTGATATCAAACCTTTATCAGCAAAGGACCCGTGTTACTGTTAAAAAAATGGAAGGTATTTCCCCCTTCAGCGACACCGCATGCAGCAGCAACAAAACCCACACTGTCTGGCTCAGACCAATGGGATTGAAGCCTGCTGTATTTTGAAATACAAAGACTGACACAAGAAGTTAAAAATTCTTATTATAGAACCATAAAAGAATGCATCCTTTATTCTACTTACATTCTCAGCTTCTGAGCGAGATTTAAAAGTTAGAACGACACTTAGTGGGGAATCCTCTTCTTGAAGGTCTTCAATATCTCCAAATTTCTACAGAAGAAAAATCATTTAGGAACAGTGGCAAGTCTCCTCCAAAAATATGACCACTGTGCTACACCTGCAGCATGCTGAAATGTCACTGAAATGTTTTTCAGACAGAAAAGGGAGAGCCAGAGAAATCTCAGCTGCATCACTCAGCAATATTGCAGCATTTTTACCTGTATTTTGGGGCAAAAGCTCAGATTTACTGTTATTTTAATAAATGGAGCTTGATTGTGCAGGAGGAAAGGAAATACATATATTAATTTATAGCTCAGAACTGAATTCAAATGCATTGGGGAGCCACTGCAAAGCAGCTTTAAAACACATCACATTTACACCCTTGACAACTCCTGAAGCTGCCTGCTTCTCTATAGCCTGTTCCATGAATTCAGGATGAAAGTCTTTGATCTGCTTGCACTAACAGAAACAGAGATTCACATCTTCCAGGATTCAGAAAAGCAGCAGCTATTTACAAAGTCCCTACCATGCTTCTCTCTGGAAGTGAGCACGCGTGCAGGGTACAGGTTACCTATGTAATCTCTGACTCATAGTTTGCCCACAATTCTCCTCTTCAGGTTGTTCTTTTTTTACTGTGACCTCATACTCACAGAGAAGTGCTGTAGCAATTCATCCTTCTCCTCTTCAACAAAGCCTCCAACTGTCAGTGCTTTGGGACGATGATCTACCACCATATGATTCAACATGCCCCTTCCTCTCCCACCACGACCCCGTCCTCTTCCTCGTCCTTGGGCAGGCACAGTCTTTCCTCGACCAGCAGGCAAAATGCCTAGGCGGGCAGCCTGTTTGAAGGTGGCAGAGCACGTACAAAGCCATCCTCAGTTTGAAAGGATTTACACCATTTACATATCACAACAACACTAAAAGCATCAATTCAGACAAACTCACCTCTACTTGTAACTGATTTAGCTTTTTTCGCAGCTCTGTTGTGTCCTCTCCAGAAGACAATCTCTTGTGAAAGTCCAGTTCTGCATCTAAAAGTTCCTTTTGTGCCTTAGAGAAAGACACAGAGAGAGAAAAAGGCAAAAGCAGAGCTGTGTGCCTTTAATGTTTTACTCTGCTTCTTCAGCAACACCTTTATGTAAATGATAGATCAGTAAACAATATCCACTTTCCTCTAAATTCAGTTTGTTTTAGTTGCCTCCATGACCCTCTCCAACCCATTTTTCAAAGGTCTCAGAATTCTCTGCTTCAGAATTGGAACAAGCTTGAAGGAGCTACAGCCAAAACTGGGTCATCTGAGCTCCTTAACACCAAAGCTTACTTGTCCATTGTTATCACTCTCAAACTCAAATCATTGCTTGGATGTGTTTTGATCTAATGCTGCTGCAGTTTTAGGACATAACATTAGAAACAGTTACAAAATAACAGCTGGGCAAGTGTCCAGCTCAACAAATATAATACCTCTGTCTTGGACTTCAGTTTTGATGGCGTAGAGGTTGTGGATGAAGTTTTTAATTCATCCTTTAACTGAGATATTTTTCCCGTGAGTTCTTTTAAGGTCTTCATGATTTCTGCTCTCTCTTCTGGTTTCACAGCCTTATTTTTCTCCAGCTTGGATATCAACATCTATGTATCAATAAAAGAGCAGGAATATAAAATTCCAGGAAAAACAACACTGAACAGACATCAGTCTACAAAATCAGAATGTATTTACTATAAGATATTCACATCTTACCTTCTGGCATTCTATTTGTTTCTCTAACATCTCCTGCTGCTTTTTCCTCATGTCTTGTTGGAGTTTCATTGCCTCCTACATAAGGAGAAAATTCTTTCAATCAGTAAAAAGTAGTCTAGCATTACCTGTACTCAGATAGATATTTTCTTCTTCAAGCTACACAAGTGAAAGCCACAATGAAGACTACTGGTTTGCAAAACGCACCAGTATAAAGCATATCTGATCTAGAATAAAACAATGAGTTGCTTACTCCCTGCTCTTAAGTACTCTACTGAATTTCTGCCCCCTTATAAGACACCTGTTAAGAAACATACCCTGCGTTGTCATTGTCGTTTCTCACACCCGCAGAGATTAAAATCAGAGCAATGCCTTATGAAAACCCACACCCGACCAGCCGTATCATGCAGGATGCCTCAAAAGGAGGACTCCCTTACCCATGATTAACCTCAGCGTGCATTGGCTAGACATTCTGATAACAGTGACAAGAACTACGCTAGTGCAGAATGCTGTACAGAACTATTTGAAGTTTAAGTTGCCCATGAAACCTTTCTTTGTAAAGTAGTTTGACCACTACAGTGGCAGTCAGGCAGCAGACAGACAAGTACCTGTTTTTTTTTCAGGGCTTCTTGCACATCGTGGGGTTTAGAGCCTGCACCAGGCTTCATTGATGTCTTCAAGCTTGAAGAACTGTAAACCATTTTTGAGTGACTGGTAGAAGCAGGAAACGTCTGAAACAGTAAAAACACACACAAAAATATGTAATGGTATATCACACCCCTTATAAGCTATCAGTGAGTGAGAGGAACCCATTCTGTGAAACACGAACACCAACTTCCAGATTTGAGCAATGGGACAGAAACACTAAGGCAACTAAAACACATGCATAAAGGCATCTGCCTAACAGCCACCTTGGAAGCAAGCAGCTTAAGTGCTTGTGAAAAGGACTTCTGCAAAAGATACTTTCCTTCTTCATGCAAAACTCCCTCTGTATCCTGATACCCACTAGGAAGAGCACTGCAGCTGATCAGCATCTGCATTATATTCAGCTTTGCAGCCAGTCTAAAAGTGCACTATCTGACCAAGTAAGGCAGAGCAAGGCATCCGTGTACTTCCTTTCCTAAAAGGACTTCTCTGTGGCCAAGGACATATGTGGTGCTATGGTATCTGTGCGAATTAGACTGAATCAGCTCGAACTCCCTACAGAAGCATTCCATAAGCTTCCAGTGCCCCTGTTAAAGCACAGCGTAAGCTCAGAAATCACTGGGGAAAGCGATTTGACTCACTGACAAAAACCTGACATTGCGTGTAGGCTGTCAAATATATTTGCTGTGAAGCACTGCCAAAAAGATTTTCTGTTTCTAAAAATACTGATATTTCATTTCTGTATAAAACAGGAACAAGTGTCTTCAAATACTTAAGGAAACTGGGAAAAAGACTGTCTGTGTGGTTGCATGGAATCGTAATGAAAAGAAAGAGAACCAACTGGGAACAACTTGCAAGTTCTATTTGTTGGTTCCTTCTCAGTGCACATGTCAAAGCTTTCAATGGAAGCAGGAAGATTGTTTTTGTATACGTACCGGAGAGTCCTCTACCACAGCCCCGGGCTGGCTTAAGTCAGGCTGGCTTCCGCCGGCTCCCCCGAGGCGACGTTTCACTGGGACTTTGTTAAGCACATAGGCACCAGAGGCCAGTGGTTTCGTCATCACCTGTGCAACAGTAGATATTGAGAAATGACAATTATATACTCTGCTTTTTGAAAGCAGTCATTGAGGAAGGCTCAATCCCTAGTTTAAGACTGCTCGCTACCTTTGACAGGTTGCTGTGCATTGTCACAGCCGGAGAGGTGGCCAGGGCTTGCTGCTGCAGGTGCAGTTGGTGATGGAGAGACTGTGTGGGTGTCTGCTGCTGCTGCTGCTGCTGCAACGGAGACTGCTGCTCACCTTCCCTGTGCCAGAGCACCCTTATAAATCGGTTGTTCAGAACAGCCTCTGTGCTGGAAATTGCTTTCCTAGCCTCGTCGTTAGTTAAGTACTGAATTAGAGCAGCTTCAGGATCGTTCTGGAAAGCAACCTAAATCAAAAGTTCATGAGACTACATTATTTCTCAAGGAAGAAAACATTTCAACCATCAGCAAACTAATCTACAAATAATCTGCAACAATGAGTGGGATATCCAGTGATTAACAGCTCAGAACGAAGGTAAAACACTCTAGGTGATTAAAGCCAAGTACCTTTTGGCAGATGTTACATGAACCTGCAGCAAGTCTATGTACAGTAAAATAAAATGAAATAAAAAAAAGACTCCTCCGAACAGCCTCATACATTCAGAGCACCGTGAACCCACTGTGGTGGGACTGAAAAGACCCTGGTGCTGAATTTGTTTATTCAAACTCCCTGAAAGATGCCTGCTGTCCCAGGATGAGCAACACAGAGGTTCACCACATCCTCTAACTGGCAATGTCTGACAGCCTTGAATAAGGCTATTTTTCTCTAAAAATTAACCACAGGAATAAAAACATATCCCAGATGTTCTAGTACAATGACTGAGATAGCATGTTTTAAATGCATTATTTCATCATCAGGGTTCAGAAAGCACCGCATTGTCTCTGGGCTAAGACATAAAATTATCAGCTCAAGAAATACAGAGGCTTCCCAGGTCCCGGTCTTCTATTCAGAACTCTAAGCCAGGACCTGAGGCAATGATTCAGTCTAGAAAAATAAATGGAAATTAAACGCCATTCTAACCACGTAACTACCTGTGATTTGCTTATACAGTGCTTTTCCCCTTCTCACAGTGCAAGGAAGACCCCACACTGCAGCCAGTTCTAGGATGCAAGTGATAAACTGACGCATAAAGAAACTCTCCTGCAGCATCTTGGTTTAAAATCCTGACTGAAATACTGCAAGACTACAATGCAAAACAGGAACTGTTAGAAGATCTCTATCAAAAATCATATCCAGGTTGCTCAGAAACCTGGGTTGGCTTAGATACTGTTAAAACCCTGCAAGCCTTTCAAATGCTGATGAAGGCAGAAGCCAATATACTTTTACAAACAATAATACAGAACCAACCAAGAAGACTCTTCTTTGACTTTAATCCCCTCCTCTCCCAGCCAACCTCCATCAAGGTTTCTCAAGGAACGTAGTTCAGCTGCAATATTCAAGAAGGCTTCAGGGAAAATAAAAGACCCACAAATGAGCATAGAAGTGAACTTTGTTTTTTACCTGAATGTTTACAATAGTTCCAAACTTGCTGAAATGTTCGTTGAGCTGTGTAATATTGTTCAGTTCTGGTGGAATTTTTCGAACTTCTAGTTTTGTATTAGTGTACTGATTCTTCTTCAAAAATCCTGGCTTATTCTGGTTGTTATTTGCTTGCCTAGAGAAAAAGAGAGCAAGTGAGTAATTTAGATAGGCAGGCCAACAGTACGTAAGGCAGCAAATGTTAATGTACATTTAACTTCTATTTTCATCATAAAAAGTATAAATTCTAGACATTAACAGAGAAGAGCTCCTCCCTCAAGCAAATGTTCAGTCTCTGTATTATGTGGACAGAGATTCTCTGACCCAAACAGCCCAAGTTACAGGGACCAGCAAATCGCTGTAGTCACAGCATCGACAGCTATAAAGTGCATCCCAATTAGTCAAGTGTAGTTGTTAATTCTTACTTTCCCAGCCATGGTTTCTTTAATGGTGGACATTCCATGCTACTTGGAGATCTTTTCCTGCTGTCTGGTTCAAGGACAACTCTAGTTACAGTGCTGCTATTATTTGTAATGGGAATAGGAGGTTCAGTCTGGATGATAATGTTGGCAGCTGGAAGAAAGGAAAAAGCCCTGTGTTAATCACCTCACATCAACAGAGATACTGGAAAAGCTTTCATGGAAACAGTGAAAAACAGTTTAAAAGCATCAAAGTTAGCAAGACTTTATCAAGTTGGCCTGTTCTGTTCATGAAGTTACTGCGGAGATCACTTGCAAGCCTTACTCAACAGATACCTTGTCCCTGCTGGCTGGACTGGTTTTGGCCGTTAAGAAGATTAGTATTACCTTGAAGAAACAAAGCTAAAACTTCATTTTCCAAGGTTCTGAAAATTCAGATTCTGCAAGAGGAGGAAGGAAAAAAAAAAAAAAAAAGAGGCAGGGAAAAAACAAAAGGAGGGAAAGAACCAATGCTGGGTTCCCAGACTTCAGGTTAGAGCTCTGCAACTTGACAAGGGCTTAATAACCAACCAATGGTTTTAACTACATTAACCTCTGACAGGTAAAGAGCAACCCAAGACATATTGCTCCCGCTGCCATCCCATCATCCCACCATCCAGTTTTCAGCTACAAACTGTTACGTTATGTGCCAGCTGTGGCACAAACTCACACTCTGAGGCATGAGATTTCAAGTCTGAAGCAGCTTCCACAAAAACAAAGTGGAAGCACTAGATCACAAATCTCACGGATCACAGATTTCATTTGCCAAGTATTTATTTACAGTCTTTTAAAGATGGTGCTATTGCTATCAGTCTCCCCCAAGTGCCAAACATTCAACTCCTGGAAAGAAGTCTGAGTTACAAGTCAACTTCCTATGGCTTTTCTGTATGCGAGAGCTCTACTGATGACAGTGGTGAGAACAAAGACTAGGCTTTTTGGGGCATTCAGCTTCTGCCTTACTTTAGAGGATGATCTAAGGGCAAACTTCTCACACACCTGATCGAGACAGTAAAACAAGCAGCCCGAAGCACCACTGCCAAGCTCCCAGCCATGCCTTAGGGCCAGAATGGGTTCTTCAAGAGAATGAGGGCCAGTAATAAAACTCCAACCCTGACTTCATGATGTTCATTAAGATGAAAACAGCAATAACAATTTCTGCAATAATGTTTAACCATGTTCTATATAGGATGAGACACTGGAAGTGCCAAATATCTCTCTTCTCTATTGCACAAGGAACACTGAAGCGAAACAGTAAACACTGACAGTTAACTTCTCTTTTAAGATGGCAGGGAAAGCAGGAGGGAAAAGAGAGTTATGCTAACAGAATAAACATTTCTTTAAAGAGCCTTCATTTGTTCTCTCCCCTAAAAGAGATTTGGTTTGTGTCACCACTAAAACTGCATCCCCATTCACCCAGTTAAGAGTTCAGAATTACCTAAAGGCAGACCGGGACTTCCGCAGGAGAATTAAAACACTCCTTGCAATGTTCATTCTAGAGAGAACATCTGCCTACAGAGTCAGACCACTAAGTCCAACACCACACCACAGCAGTTCCGCCTTCACTGCCATCTCAACAGCCAAGGCAAGCACTGCACATCATCACCTCTGCACACCAAGCCCTAAACATGCCCTTAGCAACAGCTTAAAGCCATCTTCCTGTCTTGTTTGTCTTTCTAGAAGCACCCCGCACCCAAATAGTGCCTTTGCAGGCTAAAGAGGAACAAAACCCCACCCATCCAACCGAAAAATCCTTCTGACATTCCCAAGCTAGAGGTTATTTTTAACCAAAAAGGTTGCTTTGATGGCAATATGGTCACATCATCATTTAGAAAAAGGTAGAGAGGACTGAAAATTGCTCTAAAATACTACTAGATCAGTGAGAAATTACTGCTTTCAGCCAGAAAAAGGGGAAAATGAGTGTTGATGGTCTGGGACAAAAATAGCAAGAGCAATGACTAGAAACCCTTCCTACCTCTTGGATTTGTATCCATCTCCCCAGATGTTAGGCCAATTAGATTTGGACGCTGCGTTTGTGCTCTCGTAAAGAACTGTCGGTACTGAGATCTACCGGCACTGGTAATACTAGGAGCTTCAGGGTTATAGCCATCTGGCTCATATGTATCTACAAAAAAAGGAGAGAAATGAAAGAATTTTTCAAATGAGTTTGAGACTCAGGGTTAATTTTCCTTTAAGGGAAGTGCATGGATGTCCAAGAATCAGAAGTTATTTTGGATGAAGACGAGAGAGAAAAGTGGTTGAACAGCCAACATGTGTAGCCATTAAACTCTCTACAGAACTTCACGCTCAGGCCTATTTGGGCAAAGCTTCATTTTTGTTAAATCTAATTGTTTCTGTTCGCCAAAAGCCCGTAGTTCACAAAGAGCATTGCTGGTGCCTGACAAAGGAATGAGGTGTCTGCGTAGCAGCCTTCACGACACCATGTTTCAAGGGGAGCAACAGGTTTGGTTTCAGTATTTACTCTGTATGGCCCAAGATGCAAAGAGATTTTCAGTCTTTGCTGCCCAACAGCCCAGTTCAATGCAGAAAGGGATTTCTGGGATAGGATGTACTTCACTGTTTTGAATCAAAGAAAGCTAAGAAATTGGGGAATTTGACCAATACTTACCCATTAAATGCTCTTAAATTACACAAGAGTAAGATCAGCTGCCTAGCTCTAGTAAAGTACTAATGATTACAGTAAAAGGGGTAACCATGAGAAAACAAGATGACAGAACTGACTCATTGTTCCTCCAGCCCGAGGTCCAACTCAAGGATGATGCATTTTTCCAACCACAAAAAGGAAAAGCTCTACCAGAACCACAATAAAGCCAACAGAAGCCTCCACAGGGACACAGGACACCCCGGAACAGGGATGCCTGTACAAGGGGACCTGACAGACTTGAAGCACTCTACATGCCAGCTCCTTATTCCACATCAACAGTGGAGACGCTACAATTTAAAACAGATGCCCCAGAATTTCAATACCGAAGCTTTACAGTTTAGTTGCAGACTCTGCCAAGAACTTCCATTACCCCTGCATGAGCTGAACTGCAAGGCCCTCCTCCACACTTTGGTGTAGGACTGACAGAGGACGACCAGCAGTTGTTACCAAAACAGTCCCAGAACAGGACGTGAGAATCTGCAGGGATGCTCTGGAGAACAGAGCTCCAGAATGCAACTGAAGTCAATGGTGCCCCGTGAACCAAGATGGGCAGAATCGCTCGTAAGAAGAAGTTCTGAAGCAGAAAGAACAAGGTGGTGACATCTGAATGCCTGGCAGCATCTGGAGATTGCCAAACACATCATCTAACAAGATATGTGAGCGACTGAAGTTCTGAAAAGCACAGAAGTCACAAAGGAAGTGACATGGATCATGGATCAGAGCCCTCCTTTCAATAACAGTCAGGATATTTAGGCAAAAAAACCCAGATGGGAATACGGTAAAACACTGAGATTTAATGATCTTATTTTGCCCAAGTAAAGCATGGAAGTGCCATTACTTCTGTTATTACCAAAGAAAGGCAAGCGTTGGAGGATATCGAATCAGCAATCTGGTGCTCTCTAGGGATTTTGCTATTTCTCTTCATGGACCCCCCCACTTTAAGCTTTGAGCTCCGTTAAACGAGATGGCTCACTGAAAGCTGTGCATTCGTTCAAGTTAGGAAGCTGAAATTAAGCTGATTCCAGGGAAAAGAGATAGAAAGCAAGTGTATGAAGAGCATAGAGACTGTTGTGATACACAGCGGGGGAAAAATCTCATCTATAGCAGCTCAAACCAGACAGGAATAAGGACTGAGTTAAACTGTAATTATAGGTCTGCAGCTCCATCTTTGGCTGCTGCTGTTCTACACAGCTTGAAGATGAAGGGATCCCTTTCTCATGCAACAACCTTATTGCTTTGAGCACATGAAACCAAATGAGCTTTCCTTAGGGATAGAACACTACTTGCTATTGCACACAGAACAGAAGACAATGTGCTGACCACAAGGAAAGCCATTATTCTTTTTAGATTAGTATGTACGGAGGAAGGCAGAGGTAATTGCTCCTGATCACACATCAACAGAGGAATTTTAAAAAAAAAAAACGTATTTGCTTACGTTCGGATACTGTGTACAGCAGGTTCTGGGGTAAGGGAGGAGGTAGCCTTGCTCCTACAGGTGCAAGACTGGGAACGGCACTTGTCCCAGGCTGGTCACGATTATTGATCAAACTTGACTGTGTTAAAGGTGGCCCTAGAACGACACCACAGAACAGATCACAACGACTCATAACACCACGGATAACATGTGCAAACAACTCAATGCAATTTGTTTATGCCTTGCTTTGAGCAAGGTCAAGACTGTAAATATGTACAATCCCACTACACTACACCAAGGAGCCCTGTTCAGGTAGTTTACTCAGATTCCAACACCTTCACTCTTTCCCAGAAAGGACAGAGTGTCTTTCCTTTCCCAGAGGCTTATTATGGTTAGAGATCACATCAACTAAAGTGGCTCCTCCCCAGGTCTGCCATGGAGAACCAAGGCTTGCTCAGAGCAAGAGATCATACCAGCAACATTTTGATTATAGTTCTGAAACGAACTACATGGCAAAAGGTGTCCATAGACAAGGAATTTATCTAGCAATTTTTGCTTTGTTTGACTCATATATGATACATACATTCCTCCTTAGCATATACCCCTAAAGGGTGATGAGTTGCGCTACAAAGCCTGTCAAGACAGGACTAGGAGCAGAGAGCCCTGTCTCTTCACTTGACAGCAACTCAATCCTACCCACTGAACAGCTCATGCACAACTGAGGATCAATTCCATATGGAATAATTTCTCATTCCATAGCTGCTGCTGTTTGATACAACTATCACAGCATGCACTGTGTGCCTGGAATAAAGTAAAGAGTAACCACAAACCAAATATTCTGTTTCTTCATAGAGTTTACGTTACACGATGCAGAAAGACAACAAGAAAGACTGAACAGCCCAAGGTCATCTGAGCCAAAATGGGTCTCAGATGTACCAGTTACGTGCTGCTAAAGCCAATACACAAGACAAGCACAGACAAATGTTTATTAGAACTTCCAGGAGACTAAATCTCAGCGTTATTGCATTGGGAAAACAAAAGTGCTAGCAATCCAACTGTCAGGATGAACCCAAATGACACCAGGGTTAGGAAACAATCTGAAAGATACCTGCCCCCTTCCCCACCCCATTTATCTGATTCAATATGGCATGCATGGAACATCCTCTTTTTACAAGCCAATGTTTCAGAATTATTCTGACTATGCTGTGAATAGCATATAGATCGCAAAGAAACTTGAACTCAGTACTTTGAATGCACACTAATCTTCCCGAGACCACCGTCATTTTAACCTGGTGATGCAAAGGAACACAGAACAGCGGCTGGACTTACTTGGTACAGGAAGCACAACGGGAGGTGGTGGCTGTGGATGAGCCTGTGGAACTGGCAGCCTCAGGTTGCGAGTGGGACCTGGCAGAGGTGGCAGAAGCATGCCAGGCGGAGGAGGAAGTCCCGGTGGTGGCGGAGGAAAAGGAATCATACTGGGCAGGGAAACTTCATCTACTACTAAAGGATCATTTCCATGATCAAACTGGCAAAGGTCACCAAGCACACAAAATCCTCGCTCTGCAAAACAGGACATTTAATTTTCTTGTTAGGATAAGAACATTAGTCGTCAACGATTTGAAGCATCTCAGGGTTTGCTGTTATTTCTTACTAAAGAAAGCATGTGCTCACTGATCCAATGTTACATATCAGAGGACGTTTCAAATGAATTCAGATTAATCTTCCATAAAAGCATTCAAACATACATGCACCTATCATAAAGGCTGTGGAAAAACAAGTCATGTAGTAGTTTTATATCAAACACATGTCCTGCAGTCTTTATCAGAGCTGACAGTGGCTGAAATATTTGCCAGGCGTACACAGAATTGTGCACAAACTCCCTATGTTCTTATCTAGCAACTATTAGATTATGAGCAAACTGCTTCCAGTCAGACCAGTTATTTCCCCAGGAAAACACAGGTCATACATGTTTTATACACAGGGTAAGCTTCATGTGCTGCTGTGTTTTGACTTGCTGCCTGCATTTAGTGAATGCCTTAAAAAGGCAGAGAATAACTGAAACAAGGAAAAAAACTGAAACCCAAGAAGCAGACAGTTTACCGTCATAATCTCGACATCTTCTTTTAGGAGGAGGGTTTCTGCCAAAGGAACTGGGATTGCTATGATTGTTGTAGTAATTTGACCAGCTCTCAGTTGTGTTTTCAAGGTGGTGCGCAGGTGCAATTACAGTAACAGCACTGGGAATAGCTTGTGCAGAGGAATACTGCTCAGAAGATTTACTGGGCGACACAGAAACCGGATTATACGAGCTTTCAACATCGTTTCTTTCACTCTTGAATTTTGATCTCTCTCGGTGCTCTGCTTAAAAAAAAAGTAAGGTAAACTGTTCATGCTTTGTTCTGTAAATCACAGCCCTGAGAGATACCACAGCAGCAAAATCACCTCAAATATCCAGCATCCTGTATGTTCCACTGTTCTTGAAGGAGCTGAGTCTTACCAATGGAATAAGAACCCAGTATAACGCAGACAGGTTTTTAACTTCATAAATCTAAAGGATTTCTTTGCAAAAGGCACGTTCATCCCTCTACTCCTTATTCCATTTGCAATTACAGTGCTTTCTTTTAAAGCAGAATGAGGGGAGAAAAGCCTGCACCAACCACTCTACCACCTCCCTCAACCAGCGTGGTCTCAGTGTACTTGAAATGGCTTGTAATCTGTGCCTTTTATTTTTCCAGTAACGAAGTGGAAAAGAGAGTAAACTTATTTTGCACAAAAAATAGAACTTTGTTAAAGAACAAAACAAATCAACAGCACTGCCAACACAGAGCACAACAATTTCTGCTATTGGCAATCCACTGTTGTACACCTGCAGATAAGAGGTTAGCAAAGAAGAAAACAATCCCCTTAATTATTCTACTCTGAAGAACAGCATCTTAATAATTTCAGGACCACAAAGCTCTCAAACATTGCTCCTGCTCCTATAGGACACCTCCAACCCGCCGGACCAGCCCACATGCACTGCAGACAGGAGGTGTCCTCCTAAAGCAGCACCTGGGTACTCACCCACACTCCTGGTTGCGTCACGGTCTTTGCTTCTGCCCCTGCTGCGGCTACGGCTGCGACTCAGCCCTCTGCTTTTACTGCGGCTTTTGCTCCTGCCACGCCGCCAGCTGGACTTCTCTCTGTACAAGTCCCTGTCGTAGTACCTGTCGTAGTCCCTCCATTTCCCATCATCTCGCTTTTTCTCTCGGGTTCTAGAAAACAGATGCAAAACACGGTTACAGAAAAAGAAACCAAAATAAAAAACAAGCTCATCACAAGTTATGATGTTGTTCATCCTTCCGATCAGACTCAGACAGCAAAACGTTTGAGTTGGAATTTCCCTGATTACATAGAAAAGGACTGAACCTTACAGTTCAGTCACTAATTGGTAGAAACCAGCAAGTGGAGGATTAAGAAAACTTGGAAAGGTGAAAAAACTAAATGACCAAACCAGAATATGTTTTAGAAGTGATGCCGACACTGTGTGAGCAATCCCTCCAACCTCTAGAGATTCCCCCAACAACGCTTTTCATTTATGTAACAAGGCAGAGAAAGGAGTCGATGACCTTCCTAGGTATTAGTATGTGAAAAGCACTAAAATTTTTTTGGAAGAGACCAACTTCCAGCAAAGGCGTCTCACGTGCAATCAGCACACAGATAAAACATTGCAGATAGAAAAGTGGAGAGGAAATCACTATTTTTCTGAAAAATTACTACCTACGAGGTAAAAATCCACATCTGAAGACTGCCGGTAAATACATAAGAATAGATAAATATTTTGGTTCAAAACTAACCTTTGTTCACTGGAATCTGCACGGCTTCTCTGTGGACTGGAGTATTTCTTCTTCCTGCTATCCCGCTCCTCTTCAACTGACTCTTGAAAATTCTGTTTAAGAGACAACTGCCAAGCAAGGGCAAGCGTCACCTTCACATGTTACTTACAAAGAACACAAAGCACCACAAGTAAGCAAGCGCTAGAGGTTGTTGGGCTTTTTATTTCAAATCTTGTAGGTTTTTCTGCAGAAGAAGAGCCTAGAAAACAAAACTATTGGATATTACTGGAGCACCTCTTCTCTAAGGACAGGCTGAGAGAGTTGGGGTTGTTCAGCCTGGAAAAGAGAAGGCTCCAGAGAGACCTAAGAGCAGCTTCCAGTACTGAAAGGGGCTCTAGGAAAGCTGAAGTACTGAAGGATGGCTCTTGATCAGGGAGTGCAACGACAGGATGAGGGGGGAATAGCTTTAAATTGGAAGGGTAATGATTTAGATCAGACATTAGGAAGAAATTCTTCAGGCTGAGGGTAAGGAGGCCGTGGCCCAGGTTGCCCAGAGCAGTCACGGCTGCCCCACCCCTGGAGGGGTTCAAGACCAGGTTGGATGGGGCTTGAGAGCAACCAGATCCAGTGGGAGGTGTCCCTGCCAATGGCAGGGGGGAAACTGGATCATCTTTAAGGTCCCTTCCAACCTGAACCATTCTATGATTCTAAGATTTTGGTTTTAAACGGAGTTAATTAAAGACAAGTTCTCTACCCATGCTCTAACCCGTAAGAGTAAGCAGTTCTACAACTGAGGTGTTTTCCAACTCTGGTAACTGGAACATGACTATGGAGTTACTTCTCCAAGCAAATTCGTCACCAGGTTACACTATGATATAAATGCTTTAAAGCCAAAGCCTGTTCTCAGGGTTGAACCAGCCATGTTCCTTGCTGGCCTCAGTAAAAGCAGTGCTGGCAGCCTGCCTGCTGCACCCCCATGTAATCCACTGTGAATCCGCTTGGTCCTTTCGCTGCCGTTGCTGCCATTTCACACTGCTCAGAAGCTGCTAGGAATTTTGGTGGCATAAGTTTAGAGGCAATAATCTTCAAAAGATGTTTTTTCAATTAAAACAAAATATGAAGGAAGGCTTCTTGCTTCCTTGTTTAGGATTATCCTGGGAGAATTGGTAGGAATATTCAAGACATGGCTTGATGGGGCACTGGGCAGCCTAAGGCCCTGCTTTCAACACTTGGCTGTGCCACACTGTCTGGGGTCCCTTCCAGCCCACACTTCACTATGGTTCTACACTCATTTTATTTTTTGTCCCCTATTCACAGGAACCACGTAACATACTGAGCTGTATGACAGATCACCCAGGTCCTGCTGGAAGTGAAATAGCCAATTAAAGTCCCGATCTGGAAAAGTTGTCCCATAAAGCTGTCCTGGGTATCCTCTTTTCCCCTATCCCCACCTCCAATTCCCTCATCCACCTTCCCCATACCACAGCACTGGTTAAGTCCGTTGAGGGCTGTTCTAAATCACTTCTATAAATTATAACAGTACTTGCAAAACTGATCAGAAAACTATGAAAATCTTCTATAGTACAAAGTCTGAACTTCCATCACCAAAGTAAGTTCCATAAATTGTCATAATTTTGGGTATCATCCTCAGGTAAAAAAGGACATCAGAAAGGAGAGAAAAAACTAAAGAGCAACTTTAATTACATCAGCTGATGAGTCAGATTGTGTCAAGCAAGGACCTGCATTCCACAACACAGCACAGCTCTGTGCTGGCTGAGTGACGGATTTCCACCCGCAATTGTCTGTCACTTCCATGACCGCCAGCCAGTTCTGACTTTGAAGACAGAACAAGTAACTCCAGCAAGGTCTTTCCTTCAGTTATTTCAGGCTCACAGACAAAAGCCCAGATTTGAACACCCACTTAAGAGTACCTGTCAAAATCAAACACTCCCTACGGTCTGTTTATAAAGACAGCAGCAGTTTCTGCTCTTAATTCTGCAAGGACAAGCACGTCCCCACTCATTGGTTTTAATTATCACAGAAAACACTGTCAATAATTTCTGTTACTCACAGAATGAAACTGAAATGTTCCAGAATGTTTCTGCCTCTTCCCCCTTCTTAAACCCTTGCTAATGGTGATCACCTTACACTGCCAGGGACACTTGAGTAGGATTCCTGGATGCTGTTGATCTAAATCACAGCAGACTCTACAAAGGGATTTTCGAATGTTCTGCTCTGGATGGTCACCTCCCATTTTTCTCAGGAGGCACCACAGAGATCACAACTGTACGGGATGGCCCATCTGGAAATTAGAGGCAGGCAGGCAAAAAAAAACATTATTACCTCTTCCTTGTTGGCTTCTTTTTCCTGACCTGCAGGCTTCGCTTCTGCTTTTGTGGGTTCAAGAGAAGGAAGATAACTCTTTGTGTACAGACTTTCAAAAAGTTTATCAACAAACCCTGAAGTTTCTGAGGATACAGAACACAGGAAAATGCTATTACACATTGATTTAGTGGCACTGACAGATTTACCAGAGAAGCCCCTGAAAAAAGTCACCCAGGAGGACTTCTCGTAGCAGCATCTGGGGTGAATAATCATCAGCTCTGTTCAGGGAGCTGGAATGACACTTAGGGAACTTGAGGCTGGCTGTTTAGACAAAGAAATTCATCAAGTGCAGCCAAGGCATAGACTTCCCTTTCACTGCATTTACAACTTTGAAATATTCTAAGACTGATTGAAACTCACTACCCAGAAGGACCCACAATTATTATTCCCTTGGCTACAGTTTGCAGCCTCTTTACAGCAGTTTTTGAGAGCAAATAATTCACAGAAGATCAGTCATCAGTTTAACAATCCAATCACAAAAAATGCACAACAACTTCACGTGCCAGAGCGTCAAGTGTTTCAAACCTTGAATTTGAACAAAACTGCCATGAGCAGCTCACAGAAACCTGAAAGGTTTATAGGGACCAGGCTCTTCACATGTATCAAGTATCTTTCAGGGACACTCTGGCAGCATGACTGGTACTTTAACACGAAGCTGCCGGCTTTTTTTTCCACAGCATTTCCTCCCATCCACCACAAACAAGAGACGCAGTTTCATCTTAAAGTATTTTTTTTAAATCACAAAAACTTTATCCCTTCACACTCTGCAAGAAAGTCTCAATTCATGGTTGATGAGAAGTATTTTTATAGCAACGATGGTGCGTCACCCTCCCTCCTGCCAGCAGTGAAATGGAAACCAAAAGGAAACGCAGCGGAAAGCACGGTACCTTTTTGCAGAAAGACATCCAGCTGATCGGCACAGAAAGCTTTCAGCTCTTTCTCTGGTTTGTCCTTCTTGACTAATGCCACAACATAGTTAGCCAAGGCTGAGGGGTCTGCGTCACATCTAGGGGGAGAGAGAGAGTGAGTGAGAGAGAGAGATAGAGAGAGAGAAATAGATTCCTGATTCTACTGTCATGTGCTAGCCCCTTGTGCTGGATAACCGCTCTCACAGAGGAGCTGATGAGGAAAACCTGGCAACGTGTCATGTGCTCCTCTGCCTTCTGGCACCAGCACAGCACACAGGGCCGATGGAGCCTGCAAAGGGGCTTTTCAATCACAGTGCAATATTTTATCTGCCTTGCAACCACCCTGCACACTGCCACACCTGACGATGTTCCCACTCTCCTGTTCCTTCCTGAGCTTGCTCAGGAAAAACTACCTTTCCTCCTCTTCACAGCAAGAGTCAGTTCCAGGGCAACTGAGCAGCTGCCGTTGTTTCTTCACTTCCCCTAAGCACAGTGACGACTACCACCAAGCGTGACTCTACAGGAACACAGAGCAAGTGCCAGGAAAGTCACCGCGCAAGTACCATAAGGTATTAAAGAGAGGTTAAAGAATTAAACTGGCATTACTGTGAAAAGAGTTTGGAAAGATCTATCGCAAAAGCACAGTTTAGAGAGGCAGAGACGTGTTCTGTACTGCTGAAGTCACCATGCCCAGCATGCTGGGCTTTGTCTGCCCCAAGGATGATTTCCATGTCTACAGACATTACAGTAATCCTTTAACAGTGCTGAATGCCCAACGGCGTGCAGCTACCGACATGGGTTCCCCACCCATGCTACCTAAGCCCTCATGTACCTTCACGAAGGCTACAAATAGCCAACTTTGCGCAGCAATTCTCTGACCCTGATGTTTAAATTGGCTCTTGCCTTAGATTCCATTATTCACCTTCTAGAAAAACACTCAAAACATCAACTAGATGAAGTGTTAAATGACCAAGGAACAGCTCCTCACTCTGCCTCTCTAAACTGGTGCAAGCTCTCAGATGGGTGGGAACCTAAGTGAGGCTGACCACATAAAGATTTGTTTTTACAGATTAACACTGAGAGACGGGACTAGACATCTTCTAGGAACCTGAACCATGGAAACAAAAATCAATAGTACGAAGCATACATATCTCAAAACAATGCCAAGTAAAAAACAATCCAGAAAACAAAGAAACAAAATGCCAGGAGCTCTGCAGCTAACAGCTGGTTAGGGAAAATCAAAGCCCTCAGTGAACAGCCAGTCAAGCAGCTGTTCCAAATTAGTTTGTTTGCCCTTCCCAACATCTGACGAGAGCCATATTAAACGCAGCAATTAATAAACCACCAATTTAGAGACTTCCCAACTCTCAGACGTACTCTCAGAAAAAAACAAACTATGTGTGATACACTTGGTGCCAGTGCCCTTGTGCAGCTGGCTATATACTTTCAACTTCAGATACAGAGGAGGATCCATCGCTGTGCAGCCATCCCCACTTTCTCCCGGGCGTTATGTTAGGTGATGCACGACAGCAGCACACACACGGGGTGCAGACAGCGATCCAGGTTAACCGCTTTACAGCTCCGCTCCTGAACCCTCGCTGCCAGAACCCCTCAGCAAATCCCATGATTCTCTGCCAGGAGCCCTTTTCTCCAACTCGCATCCCTGCAGGGTGGCTCAGCTGCCCCAGGAACACCAACATGACAGCAGTGGGACAGTGGGAACTGTCAGCCAAGGTGCAGGAGCAAGGGTTATGCTCTGGCCTAGACCAACTTTCAGAAGAATCTGATCAAGCATCACAGCCCCGTTATCTTAAAATGGAACAGAGAAAAGCCATGGAGGCTTTTCCAAGGCCTGCCATCTTACCACTAGCCCAGAGTGGCCCTAAGGTTGATTTAAAGCATGAAAGCAGAAAAGCACCTATAAGAGCATTAACTACACACAGAGAACATACTATCTGCAATATCAAGTGTATTCCAGTACTATTTTCTCCAGGAATGATATGGCCAGCTGCTCACTTGGTGGTTCCTTTCTTCCCCTGCAATGGCTGCAGCCCCACATGACCCGGCACAGGTCGCTACCTGCACTCGGCCAGCAGCCTAGGCCCCTGCCAGAAACAGCCGCTCCCATCACAAAACCCTTCCCAGCAACCTGCTCCCATCGCTCGTAAATCCAAGATGAGGCCGCCTGCCCAGAGCGCGGCTGAGGCGCAGCCCAAGCTCCCACACCCTCCGGCAGCCGCTGCGGGCTGTGGCCCAGCTGACCCAGGGCCCTGCCTGTAGCTGAGCTAGTGTTTCAGCCCTCTCAAGACCGGCCGCCCCAGGGCCCAGCGGCCTAGAGATTCGGCCAGTCCAGGCTTGGTAGCCCAGCTAGCGGCCTAATGACTTGGCCATCCCAGGCTCGCTGGCCCGGCCGATCCACGGCCACTGTCCCCGAGCCCAGCTCAGGACTCTCGGAGGGGGCTGCTCCGCAGCTGGCACCGCAGTGGAGCCCAGCCGGCCTCTCACATAGCGGCCAAGGCCGGTATGCAGCGCCCGGGACAGAACCCCGGGACAAAAGGCCCCGGGCCCCGCACGGCGGGGAGACCAACCGCGCGCCCCAAGGCCTCGGCAGGGTAGGGCCCGGCGGAAGCGCAGACCACACTCACATCGGCTCCAGCAGCTTGGCCAGCCAAGACTTGAGAGCGTCCACGTTCTCTATGATCATGGTGCCGCCACCCCGCCCGGCTGCGCCCTAGGCCGCCGCCATGGCCGCCCGGCCCCGCTCCCGCACCGGAACCGGAACCGCGAGCGCAGCGGCCGCACACTACGAAAGCGAGCGCCGCGCGCGGGCCGCTGGGCACGCAGGGGCGGGGCCGCACCAGGCGCAACCAATCAGAGCTCGGCGCTGTGAGCGGCCAGCTAATGGGAGTGGAGAAACACTCGCCAGGGGGCAGCGGGGGCGGGGCCAAGTGCAGCCAGTCAGAGCGCAGCGTTTGGACGTGCCAGCCAATAGGCTCAGCGAAGGCGGGGCCGCGCCGCCAGTAGCCAATCAGACCGCGCCGCTGGGCTGCCAGCCAATCGGAGCCGCGCTGCGCAGCCTGCTGGGCGCAGAGGGGCTCTGCTGCTCCGCCCGCAGCCAATTGGAGGGCGGTGCTTGGAGCTCCAGCCCAATCCCCGGGCGGGCGTGACCCCGCGCAGGGATCTCTGGGACCGCACTTAAAGGGGTCGCGCGGCCCCGCATTCTTTTTGCCCGCTTTCGGGGTTCGCATCTCTGGCTGTCGGTCTGACAGCTCGTGCCTTAACCTCAGTAGCCGCAGTTCCTAACTCGCCCCTGCTGCTGCCTTGGCACTGCATTAAGGGGTGGCCCCGGGAGCGGGGCTGCACAGCGGGTACGGGAGGGGGGACGGGAGCAAAAGCAGAGCCGTGCTCTAGTGGCTGCAGAAACGGCACTACTGGCCGCGCATTGCAAACGATCTCTCCCCTCCACTCCGTTCCGCGTCGTTGGTCCGGCCCGGCCGCGCTCCTCCCCCCATCCCGCGTCGTTGGTCCGGCCCGGCCGCGCTCCTCCCCCCATCCCGCGGCGTTGGTCCGGCCCGGCCGCGCTCCTCCCCCCGTCCCGCGGCGTTGGTCCAGCCGGCACCATGGCGGTGAGCGCAGGCTCCATGCTCCCCTCTGGCGTCTCCCTCCTCCCAGGGTCCCAGTCTGTGGCTCCCCAGTGTCTCTACTTCTCTGTGTTTCTCCGCTCCCCGTCCTCGGCCCCCCCCCCCTCCATGGTCTGGGCTTTCCCTGTTCCCCTACTCTGTGCCCCCCGCCCAAGCCCCTTCCCCCTTCTTCCTCACCGAACCCCCTTCTCCCTGTCCCCCCTCCCGTGTCTTCTCCTTTCCTCGTTCCCCTCTCTCTTTGTCCCCACCTTGCGCTCTGTCCCCTCTGCGTGTCACCCAGCGCCCTTCCCGCGGGGATCTGTAACAGATGGCAGTTCTGTATCTGTCAAGCCAGACTTTTCTCGTTCCGCAGGAACGCAAAGGGACAGCAAAGCTCGATTTCCTGAAGAAAATTGAGAAGGAGATCCAGCAGAAGTGGGATGATGAGCAAGTGTTTGAGGTTGACGCTTCAGATAGACAAGACCAGAAGAGGTATTGCCGCGTTCTGTTACGGGTTTTGCCTTTATCTGCTTGAAATGTCTTTTGTGGGGAGCTTTGTTCCACTGGAAAGGGGCCTGTTTGAATGGATAGTGGTCGTGGATCATCTAGATGTGCTTGCTTAGGCATTAAGTTGGTATTTCTACAGCTGACAACAGAAAGCAGTGGTGTGCAGCTGGGGTTGGTCAAGTCCCAGTAAATAAAAGTCTTCTCTGTATTCCTTGGTAGCGTCAGTGCCCTCTAAGATTTAAAGACAAATTCTTTTTGGTGTCTAATACTTTTTGACATCTCAGTGTGATGTTGGAGCCCTTGCTAGTGGGAGAACAGTTGCTCTCTAGTTAGAAAGTGCACCTCCTGTGCCTGGAGGAAGCTGTGTACTTGTTCTGCTTTGCTCAAAAAAGGAGATAGACAAGCTGATGGGTGCTGATGTGGGCCAACTGGTTTTGCTTTGCGTAGAAGTGGACAGAGGCCAGGTGTGTGATCACCACTGCTCTCGCATGAGGTTTTGCGACTTCTTCTAGTGCGTGACCTTTATTGCAGGGGTTTGTCCTGCTGCCCTCCTGCTCATAGAGCTTCAGTTTGCACTTACGCTATGATCTGCAGCAATGTTATCCCAGGACAACATGAGGAGAGGACGACCGACATGGGTCAGAAGACTGGAGTGTTGAATTTGGAGGCGTAACACAAACTGTTGTGCCAGGGTGTTGCTCGCACTGCAGAACTCTTCTTTTTACCTAAGAGAAATGCAGTCTGTGCTTTTAAGTATTCACTGTTTTCCATGTTGGAATATGAGGTTGTAATTAATACTTAGTTCCTGACTGAAAATGAAAGTAGCAGATCAGCTTTACAATACGGAGCAGCTTCATCCCGCAACCAGGCAAAGGCTTTCCTTGTGCGTTTTTTTCTGGCCATGAGCTGGCTGAGCTCTGCTGTGGTGTGGGTGGAACTGCCATGAGAAGGTGGCAGCTTCTGTAATACTTTGCAAGTAAACAAATGACCTGACCTGTATTTATGCATCTTTGTGCATCATTGGTTGTGGCTGAAGAGAAGAGGCAAAGCATGAGGTGGAGCACAAATGTGAAGGTAGGAATTGACACTGCCCTAAAGGAAGTGATGCTGGTTGCTTTGAGAGGTCAGGTCACAGCAATAAAATGCACATTCAGAAAGCTGTGTGACAATCTGTCAGTGTGAAATGAGTACCTGTTGACAGTGTGCTGCTAGGAAACCTGAACCCCATCAGTGGGAGATAATAAGTGACTTCAAGCCTCTGCAGTAATTAATTTGCAGAAGTAGGATTGGAACTTGTTACCTCTGAGAAGATGTTTGATCTGTTTCAGTATTTCTCCGTGATGTCATTCCTATGTGGGTTTTTTCTCTTGTGTTTTTTTAAAGATGATGAAACCTCTTAGTTTATCGGCTCTTTAAAATCAGAGGTAGTGCTGCTGGTGGGGAAAATATGATTTTAATGTCACTGTGGGCTGATAATAGCTGAAAGTATCGATTACCTGTTGTGCATCTTTTGGTGGTCATTTCAGAAGCTAATTACATGTTTTAATTCTTTCAATGTCTTCTCAGCAAAGGAAAGTTCTTTGTTACCTTTCCCTACCCCTACATGAACGGCCGCCTTCACCTGGGACATACGTTTTCTCTGTCTAAATGTGAGGTAATAATTTTCCTTCGCTAATAGCTTTTAACACCCTTCTAGAACCCATGCCAGTTTTCTAGTTAAATGGTGAGCTAACAGAATGCTTTGCTAATTACTGTGTGGATTCAATGATGACTTAATTCAGACTTTCCTTTGTTCCTGTGTTGTCAGTGGAAATATTACTGGTTGAAGAGAAAGGCCCCAATTGCTTTTTTTAGTCATAGTGACTTGGCTATAAGTGTTTCTCCTGTTTGGTTGTTTAGATTTGCCCAGGTTTTTAGGAGGTGCTGCTAAATGGCGCTGGCTTCACAAGAACTGCTGTTGTCTCTTCTCTCCTGAAAGCTGTGCTTCGTTACCTGTGTGCAAACAGATTTTAGGTACTAGTGGAGAAAGTCCTACAAAATCAATCTTTTCTTTGCACCCATTCTTCTCCAGTCAAATCCGGCTGCCTGAAAAGCAGCAAAGCTCATACTTAAGCAGCCGGGCAGTGGTGGCCCTGGTAACCAAACTCAGTTCCTCCTGGGTGCTGCTGCCCGTGCTCCTATGTCTTTTTGAAGTTTCATGTTAAAAATGGAATCGTGCTTATCTTTTGAGAAGGGTGCTGGCTTTGCCTTATGCCCTTCTTGTTTCATCTGTTTCATTTTTCCACTTTTTCTAGTTTGCAGTTGGGTATCAGAGGCTAAAGGGAAAGAGATGCTTGTTCCCGTTTGGCCTGCACTGCACTGGGATGCCTATAAAGGTAAGGCGGTTTGAGGTGCTGAGGGCTCTTTCTGTTGTCTTTAATGCTTCTCAGAGCAGTGTTTACTGTCTGTGCGGAACATCTCGTTAGGGTCCAAACCTCGTCAAGACAGTGTGATTTGGAACATGAATTTGTAGTAGAGGTGCGTTGTGCTTGAACTACACATGGAATTTATAGAAAATAAAATACTTTAAAATTATGTTTAACTGTTGTATTTTTTCATTTGCAAGAAAATCCTTGCTGCATGCCTTGTCCTGGCATGGCAGGTGCTCTCGAGGCTGCAAGATCTCCTGGAAATTAATGCAATGTCCATGAAAAGTTCAAAGTGTTGCAGTGAAACGCAGAGTGTTATCAGTTATCTTTTAGCTAAGACTGAAGCAGATGCCACAGAGAAGTGCTGATATTCTGCCCGTGATTTTGTTCAGGCTTGTGCAGATAAGCTAAAGCGAGAAATTGAGTTATACGGCTGCCCTCCAGAATTTCCAGATGAGGAGGAAGAAGAGGAAGAAAATTCTGCTAAAAAAGAAGAAGAAATTATCATCAAAGACAAAGCAAAAGGCAGGAAGGTAAACTTTAAGCAAAGGCTTTCTGTTTTGGTGCTGTGCTCTTGAAGCTTCAGAGCATGGTTATGGATTTTTTTCTCCTCCGCTGTCGGAGAAACCAGTGATATGGATATTTAGATTGTTTTCCAGATAGCTGGGTGCTTTTAAGGTAAACTTGAAAAAAATGTATCAGCTGGATGCTTCCAGAGATACCATTGTACCACATACAATCTTAATGCTGAGCTGGTGCACTGTTTGGTGGTTTCCTGAGGAAAACAAGATCATCCAGAGGAATACTCTGATTTTATTTATTTTTTTCCTCTTGTCCTGTTGCTTCTTACTTGGGAGAAGGGACCAGCACCCACCTTGCTACAAGAACATGCGTTTTTCTTAACCAGAGTTGTCCTTTCAGAGCAAGGCTGCTGCCAAGACTGGCTCTTCCAAATACCAGTGGGAAATCATGAAGTCTTTGGGTCTCTCTGATGAAGAAGTAGTCAGCTTTTCTGAAGCTGAGCACTGGCTGGATTATTTCCCTCCCCTTGCTGTCCAGGATCTGAAGAGCATGGGACTGAAGGTAACTGTATGCAATCTACAGTTCAGCCATGCATGCAGCTGTGCTTGTGGTGTTGGATGCTTGGGAACGCGCTGCTGCTTCTTTGAGGAGATTCCCGCTCAATACCAGTGTTACTCTAGAAGTGCTTCTGGAATTTTGAGTTATTCATTTAACCTTCTACTACTCTTGGGAAATAATTCAGTTCTTTCTTATTTATAGCTTATACCCTGCACAATGATCACATCTGGAAATGAGAACTGAGAAAAAGAGTTGTGCCTTTTCCGTCTTCTGCCTGTATTGGAAGGCTGTTCTGTAGCCAGCATGGACAGGGAGTTTGGGAAGAGTAATGGGATGTTAAATGGAGGTGCTTGTCCTGCTGACAGCAGATCTTTACAAATAAAGACAGGTGGAGATTGTGAAATGAGGTGGTGCTAAAATTTGGCTCGAGTGGTTGGTTACAGACAACAAAATCCCTACAACTCACAGCGGGCAGGTTTGAGTTTTGGTATTTCACCTCTGTGCGCGCACACAGTCTGCATAGTTCGATGTTTAAGTGTGCGCTGGTTATGTGATATACACTTGCATTATGTCACTTGACAGGACAAGAGGGAATGGCCTGAAGCTCCACCAGGGGAGGTTCAGGCTGGATATCAGAAAAAAATTCTTCACTGAAAGAGTCATCGGGCACTGGCAGAGGCTGCCCAGGGAGGTAGTCGAGTCACCTTCCCTGGAGGTGTTTAAGGAACAGGTTGATGAAGTGCTTAGGGACATGGTTTAAGGGAGTGTTAGGAATGGTTGGACTCGATGATCCAGTGAGTCCTTTCCAACCTGGTGATTCTATGATTCTGTGATTATCTTCTTGGAGAGAAGCTTGTTTTTTATTTTTAGAATAACAGCTGTGCTCTTGGGAGGTTACTTGAATTTCTTTGCTGTATTTACTCATTGGAGGCTCTTCTGCATTCCCAGGTGGATTGGAGGCGTTCTTTCATTACTACAGATGTTAACCCTTACTATGATTCCTTCGTACGATGGCAGTTCCTTACATTAAAGGAAAGGAATAAGATTAAGTTTGGGAAACGGTAAGCCTGCCAAACCCTGTGAAACCCTGTGATGTGTCTCTAGGTGAAACCCTGTGATGTGTCTCTAGCATGTGCTTATAACGCACATTAAACTAAAATCCTTTCATTTCAAATGCTCCACTCCACGCAGTAAAGGAAGGTATTTTATTGTGTGAGATTGTGTTTCTGTTTTAGTTTTTCTGTAGGCGCTAATTTAAAGCAAAATAAGGCCAATACTAGAAACTTAAAAAACTGAATGTTGACGTTGGTGAAAACAGACTGGTGCAACCTTTGAAAATACCGTTAGGAGCTTTCTTTTTCATAAAGATCTTTATTTTTTTTCTGTTTATCTATGCGTTATTGTATTTGCAAATAAAGGAAAACCTACCTTTTTCTAGGTACACAGTTTATTCTCCAAAAGATGGACAGCCTTGCATGGATCATGACAGGCAAACAGGAGAGGTAGTATTTTTAACTGACATCTTCATGCATGGCTTATATCTTGAATACTGAATTGGAAAATAAATTGTATTTTGGAACAGAATGTATTTTGTATGTACAGAGTGATCGGTTTTCATTTGTTAGTATGTGTGGAAATTGAATGAACTCCTCTGTTGACAGCATTTGTCTTGAACTCTGGGCAGTGTTTTCCATTGTAGCTGTTTTCTGTGATTATTTGTTGATTTGTACATCATACTCTGATCTGTCTGGCAAGACAAAACAAATAAGCTGTTATTAACTTATGCATTGCTGAGATAGTGGCTGTCACGGGAAGATTTTTGGGTGCAGGAATAAAGTATAACCTCTCTCTCTCCAGTCTGTGTTTCAGTAAACAGCCATTTGTATCAGTGGAGATAACGATTGGCTTTGAAGAAAGCATTTGGTGCCTGAAATAACATTTGCGTTATTTGTGAATTGCAGGGTGTTGAGCCTCAGGAATATACGCTAATAAAAATGAAGGTGTTGGATCCTTACCCTGCAAAATTAAGGTAGGTCTTGAGTTTGCAATGGCGAGTAGGTTCTATCTTTTGCCCAGAAGTGGCCTAATGAGATTTTCTCTCTTACTTCTGGTGCTTCAAAGCCTTAGTCTCTGTTTTGAGCTGCTGTATTTCCTGTCTGTGTGGAACTTTAACTGGAGTTCGAAATAAAATGAAGTGAGCCACTTTCATCCCTTTGGAAACATCACTTAGAAGTTCACATAAGCTTAAAAGCGTGTTCTGTGCTGCCCTGATGTTTTTATTTTGGTGACTTCTAAAATAGTTTTTTTCCCCCCTAGTGGCCTAAGAGGGAAAAATATCTTCTTGGTGGCTGCTACGCTCAGACCGGAGACCATGTTTGGACAGACTAACTGCTGGCTTCGCCCGGACATGAAGTACATCGGCTTTGAAACTGTGAATGGGGATATTTTCATCTGTACCCAAAGAGCTGCCAGGAACATGTCCTACCAGGGCTTCACGAAAGATACTGGAGTCGTACCTGTTGTCAAGGAGCTGATGGGAGAAGTAAGTATCTTGCAGCTTGCTGGTCAGGGTTCTCTGTTCCTCTGAAGCTTATACTTACACAGAGGATGGCAGAATTCTATTTATAAAGAAGACATAGGAAGTATTATGCATTTCTGGAGTGTTTAGTGACTGAAAAAGCAAAGAGAAGAAAGCTTCCTTGGCAGCCATGCTGCAGCTGCTTCTGGGAGGTTACGCTGATACGTTTACCTGTGGACAAAGGCATTGCTATGGCAGTAGTATTCCTTGGGGAATGAATGGCTTTAAGTAACACTTTTCTGCTGGCTGTGAAGAGGGATGACATCTGTATGGGGAATGGAAAAGGAGTGGAAAAGTGGAATAACTATAAGAGGTTATGTGAAAAAGGCTTTTTGATACTGAAATTTTCAGTAAGTCTTTGAATGAAGCTTTTTTAGCTTAGTAGTTGAATGTTAGTGGTTTTGATATTTACTATCCTTAACATCTGTGCTTTGAATATGTGTAGTTAGCAGGGTTTATTAACACAAACTACCTTTATGCTGTTTACATCACTCGAACCCTGTTTGCTAGAACTTGTCACCATCTCTCTTGATTCTGCTTTGAAGAATGAAGTAGCAAATAGTTTTTGTTTCATTGTTACTATGCGTGATGCAAATCCAAACCAATTAGAGATAGGAGACAGCTGCCACAGTGCAAGCATGGTCTTGCAATGTGCTTTTCTGACTGTTTAACCTAGCTTTGGACGCTGGCTTCCTAATTCATTCCTGTCTTGATGCTGATGTGCTTCAGCTATTTGGAGGCAAACAGTTCTGGTTACTATCTTTTTCCAACTCTACACTTCCAGTAATTTTGCTGTTCTTTGTTATCTGGTATTTAACTTTTCCTACCAGTAAACAGGGCATAGACTGTCTCAAATGATACACACATGCTTTTCATGTACTTTGTCCTTATCTAACTATATATATATATATAAAAGATTTGTTTGTAATATGTAAGGAACAGCAGCAAATGTAAAGACTATCGGCCAGGAGAGCTTACTCAGCTAGGTTGAAAAAGTGCTGTGTTGTAATGGTATTTATTCCTTTGTCCTGCACAGGAGATTCTTGGTGCTGCGCTTTCAGCGCCTCTCACTACCTACAAAGTGATATACGCTCTTCCCATGCTCACAATCAAGGAAGACAAAGGTAACTTTGCTGCAGTGTCCTGCCATGGCCTGTTTGATGCACACTCTGCATCGAGTGTATCTTGACTGATCTTTGTTGTCCCTTTTTCTTCGTCAAGGAACTGGAGTGGTAACGAGCGTTCCCTCTGATTCTCCAGATGACTTTGCAGCCTTGCGAGATCTGAAAAAGAAGCCGGTCAGTCTGTTAACTTGTGTTCCTGTTTCCTTTCCGTAGTCTGGAGGGTCAAAAGGGTAAAATGAAACTGCTTTTAATTGGAGTTTTGCCATCTCTAACTTTACATCAAAGTAGTTAAAAATGAGTGAAGTTAAAGCCAGCTGGACTGGGACAGATTTTTATTCTCAGCTTTCAAGAAGAGTGTTGGACAAGATTCATGGCACCTCTGCTACCTGGTAAAGCAGAGAAGGGTACCTGTGAAACAGAGGAATTCCCAATCTTATCCAGAGATGAGATTAAGAACTAAATATGAATTAACAATGACACTTAAAGTAGCTGTTGCTGTTGAAGCTTTGAGAGGACATCAGTATCTGAAGAGCTGGCCAAGGCTGTTGGAGTTTTTGTTCCCACTCTTTTTTGGGGTACAGTGATAGCGGTTTTTCCCCTCTTAAAAATGTAGACAACTGTGAAAAAGGTCTACTTGTAAATGACACCAGGATTAAACTCTGGTATGAGAAGGGCGGAGAAGGCAAGGAAGTGGCTTTGTTTGCTTTATAATAAAATATTATATACAAGAAAGGCCCTGTAAATGGATAAAACCCTTTAAATCTAGATTTTTCTTCTTAACTACATTGCATCTTTTATTCCCAATTTTCCAAGGCTTTGAGAGTGAAGTACAGCATCAAAGATGAGATGGTCCTGCCGTTCGAGCCGGTGAGTACAGCCAGATGTGTCCACCTGCAGCACCCATGGCTTTGTCCTCACTGATGAGAAACAAGAGCTGTGCCTGCCTCTTCCAGAATTCCTATTTAAATCCTTCTCAGCTGAGAGAGCTGGAAATTTTAAAGTTTCCAGAGTTTGCTCTAGTTGTAATGTTTGGCCTGTTAGGGGTTGCACTCCAGATTTGTTATTCTATGTTGTACATCAGAGATAAAGGAAAGTATTAAATTTAGTGGGAATTCCTGTTTTGGAGAATGGATTGAATCATTACCTTGATAACTGTTTGGATGGTTAAAATCTACAGCTTTAATGCCCACATTATTATATCTGCTCTGTGCAAAGAGCTGGATCCCACACTGTTAATGCAGGCTCATGGCTGAATCCATTTTCCTTAGAGAACATAGGTTGCGGGTGAAGGCATCCCAATATTCCGCATTATCCTTTCTTCCATGCGCTACCTTCAGTTATTATCAGAGCAGGTCAGGAGCCACACTGGGACTACCAGGGATTTTTGATTTGATGGATGCACTAATGCATTTTAACTCCTCTCTAACTTGACTGGTAATGGATGCTGCAAATTACACAGAGTAGTGCAAACTAATAGAAGTTTGATATTAGCCCTGGCACATGGTTCTTTGTTTAATGTTGCTTTTGGCCAAGATACCGTGCAGCACAAACACTTGTAACTAGTAATAATGACCTTTTTTTCCTCTTCATAATCTCTGGTTCAGATTCCTATGTCAGCCTTGGGGCTGCAAACCAAGCAAAACATACTTGTTTGTTTCGTTCAGTGCATCACTTCTGGTGAAGCTCATGAAATCTGGGAAACAAACCTTTGTGTAGTTTTTGTTGCTTTGAGATAGTTGGAACTTAATATCTGACACTTGTGTTAATCCTCAGGTGCCCATCATTGATGTCCCAGGCTATGGCAACCTCTGTGCTCCATCCATCTGTGATGAGCTCAAAGTCCAGAGCCAGAATGACCGAGAGAAACTTGCTGAGGCCAAGGAGCGAATGTATCTGAAGGGGTTCTGTGAGGGAGTAAGTAATACAAGATCTTGATAAGTGTTTTCTTGCTGAGTGGTTAAGAGAAAAGAAGTGGGTGAAGATAAAGAATAGAACAAAAAGGCTGCAAAAAGAGGGAGATCTTTTTTTTTTTTTTTCCTCCTTCCCGGAAACTTTCCACTTGCTCTCTCCTGCAGTCAGGTTCTGCAGCTGGAGGAGTTATGGGAATCGAAGAAAGAGTGAACATGTGACTGCAAACTGAGACTTATAGTCTGATTTCTAATGAGTGATCACATTCTGGGAAGTTGAGTGGTTTTGTTACAAGGATTGGTTTGGAAGCTGCTACAAAGAGAGTAGCGTGTCAGTGTGCGGTGTGGGTGGTCTTTTCAGTCTCCTGCTGTGACTTGTGCAGTGGCTCACTGTGATGTGCTCCTCAGCTGTTTTCTAGGAAGCTGGCAACAGTTCTTGTTTGCTGTGTATATGCTGACATGGATGGAAACGCATTTTGGGTGAAGATGAATGTCTATTTAGTGAAAAGAAATCTGTATTGCTGTTTTTTCACTTCAAAGGTTGCAGTAACTGCTACTTCATGTTGATCTGTGAAGATATTGTAACTATTTCTTGTTAATCTAAACAAAAATCAACTCCGTGGGCTATGTTTTACAGGTAATGTTGGTGGATGGGTTCAAAGGACAAAAAGTTCAAGATGTCAAGAAGTGCATTCGGAAGATGATGGTGGATAACGTATGTGGTAGTATGCATGCAGCTGCTTTTAAATGATCCATTTTGCCTTTTTCCCAGCAGCGGAGTTGCTGGAGAGAGCTCTCTGTTTTAGTTCTGCAGTGCTCTTAGAGCTGCTCTGGGTCACTACAGAGTATGAAATGCTGCTGAAAGAAGGACCTTGTAGTCTCAGACTAAGTGGGATGAATGACTTAATTGGAGGTCTCTCATTCCTTGCTTCATCCTGTCACCTTGTCTAGGTCTGATTTAATCTTTGATAGCGTTGTGAAGTTATTGAAAGCGTAGCATCTGAAGCAATTTTTTTTCAACCCCGCCAACAGAGAAATTCAGAGACGTGCAAGCAGCCCTTTTCTGGGGCTCATTGTACAGAGAAGGAAGAGCAGTACATGAGCAGTGGTCATGTCATCTTTCTAACAGGGTTTTCCTGATGAGGACCTAAGTGGGAGAGGCTCAGTATTGAGTCAGTGTTCCCTTATTGTTGCTGCATTGTTATGTTCAGATTAGAACACTTGTCCTGTTCCAGCCTGCATCAGAATGTGTTTTTTGAAGGCAGAGCGAAAGCTCACTGTTCCATTTCTCTTTATCTTCCCCTCTGGGTGCTGTTTTAATCAGTAGGGGCATAGTCAATGAGGACTATTTTGTGCTCTGTCCTCTTTTTCGTCACGCAGGGAGATGTTCTTTACAAAATTACGTGGACCGATACCTCACAGAAACACATAGGCAACTGTTGCCCTCGCTTTACTGAAGAGGGTACTAAGGCAGAGATCTTGTGCAGTGATGAAAACCATGCAATAAATGGTGTAAATCAGATTAGAACGGAGAGGGTGATTTTTAGTAAGATGTGAGTTTTTTCAAGTCTTTAAGTACTTAAATCTTAGCTTTTGGTGCTTTTTCATCTCCTAGGATGAAGCCATGATTTATATGGAGCCTGAGAAACAAGTTATGTCAAGGTCTGGTGATGAGTGTGTCGTGGCCCTGTGTGACCAGTGGTAAGTGAAGTAAAGCTGTCATTATGAAGTTACTGCCAAAGTATTGTTATTATGGATGGCTTTATTACAGCAAACTTTTCCTGTAGGTATTTAGACTATGGTGAAGAGAACTGGAAGAAACAAGCATCAGAGTGCTTGAAACACCTGGAGACGTGAGTTATCAAAGCAGATATAGAGGGGATTGATCGTTTGCTGCTTCTGATGGTCTGAGAGGGCTGAGAGGAGTAAGCGGTAACAGCTCATTTCTTACAGGTTTTGTGAAGAGACTAGGAGAAACTTTGAAGCTGTGTTAGGTTGGCTACAAGAGCATGCATGCTCCAGGACATATGGCTTAGGTAGGCACACCACTGCTTTTCTTGCTCAGGAGTTAAAGGAGATGGTACTCATCCCTTCTTTTGTAAAGCTTAAGTGCTTACGAAGAAATTTGTCAAGATGAGGGTGGTGAGGCCCTGGCCCAGGCTGCCCAGAGATGTTGTGGCTGCCCCATCCCTGGAGGTGTTCAAGGCCAGGTTGGATGGGACTTGGAACAGCCAGATCCAGTGGGAGGTGTCCCTGCCCACGGTACGGGGTGAAACCGGATGGGCTTTGAGGTCCTTTCTGACCCAAACAATTCTATGATTCTATCTGGAATCCAAAGTGGTAGAGGAACCCAGCATCCCAGAGAAGGCACACATTCTTGAAACAGCATGTGGTTATTGGTGCATTCCTATGGTGATTCTGTGCAGCGTGTCTGTTGCTCTTTACCTGAGCCATTTATTTGGAAGAAATTTCATATATTGAGTTTTCTCCTTAAATTCTGACTCACTTTTGCCTTGTATAGCCTCTGGCATGGGACAGCTGTCATAACTGTGTTACAATGCACAGCAAAGGATCAGGAGCTGAAATTTATTTGGCAGTTGTGTTGACTACTAAAGTAGCAAGTACTTTCTGTATAGTAAAGTTTTCAAATACATAAGCTGAGATTGTAGAAAAGGGATTTTTAAGAGCATACACATAAATACTTGCATATATACATGCATGCGTGACTGAAAGTATCTGATACCTGGTTTCTGTCTCTGCTAGGTACCCGGCTGCCCTGGGATGAGCAGTGGCTGATAGAGTCTCTCTCTGACTCAACTATCTACATGGCCTACTACACAGTGGCCCACCTGCTGCAGGGAGGTAACCTGAGGGGCCAAGGAGAATCTCCTCTAGGCATCAGGTAAGGAGAGTGAATCCTCACATTTTCTTCTTGAATTCAGAGCGCTCATCTCCTGAATTGTTCTTGACAGACTAGCCAAGCCGGCTGATTCTTTGCTTTTTTGTTTGAAAAGCATCATTGTTAAACCTTAACCTGCTGTTAGATAAGATACAGCAAATCTGCAGAAGGGAAATAAGGAAGGAGAAAAAGAGTCTGGTGGCCAGAGAGAGGAGGAATGTCTCTTAAAGCCAAACTGTAGATCACCTTTTTTAATATTTGTTGAACTTGCCTCGAGGTGGTCCTTGCCAGGCGCTTCTGAGTGGTTGGTTTCAGTGGCTGATGAGAACTCTGCTTACTGAGACTGCTTTGCATCTCTAAAACATGGTGTTCAAAGTGGGCAGGGTTAGCATTTAGTTCATGTTACTATTGGAAGCTCTTAGAACCATCATTTACCCACAGCTTGTAGGCCTTCAAAATCAGAAAGAGAAGGTGTTTGTGCTGAAATACCTCCTAAGAGTGCTCTGTAACTTGGTTGGAGCAGTTGAGAGCATTTGGTGATTGGGATTGGAGAGCTGAGACAGTACAACTCCCCTGGAACTGATAAATCACTGCCAGTCTTACCTGGAATCTCATGCTCTAATCCTACATGATTTATGAGTTGTTTCCTGGCGTAGTTTGCACATCGGAACTAGAAATAAGTATATTTTTTAATGCAGGCCAGTGGCTATGGAATTGTGGGTCTGAGTTGCATCACCTCAGACCTCATACCTCATTTTGTTTTCATTCAAAATTGTGGATCCTAGCTCTAGTAATTGGTAAAATGTGTCTAACAGTAAATGTTAATTTTGAGTGGATTAATTCCGTTCAAAGTGGGAAATGACCATTTTTCTGTGTAGCAGGTGACCTTGATTTGTACAGTGACTCTTGTCTTCCTGCTCTTTTAGTTTCATGGAAGCCAGGAGAAATGGCTGTACAGCCCAGGACAAGAGAGGGCAGGGAAACGTCCTGGTGAAAGGAATTCAGCATTCCCTTGAGGTCACAAATAGTGCTGGGGGGGTGCCATTTGGAAAAGGAGTGATCAGATTTCCAGGACATTGAAGATTGTGCTTTAATTATGAATTACTTTTTCTTTACGGGACACTTCATGCTTCACTGGGAAATATCAAAGGTCCGTTAAAGCAGGGCAAGGCTTGAGGAGTTGTGATTTTGTTTCTGGTGTTGGCCTCACTCATGTGATCTCAGAGTACCTGAACGCCCTTTGCCTGGGTTTGCTCTGTTTTCCAAAGGCAGTGTACTGTGCGGGTGAATCGGTGTTGAGCTGCCTGATTCGAAATAATGTGGGGTGTAAGAGGAACTCTTACTGCCATCTCAATGTGAGACTTATTCTGCACAGGGCACATCAAATGAGCAAAGAGGTCTGGGATTACATCTTCTTCAAGGCAGCTCCATTTCCTAAAACTGAGATTCCAAAGGAAAAGTTGGACAAGCTGAAAGAGGAGTTTGAATTTTGGTATCCTGTGGATCTCAGAGTTTCTGGCAAAGACCTTGTTCCTAATCACCTCTCATACTACCTCTATAACCACGTGGCTATGTGGGCAGATCAAAGGTGAGTTCGGAGATGGTGCAAAACAGGGGAGCCGGAGATGAATTGGGAGAGGTTGTGGCTCTGGCACATTTACCAGTGGCTTTTTTTGGAGTGTGCACCAATCAGAATTAGGCTGAAAATTTATACTTTTGTGCCACAGCTTAGTTACAGTGTCTGTAGTAGAAGTTATTGCAATCAAAGGCTTTTTACTATTATTTCCCTGGCTTTTTTTCTAGAATCCTTTGAATATTTTAAGCTGCAAGATTCTCGTATACGAATTCTAAAGCAGTATTTAAAGCAAAATTGAAATCTGTCTAAAATGGCTTCATCTGAGAGAACAGATATTAACCTTAGCTTTCACTGGCCTGCAGTACAAAAGTCAACTGTCTGCTGTAAATATATCCTCCTATGGATTTGCCAGTGTTGGATCATATTCTTGTGCTGGGATTTTAACTGCTTTTTTTTTTATTAAGTTTTCTTAATTACGTCTCAAGGATGGTTAAAACAGCGTGTGTCTGTTCCTGTGGATACAGTGCAATCGCATGGTGCTCTTACACAGATGTTGTTCTGTGCACGTAGATCCTGTGTTTGCCTTCCTGAAGCTCTGTTTGGGAGTTATACAAAACTGTGTCCGAAAAGCTGGTTTTTGGTCTATATTAAAGACAGGCATGGGGAACTGGATATCTGCTTCCTCTGCTAGTGGAGGTGTGGGACCCAGCTCTGCCAAGTGCTGCTGGGCAGTGCCAGTTGCTGGCCTTCCATTAAACACAGCTGAATAGAGGGAGGTGGGGTAATGAAGTGTAGTTGTAGGTGTGGTGCTCACCGCTTTGCATTTCAGCGATGATTTTCACTAGCCCTCACACTGTAGTTTCCTTTGAAGACACTCCTTAATTTTTTTAAGGCACATCCTGGATATTTTTTTGAGGATTCTGCTTAAGGTGTTCAACCCAAACTGGAAAAATAAATGTTTTTGTTCTTTTTTCAGAAGGGAAGAGGTGTTTGCTTTGACAAATGCTTTGTCTTGTTTTCCAACAGAGAAAAATGGCCAGTAGCTGTGAGAGCAAACGGACATCTCCTTCTCAATTCCGAAAAGGTAAAAATGAGGTTTTATGTATGAGATGTCTCTTGTGGCTGTCAAATGTGTGCTTGCCAGCCAGGCTGGGAAGATCCATCTTGGAAGTAAGGAGGAATAAATAGTGAAAACTATAGTTTCTTTGCTGATGCCCTCCAGTTTTTCATTCGTCACAGATAGAGACGTGCCTTTCCTCCAGTGCTAGCGAACACTTAAATTTGCTCTTGTGTAGCTTGCCCAGGTTAGTAAGGATTGCAGTGCATTTCTGTTAAGTTTTAGGGTGATACAGAATGGAGAATGATTGATTGATTATTTTTCTTGACTAAATTTAACTTCATTAAGCACTGGAGTGGGTGCAGCGAGAGGAAAAAGTTTGTGCCAATAACTTGCTAATGTGTATGAGTTCTGAAATCAAATTCAATTGAATTTAAAAGTGCCTGAACCTTGGAATTAGGCCTTAGAGACTGTCCAATATAAAGCAAAAATGCAGGATGAGCTAAAAATGCCATTTTTGAAGTAGTATTTAAGTTTGGTTTAGGTAATTTCTGGAATCAAATTTTGGTGCCAGCTGTGCTATTTTTCAAAGCCTGAGGAGGTCTGGGGTGCAACCTAAGATGATGCAGAAGGCAGCTGTTGTTCCCCTGCAGCTGTGGGGTGCATGCACTTTGGTAGTAACAACTTGTGCGAGTCTCAGGAGAAGCTCTGCATTCAGGAGTTAGGTGAATGCTTGCCCAGTTCAGGCTGCTTTTACTGTGAGGCCTAGTTCAGATTTACCCAGTTGCTTATCCGATGGCCAAATGGATGTGTGAGATAATAATAGACTCTTCTTTCTTTCAGATGTCTAAATCGACAGGCAACTTCCTTACCCTGACTCAGGCTGTTGACAAGTTTTCTGCTGATGGTAAGTACGTTATGACCTGCATCTGGTTTTCCGTTATGTCAGAATAGATAAAACTAGGTTTTTGCTGTCAAAGGCGTGGTGGGTTCACTGGAGCGTTGAATTGCAGTAAATCTACTGCTTACCACCTGTTCCCGTTTGAAAAGCTGAGCTCTTTAGAGCGTTGGGATGCCTGTTCCAGCAAAGGAACCACTCCTTGTGTCGAGACCTTCTACAGGGGGCAGTTTCGTTCTTTCACAATCACTTAAGAGGTCAAAACATGAGATGCACACTGGTACACACAGTGTATATATGAGCATGCCCGTTTGCGTGGTTCCTGGTGCCTGGTTTCCCTCCGGAGGAGGGCAGTGTTCCTCTCCTGGGTACAGTGCACCCCTTGAGACACCTCTCTATTTGGCCGGGCAGCTTATGAATTCACTTTACATTTGATCAACTCGTAATGAGGAGTTCGTTGCGTTTCGGTTTGAGTCCCAAGCCTCCTGCATCTCCCAGCTAACTGCTGGCCGGCACCTTAGCTGATCCTGTTTCCTTCAGGCATGCGTTTAGCTTTGGCTGATGCTGGAGACACTGTTGAAGATGCCAACTTTGTGCAAGCGATGGCAGATGCTGGTATTCTTCGTCTCTACACGTGGGTGGAGTGGGTCAAGGAGATGATTGCAAACAGAGACAGTCTAAGAAGCGGTCCTGCTGACACCTTCAATGACAGAGTCTTTGCCAGGTACTGTACAAAGGCTAATCGTGCAGTTTGGCCCATATTTTTGTCTTGTGAGGAACATCTCTGTAGTTTTTGGATTTTTTTTCCTATGAATTATTAAATTCCGTAAACCAAATCACATTGTAGAACAGGCTGTGGGATTGTGCTGTGCTGGTGTCATTGATAGTGGTGTTTTATACAGCGTTGCCATTATGTGAAGTAGATTATGCAATACTGATGTTTTCACCCCCCTTCCGTCCCTAGTGAAATGAATGCAGGCGTAATGAAGACAGAACAAAACTATGAGAAGATGATGTTTAAGGAAGCTCTTAAAACTGGCTTCTTTGAATTTCAGGTAGGAGGTCTCTTTGTAGGTGTAAGAAACTAACACTTGGTATTTGTTCCTTTGTGGGTTTCTTTTGATCCTGATGTCTCTGATCCTTAATTACACAACTGCATTGGAAAGAGAATTGTGCCAAGAAATGAGAGTACTTCAGTGGAATAAATTTGAGATTATGAAGATCTGCTTGAGTTGTTTTGCAGAAGGGAGACAACTATGCTGCTGCAAGTAGTCCTGTTCTCTAATATGAACTACAAGCTGCCTAAAAAGAAGAGACAGTGTTGGAAAGAGTTTTCTTTTTTTAGCTCCTTTCTAATAAGGAACTCTTCGTAAGAAATCCAGATAGTACATCAACAAAAATGTTGGGAAGCAGAGTGTGTTTTGATCTGCTCCATAAAGCATGTCTCCAGAGTGTCTGCTGAACCATGCCACTTAATGAGTTACAGATACTCCTTTATGTGCCGCCTTTGTCAGGAGTGCAATTACATAGGCTGATCTGTACAAATAATGATAGATCATATTCATTTGCTTTTTCTTAGTACTTGTTAGTATCTTTGTGCAAGCTATTTGGGATGACAGTCCCCGACACACAGTTGGGGGTGTTTGTGTCTCTTATACCTGTGCCAATAAACACTTTAAAAAGTACCATATTCATGTGAAAATCAAAATTGCCAAGTGACAGATTCACACTCGGATGCTTCAGGAAAATAGAGTTCTTGTAATAACCCATTAGGGAGTTTGAGGCTGCTTACATTCTAAAGACATGTTAGAGGAAAGAGTTGTGTGTGTTTCTCTGGCCATTGGAGCATGTTAGTGATGGTTGTGTTGGCTGTGTTTCAGGCAGCGAAGGATAAATACCGTGAGCTGGCGATAGAAGGAATGCACAGAGAGCTGGTGTTTCAATTTATTGAAGTTCAGACTCTACTGTTGGCTCCCATCTGTCCCCACTTGTGTGAGCACATCTGGTCCCTGCTGGGAAAGGTACTCATGTTCCGGTTTTGTTGTCTGAATCGGGTCCAAGCTTTTATAGTTTTTCAGGGAGGCTCATGTTAGGCCTATGAATGTCTTTCATGTGCAAGGAGAAGAAACCTGTGTCTTCTGGTATGAGGAGCCATAACTGGTTATTGTCCATAGGACAGTGCATGTACGAAGTTAGTCTGTTCCTGGGATGACATATGCAACTTTAAAGCAAGTCTGCGTCAGTTGTCTGCTCACAAAGAACTGATCAAAAATTAGACCAAATAATGCAATATTCCTGGAGCTATGCACGAAACTTAAGAGTTTTGTAATACCCCTGTACTTGCAGATGAAGTTACGTAGCTACATGGCAGGTTTAATTGCATGTATAGTCTTCAACACACTTGCAAATAAGTGCCTGTTGGCTGTGTACTCCTTCACAACCTGGTTATGGGTGGGTGCTCACTGAGGTTTGCACTGTCTAAATGCCAGTTTCCAGTCAAGCTATAACGGGTTGAAAAGCCACCAGGTACTGATGTGTGTTCATCTCTGTGCTTGTCACTTCTTCCTTTCTTCAAAGACTGGTTCCATCATGAGAGCATCGTGGCCAACAGCAGGGCCTGTAGATGAGGTGTTGATCCGCTCCTCTCAGTACCTCATGGAAGCAGCTCATGACCTCCGTCTCCGTCTCAAGAGCTACATGGCACCTGTGAAAGGAAAGGTGAAGCGTACCTGGTCATCTTGTGGGTGTGCATCCTGTGTTGCCTCGGGACTCCTCCCTAAGCGTTTCCCTCTGTTTCCTCAGAAAAGCATGAAAGAGCCTTCCCAGAAGCCTTCTCACTGTACAATCTACGTGGCAAAGAGCTACCCACTGTGGCAGCACACCACCTTGTTGGTTCTGCGGAAGCACTATCAGGTCGACATCCTTTCGTATTTCTTTTGGCTGCTTATCTGCATTTTTGTGGGCTGCTCTTTTTCCATGTGTAAAAAAACTTAAGCTGTACTTTGTTACCAATTTATTTAAATATAAAGCAAGATGGTTTTAATTTTCTTTATGCTTTACAACTGTCCCATACGTTTTGGTGCTTAATGAAAATGTCCCAAGGACGGTCACTGATTTGGCAGCGTGATTTCATTGTGTTTTGACATCTGAGTAGAAAGCAGTCCATTTTCACTTTCCATTTGTAAGTGGATAGCTTTGAACATTTTCTCTGCAAGTATATTTCTGAGTGTATTGACTGACAGATTGATGCTTCCTTATTGTGCAGGTGGGCTTGAAAGCATTGTTTTGGTCCTCACATAGGTCTGTACTAGTCAGTGCTGTTCCAAGAAATATGTTGAAAAGGAGCTCATCGTTCATGAGTAGAAATGAGCTTTTCTGAAAGCCGAAGAATCTGCTTCTGGCAGGGAGAAACTGCTGAGGGGGGCTCTGGACATTGTGACAAACCACCCTTCTCAGCTTGGACCCATCAGTATTGGAGCTGAAAGATAGAGACACGGCTTTTCCAACTTGCAGCATTGAGATAAGCCACTATTCCTCTTGTGAACTTTGGTTTTGTGGTATTAAACTTCAGGCGTTCTCTAGGCTTTTTTCTCAGCAGCGTTAAAACCTATTGGGTCCAATGTGCTGAATGGGATTGTTGCAAATGCCGAAATTTTGGGAGTGAAACCCAAACAATTCAGGAAACCAGTGCTTAAAAATGTGCTTGTGACAAGGCTTAAATGTGGATTCAAAATGCATCCTAGTGGAACATTTAAGTATATTAATATATAGTCACCAGAAAGAATAAAACAGAATAACGCTGAATTGCCTCAATGTCAGTGGTTATCTGGGTTTTTTGGTCAAAGTTTTAAAATTCCACTTTAGAAATGTTTCAAAGGCATGAGAGTATTATGTGTGGAGTCAGTGATGGTGACAAACCTTGCTGGTGTTCGTGGCGAAGCACAAAGGGTATGTGGTGTTAAAGGGTGAGGTTTGTTCATGTTACCTGTACTTTCTAATGGATGTTCATCAATCTTTAGGCCAGTGGAGGTCAGCTGCCAGACAACAAAGTAATTGCCAGTGAGCTTAGCACCTTGCCAGAGCTGAAGAAGTACATGAAGAAGGTTATGCCTTTTGTTGCCATGATTAAGGTAAGCGTTAGAGGGATGGTTCTTGTTTAGAAAAAGCTTTCCTGAGTGAAATGTGTCAGACAAAGGCAATGCTAGCTGTTAACTTTGTGCATGGGTGTTGTTTCCTTTATTTCATTCTAGATCTCCTACTGACTTTAGATTTTGGTCTCTGCTCTCTATTCCCTCCTTGTTTGGCATCTCCATAGTTTTGTTCATAAACTTTTGACACCTTTGGAGGAAAGGCAGGATGAAAATGTCTCTACATGAGCTGGCCCAGGTGAACTAATGGCTCGTCAGAGCTTGGTATTTTGTGTTCTGCAGGTTATACCATCTGTGCTTCAAATACAAAGTGGATTACTCTACATTTGAATTGCCATTGTGTTGACTTTCCATTTTTTTGTGCTGGAACCAGCTAGCTTTTCACAGTGTCTGAGAAGCCTTCAGAAGGCACAGAGCAGATCTGGAGGCCCCTGTACGAGTGAAGTTTGTAAAGAGCTGTAGTGATGTTAGCTGAACTGATGCAGCTGGGGAAGGTCAGACCAGGTTTGAGTCATAGAATCATAGAATGACCTGAGTTGGAAGGAACCCACAAGCATCGCTGAGTCCAGCTCCTGTTCCTATACAGGACAACTGCAACATTCACATTGTGTGTCTGAGTGCATTGTCCAAACACTTCTTGAATGCTGTCAGGCTTGGCATTATGACTGCATCTCTGGGGAGCTGTTCCAGTGTTCCACCATGCCTAGGGTGAAGAACCTTTCCCTAATGTCCAACTTAACCCTCTCCGCTGCATCTTCCTGCCATTCCTTTGGGACCTGACATTGATTGCCAGAGAGAAGAGCTCAGCACCTGCTCCTCTTCCTCCCCACCTCGTTGAGGAAGCAGTAAACTGCGATGAGTTCTGCTCTTTGTCTCCTCTTCTCCAGGCTGAACAGACCAAATGACTTCAGTCACTTCTCATATGGCTTCCCCTCAAGTCCTACAAGTGTTGGGTCTGAACACCCCTGGGTTTGATGTCCTTCTTTGGGCAGCAGCTCATGAACCTGGTGCGCACAGGAATGGGTTGGCATGCTGGCGCATACCCACCTATCAATCCTGTCACTTGTAAAGAACAGTAAGCAATTTCACATGAAGGCGTGGAAACATCAGACTCCCTAGATCAGTGATTTTTTTCTGTGAAACCAATCATTCAGCTTTTCTAGCAGACAGTAAGCATTTCTGCTTGCTCTTCCTAACCATCAAAGGAGAGCCGAAATGTGGAAGGAACTTTGTGATTTACCAAGGGAAGCAGTTGTTCACGTAGGGAACTGTTCACATTAAACTGAGGAGGAGACTAGGAAACAGCGGCTGTGCTGAGTCCAACAAAGCAGGGCTTCAAAGGAGACAGCTGGCTTGGCATGTGAAAGCAAGCAAGGGCTGGGCTAAATTCCAAAGAGGAAGTTCTGTTTTAGGGGAAAAAAAAAACAATCACATGTTTTTTGTATTGCCTTTGATACTTGGTCTCTTGTGACTGTTGCTGTTGGCTTTTGGACTAATTAAGTTACTTTTATGTTAACATTTAAAGTAGTTATTTCCCTGCAGAGAACTTGTTTTACAGCTGCTGTGAACACGTCCAGTTGTTGTGTGCTTGGCCTGTGTTTTAAACTAGGTCATGAGACCAAATTTCCTGCTGTGAAGCACCGCGGAAATGCTGACTTGTTTTGTGAATTCTTAACCTGCACATGAAATAGGGATTATAAATAACTGTGAATGTCAAACACCTTGTCAATTCTATATTAAAAATGTGCTCTAACTGCTCTTACTCCTCCCATCGGTGTTGCCAAGTCCCTGTAGGAGAAAACCTATTACAAAAAAGTTATTGCGCCTATGTTAGTGTGTTGTGCCAGCAGAGTTCTCATGTCTAAAAGCCTATTCTTGTCATGACTAATGTAGATAGTTTGCTATTTTGAAGCATCATTTTACTTGCAGTATTTAGAAGGTTTTAATCTCCCCTCCCCCCCGCCCCAACAGGAAAATCTAGAGAAGAATGGTTCACGTGTTCTTGATCTGGAGATGGAGTTTGATGAGCAGGCGGTACTCACAGAGAATATTGTCTACTTGACAAATTCGCTGGAGGTTGGTACATATTTGGCATATTCACTGCTTGTTTTTTGTTGGGAATGCTGGAGAACCAGCCTTTTCTAAGGCTCTGAGCCTGTTTCCATTTAACTTTTGAGTGTGCTTTGCTCAAGCAATAGTGTCCTATCAACTTCCAATGTTTTGATCTTGCTACTGGTATTTGTCAAATACCGGTGCAGAGATCTGTTAAATACAGGCATGAGACATGGTGATAGGTGCATGGCACACAAACGTGTTCCCATGGAACAGTGGTGGGTTTTGCTGCAGTACTGACTGTGCTTGTGATAGTGAAGCCCAGAGACCCTTTTGAAGAGGTGTTTTTTTCTGAGCTAACCAGTGCCTTGCATTTTTTCAGCTGAAGAAAGGAGGAGGGGATGTTTCAAGGCCTTGCTAGCAAGAATGATCACAGTCCTTGGCCTTGTGTCCCTGGACTCTTCCAGTGGCACGTTAACTGTTAATTGTCATATCTGCTTCCTGCTTTACTGTACAAACAGTTGTTTGATAGGCCTGGAAACTCCTGAAGGCCTGTTCCCTCCAAAATAATTCAACCCCTATTTATTTCCCTTCCCCACCCCCTTTACTTCTTTGACAGTTGGATCACATTGAAGTGAAGTTTGCATCTGAAGCAGAAGATAGAATAAAAGAAGACTGCTGTCCTGGAAAGCCATTCTCCATATTCAGAACTGAGGTAAAATCAGAAATTCAGATATTGGGAGTCTGAAAACTTAATTAAAAAAACCCGAACAGCAACAAAATGCCAACAAAAAAAAAAACTCAAACCAAAAGCAAATGTGCCATTTAAAACTTGAATTTGACATGAACATTGGATTTTTTTTGCCTTTGATCCAACACCCCTCCAAAACATGAAACATCTCCTGTAGCAATTATGTAGCGCCCTAAATGTCTGTGATTGTACGTGACCTTTACAGCTCTTCCAGTCAACACAATTCAATGATTCAACCTGAAGGCTTTTAAAAACAGGTGAGCTGAGTATCCGCGCGTTCTCATATTTGTTTCTCTCAGCCATATGCCTCAGCCACCACTTTAGATAAGGTGGGTTATGTTCTAGTTAGAACATCGGCCCAAACCCAAGAACTGAGAAGGTTTTGTGCCAGTGTGGCTGAATCTCACTTCACCACTGTTATTTAGGGACTGTTGGGTCACTTGTTATGCTATAAGGTATTGTAAATTCCCGTGTGAAATGTTAGGATTCAGCAAACAGGTAATGCAGTGGGTTTTAATATTGCCTATGTTTAGCTGTTAGTTTATTATAGGCTAATAAAGAGCATTCAGCAGCATAAAAATAAAACCTTTCTAAAGCATTCCTGCAGCTGTGTCGTGGGGCCTTGGAGGAGTTAGTGAGCAAGCGGTAAGATCAGTGAAGCCCTAACAGTGGTATTGCGTATGGATGTTTTTAGCTCTGATACCTTTCGACGCTAAAAATGGGAGACTGAATTCCCTAAATATGACGTAAAAGCTTGTGTATCCTGTGGCATGTGTAGTGAAGAATTGTGGGAGTGCTTGCACCCTGCTTCATCTGAGGCTTGGATCACAAATGCAGATCCTCCTTTAATGTTTGTATGCTCTTTCTTCCAGCCCAGCGTGTCTGTGTTTTTGGTGAACCCTCAGCCATCAAATGGCCACTTCTCTACAAAAATTGCCATCAGGCAAGGGGACAGCAGAGAGACAGTGATCAGGCGCTTGATGAAGACGGACAGAGGAATCAAAGGTGAAACAGTGGCACAGGTGTACAGTGCTCGCATGCTGATTAGGTTAACGTTTCCCAGGGAGAAGTAGAAACAAAGCTACTGAAATTGGTGCTACTGTCATAGGTACTTAGAAGGGAGCAGGAAGTTTTGTGTTTGGGTGAACCAGAAAAGAGAGAATCTGCAAATAGGCTTCTCTGGGGCTTTTCCTCATTAGTCTTTTTGTTCTGCTACTGGGATACAGAAATCTGCTTTCAGACAGGGATTAATGTGAGTGATATTTCCCCTGGTGGCTTGGGTTTCCAAGAAGGAGTTGGTCCCATAACTGGTTATGGCAGCTTCTGCCACTTTTGTTCTGGAGCCCAGGGTGAAAAAAAAAAACAACCTAGCAGCCTCTTGGGAACTAGCTTAGTGCTCATTTTGAGTCTGCTGAGCTATTTCTTCCCTCTCTACACCTGTACCCTTTATGCACTATACTTCAGCTGTTCAGTGTTGAGCTCTGTAGTGGTAAGAGGCACAGTAAGTACTTGAAGAGTTTCCTTGAGAGCACTCGGTCCACAGGCCGTGGTGGATCCCAGCCTGGAAGCATTAAAGCAAAAGCATTTCATCATCTGTGAAGCTGACTTTGCATTTAGGCTGTGGTAACACTGCCACTTCCCTCCCCTGGCCTTGGCTGTAGAGCTGTTGAAAGCATTAGGTTTCTGGTGAGTGCAATGACAGAAAATAACTTTTTTGAATGGAACACCCTCTGTATTTTTTATGAAGAGTGCAGGAATTAAGAATCGAACACCTCTGAAGGACTAGGAACTGGGTGTGAAAGGGAGATTGAGCCTCACTCAAAAGCTTGTGACAGCAGAATCGTTTTTTCTTTCTGCATCTTTCAAGAGCTCCTGTTTCTATTACTGTTCATCTGTAGAACAGAGACCATGTACTGATGGCATGCGCAGGGAGGGATTTATGATAGCATACAGGAAAACACAGGCAGGGGAATGCATCCTGTCCATAAGAGAGGTGTGTGAGTCTGCTGGCCTTCGGCTGGGTGGGTGTTTGGAAATAACTAAAAACAAGTGAGGTTAAGCAGCGAGTCCTTCTCACTTTGTCTGTGGCAGAAGGCGTCACTGCTTTGTTGGTGCCTAAGGCCGGGATGCTTGTTCTTGGAGCAAGGCTGAGCTGAAAGATCATGGGCTTCCTCAAGAGCTTCCTTGGTCTGCTTAGCAGTCTTCTGTCAGTGTGCATTCTTGTGAAGAGTTGTGTTTAAGACAGCTCTTACCTTCCTGTTTCTCCAGATCTCTGAAATTCACTCCTCAGAAGGTGATACTATAACTGTTCAGTTGCTCATAAGCTGTGCCAGAACCAGATGAGGCAAACATAGTGCTCAGAACAGTACTGGGATTTGGGGAGTGTGTGGTTTGTCCCCATTGCAGCTGGGAACGTGCTGTGCCACTGTGGAAGGACATCTTTGTAGTGGGTGTCAATCTCAACATAGATCTTATTCCTGAGAGAATATATTTCCTTGCACCAGGTAGTTTTAAGTACTGAGAATTCATTGTTGTTTGGATTAACGCACTGGATGCTACAGCTTGTGTGTAGATCCCGCAGCCTGACTGGCCCATGTCTGTACTGCAGATCTCTCTAAAGTGAAGCTGATGAGGTTCGATGATCCTGTGCTTGGGCCACGCCGTGTTCCAGTCCTTGGCAGAGAAGAAGCAGAGAAAACGCCCATTCTGGAGCAAGCCATCTTCCACATCAATCTAGAGAAGAAACAGGTTTGCATTACCGAGAACGGCCTGACAAAGGACATCGGTGACACAATTGTTTATCTGATTTACTAAAATGGTGCGTGCCTGACTTCACCCCTGGCAGTGAGAAAGTTTGAAAGACTTTGAAAGAATCTGTAATGAACAAGCATTGGAATTTGTTCTATTTAAAAAAAAAAAGCCCACCTAAACCACCCTAACTCTGCATGCGAGTTCACGTGGATATAATAAAACTATTTTCCTCTGGTCCTTTGTCTCTTCTTGAAAAGAAGCAGTTATCCTGAGAGCTACCAGGGCAAATCTTTCTATTCAGCTGCAGCCAGTGCTTTCAGAAGTAAACTGAGCATTCAGAATTCTGCTCCTTCCTGAAAAGGTGGGGATCTGGGTAGAGAAGTTGGTTGTAAATCACCCATAAGAGAGCAGGAAAAGTTGTTTGTGCACTTGTGCTTTACTTCCCAATGAGCAGGGGACTGAATGTGGAGAGGGCACTGTCACAGACTGGCCGTCCTGAAGTGATTCCCTACTGAAGAACTCCCAAGCAAGAGTTAAATATGAAGCTTTCCGTGCATCTCAGCTCTTTAAACGGGAGCGCCTGCAGCGAACTCTGTCAAAGGCTGGCTTTTCCTGTGTTGCTTTTTCATGAATCTCTTAAGTGGAAAGGTTAAGTGTTCTTTTCTTAGATTTTAAATTGATGTTTTGTGGTAATTTCAGACCTATTGCAGGCTGCTTTTTGCCTTCGAGTCCTGAATCAACACGTATGGCTTTCAGGGCCTCTGTCTGCAAATCCACGAGGGTGCCTGGTGCCTACGTATGTTGTTTTGCACCAGCGTTCTTTGATGGTTTCACAATTTCTCCTGCTCCACAGAGCTTTCCCACAGATGTCCGGGAGAGCTGGTTCGTAAGGCAGGGCATGTGTGTGCTGCTTGTGGGTGTTGGGGGGGAGGAGGGGGGGAGGAGTTTCATGTCATGAGGGGGAAGTCTAACGATGGTGGCATTTCCCGTAGTCCTGGTGTGCAAGTGAGAGTGTCAAACTGGCTGGTGATGAGCACGACAGAGCCCAAAGCGGGACTTTTCTCTGTGCTGGTTTGTTGGCTTCCAGGAGGTGTCACTGTGATGCCGGTTCTGGGACATTTTTTCCCAATAGAAGCTGCTCACAGGATAAAGAGGCTTTTTGGTGTTAAATTTCGACATTATTAACAGAATTCCAGCCTTCCTCGGTAGTCCTCATGTTACGATTTTGGGTAGAGAAATATGGAAAGTGAACCCTTTTTCCTCTTTTTGATGTGCCCGTTTTTGAAGTATGTGAATTCACAGCCACAAAGAGTTGTGTCATTGCTTTTATTTCTTGGCTCTTCCACTTCCCTGCTGTGGCACCATATTATATTCCCTTGGCTTTCTCACCTTTCAGTTATCCTCTTGTCAGGAGAACAAATGGATGCTCCTCTCTAAAATATTGAGTCTTAAATTAAGTTTGTTACAGAAGGAAGTTAAAATAATGTGAAGAAGAAGTTCGGTGGAACAGCAAGTGCCACCAGCTGTGCAGCCTGATGCTGCACCACACTGGACAGAGCCTGGCACTGCGCAGCCATGATAGCAGTGAGAAGGTCAGCTCGGGGCAGAGGACAGACTTATTTCGCCCTGCAGCTGCTTTCCGGGGTGGAAGGAGGACGTCTCTGTGTTGCTGCCCATCTCAGCACAGGCAGGAAAAGTGGCAGGTCGGGATGGAGTTGTCTCCGTGTCTCCAGCCAGGTGCCATTCAGGTCATGGAGGAGGCAGCAATGGGTGATGAAGGCACCGTGAAACCTGGTCCTTCTCTCTGTCTGTTCTCCTGGTACTTGATAAATTTTACAAACAAACCCCACAGTTAATTAGATCTCCCCTGGCACTCAAAGTGCTTTTCCCCTGCTGGTGGGGTTTGTGTTTGGTCTGTGTGAGCAGGGGGAGCTCTGCGGGAGGAGCAGGCTCCTGGCTGCCTGCAGATCTGTGGATGCTGCGCTCTACTTTTTGTCAGATGGGTTTGGCTCCATCCTTCAAACCCGACTCAGTCAAACACTCTGATAAGAGAGCCTCCTGCTGCCTGGATGGTGGTGAAGCTGGGACCATATGACGTCAGAGCCTGGAGTGTGGTGATGTCACCTGCTCCATGCGTGGTGGCTGCTCCCAGGAGCTGTTTCCGTGCCTGGCTGCAAGTCCTTGCTCTGCTGACTGGATTAATGTCTCTGGGTCCTGTTACCGTTTATTGTTTTCTTGAGTAATGCCTGAGGACAGGAATTCCCTTTCTGGTCTCAAGTAAGGAGGAAAGTTAGGAGCCCTTATTCTTGGGTATTGCTATAAATAATCTGTTATATAAAAAAATAAATCTATATAGGAACCACACAGCTGGTGAGAAGCAAATGCTCTCTGCCGTGTGCTGCACTGTGAAATATATCGCTGCAGTGAGGCTCAGGTTGGGCTCCTTTACTTGGGAATTAAGTTCAAAGCAGTTTATTAATCCCTCCAGGCTTTGCAGGCAGAAGGGAGAATTATTGACTCTGTGGCACCAGCAAAGTATCCAGAATCTATATTTTGTTTAAAGCAGAAACAGTTATTCTTCAGCAGTGCCTGATTGCGTCAAGAGGCTCACGTGATCTTCGAGTTATTTGCTGCTGAAGTGGGAAGCAGCAGTGACCGCTGTGCGAGAGCTGGAGGTGCACATCTGTTGCTGTGCTGGGGAGAGCTGCCTCGAACATCTGGGGCAAGATTTAATGGTTAGAAAACACTCCTCCTCTCCTCTGATTGAGGATCTGAGTACTTTTCTTGTTTAGTGGCCTTGAGAATGTTGGGACATGCAGCTTTGCAGATGTTACCCAAACAGGGCTGCGCTTCTCACCCCTGGCTGTGGGTGCTGGTGGTGCCCCGGTGCAGCTGTGCAGGGTGCAATGGCTGTGCCAGTGCTTCCCTGTGGTGTAAGCCAGGGCAAGGGGCAAGCAGGCATGTCTCTCCATGTGGAGAGCTCTTCCCTTGCTGGGGTTGAGGCGGGACACCCATCATGAGGAGATGCCTCCTTCCCCAGAGATGGTTCTGCAGCTCAGTGTCTGCAGCCAGGATGAATGACCCGGAGCACAGGGATGAATAGTGATCTCGTTAAAGTGCTGCAAACATGGAAAGTTCACTGGGAACTTAGTCCTGGAGAAGATGGATTCCACCCACTGCCCTCGGTGCTCTCTGCTCTGGCATGTGTAGGACCTGCAGCCAAATTTCTTTTTGATCTGGAAATCTTTTCTCTTAACTTGATGCATTTTTAAAGCTGAGCTAATGTAATAAATCTAAGGGATTACCCTGCCTCCCACACTGAAGCAAACGCAGGGTTTGTTTTATTATGGAATGGCAACTCTGAGGAACTACTCATTGTTTTTAAGTACTTTGCAGGAGCAGGGTTGTGCATCTGTGCCAGTGATGGAGACAGGCACAGCCGGGAGTGGATGCTGTACGATGTACATTACCATATAGTCAGGTGGCAGGGGGCAAGGACCACTTTCACCTCATGGGGAAGTACAGCTGAGGGCTTGGCACACTCGGCATACTCATGTCTTGCTTTTGGTGAAGCTTCCAGCACCTCTTAACCTGCCTCCCTGTTACAGGTGAAGATTCCAGGTCAGGGGCTGAAATGAGCTACCCTGGCGCATGAGCGCAGGGTAACTCACTGGGTCGAGTCTGGATCTGACACACGAGTTCACTCCTACAGTGCAGTGATCTCGGTGGGAGGTGCAGGATGAAGTGGAGAAGCTGGTTTTTGGTTGTGTTGCTGAGGTAAAGCCCCTTCACTCCTTCCAGGGGACCCTTGGTGGAGAAGGGACAGCGCTGCTGGCCACCTGCTGCCAGTCCAGTAGCCTGAGAGCCAAAGCCGTGGGCCACCAACAGCCCCTGCAGCGCCACTGCTGCTCAGCTGAGGCTGTCCTAATTTAAAAAACTCCCAGCCTGAGTCATGATTCTTCCTATCCCTCCAGTCCTCCCTCACCACCCACCATGCAAAATGCCTTGTTTTTAAAAATAAAACACACGAGTATTTTGCAGCAGCCTCTGTCTCTGCTAGTCTCATCCTCCTTGGTTTGTTAAACCTGGAGGTTATGCCCAAGAACTCGCCCCAGTGCCCAGATCCGCAGGGGACTGCAGTGCCCTGACCGAGCAGGGCTTTGAGACTGTGAACCTAAGTTGCTATCTTCGGCTGGGCGCTGTGATCCTGACACTTGGAACAGGTTTGTTTGCTGTTCTTGGTAGAGCAGCAGATGAGGCTGGGAGCAGGACTGGGGTCCCATCCTTGTGCCCTGTGTCCCTGTCTGGGAGTCCCTGTAAACCTTGCCAAGCACAGTATGTGCTGTGCTCTCCATCTGGCCAGAGAGCTCAGAGCACTGTAAAAAGAGAAATCAAGTGTTTCATACTAAGTGTTATGGTTCTGTTTGCTTGTGGGTTCTTGCTGCAGCAAAGGACATCAAAAGCAGATGGCAGGAGCTGGAGCTCAGTGCCTGGAACGGAGCTAGAGGGGAAGCTGTTTGGGGAGCCAGGGAGCAAAGCCCCAAGTCCCCTCTCTCCCTGCCTGTTTCCTCCCCACTGGCGAAACAGCATCTGAAAAAATGAAGTGAAAATAACCATTCCTGTCTTTTTCCATGCAAAGAAGGTTTAATGGTAGCATAGGAGGAGCGTCCGTGTGCTGGAACACCACGGGTGCGGCAGGCTTTCCCAAGAGCCATGTTTCCCTCTTGGCGACCCCCCCCCCGTCGTCCCTGCAGGAGCGCATACTTGCTGTGGCTCTGTCTGCCACTTATGCTGCCAGGGATCCGGTGCCATAATCCATTTGGCTCCAATTAATTTAATTAATCTACAGGCTACAGACCTAAATGTCAGTGCTATAAACTTAGGTGAATAAACTTCTGAAAACTTAGCATTTTCTTAAGCCGTTATTTTTCAGTTACTGAAATACAAAATAAATATCTTGAGAATTAACACGAAACAGAAAATTGATATCTTTTTGTTTATTGGCTTCCTTCTTCTGCCTAATAGCGTGGCAAATTGAAAAAAACTCTTTTAATAATGACCTGCACGGCATGGAAAAAATAGTGAGCATTGCTGAATTTGTACAGGTGTTTCTGAACAATAACCTAAATGTTTGTGCTTTACTTGTTCCTCCTACCCATCACCAAATAAGAGATTATATATCTTACTGCTTCTAAACATATACATGTAAAAATAGGCTTTTCTGGATTCTCGTTTCAGTAGCACGTCTGTGACGTTCCATTATCATGCTTCCTGGGCTTAGATAGAAGACAACCTTTCCTGGTCCACGGCACAAGGGATCAGGGTAAATTATCTTTTGTTGATCCCCACTGCCTTTACGATCTGTGTCAGTTGGTAATTTTGTATAAAGAGACCCCTTTTCTGTTCCAGGTGCATCGCTCTGCCTGGCCCTGCTGAGGACCCAGTGTCCAGTCCCCGAAGCAGTTCCTGGTCCCTTCACACTGCCCACTTGAAACAGGTACTGAGTGATGGGCTGGCACAGGCGCCCCCGACCTCCTTGCTGAGTCCCATTGCTTCACCTGGGCAATTTTGGGTTCTAAACACTGATTTTATGAGTATTTTGAAATGCTACTCTTTAAATGGGGGAGATACTGCGACTTATGGCAAAGAAGCTGAAAAACTTAAAGCCCGTAGCTATTATTATGCTTAAAACTTGTAGCTGCACAAATGAGCCGCAATAAATCTTGGGCAATGAATAAACATCCCAAAATAATGATAAATGTACACATGAACTGACACGTTCCTGGTCTGCTCTGCTGTTCCTAACTTAAATTTTTTGGGGCCACCATTTGCGTTTCTGGTACTGGAGGAGGGCTGGGGCTGTGCTGTGGCTCAGGGTCAGCGCGGCAAAGCCGACTGTGGCTGGAAGAGCTGCAGGGGTGAGGGCTCTTCTGTGAAGGCTGCTGCTTCACTCAAAGTTTTATTCTCAAGCTAATTTCTTGAGTTTTCTGAATCGAGAGGAGATGCTTGGTGTCTTAACAGTTCCTGTTTTGCCTTAATGGCTTAGGAAAAATTAAACAGGATGAAGGCAGGAAATAAGACGCTTGGAAATAAGTGTGCATTAAAACAGCTGGCCACTGAGAACACAGTGTGGATCAGTAATCTGAACGCACTGCGGCCTTAAAGGCAGTTTTCTAATGTTAGTTTTGGAAAATAGACCATGTCTGAAGGAACAGGGTTGTTGGGAGAGTAAAAGCAGCAATATCTGGTGTTCTCCACACTCTGGCCTTCCACTGCCTTCTCCTTGCTGGGACACCTTTTTTTGCTAAAGCCCCAGGTCTCTGGAATCATATGGCCAAGGTGAGGAGATGAGTTTGGGTGGTTTTGACTTCCATGTAAGAAGAGGAGTCCTCATGCTGCAGGAAACCCTTTTGAGAACGTCTGTCAGGGCCTCAGCAGCTGGAAGATGAATGGGGATTGGGGCAGGCAGGGTCTCTGGTGGCTGCTGTGCCACCCCTGGCTGCTCTCCTCTCTGCCGGTGTCCGGAGCTGCCCGGCACCAAACCTAGGCTGGCCATCCCCTGCGGGCCAGGCAGTTCCTGGTGTCACCTGACCAGATGTGATATTAAATGCTTTGCATCCTCTTGTGTGACTGCAGCAGAGCGAGGACTGATCCTGGGGGCCTCTCTGTGGACTCCAGGCTGGCTGTAGTGCTCTGGCTCCAAGGAGAGCAGTCTGCTGGTGTGCAGTGCCCAGCTGCCGTCTGAAACAGCCCTGCAGAGTTCCCTCCTGAGACTGTACAACACTGCTGACATCTTCCTTGTGGCAAGCAGTGGGAGAGTCTGGACAGGGCTGGGAGACTCCTGTGTTTCTGAGACCAGTTGCTTCTGGCTAGGGCAGGGAGGCATCTTCCACGTGAAGGATGGGGAGAGAATTAGTTAATGTGATGTTTTCTTACCTCTGTTGCCTCTGTAATTTATCAGGAAACATGACAGTGGTTCAGGCTTGGGGTGCAGGTTACTTACTTAAGCACTCTGAGGATTCTGCCAGCCTGGGCAGGCAATTAAAGCTGAGCTGATGAATGATCTGATTCAGGCTTGATTCATTAACTAATCATAAGGAATGAGCAGATGAAAAATAAGCCAAATTCCAGAACTTACATTAACTGTCCCTCCGTCCATGTGTGCTGCTTTATGCACTTTCCCAGAGCTGCGTTCTTGCATTCCACTGACAAACATGATGCTCTGGGTGGAGAGAGCCTGGATCAGCCTGCCTATGCCTGCACCTGGGAGGGCAGCAAACAATATGTTTTCATTATAGAAATATCTTGTGCTGCAGGACACTTGCAATTGTATTTTGCTTTCCCTAATGTTGTTTTCTTTGCACTCTGTGCTTCCTGTGCTAGTTTGTGGTGAAACAGGAGAGTGCAGACTTGGAGGCCCAGCAGGGCTGGGACTTGGAACAGCCTCTCCAGACCGTGGGGAGACTTCCCTGGGGAAAAAGAGTGTCCTTTCCCCATGGGCCATCCTGGCCAACTCGGCAATGGGAAAGCAGGGTCCCAGTGCTGCTGTCTAACCTCTCCTCAATGGGGAAATGAGGCTGGAGAGAGTCTGAAGGATGGGGAGAGAAGAGGGAAGTTAAATATATTTATAGAAAGAACAGAAACCCTTGAAGCTCTCGCCCACCTCCATGTAAAGCTGCCACCCTCCTGCCAGCATGTGATGCCTCCGTTTTCATTGCTACCCAATTAAAAAAATAAAACTTGGATAGCAGCAGCCAGAGTTGACCAGGGTTGGAAGCAGATCTCTGTGAAAGGTGCAAAGTGCTTCAGGCAGCACTAGAGATGAAACAAGAACCACAAAGCTTGCTCCTGCTCCAGGAACCTGGAGTGGGGACTCTGCTTGCAGAGCGAAGGTGTGGGAGCAGTGGTTCCAGAACTGACGTTTTTAGTCTTTGCACTTGGAGAATTGCTCCCCGACAGACCCAGTTGATTTCTTCCCCGGCTTCTCTGTGTAGACAAGGGCCACTTGTTGGGCACCACCTTGCTCAGGGCTTGTGGCAAAGCTCCAGGTTGTCCTTTAGCCTGGGCTTTGGAAGAGAAAAGACTGAGTTTGAGTCCCCTTTCCTTTGGATGTACCGTGGTGAGGTGATGCAATCCAGATGCCTCCTCCCAGGTGTTGCCAGGAGAGGAGGAGAGAAGATGAGGAGAGGAGGGTGTTTGGGCCCTGTGGACTGCAGAGTGGAACCAGTGGACAGGTACGTCTATGGGAACAAGATGCTTATTAGAGCTATTGCTTTAAAATACATCTTGTTTTCAGTTCTCTCTCCCTACATATTTTGAATATATTTAGGGCACTTATCACCATAGCATCAAAGCACCGAAACATCCTGTGCAAGAAACTTGAGAGATTTGTCCCAAAATAGCTGCCTGCTCTTTTACCACAGAACCATGCTTTCTGTCAGTGCTTCCTTTCTTGGCCATTGCCCATGACTGTGTGTGTGCACGTGCAAGAGTGTCAGAGCCCGCTCTGTCCCCATTAGCCCAATGCTGTCCCTTGCTGCTGTAACACAGCCGGTGAAGGGCCGAGTACAGGAGAGATTTGTGGTGCATTTTGGTGTATTCGTCTCAAGTCTTCCGTATCACAGAATGGGCTGAACAGTTCTGCAAGCTTCCCTGTGTGCACAGGTGCTGTGAAACCTTATTGCTCTTTATCTTGATGTGAGAGGATAAGAGGGTGGTTTTGTTCCATGGAAGGCGATATTCTGAACTGATAATCTGAGCAGTATCCAGCTGTTGTCAGCCCAGATATGCAGAAAACCTTTATGGTTCACTGAGTCTTAAGTGCTGAGCACCTTTGGCTTTTCCTGTTGCTCTTAGTCTCCCCTGAAGCTCCAAAGGAGGTGCTGTCTTTCCTTATGTCTGGGCTTTGGTGGCAGGACTGAGGTGTAAGAAATGGAGCCACAGTCACCTTTCCCCTTTGCTCTCTGAGCTTTTCATTTTGCAGCCCCAAACTGAACTTTGAATTCGCCCATGTTGCCTGGCCTCACACACTTGCCTCTCGTGGGTAAACCTGCCCCACTTGTTGATTACATTTCCAAGGTGACTGACGTCATCTCTTGGAAGCCCCTGGTGTTACTGTTTGTTGTTTTCTTTCTGCCCCTCATCTTCAAATGCGTCCCTGCATGCGGATTCCACAGAGCTCCCTCCTGAACACCAGCAGTTACTGATGTGCCCACCAGCCTCAAGGAATGCTCCTTCTGAGCTGCTGGTGAAACAGGTACCAGGGTCTTGCAGGGCAGGGTTCATCACCAATAACAAGGAAATATCTTAGATTGGAACCACCAGTGTCCCTGGCTCGTTATCTCCTCCCTGGCTCTCTGGGGACACTGAACTCTGCTGGAGCTGAAGGTCTTGTGGCTGCCTCTCGTTGCAGAGCATAAACCTCGGGATTGGCATCTGCCATTGTGTGTGTGCAGGGATCGCCTGTTCCCTCCCTAGGGTGCAGCCCAGCTTCCACTGCTTCACCCTGCTCAGCAAACACTGCCCAAGGCAGCCCTGTTACACCTTGGCTTTGTTCTGTTGGCATGAGATGAGGACGCTGCTTTTTGGAGGCAGTAAAAGGCAGAAGTTCCCCTTCCTTCCCCACCCACAATGTCCCTGCCAAATATTCAGCTGGGCTTCATGTTTCCTGCTGCTCCTTCTTTCTGCAAGCTTCCCTTGGAAGCTGGCATTTCCATCTGCACAACTAATTCTCGTGTGGCTCCAATCACCCATGCCTCCATCTCCTGTTGGTCTCTGGGGAGGTCACCTGCTGGAATGCACTGGATGCTCTGTCAGCCGATTACAGACTGGGCTGTCTGCCCTCTCGTTGGTGTGCGATCACAGCTGGAGCCTGACGTGGGCAGACAGCACCTTCCCCTCCAAACCACCACTGTAAGTTACTGCCTGGGCTGGTCCTGGACGCACTTAACACGATTCTGTTTATTTCTGAGTGTGCTTGGGGGAAGTGGGGGTGTTCTTGGCTACGGAGACAACGTGTGAGGTTTTCTGGTTTAGTTTTGAAGAGATAAGAGGAATCTTCAGCAAAGAACTGGCGTGTCCTCTCCAAGATGTTCGGCTGCCTTTGAGGTGGCCTTGCTGAGTCCTGCTCACCTCTTATTTGCAGCTTGAACCACCTTTTGTACCTGGGCAAACCCTACATTTTCAATTTGTCAGGGTTTTTCCGTAGGAGCTTAAATAGTTACACAGAACACAAGATGAAGAGTTTGTCTGTGCCATGGGTGGTTTCTGTGCTGCCGCAGATCCCTGCAGGCAGGCGCCAGCTTCCTGCTCCACAAACAGAAAAGGTCTGGAAGAGTAAGAGGATGGGGGCTGTGGACCAGTAAAAGACTTTTTTTCCTTAGTTCCAGAAGATAACAGCCTTCTCTGAGGCTGTGCTGGTGCTCAGAGTGTTTCTGCATGCCAGAGGAGTTAATTGCCTGGGGTTTGTGAGCAATTAACCAAGGATGTGATTTTCCAGAAGCTCTGCACTGAACGCAGCTGCTGCTGTTTGGAGATCTGGTGGCTGGGGGTTGTGGCTGGGGTGGGAATTGCTGGTCTAAACTGGCAATAAAAGCGAAGCGTGAAAAAACAAAAGGTGTTTGCAGGGGTTTGCTGGAGAGTGGTCCCAGCTGGTAAGCTGGGTGCTGCTCTCCGGCTTGGCCTGCTTTTCCACAGATTCACAGCAGGACGCTTGAAATGGGGTCAGCTGAAAACTGGAGCTGCTGTGGCAGAGAGGTGGTCTGTGGCACAGCGAACCCTGAGTTCTGCTTTCTGTTACGTAGGCAATGTTTCATGCATCTTAATGTAGACAACTTCCTGAGTTCTACTTAGGATTCTTACAGAAGCCCTATCTGACTGGTGGGTGGTGGGAAGGAGCTGGAATGAGCTCGGGGACTGTTAGGAGGTAGCTGACAGGTAATTAGAGGAAACCAAGCCAAGAGGAGAAGAGAGATTTGATAGCCCTGTCTGCAGAGTCTCAAGGACTGTGGTAACAGCACATCCCTTCCCATTGTCTCTTTCCTTTCCAAATCACCTTTTAAACTGTGTTTGGTGTTAAACCTCCTGGACTGAAACCAAACAGAAAAGCAAGCAACTAATGAACCTAGCAGAAAATCGGAGTGAAGCCCCTCCAAAGGCAACCCGGCTGTCAGCTGGGAACTGACTGAGTTTGATTTATGGTTTCTTTATCCTGCAGAAGCAGGAAGGTAATGAAACGGTGTTTTGATCTCTGTGGGCTTTCCTGCAGCAGTGAGGAGATCAAAACAAGCTTAACTATTTCTGATCCCTGCACACTTTCTTCCCCTCCTGCTCCTCCTCTGGTACCTTACAGGCAGCCTTGCACGGCACCAAGGAACATCAGGTTTGTGGATTCCACAAACCCACTCGCATCTCTCTGATGCTTGCAGCAGCCCCAGGGCTCCTCCAGCCACGGACGGTGCAGAAGGGGCCAGGGATCCATCCATCTGGGCAGGGACGGATGCTGTCCTGTCCCATCCTGCTCCCTTGGGAGCTTCTCCAAGCCTCAGGCTCACAGGTCCTGAGGGTGCTGGTGGCATGGAGAACACTCCCCTGGCTGTGGGGTGGGGAGCAGAGGGGGCTGGCATGGTGGTCTGGGGCTCTTGCCTCTCATAGGATGAAGGAGAGGGGCAGGCGTGTGGAGGAAAGCAAGCAGAGGAGTTACCCTCTCAGTTTGCAGAAATGCTGCTGTAGTTCTTCTTGACAGGGAAAGTCAGCTGCCCTGAGAGGTCCAGCGACAGCGCCTTTGAGTGCAGTGCTGGTCGCTGGGGCAGGGGGCTGGAGGTGATCCTGGGCGAGTAGAGCACTGCCAACTCGGGACCTGGCAGGCTGCCTTGTGCCAGGAGAGCTTCCACCGCAGCTGCGGGCTCCATCCTGCCACGTGGCAGGCTTGGCGAAGGTTGCAGGCTGTGCCGCTTGGGTGGCGGGGGGCTGTGGTTCTGGAACCTTACGGTCTTCACTTGCTGCAACAAGAAAGGAGCAGAGTCACAGTGGGAAAAGCAGCCAGCTGCCTTTGGCGCTGTGATCAGCCCTGGAGCACCGAGGGGTGAGCTGAGGAGGAGGCCAACTCCTTCCTGGGGCACAGGACATCTGTTGTGGAGCCCAGTGGGATGGGCAGCCGATAGCAGGGGCAGAGCACCAGGGAATGGACCAGCTCACGCAGCAGGGCCATCGCTGCCAGAGAGACCTGGGAGAATCTGGAAGAGACATTACCCCGCCAGTGGAAGAGCAGAGGGGACAGGTAGGTGGCAGGGCAGCGGGAAGAGGGTGGCCTGTCCTGTTGAGACCCTCAGGGAGAGCTCGTGGTCTCTCTCCAGCTGGTGATGCTCTTCCTAGGAGCTCAGTTAGACTTCAGAGTCTGCTGGAGCCATTCACTGTTTGGTGCCACAGGGAGGGAAATCTGTCACCAGGCCAATTTGCAGAATAACTTTATGAAATTTCCCTCTGGCTGCCAGAGAGGAAAGGCATTTCCATTCTAAATGGCTCAGCCAGAGCAGTGCAAGGGAGATGAGGGAGCTCTGTAGAGACCAGCCTGGCATAAGGTCTAACACCCAGGTCCATAACATTTGCTTATTTGCTTCCAGACTCCCAGGGACCTCGGTGGGATTTTTGCCTGATTTGAGACCTCAGAAAAGACACAAAATTTGATTGTGATGGAACACTGGTTTGCCTGGACAGAGCCTCTGCAGCATCTCACCTTTCTAAAGGTCTTAACCTGAACAGTGCTGTCAGTAATGCAAATACCCGATTTCCTAATGTGGGTACCGATCCCTGTGATTTCTATCAGAAGAAAACCTGTCGAGAATGGAGTGAAGCGCTTGGGGTGTTTGGCCCTGGTCAGTGTTGGGCTGACGTGGAATGTCAGTCCCGAAGGTCTGGGGGACCCTCTGGCATAGCAGGTAACCACCAGCCGTACCTTCTCAGTGGTGTTGCGGGAGGTGTCCGGTTTGACTAGGATGGATGGTGGGGCAGATGCGGGTGGCTTTGGAGCTGCCTCGCTCTTTGCTAGAGGGTCTTTGGCATCCAGGATCACCGAGCTGCACACGGAAGGAGTTCTGCTTTCCCCTCCTCTGGCCATGAGCACTGGTGAAGTGTCATGGGAGAAGTTTGGCCTCGTTCCTGCCTCAGCCGTGCCGGCTCCAGGGGTGATGCTGTGCGACGGCAGGCTGACGTGCTGATAAAGCTGAAACTGCTGAGGTCGCACCACGGCCGTGGGAGGACGCCTGAGGGAGCCAGCAACCTGCACGAGTGTCCCTGCCTGCCCGGGCCTCTGCAGGGATCCATCTGGGGAACAAGAAACAGAAAAGAGGTGAGGCAGTGGGAATCCAAAATGGTGCAGAGAAAGCAAAGAGGTAGAAGTGAGTGGTCGTCACAGCCCAGCACTGAGCATAGTTTGCAGGGATCCCCACGCAGTGAGACCATTATGCAGGAAGGCTACGCACCTCCATTGCCTCTCCTGGGCAGGCAGTCACTCCACTGGGCAGCGGCAAGGCCAACAAAGTGCAACCCTCAGCCCCCCTGCACTTGCACAACTCCTGCCACAGAAATTCTTTCTTGGAAAGGACTGATCTGGTTTCTGAGAGCTTCCCCTGCCTTCTCCTGGACTGCAAATGCTGAGATGCATTAATCCTGAACGTGGGGCTGCACGGCCTCAGCGGGATACAGTTGGGTGTTCCTGCCCAGCTCCTGAGGGAGAGGAGCTGCGGCTCCGCTGCTCCATTGGCTGGGTGGGGCAAGCGCCACGATGGGTGAGTGGGAACAGACACATCCCCATGGGGAAGGGAGGAGGTGACCCTGCTGGGTGACACAGGACATCTGCCACCAGCAGGAATCATCCCCTTGAGCAGAACCCTCCCATGATGGGTTCCTTGCGGGGCCTGGGGTGTTCCTTCTGTGTGGTTCCTCTAGTGAACGCATGAGTTGCCAGCGTGACCCCTGCTCCCGAGCCCTCCCGTCAGCCCTCACTGTCCTGCACTCTTTGTTGTTCCTGTTTGGCCACTCCATCCAGTAGCTGCTTTCCCGTCCACAGTGCGGGAAGTCACGCACTTTATTCTGCAGTTTCTTGCTGCTCACAAGATTGGTTTGCTGTTTGTTTCTTTTTTCCCCTCTTAACAGAGCCTCCTCAGGGGAACAAGCCCTTTCCAGGAAAACATCTCTTCAGATAAATGCAGTTCCGAGTCTAAACCTGCAGACAGTGGCCCTTGCCAACGCACGCCCCCCTGCCCAGGCACTGCTGGCCCCAGCACCAGTGTGGACCATGAGTGGTGCAGAAGAGGCACTTTGCTTGCCCAAATACGCTTGGAGACGTGTTCCATACCCCCACGGATGGGCTGCAGGAAACCACTGCCAGCCTCCTTGGGAGGAACGCATCCAGCGGAGCGCTGCGTACACCTCTGCAAAGAGTTCTCCTGCGCCAAGACAAAACGACTGCGGTGACCATGCTCCCCACGGCTCGGGGCCGGTGGTGTGGGATCCGGGCTCCTCTGCGGTGGTGGGAGGTGCTCACCCAGGGCCCTGTCACCCTGGGGAGGGATCTCCCACAGCCCCCCTGCTTTTGTGAACAGGAAGCACATACCAGATCTTTGCAGAGGAGGAGGAGAAAATAGAGCCGCTCTGGAGGATTTTCCCTCTGGCTCTCTGCTACATCAAGGCTTTGACTTCACAGCTTCACTGGGTGACTCCCGATGTTGCTTTTTTGTGCAGTGGCCTTTCTCACCTTCAGGCTCTTTGTGTATTATCCATCTCAGATATTTCCAAGTGAATGTTTTTTCCCCTGAATAGAAATTATTCTGTTCTCTTGATCCATCCTCCTGCATGCCTCTCCTGATTTATCTGTGTTCTTTTTGAGTTACCAGGAATACAAGCATGAGTATGCCAGAGCTTCCCTCGTGGCACAGCTGAGTTTTTCTCTCTTGCTCAGAGCACCTTTCTTAATAATTCCTGATAATACTCTAAATTAACCTTTTTCTGAATTGCTTTTGAGGATGGAGTTGAGGCTATCTCAGAGCTGCCTGGGACAATTCCAAAATCTCTCTCCTGAGCAACAAAAGCTAATGCAGGGCCCAAGGTTGTCTGTGTATGACTAGGGATTATTTCTCCACATATATGTGTATTGATGTTTCAGCTGCTGTTTTAGTGCTGTGTTGCTGGATGTGGTGGTCTTCAGGAGTTGGATTTGCTGATTTACATTTTCCAAGATCAGAGGTCCCTTTTAGAACAGGTACTATTGGCTTGGTACAGTTCACATTTTACTCTTTGCTTTGCCACGTAAGAATGCTTTTACATTTAACAGTCTCCCTTCTTCTATTGTTTAAGCATTTGGATTACGAATGCATTTTGTGCCATGTTCCGCTCCTGCTGAGGATGTGATCCTGAGCTGCTGTCCCAGAAGTGAGCCATGCCACGCTCAGATGCAGTGCTGGTTGATAACAGGAGAGCCAGCTGGCATCGCCCCAGGCCTGAGGGGGATTAACCCTGCCCTGGGCACATCCACAGGGCTTTGCTATGGTTCAACTGAATGAATTGCATTTTCCTCCCTCTCCTGGGCACTGCAGCCTGGCTGTAATGAACCCCCTTGGAAAAAGCCTTCCCAAGAGCCCCTCTCACAGCGGTCACAGCGCAGTCACTCCATGTCTGCAGACCTGGGGTGTCAGCGGGGAGCTGGCGCTGTGGGGAGATGCTGAGAGTGCCCTGGGGAGCACTCCACCTGAGCAGGAGCCCAGCCCTGCCGGGGGCCACTCCAGAGAGCAGGGGCTCTGGCAACATGCTCTCCTCCTTTTTTTTTTTTTTTTTTTTTTTTTTTTTTTTTTTTTTTTTTGTGCTAATTGCAAGCAGCTGTTGTGGTTTGGGGGTTACTGGTCTGGCTTCTCGCTCCCAGAGACACCCGGCGCCCCCAGCACTTACTCTTCCTCGTGCTGCCGCGGCCACGCCGCAGCGATGCCTGTCCTGAGGCTGCAGCCGCGCTCCTGCCTGGCGAGGTGACGGGCACGGGCAGCAGCACTGGTTTCAGAGCTCTGCTCTGTCTTGGGCCATTTTCTGACATGCTCCCTTGAGAGGAGAGTGAGGAGGTCGATAGCGTCCAGGAGGTGTACAGGGAAGGCATCTTCGAGTCAGAGAGGTTAGGTTTCCTGTTTGAAACAGAAAAGAAAAGAGGGTCAGACCAGACAGGGAGTTTGTAAGGAGAGCAGGAGTTTGTTCAACAGGGAGCTCAATGGTTTTAATGTACGTGCAGTCCTAGAAGAGATGTCTTGACTTATCCTCCCTTTCTGTTTGCAGAAACAGAACACTACATTTCTAAGCTATTCTGTGTTTTCTGCCTGACCTGAGTGTGTCTCAGGGGAACTGAGGGCACAAGCAAGGGGTTTTGTCTCTCCTAAATTGTACATTTAATTGTTGCTTTTTGTAATGCATGTTTGTTCAGCTGGATCAGTGGTGTCCAGTCCTTAAATGCCTACTCTAAAGACAGTATTTTGACTGTAGAAGAGCCTTTAGTTTTTGGTTTCCCTTCTGGCAGGAGCAAAACCAAACTGGAATCATCCAAATGGAATAAAAGGCAAGTTCGAGCACAGACACGCTGCTGTCCATCCTGGCTCCCTCCTGAGCCAAATTAAACAGTCATGGGAGAAGCTGCTGCTGTCTTCATTGACATCCCAGGTTTAAAATGAGTGAGTGGGTGAAGGCTGATGTTGTGCTGTTCGCTCACATGGACCACATAACCGCTCTGAGGGAACACTGCCAGCACCCTTCACTTCTTCCTGCCACAGCACTGGAGGAGGAGGATGTAATTCCCAGGAGGTATGTGCAACCAAGTTGGTACACAGAGAAATAAAAGGAGTGAGGGCTGCCAGGTGTCATCCCACCTGGACGAGGAATCCTTGGTCGTTGCTGCAGGAATCCCCTGCAGTGATTTCTCTGTGTGGATGAGAAGACCCCAGATCCTATGTATTACCTGCTTCCCTCTCTGCATGTTTTTGTTTCATGTAAGAAAAAACAGACCTGAAGAGGGGAGCGACGTAGTTGCTGGGGAAGATCCCCGCTCTCCCAGTAACGAGGGACATGCCCCGCAGCCAGCCATCGTGGTCCTTCCCAAAGACACGGACCCCTTCTCCCTTCTGCAGCTCCAGCTCGTCTGGTCCATGAGCCACGTAGGAATGGAGAGCCACGCACCTGGGGAGAAAAGTGGGGTGAGGGGAGGCTGTAACTGCCCCCATACAGGCTGGGGTGCATCCCAAAGCTCTCTGGCTCTGACTGTGCTGAGGAATCAATCTGCTGGCTTTGGGTGAGCAGTGGCTTTTTCCTGAAGCTGCTTCAACCAGCAATTGCGTCAAATGTTTGGATGCTGCTGTTATTGTGGAGAGAACTCACAGGAAAGAAACCATCTGCAACTTCAAGCTAAAGGGAATATGAATAAAAGAAGAGCCAGCAGAAATGGAGAACAAAGGAGATCTCATCAATGTTTTCTATCCCAGAATTGCCTGCCAAGCCAGCCAAGGGCGACAAGAGTTGTTCTGAAGGAGAAAGCTCCACCTCACACAGTGTTCCATTAAGGGCTAACATGTACCTGTCCTAAGGCAAAGCAGCATGAAAGAGAGCAGGTAGATGCTCCGTCCGAGCAATAGTATCGAGAATACATTCTGCCTTTGAAGTACTGAGCCAGAGGCCTTGCATCCCTGCCTTAAGCATCATCTGGAGGTGTTCAGAGGCACAGGGAGGAGCGCCGCACATACAGCGAGGCACGTGTTCACCCCATTGTCCTCGCTGCCCTCGTCCCTCTGTGACCAGACCCGTGCAGAGACAAACACTGGGACTCCAGTCACTGCTGGGGGCCCTTGAGGATAAAGTGGACAGAGGAGGAGGCAGACAGCTCTGCTCAGGGCTGGCGAGGAAACTGGACTAGAAATTGATTTGAGATCCCCTCTAGACCTCTCTTGTGATTCTGGAACTATGAGCAAGCAATGAAGCTTTGTTCTCCCCACTAAACCACATGAGACCACACAGCAAAACAGGAGCAGGAGAAAGTGGTGGATTTTTCAAAACTTCTCCCTATCTGTTCTTTAAAGAAGTTTAATTTGCCTCAGTGTGTGCAATGGTCTTGGATGCCCCGTGCTAATGCCTGAAAGCAGCAAATGCCTTGAGTGTAGCCTGGATTTATAGATATTGCTCACGGGTAGCTGTGTGCTTAAGAAGTAATTAATTTCTTTATATTTAAAGTCTTAAGATGTGCCGTTGACAAGTGGGCAGAATGATATACCTATAAGTGGTTCAGTGGGGTAGGAAGGTGCAAGGATGGAGCATCTGCTGGGAGTATAACTCCAAAAGATGAGATAGGACTTGGGACAAGGGAATGATCTATATCCCTTGATTTTCCTAAATTTCATCTTTGAATTCAACTGCAATAAATGTCTGTGACCAGAGCTGTACTCTGGTCTGCCTTTACCTCCCAGCTCATGAGAACCTTTGGCTGAAGAAGCCTTGGGTGAAGATACAGAACATTACAAGCTCCCCCAGCAGATTTCATTTTCCTTACGTACAGGTAAGCTGGGATGTGGTGCTGCAGATGGGGAAGAGTCACGACGGCTGCTGAGTGCCCCAGCGATCCTGATGCGGGGTAGTAAGATGAGCTGACCTGCAGAGAGAAAGAAAGCAATAAATTAATCAGAATATAGACTTATTTTAGCCACTGGAAGAGCAGCTAAAGATGTGTGACAGGCTTCACCCACCCTTCAGGAAAAAACAAAGACGTTTCAGGAGAAAGAAGAGTTTGGAGCATTTGACAAACAACAAAACCAGGCAGTAAGAAGAAGACTCATGGTCTGTCCACTTCAACACTGAGATGCTTTCCAGGACGTGGCTTGTTTGGTGCTTATCCCATCAGGAACTGGCTGGTACGGGTAACCTGGTGTGTGAGGAGTCTCTTGGGACAATGATGAAACAGGATGAACCTAAACTAACAACCACGATTCCAAGTGTTAAATTTGAGCCCTAAACCTGTAACCATTGCAGGTTTCCTCTATACGCGATCCACTCGAGAGGGGAAATGCTCCACTGCCTTTCCTCTTGCACCCAGTGTTTTCTCACCCCATTTTGCTTGGCTCTGAATGAGGTGAGGACCTTTGATTCACTCAGTATCTGGTCCCTGCTTCAAGGAGGGAAAAGAAGTGTGGGAGAACAGCATTTCAAACCCAGACTTTGCTAAGCAGGAGACCATTGAGTCTGCCAGGTAAGGGCTGGTGTCAGCACTACTGTCTCACTTGTTATTCATTCAGCTCCAGCTGGGAGTATTGGCATTGTCTAAACCCTAAATAATACAGTCCTTGCCCCAGTGATCTTTTAATAACTGTTATTAAAGCTATTTACTGTGTCTGTGGCGTCCTGAGGAGCCTGCAGACCCATGTGCACGTGGCGTGCAGACTGGGCTGGGTAAGGACCAGAGCTCGCATGTGTTCGTTAGGTTTGGGGTGGCCCTTTCCCCACCATCGCTTTACATCTGAAGCGAGGTACCAGCCACCCTAATGCCCCCTCTCTCCTCCTCTCCTGGGGGTCTTTCCTGTTCCAGGGAGGAACCCCAGTCCCAGTTTTGCTGCCAGGGTAGTTCTGTGCCCTGAACGCTGCATGCCAGACCTGCTGCTGTGGTGGGTGAGTGCCCATCCCTGCTGCCACCACTGAAGGTGAGAAGGTGAGTCCTTGGACCTCCCAGTGAGGATGCAAGCAGTGTGCTGGGCTGTTCTCATTCCTCTGCCCCATGTGGGCTTGGGTACCTTTCCATGGCCCCAGGTTGGATATCACCTCTGCCCTCCAACCTCTGCCATGGGCTGTTTGAAGACCAGATGGAGGAGGAGGAACCTGAGCACAAAGATGATTCATTTTAATTTGTGAAGAGGGGACTAACTGCAGATGGGGTTCGTCAACTTAAGAGGTAGTGCTGCTCATTTTCCTTATCTACGACAGTCTCTGTGGCAGCGGCTTCTGCGGAATGAGCCCGTGCTCCATTAGCTGCCAGCAGACAGCAGATGTTGCTTGCTTGCCTTGGGAGAAAACATTTGCTGAGCATCCTGGCCAATTTATCTGGGCCAGGGTAAGAGGACTGGCACTGCAGGTTAGAGGCTCTCGCAGCCAGGAAAGGGAGCTGGAGAGACAGTGTGGTTGAAGGATAAAGGAAACTGCCCGTGGCTAATGAGAGGGCTATGATTAGTCATTTCATTAGTTCAGCAGTTAATTTCAAAGGCTTAAACTCAGGCAAATTGGATGACGTCTCTCAGGCTGATAACCTCTGCAGCTCCATCTCCAGTGTACTCGGCAGACTGAAGGAGCTTCCAGGTGCCAAGGACAAGGTGTGGAGATGTTGCACTTGGCTGCTGGTGTAAAGTGGGTTAGTGTTTCATAGCTGACTGACGGAGTGAGTCGTAACAAATTGGTACGAGAGTTGCTGGATGTGGGAAACGTTAATTCTTTTCCAAAAGCCTCTGAAGAACGTGCAGATAAAACCCTGTAGTATATATCGGCTGCTGTACAATGTACTAAGAAACACTACTGAAGTGGTTGGTGGACATTTAGGTCTAAGTGCCTCCTCTGCTCTTTCCCTGTGGCTGCTGTGGGCTCCAGCAAAGACCACAGGATCGCTAATGATGCAAGCTGTTGGGGCTTTAATCTGTTATTCCTTTCAAATCCAATTTCTGGTGGTCATGTCTGGAGGACGGTGTTGGGGCGCTGGCTTAGCAAGGGGAAAAAAAGTGACTCACCAGCTCCATTGCTCACCAGTGAATTAAGTTAATTAAAAATCCCCAGCAACTCTAGCTTCTGTCCCTGGACCCGGAGTGATGGGTTAGCTTCAAACAGCCTTTGCATTTCTCTTTTTCTAGTCCAGGTAAGTTCAGACCAGGCTCTCATATAAATAAAGTTGATTGGAAATTATGATTCTGTTTGAATAATTTTCATAATCTAAACCTTTGAAGTTTGGGGATTTGGAGTTTCTTTTTCCTGCATTGGAGAAAAATGGCAATACTTTGCTGGTTTTCCTGGTGGAACTGTGCTCAAATGTCCACTTCTGGATGGAAAGTTTAATGTTTTTCAGCTCTCTGTTCCTGCTCTGCATAGAAGCAGCGATCCTTTCAGAGCCTGCTGGTTTGTATTTTCAACAGAGAGGAAAAGAGATTGGATGAAATGATTTCCAGCCATGTGTAACTGATTTCAGCGTTCACATTTGCTGATCTCCTGTGAGTACCTTGCAAGCCCTTATAAGTACAAAGGGTTTAATTTCCTGCCTCTCCTTAAATCCCTCTCTTGCCTCATCTCCCTGTCTAGCTTGTCACCACCATCATTTCTCCTCTTCCCAAGCCCTGCTGACATGGGCGCTTCCTTGGCAAGGGCGTTGGAAGGTGCTGTGTAGGGAGGGAGGATTCCCCATGCCATCAACGGGGCAGTTGGTGCTCCAGAGCTGGGTCCTGCAAGTTTCAAATCATTTATTACATAGAAAAGCTATATGTACCAGGTGACGGGTGTCAGCGTCATCAGCTCACTTAGTCCTTTCCCAAACCATCAGAAGACCGTGCAGACAACCCCCTAATGTATTTTGGCCAACAGTACAAGGTGTTTCCACCAAGAAACGCTGCTGAAGCGCAGCACAGGGGGAGCAGCAGTTCTCAGCCAGATGTTTCCTGGCCCAAGAGGCACTGGCCCAGGGGAAGGAACTCGGTTGGGGCCAGGAAGAGATTCCCGAGCTGTGCTCTGCCAGAGGTGGCAGGCGGGCACAGCTCAGCACTGCTGAGCGCGCTTGCACAACAGCACACGCACAGACATGGTCCGTCACAAGCCCTGCAAACTGGTTCTGGCTCCACCCGAACCCCTTGGCACCACGACTGGGAAGGGCGAGCAGGAGGAGGTGCCGGTTATTCCCTTTTATGGGCTGAAATGAGTCTGACCTGATCCGTGGTGGAAATGCCAGGCAGGCACAGGGTGTTTTGGGAAATCCTCCAGACACTCAGCTCAGCTTCTGTTGCATTGTAAGCCATGCTGTACTGCCGCGTGTGCCCAAGGTGCAGCCCCTCCTGCTCCCTCTCCCCTCATGGAGCACCAGCATTGCTGGAGACGTGACACCGCTGGGAGACATGTCACACACAGGCTGCTTCACGGGGTGCCAACAATCTCTGGTGTCCCCCTCCAACGTCTGTAGTCTCAGACCTTAGGGCAAGCATCAACTAACTACAGGCTGCTGGAAAGTCCCCACATTTTTTGACACCCCCCCCCCCCCAGAAAAGCAAGGAACACTTTAATTCAAACTGCATGTTTTTTTCATTTTTCAAATTACGAGATCCCAGTGTATGTTCAGTATCTGAGTATCTGTCTGGAAGCCTGTCCTTGCAGAGGAGAGGGATTTAAAGGCTCAGGAGGTACCAGGGTCACTGGATTTCCAGTTTGGTTGCTAAGGTTGCTCTGCTACCCCATCCCTGAGAGATGGCTGATGCTAGGACCCCCCTCCCAGGATCCTGACCCTTGCTAATGTCAAACTTGGTTGCAGCACAACTCCTTTCCTTCAGGTTGGTCTCTTGGGGCCTTACATTCTTATCTCAGACAGGGAATGAAGCTCAGTCATTGTTTGAAAGGACAGAAGCACCTCCTAGTGCTCCATGGATCTCCTGTGGAAAGGACCGAAAGGCTAGGATGCTGCGAGTGGAGCAGCTCCTTTTGTGGAGAGGGAAAAGCTCCAGAGTTTAAGTGTGGATCCCCAGGGGCTGTGGCCGTTCTCAGACTTCTCTGGGCTTTGTATGGAGCACTGCATGGGAAGGTGGACTTTCCCTGGCTCCCAGGGAGGGTGGATGCTGCGCTGTGCATTCCTCCTGCCAATGATTCACCCGCTAACCCTGCGCAGCCTCTGTGGCTTTGTCTGGAGCCTGTTCCCTTCTGCGCCATCCCTCTGCTTGGTGGAGAAGAGGCACCTGCCTCCTTCCCCCCCTTGCCCAGCCCACCCCTTACACCCACCCCTGCCTACAGGCTGAGGTCATCCAACCCTGGGCTTGTTCTCAAGGGACAATTCCCACTTAACCTGTTTAAATCTTCATCTACTCCATTCTTAAAAATTGTTGGGCCTTGCCCACCAGGTATCAGAAGCTCCTCTGGAGAGAGCGTGCTGTCTGGGGCTGGCTCCTGCTTGGTTCGAGAGCTGCCAGCACTGCTCCGTGTGCAGCACAGCCAAGTGTGAGCGCAGGCTCGGGACTGGCTGCACTGTGTGTGAGGATCTCAGCCCGGAGTGGGAAAGGCTGCGCTGAGCTATAGATTCCATCTGCTGCACCATGTTTGTGACCACCCACAACGATCCAGGCTGCTCAGCCTCTGCAGGCTTACTAGGGAGCATAAAAGTGCATGGAAGCAATTATGGATGTGATTCCACCCACTCTTTTCTTTACTACATTGCTAATAACTGGAGATCCCCAGCCTGACACTTGTACTCTGGGGCTGACTTTTCTGGGTTGGTAGTAGCCATGCAACTGTTCATTACTTCCAAACTCCTTTTTTTTGGATAAGTTTAAACCCAACAAACTCGGAACTTTTCCTTCCATGAATGCTGTGCATATAAAATCACTTGGCATGGAACAACCACACTTTGAGGTGTGCTGCTCTTTTTCCAAAACCTCAGCACTTGCTGTCAAAGCTGAACTCCCACCAGGAGCTGCTGAGCAAGGCAGACCAGCCCTTGACATAGCACCAGCTCTCGTCTCCCCTGTTATGCCTCAGTCCTGCAACTTTACCCTGACCATGGGGGCTGGCTTATCAATAAATTCCCCCCTGCAGCTTTCCCATCTGATCAACACTAGGAAGAAGGGCGAATGAGTTCACTGGGACATGGCCAGCGTGGTCTAACCTGGGCTTGCAAAAGAATCTCAACTTTGCACGTCAGTCGTTGCAAACCAAAACCAAAGATGGGAAATGAAAAGCTGCAACCTCTGTGGCTCCATGAACAGAACAGATCCTCCTGCAAACCTCTGGGAGCAAAACTGCTGTTTAGAGGAGATGGAATTCTGACCCTTCTATGGTAGCACGTTAACACATCCACTCTGCTGCTGCTGCTGTTGATAATAGTTCACACTAAGACATTTTTTTGTACAGTTATATTGGGTTCATGAGACCTGATACCACTTCAATTGAATTATGGTTCTATTGTAAGGTTTCATTTCCCCTCACATAAACCAGGGCCTAATATCCATGGCTCTTTGCAAGCTATTGCTGAGTACAAAATGCCTGCTGGGTTTTATTGCACAAGACACCGAACTACTGGGGGCTGGCTTATTGCTTTATAAAGTGTTAGAACAACCTTGAATATGAAAGATGTCATATAAATCTAAACAAACCCTTTTATTTCCCATTTCAGATGATCTGGTGAAGATTCCACATTGAGATTTTTGGTCCCAGTGCAAAGAAGGAAGAAGACTCTCTTGCCTCCCAAAATGAAGAGCAGACATAGTTCAAAAGGTGAGTCTGTACTTACTCGCTCAGCCTCAAATTCAGCTTCTCTCAGCATCGTCCCAGGTTTAGACTGCAGAGGGGCAAGGACTCCAGGTAATTGCCTTCCCCTGGCAGAAACTGTTCATCTGGATGCAGGCAGAGGACTGACTCTGAGTAGGGCAAAGACCCTGATTGCTTTTCAACAGCCCTGCTTAGAAGAAGAAGAAGGAGGCTTCTTCGTTACTTCTGCAGATGTTCTAACAGTCCTGAACTGGTGTTTTGTGAGGAATCCTGCCTGGCAGGCATTTTGCCTTGGGAGAAAACCCTGTGGATTAGGGTACAGTAAGGGAACTCTGTGCTTCCAAAATGCCTGCATGCGTGCCCCGGTGGGCAGAGCAGAGGTTGCATCTAGCGGTACCCAGATGGGGCTTCTCCTGCGCTGCGGATTTGGGATCAATCAAGTTTTCAAGTAAGTTTGATCTGTATCATTGAGGATGATCACTGGGGATGCTGGGAACTGCTTATGTGCTTGAGACTAACCAGGAAAACTGAAACACCAAGTAATAAAAAGCACAGGTTTCTACTTTCCTTTTAAGTGTGGGGGTTAGAGGAAAATGCCGTTAAGACAGTCACTGGCAGAGCAGACCTGCTCGTACGATGCAGCTTCCTCACTAACCTTGCCAGGCTGTTATCAGCTCAGAATTCCTGGCCTGATTCTGTAGGTCCTGCCATGCAACTTGGTTCCAGGAGAGGAGCTCAGAGAGGCTCATGGTCAAAGGTAATTGTGGCTGACAGCTGGTTTTAGCTTTAAATTTGCAGATGCTGAGCTCTGCCTATTTTTGATCCATGTGGTTCTATGGCAAAGCAGATGCTTGCTTGCAGTGTGAATCCGGGCACATGTGTGTCTGTGAATGAGCTGAGGCTCAGTTGGCTCCCATGGGAATTCACGCTCCCTGCTGCCTTCTAAAATGAAAAATGTTATACTTTACAAGGTAGGTTCTCTGTTTTCTGCACCTGGAGCTCACTGCAGAAGGGCAGAAATCAGAATGGGGATGTGCTATGCAGGCTTAGTCACTCTGATAACTTAATTTCTCTTTTTGTGAGTTCCCTTAGGCCCTTGAGCTCTGAAGACAGACCTTTCCAATGCAAGAGGAGTGGAAAGAATCCTGGGCGGTCTGATGTGGATGGCTTGTCTCACTGACACTGTTAGCACGAGCGTTTTGTCTTTGCATGTTTGTGCTGTAGCTTTCTGAATTCCCACCTGCGCGTCGAGTGTTTCTACCCAGGATTTGCATTTGTCCTCGTACCGCTCCTGCAGCGCCCACACCTTACCTGGAGAGGGGTGCTGTAGGGAAACTCCTCCTTCTCGCTGCTCTGGGTGGCCACGGTGGGGTTGCTGGAACTGATGAGCACGGGGGAGCTGATCTCCAGTGCCTGCCGCTCAGCGGGTGCATGGACCATCCTGTTGAGGGTGTTCAGGGCAGTGGTGATGGAGAACTGCCGCAGGCTCTTCCGCCTGGAGTCGGGCACCTTGGGGAACGGCAGCGAATCCACGCCTTTTGCTTTGGGAGATGCCGTTCGTAGGGACGTGCACTTAAACTGAGGGGACCACTGGCTTTTGCTGGTTTGCAGGAGTTGTCTTGCAGTGGTGTTTGGCTGTAAGAGAGAGAAGGGAGACATGATGGCACGTTTCAGAAGTTACGCCTGGCACAGCCTGATGACTGCTCAGTTTTCCCTTTCTCCACTTTCCCTATCTGGCAGTACAGCTGGAGACAGATTTTAGATGACGTTACAGGTGATTTTTAAAGACTTGTGGCTCCGTCATTTCCCTGACATGTTCTCCGTGACAAATCCTGGATGCAAAACTACTGATGTAAAGCTGACAGCAAAAGAAGCTAAAGCTGGTTTGGAAAACACGTTGCTTAAACAACAGGTTACTGAGCCCATACGTCACCAAAAGTTTCGTGTCTTGTCAAAGCCTTTGGCTTGCAGAGGTGTAAGGAGAGCTGGTGGACTCTCAGCAGCAGTGTAATAAATGGAACTCTAAATTAGAGGAGACACTGGGGCACATCTCCCTTTATCGCACCGCGCTGGCACGCCTGGGTGCATCCCACAGCAGGTGTCAGATCCCTGCGGCTCAGGGCGTGAGCTTGAAGCCCTCACTGATGGTGACTTTCCCAGCAGAGAGATCCACCCAGTCACCTCTCTGTAGGCCAAAGCGTCCATGGTTTGATTCTTCTTCTACAGAAAAAAGCCTGGCTTTTCAACCATTGGGTTTATTGAGAGCAGGGCTGGGCCCTGAGTTTTGCATATGGGCAGTGTTCAAACAGTGTTTCTTGGAAATGCTGATCACACAGTATTAATAGCGAAGGGCATGTGGTGACAGTGTTTTTTACCACTGTGACTGCCAGAGGAATTAATCATGATTTACTGCTGACATTAACGAATTGCAAAACTTTGAGATTCTCACCCACTTGTGTGAGGCAACGTGCCTGGCTCCAGGATGAGCAGGGATTGCTCTCACACAGGAGAGGTACAGGCGTTTCTCAAGCATTATCATCTTAAAGCACGGATTGTTTTCACATTTCCCTCCTCCTCACTCCTTAAAGTGAGGTTTAAAGCCCACAGAGTGTGCACACATGCCCATAGAAAGTGGCAGTGTTGTAATTTCTATGCGTAATTCAACTTTAGCCGAAGCCGGAAACATTTTGCTGCCTTCTCTAAACACCAGGGATGTCATAAAATGGGCACAAACCTAAGTGTTAAAGCCAAGAAAAGCCTCGCATCTCAAACAACAGACCTTCCTTTGCCTTGTCTGTAATTAATTCCTAATTCCTTCTTGGCTTTATGTGGCTTTAACGAACTTATTTCTGTTAACACCAGACTTAAATAAGTAATTAATGAAGGTAAAATGATTTCATGAAATGAAAAATGCATTTTACAAAATATATTAGTGCTTCAAATAAGATGTTTTACTAGTGTCCTTTCATAAAATAGCCACAAAAAGGTGCTTGCTGTAATTATGATGATTACAAGTATTAACTTTATTTCTAGGAATTCTTGTTGGTGCTATTTACACCCTGCATCTCAAGCTAAACTGCAGGAATACAATTACTGGCTAGACTGGTGCTAACAAAACATTGTCAGGGAGCGGGCAGCTTAAAGGTGTCCAGAGCTGCGGCGCTGGGACTGCAGGCTGCGAGGCACTGAGCTGGCTGGGGGCAGCTTTGCACCTCTGCACCTCTGCAGAACACAGGGACAAGGTTTCCATCAGAACTGGTGAAAATTTAGTGTTAATCTCCCAGCAAGGAAAGCGAGTCTTGCCTTTCATTTGTATGTCTGAATGTTATCTGCTGGCTGCTGCCTTGAGGAATGAGACTGGATTGGTCTGTGTTATTGCACCTGAATCTCTGCACAGCTTTTTTTCCCCAGCAGCTCGTATTTTGGATCGTGCTGCCTGCAGCAGACTGTTGGTCTAGGCCAGGCTGTGCTGGACAAATGCAACTCCTGAGGCGGGGTTGAGGTTCCCCTGCCTGCTAGTGCTCCTGGAGGAACGAATCCTCTCGTTATGGTGGTTTACAGGGAAATGGCCCTCTCTGGGCACCCACCACATGGGCCAGTCGCCCCGTGCTTGGCCCAGCTGGAGGAGGACATGGCACAGGCACCCGCACTGCCTCGAGGCTGCTGCAGAAGGCAGTTACTGAAGTGACTGCTCCAGTCTTTGCTATTTTGTGTGGTAACAACTGGCTGCTGTCTCCAAGCTGGGGACAGGAGGGTGCTCTCCCCTCTGTGCAGAAGCATCTGTTTGTTTTAGATGTGTGCTAACTCCCCACGCGTGAACTTTGCTGTGCTAGTGGAGATGAGCGCAGCTTCCTAATACAGATAAACAGAATGAATAAGCTACGAAACAAAGGCAAATAGAGTGAAAGAAAAAAAAAAACAAATGAAGATGGCAGAAAGCCGAGGAAGGCGCCACCTACTAATAAATGAATCCTGATGACAAAGGGAGGAATGCTGGCTGCCCAGCCTCTCTGCATCTGCACAAGCAAGCTGAAAGCCCGTACTTCATAGAGCTGTTGGTGATGTGTGATGATGCTCTGAGCTGATTTTTCTCTTTTAGCTCCTCCACTGAGTCGGAAACCACAGCTGGCTCTTGGCTGTTCGATTTCTCTTACCCCTGCCAGCTACGCCACATCCAGCTCTGACTCCCTGGGGACGCCTGGTCTGGTCCACAGCCACCTCCTCCTGCCTCCTCTTCCCACCCATGAGAGTGAGGAGAGCATCGCAGCTGGGCTGCCAGCTAGATGGAGAAAGAGGTGACTTCTCTGCAAGGACACTGATGCCTCTAGGCAGTGCTTGCTGTTCTGCTCTGCCATGCCTCACCTAATTTTGTCACTACAGGGACAGCTGACTTTGCTCAGAGGTGCAGTTACTGTCATCTGACAGAGTAAATGCAAACTCTGTAGTCTTTGGGCAATAAAAGCAAACAGTAAAAGTTCAGGTATTGCTCTGCAGTTGCCTGCCTCCAGTAGGCTGGGTGTTAATCCTACACAAATGATGTACCCTGAGACCTGGAGGCAGTTTTCTTTTCTGTGTCAGGAAGTGATTTTAGAGATTTTCTTAGAGTGTTGGCCCTGAGAGCAGACTACTGCTATCAGCCAGTCTTCATCAACGACAGCAGCACAGGCGAGAAGCTGTACCGAGGAACTGCACTCACTGCTCGGGGCGGGCACTTGCATCCCTCTCTGGGTGCCCCTCATCCTGCATGTACCCATGTGTGCCCACAGGACAGCTGGGAGGTTCAGCAGCTGCCAGCAGTGTCTGAGGGCACTTTGGAACCTTACTGATTTGCAGAATGGAACCGCTACAGAGCTGGGCTGCTGCAGAACACCATACAATCTAGATAAAACCAGCCCAGTCCCTGTCACCGCGCCCCTGGCTGCTGCAGGGTGCTGTTACCTTGTGAAACGCCAGGCAGTCCTTGTTTTCAGTCTTATCCCTGCTCCTCAGGTCAAAGTTGTGGAGTGCTCTGCCGAGGGGCTGCGGCAGGGGCAGGTGCTTGATGACTTGCACGGAGCTGGCTGGGAAAACGCCACTGATCCCATTGACCTCCCCCAGGTACCAGTTCTCGTCCAGCTGTCGCAGCAGCACGATGATGTCCCCCTTATTGAACCTCAGCTCCCCAGGGTTTTGTCCTCGGTAGGTGTACAGGGCCTTGGCTCGCGGAACCTGTGGGTTGAGAAATCGCCTTGCAGTGCGTCTGTGACAGCGATGTTCAACATAGACAGAATTCCCCAAAAGCATTCATAATTACTGGGAAAAATGTAGAGGTCTAAGGCTTAAGCTTGCATTTATTGGGATTAACTACCCACATTCTTTCTTGATGTCTTTTTCTAATGAAGACAACCTCCAAAATACTTATGCTAAATTTGTATCAAGATGAAAAGCAGGCTGATCTTGTTTAAGTATACTAAGAAACAATTAATGCCTTAAAATCCCATGGGAAGATGAGTTTATTGCCTGCTACAAGGAGTTCTCTGATCAAATGTCTATTTTAATGAACCTAGGTATTTCTATTCCAGAATGACTGGAGGTCACAGCCATCATCCAGCCAACCTGGCGGCTGCCTCCTGTAGTGGCCGACAGTGGATGCTGAGGGGAGCACGACAAGGGCAAGGTGAGCGCAGGTCACCACTCTCCTGTGGTTACTGCCCTCCTTCAGCACTGTGTGACCCTGATTTTATTTCAGTCTTTAATCTGCGTTACAGGAAGAGAGGCTTCGTAACGTGACTGTTGTTGCAGTATAATACAAGAAAGAAGAGATAGACCAAAACCAGAAGAGATGAAGGCATTTTACCATCCGACTTTCATCAAAACGAAACTACAAAGTTCACTCAAAATAATCGCTTTACTGACCCTTAGATATACTAGAAAACTCAATTTAATACACAATGCAACAGATCATTTAGACAGCTGAATAACCTGGGGGCGTCCCTGGCCTCAGTGCTGTGAACCCATGCGGTATAACTCAAGGACAGCCTGGAGAGTGTTTTTCTGGAGGAGTGCAGAAGGACTGCTGTTTCCTGCGCTCTGTGCAGCTGTTCCAGATATGCGTTTGGGGGGTCCTGCAGATTGGAAATGAGAGATGCTGAAAGGCTCAATCTCTACATACTTGCATTGAAGACGTGATGGAATTGCATTTATTGCTTAGAGTACTGTATCCCACACAAATGCATCTTGAAATGAACAGGCCACCTGTGTTTGTTTATGGCTATTGCCATTGGCAATAGTGCAGTTGTAAGTGAAATGCAAAAGACTGAGAAAAGGTGTTCAGTGGGGACCAGCATTACGCTCTGTCTTCCTGCTGGCCCTCCAGCTGGCAGTGGATGCCATGAGAAGTCGTGCCACCTTCGTGGGATGGGCTGCCAGCAGACCCCACAGCCCCTCCTCACTGTGGATGGCAGAGCAGTTAGAAATAAAAGCTGTAGGAACAAATATCCCCATGTGTGTTCATGAAGCCTCAGTCACTTAATGATGCTGTTCTGGCTCAGGCTCTCGTCAGTATAGAGCATTTCCATCCCATATTGGATGAGAGGTCCATCTAGCCTCACATCCAACTGGGAACAGTGACCAAGGCAAAGTGCTAGGCACTGCTGCGATAGTGCTCCCCTGGGAGAGATTCCTTCTTCACTTGCAGCAAACTGTGATTGTTCCTGGCGTGAAGAGACAGACGTACACATTTGAAATGATTATCGGAACTCTTAAGAGCTGCAGCTACTGCTCTTGCCTTTATCATACCAGATTCTCAGCTCCAATAGCGTCTTATGTTGTGGTTAATTTTTCTTTAACACCTTTAGATGAACTGTTCTGCTGTTTCTGGCTGTGGGAGCTTCACTGCAATTGGTAGGAATCTGGAAATAGGGAACATCCATTTTCTGTTTTCTGTCTGCTTTCCAAGACATGGTAGCATCTCCTTCAAAGAATTCCTTGGACCAAGAGGGGATTCTTTGAATTTAGGATGGGAAAGTAGTTTAAAGGTCCTGCCTGCCCCTCCTGTGCTGACAGATGAGATAAAAAAACTAACAAGTTACTCCTGGGCACCTCCAAGGGAGGCAGCCACAGCTCGGTGCTGCTGCAACGAGCGAGCCTGCGCTCTTCCTTAGGGCTGCCATCCTCACCCCTGGTGATGTCTCTCAGACAAAACACAGCTCTAAATTGTAAGGGAAAAAGACCGAATGCTGAGCACTCTTTCCAGCCTCCTCGCTGGTAGCACAGCCGCATGAGATACCTGCTGAGAAAAGGGGAAGCCAGGGTTGCCCCCCGCTCTAGAGCCTTGCTCAGTTTTAAGCAAAGGTGCCGGTGCCCAGAACAGCCAGGGGCAAGAGGCTTTTCAGCTTTCTCCTCTTACTGATCTAGATCATCCTTCTCCACTTCCTAGGATTTGGAATGTCATCTGTGGAACTGCAGGAAAATCCTTTGTGGCTGGCAGAGGAGCCCTATCCACAGCCAGGTGCTTTAAACGCAGCACATCTTCAGCTCTGGTCTGCTGGCCGAGATGCATGGACCTCCATGGGGAGCAGAGTCCCATCCCAGGAGAGCTCAGCTCTGCAGGTATGAAGGGAAGCACACTGGTGGGGCAATGGGCAGGAAGGCTGCCGGCTCTGGATCTCCCGCAGACAAAATGTAGATTTCTGTCTGTTGGTGGGCACGTGCTGTGGTCTTGTGAGAAAGGACCCTGCATGGCAGTTTTTCCAAGGCATGGTTCCCCAAGCCCCTGCTGATGTCATGGGAGGTGGCACTTCCATACCCCTGACCCATTTAGGCTCTGCCTGCCTTTTTCTCTGGAAGGAGATAAACCCATTTCTCCAAATCCACCCATTTCAGTGCCCAGGGCTCAGGAGGGATTTCTACATAGTTCACCTCTCCTTCAGCCACATTTGGGACATCAGGAAGGTGAAAGAGGGAAACTCAGTGTTTCCTGAAGTGTGGAAAATATTAAATTTTCCATGGAATGATTTACATTTTAGAAAGAGAACATCTTCCAGCACTCCCGATCACTGATGCTTGGTAGGAAAAAGGAACCGAGAAGAGAAAAATTATACGTACCGCATTTACTTCAAAGTATTTGAAACAGGAAGCAATTAGTGTAATGTTTAGTTCTCGTTAAGTCATTTTGTCTGTTAATTTGTGCTAAGAGTAAACACATGTGCTTGGGTTATTGCCACTGAGGGTACATTGCTGGAAAAACATAAAATGGTGAATGTGAGACCCAGGCCAGCTTTGCTCTCCATCTATCCCTGGAATTCATGATGGGAATACAGACCGTATCAGTGCCCAGACAAGAGAAACCCTCACTGTGAAGGTGTGTCTGGATGTCTGCACTTTCTCCTGTGGGAGAACCAATTGTGGGAACAGAGGATTCTGGGAGGGCAGTTCTCACTCACAAAGACTCAGTGACAGCCTCTGGTGTTAAAGGAGGACAAGGAGCACAGCAAGAGCCTTTCGTTGTCTCAGGAGAGACCAGAAAGCAAATAGCACTCATAAAAAAATAGTGTTTGTCTGCTCAAATGCCAAGCCCAAACCACCTCATTGATTTCCCAGCTTTATGTAGGGCATAAACTGAGCCTTTCTCTACCCACATGGAACAGCCCACGTGGTTTCTGCTGTGCATGGCGCTTTCCTGCTTCACAGGCTTTTGACAAAATAAGTCTAAGCTGAATTTTTCAGAAAGCTGTACCTCAGAGTGACCATTTTTTAACATGCTCTTAAGACCCAGGAAAGAGAAAGAAAATCAGCTCAATCACCCTGCAGCAAACCACCCTGCTGTGGTTGGGGAAGCCAGCAGAAACCATCTGTGGGCAGCAGATCCCATTCCTTATCATTCCTCCTGGTGCTAAACCACAGGCAGTAGCAGGTATAGCTCAAATCTGATTTCTTCCTCAGGCTTTGACTGGTTTCTGTCCGCTCTTGGATGTACTGAATCCTCTGTGAGGTATCTGTTTTGCTTTATTTAAAGTAGGTTAATTGCAATGGCAGAAACTGATGTGCTAATTAAACTTGGTGATAAAGACAAGGTGTGCCTGGAGGTAGCTCACTCTGGGCTGAGGGCAGCGGGAGCAGCTTTTCCCAAGGGTTAGCAGGGATGGGGGATTTGGGAAGGGCAGCAGGAGTAGAAAGAAGTTTCCCTGCTGGCGTTGCACCTCAGCTGGAGCCGGGCTCCTGCTATTTCATTTGTTTTGATGGACTTTTCCCTCCTTACTGTATCCAGTTGCTTTCTGTTAATAATCCAAGGCAGTGTTTTATCTAGTAGGGCAATAGTGGCAGCAAAACATTCACCCAAATATTGTAATTATTGGCCTGCTCCCTAGCATCCATCTTTAAATTCAGTTGGAAAACTGCTATGAAAAGCTCTGTAAAAAAAACAGCTAAAGGTTGTTGAAATTTGGTACAGAGTATTTGCTTCGTGGTACAGAAAGTCAGCAACTACAAAGAAGAAATCCCACTGGTGAGTAGGAAAGGCCTTTTTTCCCCGTGATGCCATGCAATCCTGCAGCTACAGGAGTAGTGCCAAATCAAATAAATAGAAGAGAGGTGAGTTTTTCCTGTTCTCCTGTAGGAAAGTGTCTAAAGTCAGTGGGAAGCTGTGTAGCAGAAGGGAATACTGTAGCATGTTGAATTGCCTGCTGACACCTTTCAGGCTATCAAGAGGCCAATGCGATGTTTTGCCAAAACCCTTGGGCTGAAGGGTAACTTTTTCAGTGCTGCCTCATTTTTTTTCTCATTTCCCCCCCCCCCCGCCCTGTTTTCTGCTCCGTTATGCCCGAGTGAGACATGACCCTGCTGTCACCGTGCCCACTGGGAGGTATTTCAGTTCTGCGAGAGTCTGGAGACCCAAGGGGCTGTCTGCAGAGCGGCTGGGAGAGCCCAGGTGAGAAAACACAGCCGGTAAACTCCAGGGTGTGGAACCAGAAACTCCCTCTTGCATCAGCACAATGCAGTGTGTGGTCTTTGGGCAAGATGCTTGCCTCTCCTTGGCCACTCCAGCATCAGGGATGGTCATGGCAGATGCACATCAGTGTCCTTTCTCAATTAGTGGACATGAGGCCAATAGGGAGAAAAGATTCTTTTAGAACTATTTTTGGCATTTGGCATCAGCTGTTCCAGGGCAGCCGGCCAATCCATCTGAGTCTCCCTCCATGCAAAACAAAGAAGCAAATTAAAAATACATACGTGTGTGTGAGGAAGGGATTCAAAGCATCTCTTTGTAGCTGGGAGAAATGTGCACTATAATTATCTTAAACGAGCCAGTTATAACTTCCTTGTTATTGGCAGTGGATTAATGTAAGACCACACACTTACAGCACTGGGATATAAAAGAAAAAAGAGATGAGGAAAAGAGGTGTGTGAGGCTGGCTGGAGGGGTCACTGGGGAGAGGCATTAAAATTTGTCATGAAAGGAGGAAAGCAAAGCCGGGGAATGCAGGGGAGAGAAGAGTTTGCTGATGGAGACTCGGAGCACCTTGAACTTTGTCCAAGGAGATTCCATTTAAAACCACTCTGAGGAGCGCAGCCCCGCACTGACACTGTCTCTGTATGAGCAGACTGAGCCGCTGCCTGCGCTGCCCTGGAGTGAGCACGAGGCTGAGGCCATAAACAACCCCGCACTTGGGATTAATGTACTCCTTCATCTATTTCTAAGGAAGGCTCTCTGCAAATGACTCATCGAGGCACAGCTCAAGGCATCAGGTGGGATCCTCCTGATTTCAGACGCTCCAACTTCATCAATGTCCACCGCTGTGTGGATGAACACATAGGATGAGTGGCGAATGAGTCCTTGGAATAGCTTGTTGCTGCTGATGCCCGGAGGTGCTCTATTTGCATTTGCTGAATGCCAAAGGGAGGGTAGCAGAAGTGGTTCTGGCAAGAGCGAGCCCCAGGAGCGCTGCCTGCTGCAGACAGCCATGTCTCTACGCCACTGCCTGACGGCACCATTGGCTCTGCCCCCCAAACCTCAGTGGGCGCCCCGCTGACTGCAGAGGCAGACCTATAGGGCTGGGAGGCTGCTGGCAGGTGGATCAGGAATGGCCTCAGATGGGTTTGGGCCTGCACACAGGTGATTTCCCAGCTCTGATTTTCATAACTCCACACAGGGAATGCCTTGGAGTCACTCTCTGCTGCTCCTTGTCCCTCGAAGGCAGCCACCCTGAGCATGCGGTCTCCTCCAGTGCTGGCCAAATGCTTTTGCAGTAAATACTGAGGGCCTGATCCTGATCTGGGTTTCATGGGTGTTGCCCACATGTGGGGAGGCAGTCACTCCCCAGAACCTTGCGCAGGAGAACCAGCTCGGGCGTGGGATGCTGGGGAGCCCTGGCCCCCCAAGCTGGAGCAGCAGCAGCACTGCCAGGGCTGTCCCACCCTGGAAGAAGCCAACTGACCATAAACAGACCTGGGAGGCTGCAAATGAGCTGGAACAAGCAAGGCCAGCCACACTTGTGTCACCTGAAGGTCTGGCTGGACCCCTAGGAACAGAGATGGTGCTGAAGGGAGATGTTGTCCTTGTGCATGGTCTGCAGTGTCCATGGGGGAGGCGGCACAGCTCCAGGTTCCGTGTGAGCTCTGCCTTCCCCTCCCACCCTGGCACCGTGTTGTTTGTGCCGAAGAGCTAAATATCCGTGTGGTGCAGAGGCACCAATATTTCTGTCGATACACGATTTCTGTAACATATCACAGCCTCCTTGAAAGGAACAATTTATTTCTAGGATAGTGCCAGGAAGAAGAGAAATCCAGTTCTGGATGTCTTGCAGTTTGATTTTTCTCCCAGCAGGTACCATGGGTTGGTTCAGTTTGCAAGTGGTTTTTGATTATTTCCTAGTTTGGAGCCATTTGGAGCAGGACTGGTGTTGGTCAGAGGCGACAGATGCACAGGTGTGCTGCACAGGGCAGCATCCAGGGAGCCAGAGACAGGATTTGCCAGGACTTGCTCTTCAGGGAAATATGTTGAATGGGGTCCTTCAAGCCTTCAACTCAGACTGTGAAGAGGTGCTATGCAGCAGTTGAGGGCATGTTACGTTGCCCAAGATCCATGCATGAGCACCAGAGTGGTACCAGGATGGCTGAAGAAATGTTAGAGTATCTTTGCTCTAAACTTTGGCCCAGGTTGACCCATCCATCTCTGCACAGAGATGCCTGCATCTTCAGTGCAGAGACCCCTGGCACAGGAACAGGCTGTTTCACAGCATGCATGGGAATAGCCAGACTGTCCCATGTCTGTAGAAAATGGAAAACCAGTGCCCGACCCTGCCATACAGATGGGGAGGGTGAGATGGCCAGCAGACCATGCTCTTAGGGATGTACGTGTTACTGGAGGCTGCTGCTGTGCTGGGCACTGCACAAACAGCAATTCCTGCCCTGGAGAGTGGGTGAGCTAAAGAGACAGCGCAGATAAAGGGTGAGATGATGGTGGAAATATTATCCCTACTTTCCCTGTGGGGATAATACCAGGAGGAGTGTGGATGACTCCCGCAGAGGCAGACAGTGACTCCAGGACAGATCTAGGAGTGCAACCCAAGCCACACTCTTGATGAGCGGTGATTTGCATACCGTGAATGGTGAGCTGGTTATTAGCCACATAGTGATGCCAAAGGATGGGCTGGCTTTTCATAAAGAGATTATCAGTAACAACTGCAGTCCATTTCGATTGCTAATTTTCAGCATCCTGCCATTGCCTGCCTGCCTTTCGATGGGATGAATGAGCCCCGCATCCTCTCCTTTCTGTGCTCAGCTAGTGCAGTTTCAGGGCTCTTTAGGATCCAGTCGGATGAAACGAGCTATTTGAATGTAAATTAATTGCCATTACAATTCTGTTTTTCTGCTTTTCCGCAGAGGAGATAACTTCAGCCTTGTCACAGAGAACAAAACCATCAAACGTGAACTTGTCATTTCAATCTCTTCATATAATTATATTCTGCGGATTCAGACAGTTGGGTGGTTTCTGCATTACTTCTCCCCCGAGGAGGATTGCTCTCATCTTCCCAACACAAGCAGACTGTGCACCAGGAAAACAAAGTCAGTCCTGTCCTGCTCCTGACGGTACCGAAGCTCACCAGATTTGCCCAATTCCCTCTCAGGTTCTCTGGAACGTGAGGCCAGTGCTGGCTGTGGCTCATGCCGGCGGCTGCCCCACTCTGCATGCCAGCAGGCCCTCGCAGGGGAAAGCGGGAGATGTAAATGCTGCAGATTTAGCACTGGGTGTGGAAAACATTCTCTTAACATCCAGGTGTAAGTGGGTGTGATTTACAGACCGAAGAGGTGAAAAGCAACTGGAGAAGCCTGTGGAAGCGGGTACTGGAGCCTGTCGCTGAGACTGCCGGGGCTGGTTTCTGTGCTGCTCCCTCTGTGGTGGCTGGTGAGGTGATGGCACCGGTGGATGGGAGCACTTACACCACCTGCTAACCGTGTCCCTGGTGCCATTTGACACACCATCGCCTTGAGGCATACGTCATGTCTGAACTTGGGCTATTGCCACTTTGGCTTTTTAATGCAGAGGAGACATGGAAAATGGGGAAATTGATTGCAGAAAATACAGAGCAGCTTTTGTCGTGGAAAGGCTGAGCAGATTCTGGACTAGGGGCAGCCAAGGCACTGCCGTGGGCACCCAGCCCCGAGGGGAGCACCTGGCTGCACATCTGTAATGTCCCTAGAGCTCTGGAGAAGGGCAGGGTGGATCAAGCTTTACTTTGGTGTGTGAAAGAACACAGAGACTTAGGTGGGCAGGAGGAGTGCCAAGGTACACACAAGGCAGGGGTTGGACCTGAGCATGGCTTTGCTTTGTAGACGCCTGCTCCTTGGTGTAGGGAGAGCAGGGACAGGGCTGAAAAGCCGTTCTGTGAGAGGAAAGAGAGGAGGCTGGCCGCAGCTGGCGAGGGGCAGAGCAGGGTGATGGGGGCTGGCGGCGGCTGGTGAGGGGACCAGGGACCAGCATGTACAGGTTGTGGTGGCTGTGGTGTCTTTTCACGCATCTTCCACTCCTGGTTGCTGCTACCAGATGTTTTTGTCTCTGCTGCTGTCAGCAATCTCGGGCAGTGGTTAAGTTGTGTGTCATGGTTTGAAGCCTCATGGAAAACAAACTGTGTCAGCCCTTGGCGTGCCCGGTCATGATGCTCTGCCTCAGCACTATGGTTCTCAGAAGTGGCTGTTTACCATGTAGGGAGGAAACCTGCATCCCGCTCCCTCCTCCGGCTGCTCCTGAGCCCTCTCCCTGCTGGTTTCATGCCCTCCCTGTGCTGGGGCAGGGAGCTGGGCGCTGCCAAGCCTGGGCAGCCGCCAGGCAGGGTGTCACAGGCGGCAGGAGGGAGGCAAGGATGGTGCTGGCTGTCTCTGTGCTACATCCCTGCCACCGTCCTCTGCCAGGGCCCTACGCCTTCCGATCACCCAGCAACCCAGGATTTAGCTTTCTTATCATTTCAGGGAAGTGCTCCATGAATGACGACACGTCTCTTGGTCAGCCTGCCAGCTCCACTTAGCAGCTGCTTGGATGGTGGCTTAATGACCATCATGAAGTGATGGCCACCAGCTGAGCCATCACTGTCCAACCTGGGGCTGGACAGAGGAGCAGCTCTTCCCTTTCTGTACTTCCATTTCCTAGGGGAGTCAAATCAAATCTTTGGCCTAGTTATTCAAGACGCAAGCCAGCACATTTTCCAAAGGGGTGAGGCTTGCTCTTTCCTCTCTGCAAAGCCAGTGATAGATTCTGCATCCTTCAGTAGTTCAGGAAATCCTCTGAAAGGGTAGGATTGCCAAAAGACACATCTGTCTCCTAAAAACAGCAACTAAACTGCATTCCTCCATCCTCTCTTCAGAACAAAATGGAGGTTCCTGCATCAGGGTAAACTCAAATATCCTCTTACAAGCTCATTGGGAAAAGGTTTTCTTACAAAAATAGGTCATGGTTCTTTACTGATCTGCACAGCATCTTGCACAGTGGGTCCTGACGCTGAACGGAGTTTGACTACCTGAAAATTCATAAGAGCAGGACAGAATCCAATGTTTAACAGCCAGCACCGCAGCTTTACTGCAGTGAAGTAGAAGGGGGCACAACAAGATTTAGTCAGCAGCAATGAACGGGTCTTCTCCTGGCAAGGTCCAGCCTTGCGTGTCAGGACACCGCTTAGCTCCAGCCCCGGTGCGCTGGCAGAGCTGCATGTGAACGTGCCAGAGGGGAAATTACAAACTCCAGCTGATGATGAACTGTGTGGACCCAGGGCCAGCCACCAGCGAGGAAACTGTGAGCAGAGGGCTCTCAGACTTTCAGCCTCCTCACTGACCACGATACTTAGCAGGTGAGTGCACATGCTGAGAAACCCTACTGTTCTATTCCTGACTTGCCATCTGAGCCTGACTCATTGCCTTGGTAACAAATTGAAACACTTTTATGTGTTTGCAGTTTGGTGCCTAATTTTGCACAACCAGGGAAACTGGCTCCTGATGTTTGCTGTCCTTTCCTTTCCCCTGCCTGGTGGAGCTGCCCAGGAGTGGCCCCGTGCCCTGTCTCGAGCCACAGCAGAGGTGCCAGTGCTCGGCAGCGTGGTTCACCCAGGCACCTTGGGAGTTTGCTGGTAGCTGAAACAGACTTTAACAGTCATAAGGCGTTCACACACACACACCAGACCTCGGCCAAGCTGCCCATCCTGCCATGCTGTCCCTGTACAAGGTGCTAAGACTATATGCAAAGGATCAGAAACGGCATACGCTGGCATCTCTGTACAAGGTGCAAGTGAGCGCTGTGGAAACAGTTCCTTGGGTCACACTCAGTACCTTTTTAGAACGAGACAAGCCCTGGTGGGATGTGGCTGTGGAGGAGAATTGGAGCAAGCACTTTCTCCCAGAAGGATGCAAGGCCACAGAGAAGTTTTAGCCAACCAAAGCAGTTCTGTTTCCAGCTGAGTGACCCTGTGACACAAGCGGCCACTGCCAACTGTGGCAGCTGGGCTAGAGGATGCTCTCCCTCTCTTGCAGGAGAGGAGCTGGTCCCATGTCCTAAGGCAGAGCCAACATGCCTGTGCAGACTCCCTGGGTTTGTAATGCCTCTTCAGAGCTTGTCCAGGCTAAGGTGGTACAACTCACACTGTGTGGTCACCACTGCGACTGCACAGGAACTTTTTGGGTTTTTGGGTGGTGAGGACACAGTCTCTGTGTTTTGCACAGTGAGTTGGTCAGAAAATATGTTTGCACCCAGCAGCTACAAAAAGACCCAGTAATCCAAGCCCTGTCTATCAAATTCAGCAAGGAGCTGGAGATGTTTCTGAAGGAGAAGAAGAAAATACCAGGATGCAGGCACTATATATAGAACTCCATGTGAAGGTGGCGACGTTGGAGTGCAGTGTATTTTTATCCCAATAGAGGTGTTATCTGTCTATCTCCCATGAAATGCTGGAGGGGGGTGTTACAGCACTCGCTTCATGCAAAGAGAAAATAGCTGAAGTCACAGTTAAATTTGCGTGGTCTGTGTTTTCCAAAGGCGAGCTGTCATACTCGGAATTTTTCTCCTCTGGCTCACTGCCCTGTATTTGTTGCATGACAAAGTTCATCATCCAAGTAGCTGTTTAGTGGCCTGGATGGATTTTTGCTGCGTGTAGGACACAGTTTAGGTCTGCTACTCATCAGAGAAGTACGGGAGTTTTGCGTACACCTCAGCACACTCGATCTTTGTTCTCTCACCAGCGGCTAAGCCATGTTTAGCTTACATTGGGGCTGAAGCCAGATAAGAAGGATGCTTCAGCACAAGACGTAACCACATCTGGCACATGCCAGGGGCAGTTCCTAGGAGTTCAAAGGCTGCAGCGCAGATTATTTACACATTCACCTCCTAGCAAATCCTTTTATTCTTAAATTCCAGACAGATTATTATGTGGAGATCCTGAAAATCCGAAGTCTTGTTCTCTCTGCATAGATGTTAAAGAGCTTAAAACCTGGCCAGACATCTTGGGAGTGGCTACCGTGTCATGCCAGAGGGCTCTGTGCTGGGTGGCCAGAGTGGCTGCTCTGCGCGGGGGCTGTGTGGTCCCAGCACAGGCACAGCCTGGGACGGAGGCACATGTACAGGCCCACACCGAGTCAGAATGTAGGAAGTGGGTTCAAAAGCAATTTAAATGCAAGCACAAAAGTTTGGGCTAGGCTGTAAGTGGAATTTTGCCTGTTTTTTAAGGACTGGCTCTGTTGAATTCCTTACTCCAAACTGAATGTTGTATTATTGCTAACTGGAGCAATGCCTGCTCTTGCTTCCCTCTCAGAATGATGTGAATTCTTGGCTTGCTTGGTGATGAGGGGAGTTAGTCTACTTTTTTTTTGTCTTCATGGATGCTCATGAGATTGAATTGCTAAACACTAGCAAGGAAACATCTCTGCTGAGGAGAGAATCTTTGATCAAACTTGTGATTTCCTCAGCTCCATGGGGTGAAGGAAATTTATTTATGGAATGGCTTCTTTAGCGAAAACAAAACAGGTCGTACATCCTGCTTTTGATGGCATATCTGGCTGCAGTGCCACATGGTGCACATCAATCTCATTTGCTTTGCAGCACGAAGTGGTGTAGAATGTAAGTGGTAATTAGCAGACTATACAGATTGGGGCAGTCTTTCTTTGCAGAGTTTATGGCCTTCCACTGCAGCTGCAAATGAACACTGCATTTAAGGGTACTCAGGAAAGCAGCAGTGGTGGGATTAACTGTGGGGGAGCAGGATTGCATGACAGCTGTTCTTACTGGGATTCTTGACAAAGAACATCTGCTCTGTGGTTCAGATGGTTTGGCGGCCTCTGCTCACCCAAATTACTGCAGATGAATGCCCTGAAATTCAAGTGCTCTGTGGTGCAGGGTGATGACAAGTCACCCTTATTACCGCCTTGTCTCAGTGTGTCCTTGCTACTGCTCAGTGAAACACTGCTGTTACTGGTGCCAGTTCAGGGAAGGTCCCTATCCATTAATATCCCACCAGAGCAGCTAAAGTGATGCATAGTCCCATCTGCATGTATGTAGCACCACCAAAATGTGAGTAATATGTTGCATGTTTCACCTTGGCTGAAGATTCCAAAATGTTTTACAATTAATTAACTAATTAAGTCTATGTTTTCCTATCCCTTCATCAAGAGGCATAGGAAGTCAGAGGCTGTCCCAGCACTGCAGGGAGCTGCTCTGCAGCCGCAGCCCTCTCAGTCACTAGTTCCCAACAGTTTGGTCTTCAAACACTTTTGGGAGCTGTAGACTGATGGATATTGCTATTGAATAATACTAGCAACAAGTTCCTACCTGTCCTGAAACCTAGTGAAAGAAATGCGAAATGAGGGAGACAAGAAAAACAGACGAGCATATTTGTGCTTTTTTATCTGGGGCCAGAGGACTACCGTTGGAGAAACTACAAAGCTTCTTGTTTGCAGCTGAAATGCCACCTGTAATGGCAATGGCTGATAACCGCTGCTGTCTGATGGTTTGTACTGTGTGCCAACCATGTCAGCAACTCCCTGTGGCTCCCCCGGAGAGGCAGTCACAGCGAGGGGCCTTGCCGACTGCGGCTCTGCTGCTCGCGGGAGCTGGCAGCCCTGCTGCAGAGCAAGGGCATCCGTGGCAGAGGCTGCTGAGCCCCACGGGTGGCTGCAGGGGTGCTGCGTGCAGCCTGAGAACCGCACTCTCCGGGCCAGTGCTGTTGTCCCACACAGTCAGTGCTCACCAAACTGGTGCGGCAGGTGGGAGACATTCGTCCCTACTGACCAGCACTGCCAGAACAGCATTGCCCAGCGCCTTTGGGCACTGAGCCACATTTCACCTGAGCTGAAGCATGATTTCTGGCTGCAAAGTACATGCGGGAGAAGTGGATGGACTCCTCCAGGCTGGCTTTCTTGCATCACGCCCCTGTCCTAGGCAGTGCGTCGGCGCGTGGGCAGGCCAGCCTGACACGCTGCTGGGCCAGCACTCCCAAGAAAGGGGCTCACTCTTGCACCACACCACCACACTTCCCAGTGAGAAACATGAGTGAGGAGCTTCTGAAAGATGTCTGTGTCTCGTGTGTGATCCATCCAGGATGACTTTTCGATGCCACAGAGATTCCCTGGGCTTATGCAGACCAGCTTGTCCCTGCAGGATGCAGGGGCTCTTCTGCAGCCCTACGGTAACACCCACACGCAGGTACATGTGCAGCAAGTGGGCGAGGAAACCCACCCCGCATCTACCTGGAAGGTTATAACTCTGGAATTCCGAACAATCCTCTGAGATCTAACAGCTGTTTGAGTCAAAGTTTTGAATGGTACAAACAGGTTTGTGGAGACATTGTACAGAGAATAGCTCAGGTGGGAGAAGTGGAAACCTGGGAGTATAACACAGGGAAGGTGAAGCCATACAGTCTCTACCCCAAATTTGGTCAGAGCCCAGCTCCTTTAACAGGTTTGATATCACATCCTTGCTATTTAAGAAAATTCTTTGTGCTGTCAAAGGACATGACAGAAACAACTTAGAATTTTAAAATCAGCCTAGTAATTCATCCCTAGGTACAGTTGGTAAAGTCAAGGTTAACTTTTATTTTTAGTGACCCTTAAGGTATTTTGCCACAGACGTACGCATCATTGCACACTCTCCTTCCTTCTCAGTGGCTGGGGAAACTGAGGTGCAGTGATGGGAAATACCTTTCTGCACTTCTTACAGTTATAGCTTTGTAATTACCGATATAATGGCTATCAGTCAAAAACCAGTACATTCCTCAAAAGTCAAAGTGCCTGACATGGTCCCCCCCAAAGTCAGGAAACATCTGAAAACTCCTGGGGAAAAAGCTGCTGCAATGTTTTAGTCAGGAAAATGGGAAGCTGGTTTGCCTGAACCCGAGTGTCAGAGCAATCACTGTTGTGATGAACTCGAAACAAATACCACAAGGAAACAGCAGCCAGATTTACAAACAAAACGATCTCTCTTACTTCAAACATTTCTGCAGCACTGCTCACAGAAAAGTTTCATTGCTCTTGGCACACAAGAATAAAGCTTTCTGTGTTGATGGACAAAGCAAAGAACACGGACATTCCTTACCCCTTCCATGTGGATCCTGGGATTCGTTGCCAGACGCTGCTGCTGAAGTTGCAGCCCCCTGGGGACTCTGCGGATGGAGGCAGGCGAGGACAGGACCCCCGACCTCGGGATGGAGCCAAACCTGGTAACGTTTTGTCCACACCTGACTCCATCCAGGAGGCGAATTAGGAGCAGGTTGGAGGGCAGCTGCTCGATGCTGCAGAGGACGAGGGTCCTGCACTCGGGGCACCTGAGCTCCTTCTGGGATTTCAGGATCCTCTGCAGGCAGGGCTTGCAGAAAGTGTGCTGGCAAGGTAGCACCTTCGCTGTGGCATCGAGCTTTTCAAAGCACACAGGACACTCCAACAGGTCAAGGAGAGCTAAATCATCCATCTTCAGTGCAGAGCTCCGTTACGAACGGAGCCAGAGCCACCCACATGCCACATCCACCAGAGCGGACCGAGGTGCCTTCCTGTGACTGCAAGAACCACACCAAAATCCTGGGCTCCGACAGCTATCCTGCACGGAGGGAGAGGGAGGAGGGAAGAGAGCACAACTTGACTGCTGGAGTATGTAATCCATCCCACCTACATTGCAAAGCAGTGCCTCACCAGCCAATTTGCAAATGTATACTTTGTGCTCACATCCAAGTTTGAAGTGAGTCATTTGTGACTCAGTAGGTGAGGGGCTGGCGCCAGCGGCAGGAGCCCAGGTGCTGCTGGGCAGATGGGCCCCGCAGCCCCCGCCCGGGCAGCACGGGCCGTGGCAGGCCAGGAGTGCTCAGCCTTTCTGTGCGCTAAGTTGTTTTTAATGCTGACCACTCTGCGGATCGTAACTGACACGACAGTAAAAAAATCTACCAGCTCAGGAGATAAGAGTCCCTGATAAACATCTGACCGGACCGGTTTATGCTCAGCTTTGGCTGAAAGCAGCCGCTCGCTGCGCACATCCCTTGCACACCTACACACCACCTCGTTTTTCAGATCAGTCCCAATTAAGCTTGTTCCCTACCCGTTTTGACAGCAGTTCTATGAAAAAAGTCCTTCAAACACAAATACTCTGCAGGTACCTGGCAGAGATGTGAGGCACTCTGCAGTGCCATCCTTGCCTGGTTTGGCTGCCTCAGCTCTCTGAAGCAATTATTCCTCCCACAGCCTGAAGTCACTCAACTCGTTCAGCTTCCCCGGTGCTGCACACTGGTGGAGCCTGAGGCGCACACCACACTGGGATTCAAGTCAGGGCTTGCGGCAGCCGTGCAGCCCTGCAGTGCAGACAGGACGCCCAGCACCCGATGTGTGCTGGAGGGGCTGAAGGGGAGCCTTCGCGTGGCGAGCTTGTGTGGCTCGAGGTCTGAGCTCTGCCGCACTTGCACATATGGATGTGTTACCTAACGAGAGCAGCAAATGTAGTGAAGATCCAAGATACTTTTCCTTACAAACCCTGCCCTATCTCAGTTGTGTGTTTGCAACCTACAAATACTACAGATATTAGAAGAGAAGACTTATTCGGAAGGAACGATTTCTACATCTTTTATGAGGACAGGATGAGAGAGTTGGGGTTGTTCAGCCTGGAAAAGAGAAGCCTGTGGGAAGATCTTAGAGCAGCTTCCAGCACTGAAAGGGGCGCCAGGAAAGCTGGGGAGGGACTCTTGATCAGCGAGTGCAGGGATAGGATGAGGGGAATGGTTTTCAGCTGAACGAGGGGAGATTGATATGAGATTTTAGGAAGTAATGTTTTCCTGTGAGGGTGGAGAGGCCCTGGCCCAGGCGGCCGAGAGAAGTCCTAGCTGCTCTATCCCTGGAGGTGTTCAAAATCACATTGGATGAAGCTCTGAGCACCCTGACCAGGCTGAAAATGTCCCTGCTTCTGGGGAAGAGAGGTGTTGGACTGGATGGGCTTTAAAGGCCTCTTCCCACCCAAACCATTCTGTGATGCTGTAACTCTATACTTGGTGCTCTCACAGGTGATGCCATCAGACCACGCACGTGTCCGTTCCCTCCTTGCAGGAGGACTTTGGCAAAAGTTCAAAAGTTCTGCCCTATGTATCATGATTTTGCCAAAACAAAGGGTTTTTTATTTTAGTTTTCTTTCTTTTTTTTTTTTTTTCTTTCTGTTAAAAAGCTGTCCGTTTGGCTGAATTAAAGTGTTGACAAACATCTTCAGGATAATGTAAGAAACCAGTGACCTCACCCTGTTTCATCTCAGGTTTCCTTTTACTTTGGTATTTCTTTGTAGTCTGTCATATGTTGATTTGCGCTTGGCTGACTGACTGCACACTTTTTAATGAATGAAGCTGCAAATAACATCATCTCATCTAGGGGCGTTTTTAAATGCATTGTGTGACATAAACTGTATTGAAAACAAAGGTTTTGAAGGTTGTTTTTCCTTTTTAACATATCCTTCCCTATTTGTGTTCTGTGATTAACACATTGTATTTTCATCTGGTTAGAAAGCAAACAGAATTCTGAACTATCTTGCAGTGGGCAAGTGGTGGAAGTGGAGTCGACCAGTTGGTTTTGTGCGTGCAGGTAATGCCGCTCCCTGATCAAATTGGTTTGTGGGTATTGCTTCAGTTTTTCCAAAACAGCAAGGGTTAGTCTACTTTTCCTGGCAAATTCCCAAGGGAAACCAGCAGCTGCCATCTCATGGGACACTTTGGGAGGCCCAGTGGTGCTGAGCACACTCAAGAGGTCCAGGGAGGTGCGGGGGTCTGGAGAGCACTGCACCTGCCTGGCAGCTGCTTTGAGGCAGCAGTAAGTGCCTGGGCTTCTGAGGGCTGGGCTTCACCCCTCTTGGTGATGTGGGGCTGTGGGAAGTCTGCTGCCCTCTCCATGCCCTGAGAATGCCACCAGCACTAAAGCTGACAGCGATTCCAGTCCACCCTCTGCCTGCCTGGGGCACGCAGGCTGCAGATCACCGAGGCAGGGATGGGGGCTTTTTCCAACCAGGAGTTTCTAAATTGCACGGTACAGTGAGGCTCTGATCTTGATTGCAGTCTCTGGGTTCTGCTGCAATATAAAAGCCAATGATGCTAACACTTAGAATTTACATAACACTTTAAATCTTCAAAGCATCTTCTAAACACTAATTCATCTGTGAAACGGCCCTCAGGGTAAGCATCACTCCCATTTTACATGGAGAAAACCAGGGGATGAGGCCACACACCATATCTATGTCCAGTTTGGGACTGGGATGTGAGGCTCTCCACTCAACACTCAGACCATCCCATTAAACTTTATTATCTGCCACTGCCTCTCCCTTGCAATGCGTCTCATATTTGGGGTTAAAAAATAAAGGCAGAGCTAGAAAGCTGCTAGTCCTTCCCTTTCATTTAAAAAGTGTCTGTTTGATGCCAATACTGTAATTAACTCCAGGATGGATGCAGAGAGTGTCCAGTCCTGAGGACGCTGCTTGTTGGCAGCAGGCAGCACTGTCACTGCCGAAGGCTCCTGCCTGGGCATGGCTGCACTCACCCGCTGCCGCCCAGTCCCGTAGGAGCCCTCTGTGGCTTTACCAGTGGAGGGGAGCGTGGTAATGGAGGGATGAAATTGCTGACACCCATACTGCAGGAATCTTTGAATTGAAGCAGTTTATCATGCACCTGGAAATGGTTCTGCTCTGATGTGACCATCTTCGCTTCAGTGCCAAGTGGCTGTGAACATGCCTCTCCCCGGGAGCTGCATCCTTTGGCTTCCCCCCAAAAGAGCTCAAGCAGATCCCAAACCAAACAGCAAATGCCTTCTGTCTCCACTCTCCTGCAGGAGCCTCACTGTTGAGCGAGCACTTCTGTCCACCTGGACAATGTCTTCACCAGGGACAGGTCAAGTGCTCCCAGCCTTGCGGGAACCTGTCCACATACTGCTCCAAGGGGAAGGCTTGCTGTTCCCAGCACACAGCGCACTGTTGGCGATGAGCTGTGCCCCTCCTGAGAGCATGAGGGTTACAGGTGAATTTCTTGCTCCTGGCTCCCGAGGTGTGCGGCCATGAGAAGCACTAAATCTGCTTTCTCCAGGCTGGCATGGCACATGCCTTGCAAGAGCCTCTGCGTCTCCCATCACCTCACTCCAAACCTTTTCAGCTTGGTTTCTCTGGGAGAAAATCAAACAAATTTCTGTGCTTACCTGAGCGCACACAGCTCCTCTTCCCACTTTTCCCACCAGCATCCAGCGTGCAATGACACCAGTGAAAAAGTATCGCCTTTTACTAGCTCGGAATTTCACTTGTTCTAACATTGCTGGCTTTTGCCAGTTCTGGTGGTTGTGAGACACTAACACAAACCAGCATGGCAGTTAACATCTTTAGATCACAGAGAAATCCATGAAGTCGGATATAATTACTCCCATTTAAAGAAGGGGACAAACAGGGGTGGAGTGGATCTTCAAGGTCGTAAAAGCAATTTATGGTGGAGCAGGGAAGGGAGCCCGCATCAAACAACCCCTGTGACCAGCTCTGCCTCGCTCACTGCCTGACACACCAGGACGCATCCTCGCAGTATGGGCAGTTACAGGGCATTGTTAAAGGAACAGGAAACTCATTTTGCCTGTACCATACAGTTTCTATATTAAAAAGCAATGAAATGTGGGGAACCTGCTTGTAAGACCCTGCTGTTGCACAGCAAGCACACAGCGGCCCATAGAGCCAAAGCAATTATTAAGCATCTGCCCTGTCAAACCAAACAGGTTTTATTTGGCTCACCCAATGGAAAACTCTCATGGAGTCTCCACTCTTTCTAGGGAATCGTTTGGTGGGAACATAACCCCTCTTGGCCGCTGAGTGCTCCAGGCTGCTGCCTGCAGGCTGCTTGAGAAGGGTCTCCATCAGGACCGACAGTTGACATGGGCTGGTGATGGGCTCCCGAGAAGCCCCCTTCGGCAGTGGTGCTGAGCTGCTTGTGTTTCTCGGTCTCTCTGGGCTCTGTGCTCAAAATTTCAGTGGGGGGTAGTGTGAGCAAGTGGAAGGAGCTTCTGTGCTCTTGCTTGTCCTCCTCAACCCATCCTTCATCCCACCAGGGGCCCTGGGTGCAGTCCACTGGTCGCTGCAGCACTGCTGCGGATGGGGAGCGTGTGTGCTAGGAGAAGGCATGGGCACTCCGACGCTTCCCTGGGGGCGGTAAAACACCTCTGCTCCTCTGCATCTCACAAGTGGATGCCACACGCCTCCCCCTCCAGGGTAGCGGGACCTTTCAGGCTGTTTTTAGCTCCTGGAGGGCAGGGAGAGGGGGTGCCACTTACAAGCTGCTACAAATTATAGAGCTGAAGCTAACAGCTTGTCCTTCTACCCACCCACAAACACAGCGCTGAAGGGGGGGCGGCAGGTCCTGCCTGCGCCATGGGACCCGCATGGCCCGGAGGGGGATGGCGATGCTCGCCCCGCGGCGCGGCTCCCTGCGGGCAGCGCGGCGGCTGCACGGCCGCAGCGCGGGGTTTACACGCGGGCTAATGCTAACTGGGAGAAGCCTGCACGTTTTGTAAATACATTGCATTTGCTTGAAGACATAATTAGGGCACTGTGAAACTGCGGGGATTTGCACAGCACGGGAACCTGCAACCAGCAGAGCAAAAGCCTCCTTAAAATTTTCCGTCTCTCAAAGGAGCCCCCGGTTCGGTGCGCTCTGCCCCGGCCGGCAGGCAGCCAGCAGCCATCGCTCTCTGCTCCACACAGCGGGGACAAATCCACCCGCAGTGGGACAAGAACCCTTTCACTCACCTTTTTGCCTTTTGTTAGGTATGCATCAGGGGGTGGGTGAAAGGCAAACACTGAGAAGCCATCTACACTTACGTAAAAAGACTGATTTAGAGAGTGGCTTATTAACCGTACAGGGAGTCGCATGCTGTGTTTTGCACATAACAGCCTCATGCAGTCTTGCTGGTGGGTAACATGATGGCCTCAGCTGGATGTGAAGCAGCTGGAGCAAAGCGGTGCCTATCCAGAAACAGAGAATTATTTTTAAATGAAATCTGTTCACTACTTTTCCTTAAGGCTGATTGTTAGGTGTTTGTTAAGTGTCATTAGAAGTAGGTGGTGGTGCAGTCGGGCCGAGCAGCAGCGAGTGGACAGACACCATCCTCTGCCACAGCTCTGTTGCTCTCTGCTTTCTAGTACATCCATCCTGTTCTCCCTACAGAGCAGTAAGAACCACAGAACACCAAGCACTAAATCCTGCTGTGCTGCGGTTTGCCCGATAAGGGCTGAATGTGCAGGGATGAAATTTCCATTTTTTAAGACAAGAAATAAGGGTTTCCAAGCAGCAGTAGACCTGAGCCTCACACCAACAGACCTCGGAAAGCTGCTTTGGGTGCTTCTCAGCTGTTCTTCATTCAGGTCTGGCAACAGAAAATGTCAGGCTCCTCTTACTTAATTAAACACAGATGCGAGTAACAAGGCTGCTTGCAATGATACACCCATCACCTTTTAGTGTTCCCAGGTGCTTCCAGCCAACAGCGAGTGCCACAGCCCAGAGCAGGGCCCACAGTGAGGCCAGCAGGTTATAAATATTGCTGCTTAGAGCACCTCAGCTCTGTGGAGAGGGCAATTGTGGTGCAGGAGGAGGACGATGACCATGGAGGGAGTAAGTGTTGCACTTACTATTCCAAATGTGCCTCTGCTCTATGAGGCTAAGGAACAACTAGTAGTTCAGTTATTTGCTGCTTCTCTGTTTGATCAGGTAGCGATCTGGGGACTGGTGATTTGAGTTTGTTTTTCCAACAGCTCATGCTTGCAGAGCAGTGCTGCTGGTGGGAGGGGGTCTGGAGAGCAGCACTCGGGCTGTTCCTGAGCAGAGAAGAGTGTAGTGGAAAGGCGCAGGGGGGTTGGAGTCCTCGTGGTAGAGTTACTTCACATTGACAGAGCAGTTTCCATGTCTGTGAGTGCCTGTGTCTCAACCATGGTGTAGCACAGTGTTCCCATGCTCTCGCCCACGAAACGAGGTGGTGTCTACCTGTCCACGGTCCCTTCCCAGCTGCAGCTGTGGATGCTGCTCCGGCTGAGATTGCTGCTCCATCATCTGGCCAGCACACCCATGTTCTTCTGGGCTCCAGTTTTGGGCTGAGCTGCTGCCCACAGGAGGAGCCGAGGGAGGTGTGTCTCTGGAGGTAAAACTCAACTCTTGGGAATTTCCCTCTTTGAAATGTTCTTTCCTGATTTTTGTTTCTGTGTGACTTCCAAGGGTTTTGTGCCTACCTAGGACTCTTGCCTGCCCGTGAGAGTCTGTAGGGCTAAGGTGGGTGCTAAGCAAGCTGGCTTTCATCAGGGAGCCTGCACGCGGCTCCTGGAGGTGCTGGGCGTCCTCCGCTCCCCTGACCTCAGCCTGCAGGAATGCACAGCGGGCCCTGCCTTGCACACAAGGCCAGGCAGCAGCCAGCCCGAGGACACGTCTTAGCTTGGGTTCCTGGAGAATCAGAGCCTTGGGAGCTCGCCGGGTATGTTGTAGCTCTGTCTGCGCACCCTTGTAACTTGTGAATCCAGTTCAGCAGAAAGTAAAAGCATCCAGAGTTTTAAATATCCTATGACTTCTGTGAAAATAAGAGGCTGAGTGCAAAAGAAGTGAACTCTGTGAGCTGCTTCAGAAAGGGAGATGATGCAACATGATTTCACACCTTATTTCAAATCTAATTAGATGCTCGTGACTCCCCACAGGAGAGAGGTGTTAAATGTGCTCTGAACAAGAGAGGATGTTTGCATCTTAACCGACATCGGAGAATCCAACCATGAGCTAAAGCCATATGAAATCCGTCTTTCCTTAGCTCCTATATACATAAATCTACTAGTGCTTGCCACCCTACCAATGGCTTTTTCTGCTGTATCCCTGTCCCTCAGCCTACGTGGGGTGTGCAGAGGACAGAGTTCAGCCCTCCTTGTAACAAGAGGTTTGGGTGCAGGATGGGAGGTGCTTAAGAAAGGCCTTGTGGGGGTGCTCACCAAGGTCTGGTGGTGAATGATCAGCACCTGTCTGCCAGTTGATGCACACATTTGTTAGTGAGTAGATGGACACTGCTGGGGGGAGCGGACCCGGACTGAGCAGCCCCAGCCTAACGAGAGCAGGAGCACTGGGGCTGCACCCACCGCCCTCCCTGGTCCATCAGCTGTGGGAGCCAGGAGAGAGAACCTTGCTTTGGCTCCTTTGAATTTCAGCAGGATCCATGCTTGCCCCTCTGTTTCACAAGCAGGAACGCAGTTGCCTGCCCAGTGCTCCAGGGATTTCTGTATAAATCCCTGGCAGTGGATGGAGATGGCTGAGTGTTTCAGCGATGCCCAGAGCGGGTCAGAGTGCTTCCCATTACCAAAAGTAGGCAAAGCTTAGTGCCTCCTGATCTGAACATCAGAGCTCACGCTTGTGTTGGAGGCTGAACAAATCTTGTAGTATTTTCCATGATTTTGAAGTTGTGGGTAATCGGTTTCAGTGCTCTTGCACTGGTACCACCACTTCTGATCATGTGTGTTGCTTTTGTGCCTATTTTCTGCTAATGATATTAAACAAATTCACTGCTATGAATATCCGTGGGAACAGAGAATACCGAACAGACCGCTTTGAGCAAGAGGTTGGATTAGATACTCTTGAAGTCACTTCCCCCCTGGATTATGTGGTGATCCTAAATCAAATAATGAATGTTGTACAGCTGGTACTGAGTGCTGTGTGGCCTGTGAGCACAGCCGGGTCCAGATTGGGCAGCTCATGCTTAGAAAATTCTTCATACTTTCTAAATTATTCATTTAAAAACTGATGTGATATTGAATGTCAGATAAAAGATTAGAAGTGCTATGAGCTGCTTGCAGAGACAAGTGGGAGACAGCTAGAACAGACCTTTGCCTGTCTTTTTTTCTTGAACACTGGTTTATTAAGGACACAGCATAAAACAATCTTTTGAAATACAGAGGGGAATACAGAGCACTAATTTCCAGAATATTTTTTTTCAGTTAGGCGTACTCCTGGCTGCAGGTGCCAGTATCTCCTGGTACTATGATACATAGTTGTGTGCCAAGGAGATGTTGTGGCCATTCTGCCTGACCAGAAGAAGGGCAAAAAGAGAAGAGTTTGCAGTCACTCATGGTTAGTGGTGTGCCTGATGGTTCCTCACATGCACCAAATTTACTAAGGCAGTGCCACTATCTTCTCTACCATTGAGTCTTGCAATGAGTGAGTGACTCCTTCCCCTTTCTCTTCATTCATTCAAGAGGTGTCTAAATGCCAGTGAGTTTTTCCTAGCACACATCCAAAATGTAACCCTGTCCTTAGGTTCGCAGCAAGCAGCTCTGTTTGTGACTCCAGGCAGAATCTTTTTGCTCCTGCTTTTACTTGCTGGCCTCTTTGGCACACACAGAGCCTGTTCCAACTCCTTTAAATCACCAGCTAAAATTATCCACTTGACCTGCTGCTCTGGACCTTTCTGCTTGCTACTCCCACACTGAAGCGAGTTCAATGCCTGTGTCTTTGCTTTCAAGCTTCTACTTTGCTCCTTTGCTGCCTTTATACCTGCCCCGGCCCCCTATCCATGACCTCCAGCCTTCCTTGGTGGCCTCTGATGCTGGCTCAGGCCTCTTTTTGCCTCCTCTCCAGCAGCTGCCCACAGACCTTTCTTTAAGATGCCGAGTGTGTGAGAAGTGAGGCGGGACTGAAGCATTTGGGCATTGCTGCAGCTGAAACCGTAACGCTCTGCCCCGTCTTGATTCATTGCCTACCCTGTGCCCTCATGGGAAGGAGGGAGGGCTGTAGTATTCACTCTAAAGGCACAAAACACAACAAACCACTTTTCAGCAAAGCTTGCAGGAGGAAACATGCTTTCAAAGTCTCACAGTCCAGTGCATCGCAGCTTTCCTTTCTGTCCTACTTTGTACATTCCCTACTTAGTTGCAATAGATCTAAGCCAACATCTTGTGCTCCTTCGGGCAAGGACTGTCTCTTTCTTCTGCACAGCCTCCAGCACACTTCAACAGCCACTTCACTCCTCCTGACGTGGGAAGGAGAGTGCAGAGGCCCTGACAGACAGATGCCATTAAAATATAGTGGAAGGGAGTCTGAATTAAAACATAGTGCCGTGATGATCTGGATCGTGAAGCTTAATGATTTGGCTGTTGTATGCAAAATGTTTATTGTTGTGTTTTTAGTAAGGCTTTTGCTAGCTGTGAGAAACAAACCCACACTGACACGAGAGCAGTGTGCATGCTGCCGTGCCAGCAGGGCTGTAGCAGGTAGCGTCGGTCTCCTTGCAGCCCATCGGTGCTTCACCTGGCTCTCAGCTCCTGGCTGGGCTGCCCACCCCTGGCACACAGTAATGCTCCTTGGCTGAGGTGAGGCACACATGGCCTTGGAGATGACCTTGTAAACCAACCCCTGAAAGTCCCTGTTGGGATATTCAATGTGGAAAGGTTTGCCTGAGTTGTTCAGGACAACTAAGAAACACAGAAAGGCTCTTCAGAATTCTTTTCTTTGCATGACTTATCTGTACAGGCATGTAAGAAGTGCATTTGAATCTGGATGTGGGATCCCTTTGCTGCAAACCCGAGCAGCAGCCTCTGTGTATGGACTGCGGTGTCCCAAGGGAACATGTGGCTTCAGGACTTTGTGCCCCTGCAGAAGGCTGAATTTCACCCCAGCCCCTGTGCCAGGAGCCATGGGCTGTTCCCACAGACAGCGAATCCAGCTGATGGTGCTGCAGAGGCTGGGACTGTTCTTTGGTGCCAGTTGCAGGGCTGGGGCAGATTTGCTGTTTTAACAGCACCTGTAAGTAACTGTAAGGGTGGGAAGTGGCTTTGCTTGTCTTGCAAGTGCAGATCATGGCAGTGGTGCTCACATTGGGTTCTGTCATTTCTGCTTTGAACTCCATTTCCTGTTTGATTGTTCCCTTAATCAAAAGAAGATGAACTTCAATTAAGGGATCTTATGGGAAATTATTTGTACCAAATGAAGACTGCTGGTGTACCTTTGAAAAAGCAGGAATACCAAGGCCTGATTCACACAAGACCTACAAGAGAAAGGGGTGGATCAGGCTCCTCAAGTAAACACAGCAAGACTTGAGTTTGCTTCATGCAAATCAGAGTTTTCATATAATGTGAGATCTTCCTGTCTGAGATAGGATGGGAGACTGACACGGACATTGTAATAGTGTTTTGGAGTTGCAAAGGGCGTCTCTGGGGCTGTAGGTTTACTCAGGCGTGTTCATGCATGTTCACTTGATGGAATGTTCATCTTCTGCATGTCCTTATGCTGAGGCTCCCAGCAGCCCCAGGAACCTGCACAAGCAGTGCCTGTCACAACAGAAACCACTGTTGCACACAAAGACTGTCCTGCTGGCTGGAGGGTCTGTGTTGTGTGTTATTAGTGTACACGCCGCTCAACTGTCATCCTAGTAGTTTATGAATGAACTCTTAATAAACATAATGAATTAATCTATTGAGTTTATTAAGGTTTTAAAGCACTGTTTTTGAATTAAAAGAAGAGAGCCTTGGCAGGGTGTAGGCAGCAAGCTTCGTTTTAGTCCCACTCAATGAAACGGCATTTAATAGTGGAAACCTGCTAAAATCTTGGAAGTTGAAAGAAGAGGTTTTTAACCCCTGTTGTATGCACTTGATACAGTGAGGTATAAGGGCATGTTTAAAACCCAGACAGTAGTTACCCTGTTGATGCATTTTGTACCCAAACATGCTCTTCATTTCCCCTCCAAAGGAAAGAGCAGCCCCAACAAATGCAGCGAGGATGAACAACACCCTGCTTCAGCTGAGGGACAAAGCACACGCCAGGATGGTGCCAGCTTTGGGGAGATAGGTGGGGACCTCTGGTAACAAGCTGTCATGGGCAGGTAACCTGGCTCATTGCTCACTGCCGTCTGGGTGGAAGTTTGTGAGTGTTGGAGTTCATGTCCCACTGAGGGAGGCTAGCTGTGACCAGCCTGACACTGACCTCTCCTTTTCCATGGTAACCCAGGCCCGGGGCCCTGACCCTTCTGCTCTGCTCCTCTGCAGACCTCTGCTTTGCCTGTTGGAAAAGGAAATGACTGAATGGGAATAGCTGAGCGCAGGGACTGCAAATGAGATGGGTCCAGGGCCTCTGGTGGCTCTCTGGAGGTGACAGCCTTTAACAAATGAAAAGCAAACCCAGCATGGTCAGGAGCCCCTGAAAGGCAGCAAGAATTACAAATAGGGACTGAGAGCTAAAGCGAGAAAATCTTAATTTGATCTCCACCAGCCTGTAGAGGAACGCGTTTGGATTGGAATTAAATGGAGCTTTGTGCTCTCAGGGTTTCAGAGCAAGAATGGAAGAGGAATTATTCATGTTTGCTGTTGGTGAAGTTGGATTGCTTTTTCTGTGAACTTTTCTTTTTAGCTTCTCACCTTGTCAGAAAACTGTGAAAAGCTGCTGGGATGGAGTATTTGGGGTAGTTTTTATCACAGCACACAGCAGAAACATTTCCATGGTTTCAGAAGATAGGCAGAGTTCCCTCTTTAATCCTACCCTCCCCAAGTTAACTCCTTTCTCCTTGTGGTGAGACAACCTGTCCCCTATTCACTGACCCGCCTCATGTTTCACCACCATCGATATTTTCTCTTTGTGAATATCTATCAATATTTAATACCGTGGTGTCAGTTCTGCTGTAAGATGAGAGGAACTACTAGGAACGTTGAATTATACATTGTGTGGCTGGAGGAAGCTGGGGAGTTTTCTTTTGGACCCAAAGCTCTTGGGGTTGATCTCCAGGACCTGTAGCTTGAAATCCTAATAATGGATGAGCCCCAGAAGAAACTCAGTCAGCGGCACGAGGGAAGGCCCCGCAAAGTGAGGTTCAAAATATCATCAGCTTACAGTGGGCGAGTGTTAAAACAAGTCTTTGAGGACGGGCAGGAGCTTGAGCTCCCAGCCAAAGAGCGCTCTCGGCGTTTCCTCCGCCACAGCTTTGAGCCAGTGGACCATTTCTGTGGGGCTGTGGAAAAGCCAGAAAACAGACTGTACCCACCAGCCAAGCTGACTGCCCAGCGCATCAGCATATTCAGAGAGGATGATAACTACAGTCTCACCAGCAACTCGCCGCTCCTCAGCAACCACCAGCCCGTTGAGAGCGACTGCAGGGTAAGTGATGTCCAGCCTGGGGATGTCACACTGCTTGGAAACCAACCTGAGACCAAGCCCTCTTATAGCCATATGGTAACAGGAGGCTCAGCATAGAACCTCATTCAGATAAAACTCAGTTTTGTCAGTCCAGGATTTTAAAAGGATGAATCTTCAGCCTTAATCCCACAAATTCTGTACTCTACTTACTCTGCCAATAGCAGGAGCTGCAGGTTTTGCAGCAGCACAGCCAGCAAGTGAACAGCATCTGCTCACTGTGCTCCATATTCTCAGAGGGTGGATTTGCATCTGTCTGTTTTGTAGAGTAAGATAAGATATTTCCGTGTATATCAATATCTACACACAGTCATCCTAATGCATCGAAAGCAGTCAAATGTGAGGTGGGTATTATCTTAATCGGTTATATTTAAAACATTAAAGTTGCATGACTTCAGCTGGCAGAAAGGTTAGTGCCACGGCAGTGTGCCAGGAGCCTCTGAGCGAGTCAGAGCTCCCTGTCAGATGCACTGACAATCCTGGCTTAGCTTCTCTGGATGTTTTATTAACCCACATAACCCTGGTTGTAGCCAGGTGGGTGATTCTATAAGTGCTTTAAAAAGTATAAAATGCTTTTTATGGCTTTGATTTGAATACACCAAGTGTCTATTAGTTCTTGGTGCTAATCACAGTTGCATGTGGGAAACCCAGATGTCTGATATTTGAACTGTATTTAGTTAATACACTGGGCATGTAGTTTAACTTAAAACATCAAACCACGATGAATCTCTCCTGCCTAAAGCCAGAGCAACAAGGTGATCTTATCCACACCATTCATTTGTTCTCTATGCTTGGGTAACACTCAGCTCTGTTCCACAGTTCTCTAACAATAAATACCTTGAGTAATCACCATCCAGTATCAGTTTTGCTTTGCATCAACAAGCATTTGGTATCTGGAGATGCCACGTCTCTGTAAGGAGCGCGAGGCTTTTGAAGCCTTCTGTAAATGGTGAGGGCTTATGATTCCCTCCCTTCCCCCCCATGCTTCTCATAGAGAAGGAGATTGCAAGTGCCAGGAGAGCCATCAGCCACCTTTTGCCAGATGATGTGACCCTGGCAGAGTATTTTCTTAGGACATCTTTTGCATCGCTTCTTGACACAGGTACTTAAATAGAGTGCACTATGAAGAGTGTGTAAAACAATAGGCTGGGGTAATGGCCACGAGATACCAGTGCAAAGGGAAAAGGGGCTGGGTAAGCAGAGTGGAGAAATGTTTGACTACATCAAGTTTAGTTTTAAAATCTTTAGAAAGGAATTCCAATTCAAGTGTGCCCAGAGATGGTTGCTTAGGCTGGCTCCTCACTGTCAAGGACACAATTTAGCGTTAGAGTGTGAGGGTCTTTTATCATCTGACACTTTTGCTAGCATTAATAAATTACAAAGAAAAGCTTTTTTTTTTTTTTTTTTTTTAAATCTGAGAAACTCTGTCAAAGGCTGCAGGGCAGGTCACCATTGAGGGGAATTTCTGTGTCTGGCCAAAACCATGAACCCCCTTCTTTGCCACCTCCTAACTATGCAACCTTCAAAGAAAGGCAGGTCAGTCCTACAGAGGTTGCATTTCCATGTATTCCCACACTGCTGCTCTTAGAATTGTGCATTTTTTTTTTTATTGCATATGGGTTGGAATGAGCATGTACATCCCAGGAAGCTTTCCCGATCCAGAACACGACATTAAAGCGAGGCTCCTAGGATTTGTCCTGACATCTGGGTCTGATCCCATGGCCCATTAGGGTGGTCTCTCCAGTGCCATTCTGTTTTGCATGTTGAGTGGCTGTGTGAGGCTGCCTTGTGCTGTAGAGCCAGATGAGCAGGTGACTGGTGGAGGGGATGTTCTTCTGGAAGCCCACGGATTGTCAGTGCTTGTTGAGTGTGTTTATACAGGTGAGACACTGATAAGATCCTTTTACAGGCTTCCCCAATTATAGATTTTGGCAAGATCATCATCTACACCAATAATCTGAAAATCATCCGTGCACCGATTGGCCAGAAAGAGCTCATGAGGAGAATCATCCACACTGAGGGGATAAATGACTGGACCTTCATACACCGGGAAAGGAGAGAGACATTTGGTGGTGGACATAAAAAAGTGGTGGACGAGGAGAAAAAGGCAGCCTGCCAGTACTTGCAGGTAAAAGAAAATGTGTTTTTCTTCCCCCCCCCCCCCCCCCTTAAGGCTTTTGGGTCTCACACAGCTCTGGTCAGACCACTGAGTATTCCTGCCCAGGCCCCACCTATGCATCTGACATTGAACTAAAATTGGATTAAAAGCACCGCTTTGTTCCTCTTTCTGCTTGGGGATAACCAATAGGCGCTGCGTGGCAGTCTGTGCTCTGGGGACAACTCTTCTGTCTCCAGATGCTCATGTCTCCCACTCACTTCTTCCCCTGAGATCACTGACACTTATGTAGCTTGGCTTAGCTCCATCCGTCATCTCTGTCTCCCAGTGGAACAAGAGCAGGCTGGAGTTTCTCCATCCTGACAAAGCTAAACACAGCTGCTCTGTGGCTGAGACTGCCACAGGCTGAAATTGTAATAGCAGCTGAAATAAGATTGTGCCCTCCACTTGTTTTCTCATGGGTTAGTCTTTGTTGGTCCGAATCCCAATTAGTCTGACCGTAATCTGATCCCACACAACAGGCTGTTGTGCAGGGCAAACACGAAGCACTGCAGTTTTGCAGCTCTGCAACCGACCTCCTGTGCTGAGTGAAGGTCACCTCAGCCCTTCCGCAACCATCAGCCTTGCCCATGGCTCACAGGACCTCAAGAAAACCGAAACCAGCCCTGAGAAACTAAGTAGGAATTTTGGCCTTTGACAGTTTTGAAAGAAACTTGATTTTCAGAAAGAGGGCTTTAACAGAAAAGCCAAGAATCAAGCCACCTTCTGGCAGGTGCCTATCCTAGTTGCCAAAAAAAAATCACTTCTGGCCTTTGAGGGAATATGTGGAAAAGATCTCCATCAGGTGACTGTGTGGAGGAGTGGTAAATGTGTGGAGGAGCACACTTTGGAGAAGGAAGATTTCTCTGCTCCAGAGAAATTTGTTAACCCTACAAGAACTTGAAGTACTTCTGTTCTCCTTGATGGCTGGGAACAAAAAGTAAAACTTGAAGGTCCTAAACCCATATAGAATAATTTTGGACTTTCTATACACTGATAACATGAACATTCATTTAAAGATGAGCAAACCATAGGAAGATTGTTATTCTGACAGTCGGTTGGTTTGGACTATTGCAGTCATAAGCAGGCACCACTATGCCGCTCCCAACGTCGGAGCTGAAACCTCATTCTACGGTGCTGTGTAAGGCAGAACTGCTGCACAGGAACGATGCAGGACTGAACCTGGCAGCAAAGGAATGAACCTATGCTGTGATACATTCTTTCCGATGCAGATATTGAATCATTTCTGGGCTTTGTGGTTAGCACTGAATTATAAGATGGGATTTGATAGAATCTGCCTGGCACTCTGGAGCGAGCTACAGGGCCAAGGGACAGCCTGAAAGCACTGTGCACAGTGATGATGAGGAACTGGGGGAGGGAGTAGAGAAACACATGGAGGAATGAGGAGTTGCTTGGAAGTGAGGACAGAGCTGTGGACCTGGATGTGATAAGAAAGGACAGCAAGATGGCTGAAGCTATGCAGACCCTTGCAGGAGGGGACAAATGATTTTGAGAGGGCTGTGTTATAAACCCAGTCGCATTAACTTCTCCTTACGTAGCAACATCTACAAATTGTTCCCAAATACACAGGAACCTTTTTCTTGAAGATCTTGCTGTAGAGAGCTGAGTATTAATTGTCAGAGTGGCATGTCAGGAGCAACAATTACTTAAGAGACCAGAAGGCAGAATTTCCCTCTTTCAAGCATGTTACAGACTTTGTCTGATATCCATTAACAGATGTTTCTTTAATCATCTCTTTCTTTCAGGAAGGTGATGCTGAACACGGCTGTTCCCAGTGTAAAGGGTCAGGCTCTGCTCCTTGCTCACTGTGCCATGGAAGCAAGTTTTCAATGCTGGCAAACCGATTCAGGGAGTCCTATAGGGCTCTCCGATGTCTGGCTTGCAATGAAAGCGGGCTGCAGCCCTGCCGGATCTGTGCTACCTGACCAGACTGCCCTCCCTCAGCAGGCACTGCTGCACTGCTTTGCTGTAGACTTTGAATTCTTCAGCCTTCAAGCAGCCTCACTCTAATGACAAGTCTTTAAAACCTGGGAAAGGCATGCTATACACACCTCACAGTAAATGTGAATACTGCTCCTCTGCTTCTGACTGTCCCCCTCTCTGCTACATGCACCTCTAACTTCTGCATCTGCCTGGGTGTGGGTTTGCAGAGGTGCTGTCAGTGGGGGTGAACATAACCTGGATGCTGGAGGAAATGATCAGCATTTGGAAGTTCAGCACCTGTGTAAATGTCTCTGGCATCTGGAACTCAACTAGAATTTGCCAGCACTCTCCCTCAGGTTGGGATCTCATGCCTGGCACAGCTGGGTCTTGACCCAGCGGGTGCTCTGATAATACCATTAAAAGCAGCAAAAGTTGATGCAGTTTGGGCATGTTGGGAGTGTGTCAGGGAGGTTGGTTTGTATGAGGTTTGTGTTAAGAGTGTGAGGTTGGTTTTTTTGCTGCTCCGCAGCAGAGCAGTGCCTGCCCTAGGTTTAACGTGCTGAACATTTTAAAAGTCTGCTGTCTTTTGTCATTAACTTTGTGCTTGCCCTGCAGAGTCACAGGCGTTTCCTGAACATTTAATGATTCTCACATCCCTGTTAGTGGATGCAACGATTCCTCTGGGGTCTGATCCATGGGAAGAAGATGAAAATCCTTCCCCAAACTGGAACACTCAAAAGTGCACAAAATTTCATTATTATAAATAGAGATTATTAAGTTTTTAGTCTACTCGCTAGGAAGTGCTGAAGTAAACCTCCCCTGTACAATGCTCAGCAGTTTTCAGGATCAGGCTGGTAGTGGGCAGGACTTCTGTTGCTTAATATTAATCTCATGTTGTCATCTGCTGAAGGTAAATGCTAATTAGTCCAGGTGAAGCAATGCTGCGGGATGCCTCGCAGGCTGCCACTGGTGGCACAGAGCCCAGGGGCTTCAGGAGGGGGAGGCAAACGGGGGACTTAGTGTGTTTTCCCTAAAGCCTTAACTTATTACATTTTATATTCACAAGTAATGTTATTGCAGCCTTAATGCACATATTGCTGCTGAGGCTCTGTTAAGAGACTGCAGGTGTGTGCTTCATGCTGAGGCTGCAACCCAGACAGGGTAATTTATGACCATGTTTCTGTTTTCCTATGGCAGGTTATAAGATTTCTCTGCAAAATGATTGGACTCGATGATCCAGTGGGTCCTTTCCAACCTGGTGATTCTATGATTATACGATTAGAAATAATGCTGTTTATCTTTAAAATAGTTAAAAAAGAATACAACATATCACATAAACCACTCCATGATTCTACATCCAAGGGATATGAGTCTTGGGCTCCCTCACACTGCCTGGCATCCCTAGGATACCCAGGCTGGGTCCAGTGCTGGCTTCCAGCGGGGACGATGCTGGTAAAGCTGTGGCTGTCTTTGGCCAGAAAGAGCCCAACTACCGCTTGTAGAGCACCAAGACATCCGAGGGGGGTGTTGATGCATCAAATCCTGCCTGCTCTGAGCCATGATGGGCTCGGTGGGAGTACAGCACGGCTGCCCTATGGCATAAGGGACTGTGCACAGCTAGGACAGCAGCACCTGCCCTTCCACGGACTCAGGCATGGTGCTGGGATGTGAAAGAAGGCTGGATCAGTGGAAATAAGTTCTGGTTTCCTGTCCTTGCAGAATCTGACCCCTGTGTCACTGCTGGGTGTGATGTGGCTTTTGGCCTGGTGCTGCAGCAATCGTTAGACTTTTATGTAGGCTTTCAAATGGAAATGTTTTGCAGCAGTGGAAGGCTGTGTTAACCACAGGCAAACAGCATTTCTGTGTGGTATCTGTTCCTAGCAAGACAGCATCCCACTAAGTCTTCCTTCTGAGCACTGTTGTGTCTTGGAGCCGAGCTCCAAGCTGTGCTTCAATACTGTCCTTTTCATTGGCATTTTCCTTTGAACAGCAGCAGAGAAATAGGGATGAATTCTAATCTCTGTTGTACCTGATGCGGGGCTTTTGCCCTCTGGCTGGGACAGGTTTTTGTGAACACACAGGCAAAGAACAGAGCGGGCTCCATTATGTTTGTTTTGGCCGCATGTGTTTAAATGTTAACACCAAGTGAGCAGCTGTACAGTGCAGGGCATTTTCTTGGCACAGAAGTCAATGGGCTTGCAAATGCTCTCTGCAGGACAAGATGTTAAAACAAATGTTGACTTTGGGCTAAATTAATCCTTGATGCGACCAACGTAAAACACAAGGAAGGATTCTTTTGTTTCAGCCAGTCTCGATCTCCTGTGAGCAGAGGTCCGGCTTGGACAACGGCAGTGCTGGAAGGAGCCCAGAGCAGCCCTGCTCAGGAGATGCAGAGCCAGCTCTGGCACCTGGGCACCCGTGTGACTGATGCAGAACCTGCCTGATGTTTGCTGTGGGGCCAGTGCCCAGGGCAGCCCTGGTGGGCACAGCAGCAGAGCCGAGCCCTGCGTGCTCCCTTGCAGCCGAAGCAGTCCCAATTCATCAGCGGTGGCGCAGCAACATGCAGTGAGCAGCCCTGCTGCTGCCGTCCTGGGTGCTGGGAAGCACAGAATACCTCCTGCTAAGTAACCTGATGTTAAAAATTGCCAGATCCTTAACAACTGGATTGGTTTCATGGATTTGGGTAGGAGTGGGAGGCAATACATTGCATTCCTACCAAGAAATAACAAGTTTTTCTTGTTTGCAGAAGTCACCAGGCTTCTACATGTGATGTCAGTGGGGTCAGCTTCTCATCCTCAGAGTCCATCTTGTGTGGAAATGACTGCTGAGGGGTGTGAATTGCTGAAACATGTGGTGGTATGGTTTTGTTTTCCTTGACTGCCTGATTTTCTCTGGTGTTTGATGGCTCAGTGCAAAATGGAATTGGATCCCTGCAGTGCTGTCATGCTCTGTACTGAAACTCAAATCTTCATGTGTGTAAAATTGTTTTACAAAGGAAATCCCCCAAATGTCACAAGTTGAAGCACCAGAACTCTGGACAGTGAATATAGGCAGAGATGCTTAGTCTGGAGTATTTCCATTTCTCTTCTATTTCTGTTAACTGTCTACAGCTGTTCCTTTCTTGCCCTAGAACAGCACTGTGCAAACAGGCATTTAGGGGTTGTGTTTTCTTAAAAAAATAATAGGGAAAAAAAGCAAACATTTCTGCTGCAGAAATCCCGAGTTGTGTCTTTGGGCAGTCAGGTTTGTGAAGCGTGCAGTTTAGACTGCCACACTATGGATGAGCAGGAGATGTGCTCTGGAACAGTCACATGAAAACTCTGAACAAACTTGGGAAAGGGAAGGCAGGGCCACCTTTTGCTGCTATTCTTGAGTGCCTGGCTGTTAGGGGCGAGAGGAGAAGCAGAGTTAGTGCTTCCCATTGTGAAAGGCTTGAACCCAAGCAGAAATGCAAATGGAAATTGCATTCTGTAGCGTGCTTCTATCTTGCTGAAGAAGGGAGGTTGGAGGTGAATAGTGAGGCTAATTATGACAGCCAGAAGCGCGGAGCAGAAAGGTTAAAATAACCCTCATTTGTGTGTGGCAGCAAAGTGCAGCACATGCTTTTAGCCAGGAATTTGATATGATTGAAAAACTAATTGCCATAGTTACTCCGAAGTCCCAGAGTTTGAGCTGACTTCAGGGCTCCTGCTCTGGTCGTTTCTGTCAGGATTCTGCAGGCTGAACATTTGGATGTTGTTCTGTGGCAAAACAGTGTGAGAAGTTGCCACCAGATGAGCTCTCAGAGGAGACCAAAGCCAAAGCAGCCAGAGTTCTTCTAGGGCATGTTTGTGCCGAGATATCTCAGTTGGATGTCCACTGGAATGTGGACTTGATGGTCTTAGAGGTCTTCTCCAACCTTAATTATTTTATGGTTCTAGGATCTCCTGGCTCACAGAAATCCCATGTGTTACCTTACTGGGGTGTTTCAACTCAGGATCTCTGAGGATGGAGTACAGAAGGCACTAAGCCTCTGGAAAGTGTCAGCGTGGGCTTCTCTCTCCCAAGCCCATGGATCTCTCAGGTTTAGGTTTCAAATATGGCTGTGCTGTAACAGGATGAGACCCAGTTTCTCAGGAAATGGGCTCGTTACTGCAGAACTGCATCCCCTGCTGCTGTTGAGTAGCGCCACCAAGGACTGGGTGGCCTCTGGCATCGGATGCTGGGCTCCCTATCCTTGTGTGCTGCCTTAGAGATATGCTTGAAAATGCTTGGCCTTTGCTGTGTGTTTCTGAAGCAAACGGCCCCTCGGCGGTCGGTGTGGGACAACAGGCACTGGCAGAGCACGATCCCGAGGGATGTGTTGGGTGTGCGGATGGTGGTGGGTGGTCTGCAAGGACTGCTCTCTTTCTGCTGAGTACACCTTGCAGACACCCGCGATGTGAGGAAGATGGTGGCGGCAGTAGGGGCATCGCCTTCCATCGGGGCTGGTGTGGCCAGTGCTGGGCAGAGCCGCTGCGTGCCAGGGGCTGTGGGGTGGGCAGGCTCATTCCCCCTTGTGAGTGCAGGCTGAGAGGGGACCTGGCCCCAGCCTGAGGTTTCTGCAGGGTGCCCTGAGGTTGTGCAGGTGTCACCTCAAGGAGAGACCCAAACTGCGAGCCAAACTTCTCATTCAGCTGTAGCAAATGGGTTTGTATTTGGAGTAAGTGAAAGGCTTTTGCATTTATTGATCTTTGTCCCAGCAGGAATCTGTGCAGTTCATTTGCTGGACTTTTGGAGCTTTTAAAATTACATTTATTCACAGCCACCACTTTTCCAAACCGGTAACAAAGTGGAGGAGCCTGACAGGGTTCAGCTGATTTTGCAGTGTCGCCGCTTTATTCCCTCAGAGTTAAAAAAGAAAGAATCGGAATATTTATGACTTTAAATGTTATTATTTTTTGCAAGTCTTTGAAGCTGCTGGTTTGATTTATGTGGGCTCCGTTTGATCTCGCATGTAAAACCAGCCCTTCCTTGCTTTGAAATATTTCACTTTTAAACAAATCGTTACGTGTAACCTGCAGTGATTTCTCCGCGCTGCGAACACGGAGCCACTCCGAGAGTCCCGCAATTCCCATCGAAGAACTCCTAGGAAACAGCGGCGTGGTTGGAAACCGTGGCTTCTGATAAATGATCTTGCGCTTTCCAGTTAGGAAAGGTACATGGGGGTCTTGATTCCCTGAATTTAGAATAATGACTAACAATAATGAACACAATCGGTTCCGTGTGGAAAACAATCGATCCACGGCACTCCTGTCGCTGCCCCGTCCCTGGAGGAGCTCGAGGACGGTCCCGGGCAGCCAGATCCAGCGGGAGGTGCCGGGGGGTGGAGCTGGATGGGCTGTGAGGTCCCTCCCAACCCGAAGCATCCCGCGATCCTGTGGTTTCCAGGAAGAGGGAAGTGGAGCGCAGGGCTCCTCCTGCGGGCGGTGCGAGGCTCCCAGGCCGCCACGGGGCGGCGCTCGCTCCGCGGCCAGCGGCTCCCCCGGCAGCGCGAGCGGGGCTGCGCGGGACCTCGGAGCCACCCAGGCCCACCCCTTGCAGGGACACCTCCCCCTGCATCAGGGGCTCCGAGCCCCATCCCACCTGGCCTCGAGCAGCTCCAGCGGTGGGGACATCCCCCACCTCTCTGGGCAGCCTGGACCCTCCCCACCCTCACAGCAAGAAGTGTCCTGAACAGCCTCCCCAGCTTTTGCTGAAAATGGGCGAGTAGGAATCTTCTGCAGCCCGCGAGCTGTGGGTTTGGAGATCTGCAGGGCAAGGGATGCTGGTGGGCTTTTCTGGTGCCTGACCTCAGCAGCAGCTACGTCCTTTCATGGCACAACCACTTCAAAAGTGCTTAAGGTCAGTGGAAAAACAAGTAGAATAAATCGCAGAATCAGTCATGGAATGGTTTGGGTCGGAAGGGACCTCAAAGCCCATCCAGTTCCACCCCCTGCCATGGGCAGGGACACCTCCCACTGGCTCAGGGGCTCCGAGCCCCATCCAGCCTGGCCTGGAACCCCTCCAGGGATGGGGCAGCCACCACTGCTCTGGGCACCCTGGGCCAGGGCCTCGCCCCTCTTTATGATGAAGAATTTCTTCCTAATGTCTAATCTAAATCTCCCCCTTCCGATTTAAAGCTGTTCCTCCTCGTTCTGTCACTATCTGCCCTTGTAAAAAGTCCCTCCCCAGCTCTGTCGCAGCCCCTTCCGGTACTGGAAGCCCCTGCTGTGTCTTGTGGCCCAGCGCATGGAGCTGGGGATGACGGTGCTGAAGCCACTGCCACCTGCGACAGCACCCGCCCTGCGTCCTTGCAGAGAGGTGACACAGGGAAGGCTGTGTTTGTGCTGCCAGGCAGGGAGACCGCAGGACAGGGCTGAAGGCTCTGGGCGGTCGGCATCCCTGTGGACAGGGAGGGGCTCCTGTGCCACTGGTGCCAGGGAGGAGGGCTGGGGGACTGAGTTACTGCAGGGCTTGAATAAGAGCCAGGCTTCGATCTCTTTGTTCTTGCTGCTGTTGGCTTTGGTGTCCCCGGGGAGCGGAAGCCTTGCAGGGAGACCGTGCCTGGCTGGAAACGCTATTTTTGTGGCTGTCAGACTTTCCTAGCCATTACATCTGCTGTAGGCTCATAATGTGATTTCTTTTACTGTGCTGGGTAGGAAATTGAGTCTATTTCTGTTTAAATACCAGAGTAATAGAGCCTGCTATTTAGTGAAAGATATATGTAAATGGCTCTTTGTTTCACACGATTGGGCCTTACGGAGTGCGAGTTACATCGATAATGTAATTATGGCACTGCTGCCATCTCAAACAGCACTATGTGGAGAAGCCTCGGTTTCTGTGTAGGAAAGGACTTGAAAACCTTGTACTTTTAAAATCAACTTTCATTCTGCAGTAAGAAAAAAATTGCAGAGCTGGATTCTAGAGCAGCCTGTTCTGGAGCTGATAACTTTTATGACTTAAAACCCAAGATTTGTTTTATAGTAGAATCGTGGACTGCCTATTACTGCCCATCATAATTGCGTTATCTAAATTGAGTGAGCCTTGAAATGCAATTTCCCCACCTTACTCAAAGCTTCGTGTTTTGTTTCATGTTAGTGCAGTGGTCTGTGTTTCTTCTGTCTGGCCTTTGTATTAGCACAGAGCTTGCAGTAACTTTTGAGAGTTATTGGAGTTCAATAAATGATCTTGCACTTTGTAGTTTGGAGTTCATTATTTCAGTGAGTATTGATTGCTTTTTGCAATGGAGAGTAAGGTCCCTGTAGCCTTCTGTGTCTCACTTCTAGCCAGGCAAATTCTCCAAGTTCCAAAACAGACTGTTCATCTGGAGAAGTCCTGTTCTTGTGCATGCATTTCCTATATAGGATGCTGCCCTACTGGCAACCTGTACAATTTTGGAATAATTCGTTTTTGAGTGGAGGTCTTGGAGCAAGAATCTTTCTTCCAGCCTTGAAATGACTTGTCCATATAGCTGAAGGAAAATGAGGTTACACTGAGCAGGAAGAGGCAGGAACAGTCCCTTCCCCTTGCTGCCAGCCCTTCTCTGAGCCCTCTTGCCAGGGGGACCCACACTGCAGTCCAAGGGGATGCACTGCTGTCAAAATCTTCCAGCAGCTTTTGCAGTACAGCGAAACGTTCCGTAGTGGAGCCTTGTGCTCGGGGGACACCACACTGTACCTGTCCTGCTTCTTCCTTGAGGGAACAGTCTCTCTGGCTGGATGTGCTTAGCAGAGTCTCCCTATCAGGTGTATTTTCTTGTAGCACTATTGTGGGTTTTCTGTTTGGTTTCCAGTCTTACTGAGCTAATCTTACTGAATTCTTCCTTCCCGATAACTTGCGTAGAGCCTGCAGACTGGGTCTGTCAGGGAGCTCGTACCTGTGGGGAGAAGCTGTGACACCGCTTCCGAGTTGGAATGTGGTAGTGAGCCTCTTTACCCACGTGAGAAGTGGTAGCCTTTACCCTGTGCATTTTTATCCCAGTCCTGTGGAGGAACACGTCATGGCTGTAGAACAGTGAAAGAGAAAACAGGTAAAGCTGCGTGACTTTTCTTAAGGAGATAATTAAAATTTTTCATAACCTTTAGGATTAATTATGTACCAGTCGCATTTCAGTGGAAGCTGGGCACTGCAGGCATGCTTGGGGTTCCTGAGTGCTGGATTGTGTAGGCAAAACCAAGAAGATATTACACCTACCCCTGCCCCACAAGGCATGTGCTTTAACTGCATGAAATACTTGAATTTTCAGTGTATTTGTAGGCTGTTAGAAAAGCCAGGCATAGCGTGTCTGTTAAAAGTTCTTTTGTCGTATGGTTCCTTGGCACTTCTGTGATGCTTTCCATCTGCAGTGCTCTCTGGATCAGATGTAAGGCCCCTGGAAGGAAGCACAGTGAGCTGTGTGGGTCCAGCCTCAGGCGCTCCACAGGCATCATGCTATTTGGCTTTCATGATCCCTTTGGAGGGATCACTTGCTGTTTCACTTCCCACATCAGAATGTAGTTCCAGGAATCAGGGACTTGTGTGATGGCTTCATAGGCTGCTGACAGTCAGAAAGCGATCACCGATCCTCAGGCTCTCACTTTATCAGCCAGAATTCCTACAATATCAAAAATGAGATGTTACCATTTCCCAGTCCTATTGACAGGACCATAAATCTGCTTGGGTCAGAGCATGGTTGTCAGATCAGTTCTGCTGATACCACGCAGATTTTTGTTTCCCAGTTGCTGAGCTTGCAAGAAATGCTTGCAATAAGGCAAGTAAAATGACACGCCTGGGTGGAGGATGTATGGAACAGCTACACCAGCGCGTGGGGACAGAGAAGAGCATGACTGCGTGGAAATAACCACTTTTCTTCCTGATACGGTGACTGTGATCAGATATTTATTGGCATGAGAGAAGAACTTGTGGACTTTTATTCCCAGTGATCTTTATCATACACTTAGAGATGCCTGCTGTCTCTCATGTGTAATGGTGGCTCTGAATTCCAGGGTGATGCTTTCTTTCTAGGCACGTCATTCATGAGGTTGCCCTGAGATTCAGGAAAGCTGAGCATTATTGCCATTTTCTTCACACGCAGTAAACCACTCTTCCCGAGAATGCTGCTCTGTGCTGCAGTGCATGGAGATGGATGCTCCATATTATTAATGGGATGGTTGTTAGAGTTCTGAAAGCCAAACCATGCAAGGATTTCATTGCACAGACCCCTCCAAATGCCACTATTTGAGAAGGTGCTCTTTTGTCCCAGAGAAGCCTTTAACCTGGGCTGCCTGCCAGTTGGCTTCTCTCTTGATAGCATTCTGTTCTTGATCTGGGTCATTAAATATTAAAAGGCAAAGCGGTTCTAAAAGCTGGCTGTTTTTTTGGAGATGCTAAATAATAGTAATTTGTTTCCTAATAGATAGTTTTGTCCTTGTCACTGGGTCCAACTCAATACAAAAATAAACGTGTGATGAGACAGGACTGTTCTGGCCCTAGCAGGGTTCTCCAGTGGCTCCAGCCAGACCCTGCATGGGCTGTGGTGGATGCAGATGCTCCCCTTCCTGAGGCAGAGCACGGAATGCCCATAGCAAGCTCTTTCCCAGCCTTCTGTCGGACAACACAGCGGAAATACTGAATTACATTGGAAAGAAATGCAAACCAAGCTTCCCTCCCCCCAATGCTCTGTCAATTTGCCAGCATTTCTCCCTCCATATTCACTATGCTGTGAAGTCTTCCAGCTACTTCATTTTTATTGAAAAAATAGTAATATTTGCTGCTGTAACTTTTCCCTTTTTTTTTTTTTTTTTTTTTAAATCAGATTTGTCTAAGGGGATTATTTACTGGGGGAGAATTGCAACATGCCAGATTATAATTCCTGCAATGTTACGAAGAGTAACTACTTCTAGAGAAACTTAATCAAGTTGTAAAACCTTAATGCTTCACTGCGGGTTATCTTGTTTAAAAATATCATGTTTCCTAGAGACTTTTTCTAAATTAGAAAACTTACTTTTAAAGAGAAGAAGTTAAGAGAACAAAATTCCCTAGGAAAAAATGATTTAATATTTAACTTGAATGGTCAAAATTGTAGCCTTGAGCATGCCCAGGTGTAACAGGTGGGGGTGGCTCTTTTACAGGCAGTGATGGGGTTTTAACTTTTGTACCTGAAAATGTAAAGCTGTTTTAGAATGTTATGTGAGCCCCAGTGAATGTAGAGCTGTACCCCCACCCCGACGTAACGCTCTCATTGCTCTCAGCTCTCACGACTGCTGGGCAGTAAGCCAGTATTTTTATAAAAGCCCAGTCTTTTGGAACTCAGCAAGAAGGTGGCAGCTGGTAGTAAACCCTGGGCAATTGTTTCTCAGCTGAGCGCCTGTTTCAGATGTCTGATCCATGGCTCCTGAACACACTGGGTTGCAATCTCTCAAAAAAACATTCTGTAAGTGAATTTGGAGGGAATTAAAATAATACTTAATGAGCCTATAAGCACGTTGCAAGTTACAGATGGCATCGCAGGGTCCCTATGAAGAAGGTAAAATGTGATTCCTTAAAGGCTGTAGAAGACATAAAGGCCTGTTTTGTGCAATTTCTTAGTGTTTCTCGTGTCTCCATTAGTGACAGTCCTTTCTTCACACGTTGTCACAAGAGGAGTTAGCCTTCATTTAGTGTTTGGTTTTTTTACAGAGTATCTTGCAGCAGATAGTCCGCATTGAGAACAGTCCAGCTACTTTCATGCATGGTTAAACAACTGTGCTATTTTACAACCTGTACGCTTAAAAGTGCTTAGGTGCCCCTTCCTGGTTCTGATGGTTTTGCCTTAAATGTGTGCAAGGACCTGGAGCCTGCAGAGCTGCAAGCCCTTCTCTTGCTCTCACGCCGTGGATGGTGGTTTGGCTGCCTTGCATGTAACTCTTTGGAAATGGCTTCTGGTTTCCTTCCTTGTCATAAATTAGCCATTAGCAGCAGGAGAGAAAGCATGCAGTGATTCCAGTAGCTTGGCCTGTAGTGGTCTTGGAAGTCTGGCTTTGGCCCAAGCAGCGTCCCTAAATCTCGGAGTGTTTTTATGGCCTTTAGTAGTCACTGAGAAAGCTGTTTGTTCTCATCAGGACTGACCACAGCACATGCGCTTCCCTCCCAACTCCTCAGTCTTCTCCTCTGAGGCCAGGAGTGCTTTTAAGACACTGAAAAGTGATTCTAGCGTATTCTTTTTCCTCCTGAAAACTGTAATTCTTCCGTTTCCCAGGTCAGTGCCTTAGAAGTGCCCAGCATCTACTTGGAGGAGGAAGCAGCAACTGCAGATGTCCTGTAGCTTTCCTCTGGCTTCTTCAGATGCGAGGCTGGGTTCTCTGGCCAGAGCACAAATAATGACTGGAAATTAATTTTCTGTACCCTGCTCTGTAGTCATAGGAGGTTGCCCTGCAGTTCCCCCATGGCAGGCGTAGCCAGAGCTTCGTTTTGCTTTCGTGTCTGCCAACAGATGCTCGGACAGCACTTTAAAAACTATCAGCTCCCTCCTGCTTGCTGGCTGTTGGCATGGAGCATACTTGTTTCCAAGCAATTTTTCTTCTCCAGTGGCTCGCCCGCCGTGCCCCAGAGGTGGGAGCTGCCGCAGGACTCTGCCTGCAAGAGCAACGTTTATGTTAGTGCAGAGTGGAGCCTAGAAATGTCTTTATGCACATTGACGGCAGGATGGGAATGGGATTTCTCATTCCCATCGTGCTGAAATGAGCAGGTATGTAAAGTCTCTTGCCACGTGGTGGGCATGGGGTGTGAACAGGTCTCCCTGCTGTGGAGAGATGCACCTGATGCATGAGCAGTGCTCGTCAGCTGGGAATGGCAATTAAAAGATCTCATGCACAAAAGCTCCCTCTTTTGAAGAGCCTTGCAGTGGATGTAACTTTTAATTTGGTTTTGCAAGCCATGCAGGCTTTGGAAACTCTCCCTGACACTATCTGAACAAGAATATCACTAGACTTTTTATACTAAAGACAGTTTAATTAAACTCCCATCATGAAAACAATTAGACCAAATTTGCCGTACTTAACTAGTCAATAATTTAGTAGTTGTTTCTCATTAATAGATTTCTCCCTGTGACTGTGTTGTAATGATGCGGCATCACCAGCTGTGTGCTGTGGAAATCAATCCAAGGGCTTTTAAAAAGGGCAGAAAGGAGGGGCTTGGGAACAACTGACCTGTTTGCCTCATCTCTGTGCTGGGGGAGATTACGGGGCAGATCCTTCTAGAAGTTCTGCTAAGGCACATGGGGGACAGGGAGGTCACAGGGCAATGTGTCCTTGCAGACTAGAAAGCTGACGATATCCTGGACTGTATCCAAAGCAGTGGGACCAGCAGGGCAAGGGAAGGGATTCTGCTCCTCCACTGTGGTGAAATCTCACCTGGAGCCCCAGCATACTGTTTTGATAACCCACAGATGGTTTTAGGTGCTGCTAAGCAGTTCAGGACTTTTCAGTGTCTCGTGATGGTCTGCCATAGAAAGCTGTGCGCAGGAAGTGGGAGGGGGCACAGCCAGGACAACTGAGCCCAACCAGCCAGGGGGATCTTCCACGCCTCGTGATGTCATGCTCAGTGTATAAGCTGTGGAGTTGGCTGGGGGCCAGAGGTTGCTGCTCGGGGCTGGACTGGGCATCGGACATTGGATGGTGAGAAATTGCATTGTGTATCACTCATTTTGTATATTTTATTATTATTCTCTCTCCCTTTTGCTGTCCTATTGAATTGTCTTTATCTAAACCCATTAGCGTCACTATTTTCTCTCTCCTCCCCATCTCACTGTGGAGTGAGATGTGCAGGTGGCTGCATGGGGCTTGGTTGCCAGCTGGGATTAGAATATGACAAACTGCAGAATGAATAAATAAATTATTCCACAGCTGACGTCTGTTCTGTGGTGGAGAGGAGCTCCTGTTCTCCAGCTCCTTCACTTGAACTCCATGGGATGGTCTTCTTACTGTATTGACAGAAACAACAAATGGCTGTGGCTGGCCCAGGGGCCAGCAGTGCAGGCTGTGGGATGTGCCCGCTCCGTACTTCCCATTGACATGTCCCTGTATCTCATCGTGTTTGCCTTTGAGAGTGTCATGGGAATGTCTGAGTCTAATGGGTGCCTTCCTTACTGGGGTGTCAAAACACTGGCTTCCTAAGGCAGAGCTTCTACTTAGTGTCATGAAGTAGGCAGAAATAAAGGCTGTTGTGTTCCCCTTTCCTAGGGCCATCTGCAAAAAGGCAGAATATCAGTTATGGGGGCAGGTTTGCTCAACTGTGTGTTGGATGCTTTTGCTCAGTCATTTTTAAAGCAAGATGTGAAGAAGGTATGTCAATTATTGCTTGAATTTCTTCCTCAAATTATTATATTCTAAATATTTTCAAATCAGCAAATTATCTGTACTCAAATTTAAATGGATGTTTTAAGTCTGGATTCTTTACATCTTTTAATTGTTGAAAAAAATATTTGACCTTTTCTTTTGTCTACAGAGAATAAGCAGAACAAATCCGGATTTAGTTTTATTATGGTAATAGGTTTATTTCAAATACATTTCAAAGCACGGCATGTGTGACTGTATCCGTTTCTGTAATTCATTCTTATTCCTGATTTCCCCCAGGCATTGAAACAGTTCTTCCTCCTAATGCCTCCTTGTACTAGCTAATGCTGTAATAATCATTTGTGGTTCTGTAGCACCTCTAGACTGCAATAGTGAGAAGCAGTCAATGGGAATTTATTTCATGTCACACATTTTTCTCCAGTATCGTTAGATTTTTTTGGCAGCCCAGTGTGTTTACAGGCGCTGCAGTCCCTCTCCCTGCAGGCTCCGGGTGCTTCAATAGCTCTGTCTTTCACTAAGAATTATGAAAGAGGATAAAAGCTACCCGGCTCTCCAGTGAGCATCGCAAGGCAGGCAGCGTTCAAAGGCCTTCTGTTCCTGGGAGTCATGTCAGATCGATAAACTGGGCTAAACAGCAGCGTCTCCCGAAGCATCCACTGGGAAATGAAGTTTTGGGAAAGTTTTGGAAGTTTGTGCCTTGAAGAGATTCGGGAGGGGCAGGGGGCAGGTTGTGCTGGGCAGACTCTGTAAAACCTATACGTGGCAGAAAAGAGCAGGAGCTCTGGAAGGAATATTTAATTAAAGCCTTTGATGAATAACTAAGAGGGGTTTATTGCCTCCCCTTCCTGTTTGTTTCTTGTTTCAGATGAATGAAAGCAATGAAAGCATCTGTGTGCCTGAAAATGATGCATTGTCATGGCTGGGCTCATGACTCTTAGGTACTGCAGGACTATAATCAACCAATATTTACCATTACTTACTAGTTTTTAGTTGCCTAATGGAGAAATTTGTTTTCTAGATCAACTTAGATATCCACGGCTCAAGTCATGCCTTATGCCATTCTTTAATTATTCCTAGGGACAGAGAGGTTGATGCTGTTGAAGGGTTGGGTTGTAAGCGGCCTTAGCAGTAGCCTGTCGGTCTCCCGCTGAAGTTGGAGGTGTTGGAGCATGGGCGTGGGCAGCAGCCTCAGTGCTCTCAGACACTCTCACCTCCCCAACAGCCTCAGCCTCTTGTTTGTGCTTCAGAAACTGATGTTGGAGTCTGTGTCCCTCGAGCTGTGGATGGAGATGTATTTCAAACAAAATGGGCATTCATTTGCTTGTTCTTGATAACTCTAAGATCTTTTTGTTGTGGCTTGAAAGGAAAGAAACAGACTGAAGCAGACAGCTCTGCTGGCGTAAGCAATGACCGTGAGCAGTGAAACGCGTCTTGCCAGCTTACGACAGCGTGGAGCTGGCGGATAAAACAGACCAGCTCGCAGCACCTCCACAATGCTGCTTTAGGAATCCTTTAGCGATTTCGGCTGTGTCTGCAGATCTGTGCAAAAGAAAACTACAAACACACCAGATCTGGTGTAAATGCACAGTCCTGCCTGTTCCCCCGCTGCTCCAAGGCATCCATCTCCCTCCGGCTGTATCCGTGTGTTCTGTTTCCTTCAAGCTGTTAGAGCTTGGCTGCAGAGTAGTTGTGAGGCACATTGTACCCAGATGTAAGAAATGGTGATACAAAGGGAATATTCAGAGTTCTAAATATGTTTCGTGTGACTGGCAATGCTTGATAAACGCTTTCCAAACTTCCATTTACTTCTTATCTTCCAGCACCTGGTCTACATCCTTCCTGATGGCCTGACCAAAAAGGCATTGCTTTTCTTGCACCGGTACAATTGGTTGGAATACAAAAGGATGTTTCTTTGAGAGCCAAACCATGGTTCCTGCCTTGTCTCCTGACAGCAGCGCACTTCTCCGTCTATCAATTTGGAGAGACTCAGCTGGGATAAGGGAGTCAGGAGACAGTGGGAGGCAGCAGTGCAAGGAGGTGGAGAGAATGGAGCAGGGACTGAGCTGTGTGAAGAGCAGGAGAAAGTACTGTCTTGAATATTCAACTTGTGTGAAAGACTGCAGGAACTCTCATGTATTCACACAGTCAATGTTAAATACCTGTATTCTAAAGAAACAGAGTGAGAAGTTTACTGTGTCTGAAACTGCTCATGGGCACCAAAGGCGCTGACGTTTTTCATCATTATTTTTGTAGCTAAGAGCCCATTATGAGGGCAGGAGTTTTTAATGTTGAACAGAATGACAGTGATGTTTTATGGCTCCTCATATTTGCCACATTTCTCTTTTTTTTTATTACAACTCTGAATGAAAAAGTAAGAGATGAAGTTCTCCTGCCCTTCTTTTCTTTGTAGCAAGCACAGTGCATTTGCATGGAAATCAACGCAGTTATGATTATTTATTTTCTTATCTGTTCAGAAAAGATGTTAATATGTGATGTGCACCCACATCATTGCCAGTAAAAGTTTCCTCCTGTGTAATTCCAAAGTCTGAGCAGATATGTCAGTGAATCCCAGTTTCTGGCACAGCCCAGTCTGGGTTATTGGTGAGAGCCCGGCTTTTCTGGAGAGGAGAAAGGATGCTCTGTGGTCTGCAGGCAAAGTCTGGGAGATGTCTCCAGTCCAGGAGGAGCAGTGGTGACCCCTACCTTCAGCCTCGTGTGTGTCAGGTTTTAAAACTCGTTTAAAATGTGGTCTAATTAGTCTGTGTGTATCTAAGCTGTGGTGATCCCTGCCAGCGGGGAGCAGAGCAGCTGACCAAGTCATGAGCAATTTTAAGGCCACACAATTAAGGAGCATTTGTTGTGAGCACTTTTTGTTGTGTTGGTAGATGTTTCATCTGTTGCCTCTTAAATGCTGCCACTTTTCTGTCGTTTTCACTTGGTTTCTCTTTTTGATTCCTTTTGGCTGACTTGAGTACCTTAAGGAGATGGAAATTAAAGGCCACAATGTAGTGTTTGTGAAATGAAGGAGCTGAGCTCAGATAACAAATATCTAACTAGAAGGTGTTTTGTCCTGGCTACAAAAAGAATGCAAGGTATTAGGTGCTCTTTTCAGAGACAGCATAAAATTTTCAGCTGCTCAGGTAAAATGCTGCCCTGGGAATGGGCTGTGGGTGTAGCAGGGCTGCCTCCGCCGTGCTCAAACAGGCCACATCTTCGCCTGTACATGGCTTAAGCTCTTCTTTAAAACCCCAGTGTTTTGTAGAGGTGTGGAGTGCATTACAGACGTGGTGCGTTTGCTGTCCCTAGCAGCTGGCTCCTGGCGGCTTCCGGATACAAATGCAGGCTGCTGCACGGGTCTGTGGCGCTGGAACTCCTGAGGCTGCCGTGTGGCATTTCCCTCGTCATCCAGTCGCCCCGCTGCTGGGTCAGTGGCCCCGCCGGTTTCTCCGCGCTGTCTGTGGTGACAGAGCGGCGCCTGCTGAGGAGTCACCCGGAGCTGCCTCTGAGCCGGGGTCTGCTGGGCGCCTGCCTGTTTGCTGCCATTTGACACCGCTAAGGGTAGGAGTGTGCAGACACGGCTTCCTACAGCAGGAGAGTGCCTCCACCTTTGAAAGAATAAAACCGTTTCCTGGCTTGTCTGTCAGAGACGCTTTTAAGCTGTAGAGGTACAGAGTTTAATGGGGAGGCAATGTTTGCTCTGCATTTCAAGTGCATCATTGCTCTCTAAGCAGTGTAAATTTAGCTCCTTTAAGCCTCATCTCCTGGGGCTGAAATTTAAGTGTTTGAACTTTAGTTAAAAAGAATATATTGATTAGGCTTTGATTTAGTTGTTCCTTGCTGAAAAGATACTCGGTAATGACTTGTACCTGCCCTTTCGTGTTTTATTACTTTAATGGAGTCCCCTCTTATTCCCTTGGTCTTCCTCAACACCATTTGCCTAAAAGTCTGCAGTGCTACCAGGAGAAACAAACGAAAAAGCAGTTGTCACACTGTGAACTTAATTGATTCAATAAGTAACATTTTTAAGTTCCCTAGGCAAACCTCGGGGTCTTCACTCCTGTCCATTAGCACTCTGTTCGTTAAACAGTGGCATGTCTAATCGGGGCGGATGGGCTGCGCATCACCTCACTGCCTTTGACCGAGCAGAGGCGGGGAGGATGAAACGGTTTTCATAGATATAAAATATCTTTAAGGTAAATACCACAGACTGCAGATCTTTGTGAAAGATTAAGGAATTGTACTACTTCAGGAAATGTTGAACCTGACAGTCACGGAGGAACAAGTGTAAGCTTCAGAACAGCCTCTACCTGTGACCTGGTGCTGTCATCTCTAGACAGTAAGAATTTGGTACAGGAGCATGAAACAGCAAAGCAGAAATAGCTCTTGTTGCTCTGAGGACACCTGTGTCTAGTCAGCCAGTTGCTCTGTGTCTTCCCAGGGGAGGTGCGAGCTGTTTACTTCACAGCTCACTTCTGGGGGTAGAGGCTTGCTTCTGCAGAACTGGAGCTCGGCTGGAGCGGCAGAGCAGGGCTGCTGTTCCTGCTTGAGTCACTCGCCATTCTATTCTGATTGCCATGTTGGAAATGTTTGGCTATTGCAGCCCTGCCAGTGTGATGGGTTTCAGCTGTCCAGACAGGCCTCAACACAGGTTTTGCATACATCTGAATGCTTTCAGAAGGTATTCCTCTTGCGTTTCTTCTGAATGGAAGAAGAAACCCAGAAGGGAGTTGTCAAGTGCAAGTCAAGTTCCCAACAAAGCATGTGTCATACTCTCTTCCTCCTTTTGTTCCACACCGCATCAGGATAGTTCTATTTTAAACTTTTCATTTGCAGGTCAGATAAGCAGGAACCATCCTTGATCCCCTGCACAGGGTTCAGATAGTAACACACTGTGCATGCACATATTGGGGTCAGCGCCTGTTCTTGGTAGAGGCTGGAACCAGTGTTTTCCTTGCCCTAGAGCAAAATATTTGGCTTTGTGTTTTTCAGGGTGGGTTGTATTTTCTCCAACGTGATGTAAACACTCAATGGAGTCTTTCTTATGCTGCCTCATGATTGTTTATGTACCCAAAATCTTCTTGTTGACTTTGACTGAAGCCTTGTTGTTTTTTCCAGTGAATGAAACCTTCACCTCAGCTGCTGACTGGGATCCTGGTCTGGCCAAGAGCCTAAACCAGCAGATGCGGGCAGGCAGGAGCTGGGTGGAGAGAGAAAAGCAATTAAACATGGAACTCTCTAAGCCCACCCGATGCCCTTATGCTCTCGTTTATGGTCTTGGTAGGCTGGCACCGGTCCCTTGTGCTCTTTGCAAATTGAGCTTTAAAACTGCTGCGTGCATGGTGGTCAGTATTTCCTTCTAAGCAAAAAGTCCCATTATATTTCAGAGGACATAATGAACATCCAGGATGGGATCCTTTCAGAGAGAACACAATCCCGTTTGCTTCCCTCATCCTTTAGGAAAGGCTTGAGCAAAGGGATGCTGCCATCAGGAGGAAGGATGCGTCTCTGAGCTGGGTGTTGAACAAACTGTCACATTTGCTGTTGCCTTGTAAACGAAAGTGTTGTTAAGTGTTTCTGACATTTGAAGGGCCATGGCTGTAATCTTAGGTCACTAACACTGTCTGTGGGGGAGAGGCAGTGCATTTCCACTGGGTTTTTCAACTGCCAGACAGCAGTTGTGTGAAATATAAATTGTTCCAAATGTCAGGAACCATCTCCGCTTTGTGCAGGAATCAAATGTTTTGTTCTTCAAAGGCACAGGCATGTTTCTAGGCACAGTGCTGCTGGCTCTCACTGAGGATCAGCCCTAGTGCTCACTGCCTTGGGCAGGGGTGCTCTGGGGTGACCTGCGTTGGGGAGGAATCGCCTTCCTGTGACTTCTATGTCTGTCCACCCACTGCTGCTCTGCAAACAGGTTTGAACCCGTGTTTATGTACCCGAAGGCTACAGCTGGAGTTGTGGGAACATGGGTTGGCATTCAGTGTGGGAGGGCAGCACATGGGAATGTGCTGGGTGCCACTGGGCTATCGGGTCCCCAGGGCCAGGAGCCTGCAGAGCACCCCACCTTCCTCCTCCCGCTCTCCTTCTCTTCTTCCTCCTCCACCGCTACCTTCTCCCTGCGGTGGCAGTTCCTTGGCTGGGGAGCTGGAGAGCACCTATAAAGCTGCAGAGGTTTAGCCCTGGGATCCTGTTACCAACCAAGCCCAGGACAAGAGAGCTCGGCATCGCTCCCACCCCAGCAGGCGAAGTGGCCACCTCTGCCCGTGCACTGGCTGGCTCTTTGCTGTGCTTGTGTATTCAGGCTCCCGTCCACACCAAAGTGCTCTCAGCTTCTCCACTGGCCCTTGTGCTGTTTCTGCCCAGGTCCTTCTGGATTAGTTCTGAGCAGTGGCTCTCACATGTGTTAGAACACAATGTGCTTGTGCTGCATAGACTCTGTTCCTGAGCCCAAACTTTCTGTTTTGGTGGCATGTTCCCTGATTTCTCTGTAGACTTCCCTCAGAACTGTTTTACACTTACTTTTGTTTCAATTCTCATTCATTTTAAACATCGGCGAGTCTCCAGCCAGATGAGCAGACTGGGCTCCTCTTGGCAGTCTTGTTCTGCAAATGATGCAGAGAGGCCATTAAAGTGCCAGGGATTTATATGCTTTTCCCATTGATACTGCTTGGAAAGACCTTGCCATCCAATTGCCCTGCCTTGATTGATCTGCTCTCATTATCAGCCCTGAATTATTTGCAGAGGGAAGTGACAAGGCTTTATTTTCTCATAGCGCTTTATCTTTTTACAAAATGCATCCAACGAAGTTGCTAATGGAAAAGCTTTTAGCCTCCCGAGGCGGAGGGTGATCCTTGTCCATTCGGATGAGAGTGTGTCACGTGGAGCTGACTAATGCCACGGGCTGCAGAGAACCCTGCTGCCACCTTTGCTGCCTCCCCCAGGTTACTGGGAATTTAACAGGCAGCCCAAGGTGACTGGCACGGACATGGGGATAAATTGTTTGCTTCAAGAATTAAAGAGACTAGAGAACACAAATATATTCCCCTTCTTTGGTGGCAAGGATGCTTAACCTGCCTGTCCTGGCTTCACTGATGGGTTTCCAGGAGCCTGGACAGCTGGAAGGATGGTGCTGGTTGTGCTCCATGATGATGAAAACCAGATTCCCAGCAGTAGCTCCTCTCCCCGCCGCAAACCCGCCTCTGTAACGATCCTGGTGCTGGACTGACCGGAATGGATGCAGCAGCAGTGAGCAGGGTCCCACGTCCGGACCCTCACGCTGGCACAGCCAGGATCCCTGGGCATCCCCTGCCCTGGGGATTTCTCACTCACAGAGCTCCCGCACTGGGGCCTCCCTGCATTCAGCCCACCTATACTTGCATCCTTTCTCCCACTATTCCATCCTCTTGCTGTCTGGCTGCTGCATTTAAATAACAAAATGATCTCTGAGTTTAAATTATAACAATCTATCTATTGCATTTGTTTCTATCCTTCACTCTCAGGGTGGGAATTGGTCCTACATGGATAGAACAGATGGGGGCAATATTAGGAAAATTAGATCAAATGGTGGTATAATGCCACGAAATGACTCAGTTCTATTGTGGCGTAGCCTGACAAACACAGGGCATTGAACAAAATGTACTTTTATAGAGAAGGGTTTTTTTCATGTTGTTATTCCCTTTTCAAGCTGAACAAACACTCTTCCTGATTTGTAACTTTATGTAACATTGGGTTTTTTAACTGAGCTCCTTACAATATCCATAACGATGGTGATCGTCAGGATGCTCACAGGTGTCAGAGCTCTGGCCCTGGCCGTGCAGCCAGACTCCCACCCTGTGGCAGTTTCAGCTGCAGGCAGGAGCGTCCCTTGTGGATACACAGCATTAAGCTCTTTCCTGGTTAAAAACAACATTATCCTTATATTCCCCTATACCAGCCAATCAAATCAACTCCCTGTGACCCTTGTATGTCACAGGGGCAAAACTGCCAATTTTGATCATCTACCAAAAGCTGACTCTTCTGTTCTTGCTGTTTGCTGACAGAAGAGGGCTTTGAGGTGGGGACAGGCAGTGAGGAGCTCGGCATGCATCCCTGCAGCTGCTCCTGGACCCTGGTAATGCACGTGGGGTGACGCTGGTGGAGCTTTTCAGTAACAGCTCTGCCTCAACCTTAGGCAAGACGAGTATCAGTCAAGCTGGGGGAAAAGTCTACGTATTCCTCAGGGTTTGCCCTCGAACCTGGCACTTTGGCAGAGGTTCTGCCTATTCTCAACATAATTCCCATTAGTGTGGCTGTGTATACACCTTTGAACTCGTTTGCTCTGAGCCTAAGCCTTGACACAAGGAAATGATTTGATGACCTCATGGCTGATTTCTTCGGGCCAAACAGAGCTGCAAGGTGGTATCTCAGGTGAAACGTCTCCCTGCTGGGTGCGCATGTTGGGCTGATAACACCTCTCCCCTTGGGACTCTTGGCTGGTTTTTATTTTTTAAGCTTGCAGCATGGTCAATACAGGAAAAAAAAAAAGCAGGCTGAGCACTTGTGGAGAAAGATGCTGCTCTGAAAAAGAAGATAAAGAGCTTCCACAAATAGTTATGCACAGAAAATCGATCAAACACTAATGAATCTAATTTACAAAATGATCGTGTGCATTTGTATGGTGCAGCTGCTGCCGCTGGCTCAAGGAGGAGCAGTGGTTTCTGGCAGATAGAGTTGGTTTAGAGGTTGCCCACTGATGTGTTTGTCCAGAGGCAACAGCCAGGGGCAGAGGGGAAAGGTTTTTGTACCAACCACCAGCGCGCAGCCCAAGTGTTCAGTGGGGAGTGGGTGCGTGGGCTTGGGGTGATGCTGACGGCTGCAACAATGGCACCTGGGAGCATCCCCCATTCTGCCCACCCATCCATTGTATTTAATCCTCTAAATTAACTGGTGGGTGGCTGATGGGCAGCAGGTGTTTGATGCCCTGTTCTGGGGCATGATCCTGCTCTAGCAGGAAGGTGCTGCTGGTGGGGCTCTCCACTTGCCCATCCTCTCCAGCAGCTCCTGGCAGCTGTCACTGTCTCAGGTAGGAATCTCTGCTTTTGGGCTGGTCATAGGGAAGGGGATGGCCCAGTTTTGTGTGTGGTTCTCCCCAGACCCTGGAAGGTGATGGAACTAGAGCTTCTGTACTGGTGGGGGGGGGGTTTGGAAGGCTTCTGCCCTGGAGAAGGGGAAAGGAGGGGAAGAAACAAGTGATGCTACAGCCCTGACGCTTGTGACAGCAGGCTGTTCTAATCCATGTGGATTGGTGTTGCCCACTAGCCTGCGAGGAGCTGCCAGTTCAAGCTTTTGAAGCCCTTTATCTAGGGGGCAAGTTTATTGCTGTTATGACCGACTTGAGCGAAATCCGTGTGTGCCCCCAGCATTTACTCACTAATAAATATTCTAAAGGGAAGTGTTACTCTGTAGATGAGAGAAAACCCGAACTGCCTAATTCCTATTCAAAACATTTACTTAAACTAACTTTCTGTATGAAGTTTAGAAGCAAACTCTGCTTTCCTTCCTTCTATTCAGTGTTTGCTGCTTCAGTGCTTTTGAGAAGAGTTCTTAAGTATTTGAAACCATTCAGATAAATCTGTTGTGTGAAATATGTCATGGGTTTGAGTCCATGCGCTGGAAATAAAATACTAGACTAAATCTCGTTAACAAGTAAACATCATGTATTTTAACTGGAAAGCCCACAGAATTCACCTCTGCCTGTGCTGGTGCTCTGTCACCCTCACAGGAAAGAAGCTCTCCCTCCTGCTCAGGTGGAACTTCCCGGGCTCTGGTTTGTGCTCCTGGTCCTGCCTCTGGGCACCACTGAGTAGGGTCTTAGGAAGGGCTTCCTAAGCATGCCAGCTGCCAGAGCTTGTGGTTTAAGTCAACTCTGAGCCCAATTTTCACCTACAGCATGAGCGTTTGGCTTCTACTGGGAGGTAAAAATATCTGGGCAATTCCATGTTGTGCAGTCACCTCCCTTACTGCTTTTGTTTAAGTCTTGGGAAAATTGCCAGAAAGTGAAGTCTTAATTTTTGTGAGCCTTTCCCTTGAGCTTCTGCCTGTGCTTACAGGAAAGCAAGCGGGTGGTGGGTTTGGAGCTGAAGCTTTGCGCTCTCGGGTGAGTTCAGGCTTGGCTGGTGGCAGCGCAGTGCTGCTGGGATGCTGGTGGAGGATGTGTTAGTTAAGGAGCTGCCGTTTAAAATTCCCCCCTCCTGCCTGAGGTGGTCCAGCCAGGCCTCGCTGAGAGCTGAGTATGAGAATATATGGTTAGGTTTTCTGTGAGGAAGTGGATTTACAAGAACACACGTTTAATTTGTAGAGAATTCTGGGTTTGAAATTGGGCTGAAAAAGTACCCAGGAGCATACACAGAATGGATTTGTTTTCCTCTGTGAAAGCAGCTCTGTGCATCCCTGGAAGAACCTGTTGGTGCAGTGGATGATCTGTGGAGCTGCAGGGGCTGTGGCTTTGTTACGAATGGCTCTGGTCCGGGAGAAGGCAGTGCAGGTGAAAATCTCAAACCTGCTTTACCTGCAGTGTCCTCAGTTGTGGTTGTGAGGGTGTGAGGCTGAATGGAGATGGGCTTCTCTGTCATCTCTGACGGTGACCCTGAAAGAGGAGAACTGCTCTAATGAAGATGAGATTTCCTTTATCTATCTCTATATAAACTGTGTTTATTTTTTCTCCTCTCTGTGCCTTACAGTCCACCATCTGCTTTTAACTTTATTAGACTCTCTGGAATGCTGAAATTTTCCATATCCTCGGTGACATTTGTCTTCTGGAAAAATTTCAGTTATAAAGATAAAGGAGAGTTTTGGTCCCTGTTTTCTGGCTGAATGTCAACATTTTTGATAGAAGTGATGTATTCTGGAAAAAATTCACTTGGCCAAAAATGAAGGTTTCTTCCTGGTATGTAAAATATTAGAAGCAAACTGGGCAGAAAATCTGTTGCAGTCTGATTCAATATCCCGAGGGTTCAGGTGTCCTGTGTGTGGCTCTCGCAGTGGTGCTGCTCACACTGGTCATTCTGACGTTAATTCACGAGCAGGTGACAGATGCTGGGGGAGAGAAGGTCATGCTTTTTCACCCTCACTTATGTTTTGCTGTGGAAAATCATATTCCAGCTTCTGCTGGAAAAGTTGGGAGCTTTCCATGAGCTCTGGTGGGAAGGGCCAGCAGCAGAGCCGTGTGTCCCCCACAGTGTGTGGGAGATGTGCCCCAAAGGCTCCCGGCTGCCTTTCCCTGGTGTTTACTGAAGTCTCCCAGACCATTTTAAAGAAGCAATAAGTTGGGCTCATCAGTCAAACTAATTTTTCCTAGGTGTACTTCCTTACTTGGCTTTAAAAGGAAGGAAAAGAATTATACTGAATATGGCAATTAATCTGAGCTGTTTGCTAGAGCCATCTTTTGAATCCTGCTGGAAACATAAATGAGCGGTAGGGAAGAGGTTGCGGTGCTGTGGTTCCAATTAGAGAGCCTTCTGTTCAAGTTCAGAGGCTGCAGGTAATTTATACAAAGTGCTGGCAGTGCTTTGGATGCTTTAGCTTGATGGGAAGAAAAGGAGGTCAGCGTTCACCTGAAATATGCCTGTTATTAGCTGCACTACTCTGTGTTTCTGCAAGGCATAATTTAAAAACAATTTTTCTGAATTGCACCATCTGGAGGAAGAAAAAATCAATAATGTATTTACATGAGGTTCAGTAGCTATACCCACCTCGACAGCATCAGTGGATGCAGCTTCTATTGCTTTGCTGCTCTCAGACCATGGATGCAGATAACACAGGGTTGGCATGAGCGCAAGAGCTGCAGTTTTTCTCTCAGAACAGATGTGCAGGGAGCGGGTGATGCTTCTGGCTGGGAAGAGGTTGAGGTTTGCTCTCCTGCCACCATGCCGCTCGGCCTGGACTCCTTGTGCTGGCTGAGTTCTTCTCAGCCAGGATAGCAGCGGATCAAGTGGGTGCCGGGAGCTGGGCATCACCTGAAAACTCTTGTAGTCCCGCGCCTACGGGAGAAACAGTTCTCGTGAGTAGCTGGTGGCCTCATTCCTGATCCAGCGTGAGTCTGGAGTCTGAGCCACACGTGGAGCCATCCCCCTTGCAGAGGCTGCGGGTGTCGATGGTTTGCTGCTCTGTCTCCTGATAGTCACCAGACAGTACATGTGTCTTCATTACCCTAAACTCTGTCCAAAATCTTCCAGGTCTATGTGGCGACAGAAAAAGAATTTGGTATTTACTTCTGGTTTTATGAATGGCCTTATGTATATCCACTAGAGTGAGCGTGGTGTTATTGTACCAGATGTGAGTAGCAATAATTCTGTGGGCAGGGGTCACACTGAGGCTGGAACAGGGAATTGTACCCACTTTAGGAAGTGAGGAAAGAGCAACCACCCTACTGTAACTGAACTGCTTGGGTAGTCGCTGAACAAATGGATGTAGACTCATGGGTGCTGCTCATGCGAGTGCTCAGGATCTGCTCAGCTCGTTCTTGTGCGGGGCCGAAGCTTTGGCATCTGAGCATCAGCGTCTGTTTCTTCCAGTTGCACAATGGGTAATTATTTACCCTCTTCTCAGCTTGCTGATTAGTGAACACCGGAGCAGCGCTCAGAATGCAGCAGTTCCTGTTTAGTGCTTTTTCCAAACAAATGAGGTTCAAGAACTTCCCCTTCCAATTGCATTGATGGGAAGAAGGAGCACTTCTCGCTTTGTGAAATGAGGCCAAGCCCCAGTGCCATCAGTTGCTTGGAGATAGGGCTGAGTCTTGATTTGACGGCAATGGAGAGCACTTGTGCATGATTTTTTCACTTGAGAAATCAGGAGCTGGAGCAGTGCAGGTCTGTGATGTTATTGATGGATCCCCCGCCGCGTGGTGGCTGTCGCCTTCATTAGCAGGAGGAGGCTGCGGGATTTGCTGGATGATTTGAAATGCCTTTTTCAGATGTCACCAAAATATCACTTTTGCTGTGTTGTTTGGGATTTCAGTTTTGCTGGAACTGTAGATAAACGAAAGGTGAACAAAGAAAGGATTTGAAAAAGGCCAAATCCAGCTTTACCTTTCGCTGCCTCCCAGCACGATGTCTAACGCCCAGCTGGCAAACTGGTAAATATGAAACCTACAGCCGTAATTATCTTTTTGAGAGCAAGTCTCCAAGCTGTTAAGTTGATGGTGAATTGTACCATAAAAGCGAGCCAGGACAAAGTAACTTATTTTCGAACTCCCCCTCCAACCTGAAAACAACAACAATGGTAACAAACCTCTTGTGCAGCATGAGTAAATTAATTAATTTTGTATGGTGCTGACATCAACACACTATAAATTGTTGGTGTTTTGTGCTGCTAGCAAGAAAAAGGAAAAAGCCACTGCTTCCTTAGCAAGTGAATTTTTAAGGGTCCTGCACTTGGGGCACAACAACCCTATGCAGTGCTACAGACTAGGGGAAGAGTGGCTAGAAAGCTGCATGAAATAGAAGGACCTGGGGGCAGTGGTTGACAGCCGACTGAACATGAGCCAGCAGTGTGCCCAGTTGGCCAAGAAGGCCAATGGCATCTTGGCTTGGATCAGAAACAGCGTGACCAGCAGGTCCAGGGAGGTTATTCTCCCTCTGTACTCGGCACTGGTGAGACCACACCTTGAACACTGTGTTCAGTTCTGGGCCCCTCACCACAAGAAGGATGTTGAGGCTCTGGAGCGTGTCCAGAGAAGAGCAACGAAGCTGGTGAGGGGGCTGGAGAACGTCTGACGAGGAGCGGCTGAGAGAGCTGGGGTTGTTTAGCCTGGAGTAGAGGAGGCTGAGGGGAGACCTTATTACTCTCTCCAACTGCCTGAAAGGAGGTTGTGGAAAGGAGGGAGCTGGGCTCTTCTCCCAAGTGACAGGGGACAGGACAAGAGGGAATGGCCTGGAGCTCTGCCAGGGGAGGTTCAGGCTGGATATCAGAAAAAAATTTTTCACAGAAAGAGTCATCGGGCACTGGAACAGCTGCCCAGGGAGGTGGTCAAGTCACCTTCCCTGGAGGCGTTTAAGGAACGGGTGGATGAAGTGCTGAGGAGCATGGTTTAGGGAGTGTTAGGAATGGTTGGACTCAATGATCCGGTGGGTCCTTTCCAACCTGGTGATTCTATGATTCTATGAATTGCTGCCTGTGGTTAAAAAAAATGCACACCTTTCTTGATAAGGTTTTGCTGCTGTGTTTTCTGATCAGAATGAAATTTGGAACAGCACCCGGGAAGACTCGAGCTGTGCATGTGTGGCGTGGTGGGGATTGGCTTGGTCTGCTTTGCTGCCCAGGTGATGGTGCCGTGGTGCTGGCTGCCAGCCTTGCTCCTTTCAGGGTCCTCCTGCAGCAGAGATGCACCACTAACGCCGCCTGCTCGAGTGCATTCTCTTACCTCTTAAAAACCCATTTTGTGTGTAAGTATCAGCATTATGTGAGCCTCTGAATAGTGTGAGCCTAATGGTTATGTATAGTGCATGTTTTCAAGCCTTATCCTACAAGAGGAAGGAGCCTGGTGTTTGTGAGACTTGCTTATCGCCCCACGTACTGGAGCTAGTGCAAAGTATCTCTGTTTTCTCTTGTTGTTCTTGATTCTAATGGGAGTAATTATAACTCCTGAGTCATGTTTTCGCTTCCAGTCGTATTGCTGCATGGCCTTGGTCAGCGAGCTTCATGTTGACTTTTTGTGTTCTCTCCCCTCCATCCTCTGGCCTCCAGCTTTGCACAGAGCATCCAAATGGGTCACCGTGCTGGGGTGCGGGAGTTGCAGACCAGAGAAGCTTCTCTGCTCTTTGTGCATGTGAACAATGAAAGACAACTTGAGGCCCCAGTGAAAACCAGCACCTTTGCACTTGGTATCTGAGCTGTACATTTGGAAGAGTTATTTCTAGTCCCTTTGATGGTACCCATTGGTACGATGCTGCCTGCAGTGTGAGCTGTATTGAAAAAGCAGCAGACCTCTGCTGAACAGACGTTGCTGCTGAGAGCTGGTCCTTTCCCCTTTTCTCTTGAACACAGGCAGAGTGAAAGACAAGATGAGAGTAAATGGGAGACAGAGAGGCACTAGGGACAGGCAGCAGGATGACACGGCTGCAGCAGATTGGCAGCGAGAGGATTTCCCCCAGAGCAGTCACCCTGCACTCTTGGCTGCAGAAGCATGTTGGCACCCCGGCGCTATTCTGGGCTGTGCTCTCCTCCCAGGTGGAGCTGGGTCCACGAGATGCCCGTTCTGCTGGGAGGATGCTGTGGGGGTCAGCAAGCCAAGCCAGGCAGGGGGATGTCTTCTGCAATTCATGGACTTTCATGTCTAGAGGCAGAGGGAAATTCTGCTATTTTGGCTTCATTTCGTCTTATGGTTCTTCGGCACTTGCTGCTACTCTAGGCTGTAGTGAACTCTTAATTGTGTTCTTTTTAGGAAGAATTCCCATCACTTTGAAATTATGACTTCTTTTTTTCTTTATTGGAAGGTTATTCTGCTTTTTAATATTACTGTAATGGAGGGTCCAGAAGATCATGAATTAAACAGCAATTCCTCTGTGTTCAGTTTTCCATTTTCCTCCCATAACGTCCCTTGTTCATTACCACCCCATAAGAACTGGTTTTGGAAAGGCAAGGCTGTGAGCTGGGAGTTATTTCCAGCAGTAGTGGGTGATTGTTCAAAATCCCATTAAGCATGCAATTTCTGAGTGCGCGAGCAAGGTATGTCTATGGGATAAACGCCCCTTTGTTTCACTTGCAGAGAAATGTCCCCAGGAAGAACAACCCAGTCTGTTCAGTGTTACCTGACCGGCAGCTGATTGTGTTTCATTGCCCACGTTAGCTCTGAGCCCTTGAGCAATTACCAGGAAAGAACAGAATAGAATAGGATTTCTTTCTGCCTTGCTTTTGTGATGTGGAAGAAAGGTTTTTATTTCAAATGATCTTTTAATTTGTCCAAGCAGTCTCTTGAAAAAGACTCTGTAATTCAGGGCAGGATGGAAAAGCGCAGCTCTGGAGGTCATTCTCAAAGTAAGACTGGGATTTTTGTTTTAAATGCAGCTCTATAACTAAAGAGGCCATTAATCTTCATTAGAGAATGAACCTGAATTGAATCTGTGTGGGCGCTCTGTCACCAAAGAGGTCTCCCTGCACAGCTCAGGGATCAGGATCGCTGGTGGCAGTACAGCTTTGGTGGTTGTTTTGTTCTTGGTTTTGTGGCCCTTCAAAATCTAATGGACCTCCTGCAGGTTCAGATCTGTTTTGGAAACAGGAATAATCCCTGCCTTCATGTCTCAGGTGCTGTAAAATGGTCTACAGGCGGTCGAAAGGCAGTCTGGACTCTGCAGAAGGCAAGGATTTGCTCGGGGCAGGTCACAGCAAGGAGAGATGACACTGAACAGGGAGGGAGAAAGGTGATGTTAAAAGCCCTGTTTCTGCTTGCTTCTGTCTTGCATACCCTACCAAAATCGGTCTCAAACAAGGCCAGAAACCTGGTGTTTTAGCATTAAATTTAAATGCTGAAATTAAGTAAAAATTTGGAAATCTAGAGATCAATCAAAATGTTCTCTTTCTGTCCTGAATCTGTTATATTAAAAGTAATAACAAATGTGGGAATTGAAAACTAATAAAAATGCTTTGTTTGGACATTTTTGACAGTGTTTAATAAAATGTTGTCAATTGGTTGTATAGAAGAATTTTTAATAGAGCAACATTTTCCAGTGGGAAACATCTTTGGTGTAAACTTGCCGTAAATGTTTTCCCTCAGCCCAGCCAGAATGTGGGCAGGGAGCACCTCATCCTGCACGGCCCTGGGAGCTGAGGACACTGTGGATCCTGTGGATTTCATGCCTCCTTATTCTTGTATTACAAGACCCAGCAATCAATGAATTCCCTGTCTCCTACCTCTGACATTTGTGATTTGCTGTAGCTGCGCTGTACTTGTCCTCCTGCTGGTCTCTGTCAGCCAGGGGATCCTGGGCTTCGTTAAGCTCCTGCTGGAGCTTTGCTGCTGCTGTGCTTCTGCTGGTTATCCCTGCGTCTCTTCAGGTACTGCTAGACCTTTATTCAGAAACAGCAGCAAAAAAAAACAATCCAAACCACCTAGTCCAGCTGTTAGTTGTGGGAATGAATCTCTGATATTTTAAACTCCAAGCATTTGCACAGGCGCACACAGGAACATGGTGGCTGGGGTGGGATGGGTATTGGTTTGTTGAGGTTTTTTTTTTTTGAACTCATGATCTATACCTGACAATTTAGAAGTAGAACGTGGGCTGCTTGTTTTATCCTATAGTGTGCAGGTGGTAGTAGCAGGATTTTGACTTTCTTAGGCCCAGACTGGGGCACATGCAGGCTTTACCTAAGTTGGTCATCTCTTGGCGTGCTGTGTACAGAGTTACTCCCATTTTTCCAATGATGAGACCTGGGGCAGAGAAGTCAGAAATGTCTCTTGGATTATAATATGGAACCCTGTAGCATCTGTGTGGGTTTTCTTTTCACTAAAAACAAGAAACCAGAGCTTACATTTTCCCACATGGTGTACAGCACAGCCTTCATGTATGTGGTGTAACAGCACGGCCACAAACCGCGGCGTGTCATCATTCCCCTTGCAATGTGTTGTACAAGCCATGCTCTCCTAACAGCTTTCACATGAGCTTTGTGCTGTTGATGCCTTTGTGTTACTTACAGAAAAGCCTCGTCTCTGAACATCATCCGCACCACATGAATTGATATACCTCTACGAATATGGCAGCAGCATTCTAGAATATGCGCTTCTGAGGCAAAATGCCTGTTGTTTAGATAGAGGGTATCTCTTCAGTTAAGCAGTCTGCACATTAGCATTTTGCCTGTAGAAATTGGGCTTGTTTCCTCCTTGGCAGCCAATCTTGGTTACTTTTGTTATTGTTCACAGTTTCAGATGTACATTTCTTTGTGTTTTCAGAGCCTGGTACAGATATGGGTTTCCTCAAATCTTCTGGGTGCAAAAAGCTGGCAGTGATGGGGATTGCAATGGTTGAGTAAATGTTGTGTTTTGAGTATGAACCGGTTATTGGTAAGTGTGCACCAATGTGCTTATGGTACCAAATACTTGCAGTACTTAAATCCTGCAAGATTATGTTAGCCTTTAGGGAAGACCCTAAAAGCTGTTGCTTATCTGAGTTTCTTTAAATTACTTCTGCTACAAACATATTTTTCTCTCATGTCTGGAGCTGGTTGGGCATTGTGGCTTGTGCTGCATTTCCATTTGGATGGTGGAAAGAGTTGTAAAACTTCCTGCTCTTTGTGTGCTGCCAACACTTTGCAGGGTCCTGCAATGCCCTTAAGCACTCAGCAGTGCAGGGATGAATGAACCTGTCCTTTCTGTCACAGCAGCAGGCTCTTTATTTTGTATTTCAGTGTGCAATGATCTCTTTATGTACAACCTTCTGAAGGAAGGAAAGCTTGATATAGCCATTATGTTAAAATAGAAGCCCTTCCTTCGGCCCATCCGTATTTCAAAAGAGACGGGTGTGCAAAGGTGGAAAATGTATTAGTGTGATGTATGCATCTCTCTTCCAGGCTTAAAAAAGTGAAAAGGAAGCACATTTGTCTGGATGGCTATTTCCCTTAATGCTCGGTAGAGCTTCCCTAGGGGACAGTTTTTCTTTTGGGTGTAATTAGTTCCTTATCGCTGGCTGTTCACTGTCTGCCTCTGTGCAGCCTCCTCTGTAAGGTCTGAAATGGTGAATTAACCAAGTTAAACAAGAACCTCGATGCACTTTGTTATGTATAATCACACTTCGGAGACCTAGCAAAAGCTTTGTGAATACCAAATGTTGGTTATTAGAGGGAAAGTAAAGCCCAGACAGATTTGAAACCTTGTAAAGAAGAAAGCAAGCCACTTTGACTGTAAAGTTCAGGTTTTGGCATCTTACTTTCATGTATGTGAGTTCATTCCTCCTCTGGGCGAATGGGCTGGCTTGCAGGCACTGGTTCAGGAGAGTTATAAGCTTAAAGGCAAATGATCGATTGTGTGCATCTTTCATTCATATGACTGTAATCTTTCAAATAGTTGCTATCATAGCTGAGAATTTGAGATGGACTGAGGCAGGAGGGATTTCTTCATCGCTGAGCTCCTGCGAGGCCCCTGGCCCTGGGGATGTGGCATGGATGCCAAAGCAGTGTTGGTTTGAGGGCTGCCCTGTGCCCCAGCCACATGGCTAGTGGTCCCTGGTCCCTCTTGGTTGGCGCCATGCAGTCACTATGCTTGGTCATGGTCTCAAGATCTCAGCCCATGGGCAGCTTTGTGCCTGGAAACAAAGAGCTGATTGCTCTGGGTGGCATTTTCTCCTGCCTTGTAAATTATTTTTCAGGAGAGGAATCCCGTGTTATGATGTGTGGGTCACTTTTAAACCCTCACGGGGATTGCATTTTCAGGACTTACCGCAGGCACATGCAGGGCCGTGATCTGGTCGGAAGGCATTTGGATAGGGTGGGTGAGGCTGTGCAATCCAGGCTGACTCCTCCTCATAGAGCAGAAACCTTAAGTATTTAAAACCCAAATGATAAACAAAAAAACCAAACCCAAACTGCATGTGAATATTTCTAACTGATAAAAAGTCATTTCCTTTATTCATAAACTCTGCTTCATCTATGAACCAGCACGTCTTAGGGCAACTCCAGAAAGCCTGCCCTGTTTGAAACGTGATGCTTTGAATGGGGGCTGTGACTCCTCAGCAGCAGCTGCTTTTTTCACTGTTGCCTCCCCCATCCTCTCCCCGTCTTATTCATCTGTGATTTGCTGCATGGGCCGTGTTGGGGAGCGATGCTGTTTGATGCCAGCCCAGCAGTGCAGCTTTGCCTTCCCCAGAGAGAGCTTCCTCTCTCCCACACCGCTACCGGGCTGCGCGTGTCCAAACAGGAGTACTGAGAGGTGGCATCGTGGAGTGCCATGGGATACAAAATGCTGAGTGTCTGAGGGCAAGAGTACCATGTGCCAGGTGAGGTGGTCAGGACCAGCACCTGGGTGGTGTACTCTGTTATCCCTCTGCTTTCCCAGTGACCCTGGTGTCTCCTTGTAGAGATTAGCTTGTTCCAATGTGCACACAACAACTGGTGCTGGAATTGCTCATAAATAAAACCAGCTGGCTGCAACAAAAGTTGGTATTCCCAAGGCTTCATCATTATTTATGAGTCAGACTAGTGAGGCAAGCGCTCCGAAGCAGAGTGGTAGTAGACAGGATCTTACAGTCTCTGAGAAAACTGCTGACTTACAAAATGCAACACCTCCACCTCCCTAAAAAGCTTTGCTAATTCATTTATTTTTATATAGTTGTCTTTATATTGCGACGGATGATAAATCATGGCATAGGTCAGCCCTTGCAAAATCACATACAAGCAAATGTACTCATCAGTATCCAGCGATTTTAATTATCTTGTCTGCCTACGTTTGATTCTTGGGGTTTTAATGTTAACTTGTGCTCAAATGAGTGAGGCTTGGGTCACCCAATGATTGAATAAATAGGTTTTTTAATCCCGTCTCTGTTAAAATAATTTGTATTCGTAATGGTGAATCTGCACAGTCAAGAGTGGACCTTACCTGGGGAGTGCTGCCGGTTCAAATCCGGGTTTAGTGGAAGGTCTTTCCTTCCTTCCTGTGATGCACATCTTGCTTCTACTTCTGTAATATTCGTTTAATTTTAGCTGTCACTAGGTGCATAATATTTCACTTTTGCCTGCAGTTTTCAAGGTCAGATTCAGGTTTTACTTGAGCAAACAGTAAGTGCCTGCTTGGGGAATAGGAGAGCTGTAGACAATGTGTGCACGATGCAGTACAAATATCTCAAGAGCTGGTTGCTAAAATGGGCTGCAGCCGTTGTCTGCAGTGTGTTTTTGGGGAGGATTACCTCAGCACTGGGTTTCTTGCTTAAGAAAAGTATCTTCAAAAACTTGTCTTAATTCCAAGACACAATTAATTGATTCATCTCTCTTGATCAGTGTGCATTTTTAATGTGTTTCTTTCCTTTGTTTTATCTGCTTACTGGTGTCATGGGCAGGACAATCAGTTTCCTTCAAATACAGGGAATCAAGTGGAAACTGTGCTGTGGGCTGCCTGCCTTGACAACGTTTAATTATAAAACTGGGGTGGGGTTGAATTAATCAGCACTGAGTCTTCTTCCATGAGTTCTACCCAACATTTTGCTGAACTTCAGGATGGATCAAATCTGTCCCTGTTTTCAGCTAACTCCTGCTATGTTTGAAAGTCGCTGTGGCACTGGAGTCTTTGCACACCAGAGCTCCAACACCACACCTCATGTTTCTCATTCCTGACTTAGTGGTCGCATCTCTTTGCCTCCTGCATGGGGTCTTCTGAAAAGTAGAGTCAAAGCCAGAGAAGGCCAAGCTATCCAGAGCAGTTTCTAGGTGGTTTGCACCATCACAACACAGGGTACTGTACCAGACTTAAGAGACAGGAAACACAAAATGGGCAGTCTTAGTTCTTAGCTCAGAAACTGGGACAGGGTGGGAAACTGGCTTAGGCAAGCTGGGCTGCCAGACTGGGATCAACCCAGGCTGCAAATGTAAGTGAATGTACCCCTAAAAATAGTTAATAATTTCAAAGTATACTGGTAAATATAGCTGTAGCAGGACCTTTGGTTCTCCTGGTCTCCTCCTGCACCAGAGGTGTCTTGGTGGTAAACACCAGGGAGATCTTATCCTGCAGAGCTCTGAGACTGCGGCACATCGAAGCTCTCCCAGGCACCGAGGAAGAGATTTTCACGTCAGTCATAATTGGCACTGGGTATTTAAAAGGTGCATGGGAGTTCATATCTGACAACATCGCTTTATTTTTCCAGCTGTATGGCTACTTTGCCAGCTCACTGGAAGTTGATTGACTGCCTCGCTGGAGGGAAGATGACGATGAGTCTGTCTCCCACCTGTCAGCCCTAAAGGAAGAGTGTGATAGATGGAACTTGAGTTATTTCCAATAGTGAAATCTTGCTTTCTCTGTGTAGGGAGCTTGCAATGCATCTTCTGTTATGAAGTGAGGTCCTTGATACTGGAGCAGCTCTTTGCATTCAGGAGCAGTGGGGCTTCCGTCTCGAAAGAACTCAATGTGAGGGTCATGATCAGAGGCAGGATCAGGTCTCGAGGTTCACATTAATTTAAGGGGAACAAATACCACGTTTTAACTCTTTGAACTTCAAATAGCTTGGAAACTTGACAAAATATGTTGCCACCTCTGCTTTCTGACAGATAATTTTGTTCTGTTATGGTTGACTGGATAGCTGCAAATACTTGATATAGTATGGATTAAGATTTTGAGTGCACTGCCATTCTTGGAGGGAGAGGAAGAAGAGCCGCAGAAATGGAGCATGCAATGAAATTTAATACAGTAGTCAAGCTGCTACTGACCAATGAACTTTCACCTCTCAGATGAAAACTTGTAAACCACTTTTAATCAGAATAACACAGGAAATGAAAGCTCTAGCTTTTTGTCTTTAATTTGCTGTTTCTGTAGCTCCTTGCTTTGGCCCTCCTGGAGTTCCCCACAGCACACCCAAGGAGGGTGGGCCCGTTATCTCCAACTTATGGATGGAAAACTGAGGTATGGATTGGTGCCAGCTTATGAAAGACTGTGGGAGAGCTAAAATGCGACCACAGCTTTTTCAGATCCTGTGTTAACACCTTAACATAGTCTCTTTTGAACTTAGTGTTGTGAAATACAGGTTTGGGTTTTTTCCACTGCATCATGACTACTCATTTCCTAATTGAAATTAGTTGGAGGAACAGAAAACCATGCAGCAGCTGTAATTGAAAATAATTTCACTTACATCCTGAGCTGCTGCAGTGGAAATCTCCCTGATTAGTACTTGGGAACAAGGCAAATTTTATACTGAAATTGTATTAGAATGACGTTAATAAACTATGGGGCATTTTCAACTGCACACGAAACTCCACACTGAGGTATGAAGTCCTGGTTGCAAGAACTTTTATAGGAAAGTAAAATCCTTTAGCTGAAGTTTTAAGGTCCTGGCTCTTAGTTATTATTGATGTATGGCTTGGGGTGAGTGGGGAACAGAGCTTTGAGGGTAAGAAAAGGGGCAGTGAGTAGAGATGGATCACAATATCCGTCAGTATTTTATAGCTTTCGTGTATAATGAATAATCCAACTTAGATGACTCGGAGCTCTGGAAATAATCAGGGAGTTATTCTGATTCTCAGAAGTGAGTGAGTAGTTAAGAGGATGAGGCAGTGGTGCAATCGCTCAGTACCACAGGGAAACCTCCCAGGCACTGGTGCTCTCTCCACAGGGCTGGACATGCACACATGTGCACACACAGGTCTGAGCTCGGTTTTGCTGGAGCTGGGAGAGGCTTCCTCTGGTTTGTTTTATGACCTAAAGATTTGATCTGTGCTGTGGTAGGCTTGAGCAAGCTGAGGCACCGGGTGCATCATCCCGGGCAGGGATGGTGAGCAGGAGTGGGAATGTGAAACCAGGAGCATGAGTGTTCTTGGGCAAGGTGCAGTTCAGGTGTAACAATGTCCAGGGAGGTGGTGGAGTCACCATCCCTGGAGGTATATAAAAAATGGGTAGATGAGGTGCTCACAGTATAGTGGCAGATAGGAATGGTTGGTCTCGATGATCCAAGAGGTCTTTTCCAACCTGGTGATTCTATGATTCTGTGTCACCCAGAGCCTACCCTGCATGGTGACCTGTCACAGTCCTCTGATCCCACTGGGCTGCTCTCTCTGCTGTCTTGTACCACTTTTGGGGGTTTGTTTTGAAACATTTCTCCAGAGATGGGACACTGAACTCTTCCTCTTGCTGCTGGCTTTTCCTTCTAGATGTCAGCTATGTAGGATGTGGAATAATTAGTTTTGATTTGGAGGAACACCAAGGTGAAGTGTAATGAGGGGAGGTCAGCATGGTTGGAGGGGTGGGATGACTCAGCAGGAATGGCTTTGTGCATGTGCGCTTAGGTGAGCTCTGACTGTGGGACCATGTCCTGCTTGAATATGAGGGGTTAAAGATGTACAATAAATGATAGCAGCAAAATAATGGAGTCTGATGTATTCAACCAAGGTACTGTACAGCTTTCAGTGTTCTGCAGCTGACAGTTTTCTATTTTCAATAACTTAAAAAGTGGAGCCGTAGAATTTCAATCACCTTCCATCTCACCAAAAGCCTGACTCCTCCAGAATAACTCGGAGGGATTGACTTAACCAGATTTTCCATGTTTCCCAAATGAGCAGTGTGGGGCCATGGAAATTAGGATGGAACAGGAAGCAGACAGCTGTGCCATCCTCCTGAGAAGATGAAGGTCAAAGACACCTTCATGCTTCTTGACATTTTTCCACCCAAATGAGCTGTAAATATAAGCACAGCTCAGTGCAGTTGATCGTGGAGAAAATCGGTTCTTAAAAGGATGAAGAGGAAGTTCTTTAGATTATATCAGGCACTGTATTTGGTAGTGTCATCTTCCTACCGTACCTCAGGCCTTGAATTGGTCTACATAAGAGACAACAAAATGGAAATAGCTTGTGTGCTTGACCCTAGTTGTGTAACCTCCATTTTTTCCCCTCTGCTGTATATTCTGCAACGTGCACAAACCCCAAGCGTTTCTTAGGTAGTGAGGCTGGAAGAAACCCTTTGTTCCCATGGCAGGCAGACCTGTCAATGATTCATCTCTCTTCTATTCCCAGTGCTACAGGACAAAGTTGGAAATCATCTGAACTGTCTGTCATCTTCCTGTTCCCTTCTAGATATAACCAGCTTTTATTTGTTTGTGTGTGATGCAGGTAAACAAGGTTAAATAGAACACCTAAATGTGAGTATGTACAGCTTGAGATCAAATGAGGGAATCCCTGCATGTGTCAGCCAGGGCAAAAAGCCCCTTTTTGTACTGAGGGCAAGTGGTACGAAGTCTGGACCTTCTCTACGTTTAATAAATCATGGATGCAAGTTTTTTTCAAAAACGTCATCTTGTGCTGGTTTCTAATCTGAAAAAGAACCTTTGCTTGTGGTACCACTTCACTGTCCACAGACACTGACTGGAGAGAGTTTCACTGCTTGATGTATAAAAATTTATCCTTTTTGTCTGAAATAGTAGGAATGGATTTCCCAGAAAACAGAATTAAAATCTATGCTTACTTAGGTAACAACCTTCCAGTTTAGAGATGAACCAGGACTGGTTTCTATATGTTCCACGACTGTGTTTTGTCTCGACTTGGGTCTCACAGATTCTCAAATATGTGTTAAATAATTCATTGTACACCTATTTCTTGATGCTGGCTCAAGTCTGGTGCTGTTTTCACAGGCAAAGTAATAATTAGTAACTATTAGTTAGTAACTATTTAGTTAAAGTAATACAAAAGAGGTATGCTAGAGTCTATTTTCTAGATAAACTGCATTATGAAGTTTTTGTGAGAGTCCTCAGGCAGCGCTCAGTGAGAACAGCTTTATTGCCCACTGCAATTCAGAGTGCGTGCAGCCTTCAAACCTCACTTGTATTTGATAGGTATTTGAAACATATCAAACAGCTTTCACTTGGTGATGCATTTGTGTGTTGGGAAGCCGAATCAGCTCAGAGTACAAATTTAGACCCCCAACATAAATCCCCTCCACTGCTATGTTTTATATGTGATGTCACCTATTTGCCATCAAGGGTATTGCAGCAAATGTGCCCACTGTTAACAATGCAAGGGTTAAGTCTGAGCTTGCCAAAATCTGTTTTTTAAGCCTGTGCTTGTAAAGCAAAGAAGGATTTCTAAGTAATGCACTACCTGAGCACATTTTAGCCCTGAGCCTTTCTTAAGGCGAAACCCCTCATCTGCCTTAGGAAGTCTACATTCTGGTCATTATTGGAGGATTTTAGATTCCCCCAAGGAGGTGTTTAGCTAATAAGAAGGTTAACTATGCATGCATACTTGTCAGTCAAGCACACAGCACTCTGCAAAATCCTCCCATAAAGGAGAACAAATAAAGGAAAAAAATAGATGGAGCGTGCAGTTTCCCACATCCATAAGGCACATAAGGCACACTTCTTCTCTCGCTGGATCATTCTGTTTTGTGTCAAGTATTCCATGACTCCCATGGAAGAAACTGTTGCCACTAGTGTGACCTTTGCTTAATGCAGCATGATATCGCCTACAATATTTCCATGCCTTCTATGCCATAATAGTGTAATAACAACTTTGAGTTTAATTTAAGTGTAATCCTGTTTGTTATACATAACTGCAAGATATTGATAGGCAACTGGTCACCACGCTTATTAGCCTATAATCCTGCATAACAGCATTTAATGATTTTCTAAATGAAAGATGCTGGATCTCTTAAGGACCGCAGCATTCAGAAAAATCAGCAAATTAGTTGCAGTGAATTTTATGACAGGAGTCTCTTGACCTTAGTGTATACCAAGACTTGAAAACAGTCTAAAAATGGATTTTGAAGGCAGATGCTTGTTTAACAGAAAACGTCTCGAGTACCTTTACAGTATGGCATTAAATCTGTATTAATTTTCCATATTTGGACATCTGATCAGACCCCAAATCTCTTCACATAGGCAACCGTTTGAGTGTAGAACATACAATTGGCAGCAGGGTTTTTCATGTCATTATTAACGTTGTGCATGAGCTGCTGACACTTTTCAGCATCTCCCCTCTAAAAGGCCATCTAAAGCACTCACAGGTGGTTTGTGCTGGAAGACTTCCCTCCATGATGTGCATTTTCTCTTGTGCTCTGTGTCTGTGAGAGAGAATGAAAATGTGGAACCAAGGTGCCAGGATTATGTTTTGGCTTCTAAAATGGTCTGTGAATGGTTTTAGTTAAATATCAGCATGCTGAAATCACAGAACTCCTGCCCATACTCATAGTTCCACTGCCTCGCGTTTTGAGCCATTTTCAATATTGTTTTGAATTCTTCATGTTTGACATCTCCCAGCCCTCAGTGATCCTGTTGGTAAAGGGAACAAGTGAGTCAGAAAAAAAAGCCCTTTGGGCAGATCTCCTAGCAGCCCAATTGTTCTTAATCTTTGAAACTGGAAATTCACTGTTGCTGGAAGCCCAGGGTAAATGGCACCAGCTGGCGAGAATTGCTGCTCCAGGTCAGTCCCTGTGGACCTTGCAGAGAACTGGGCTTTCCCAGGTGAAGACTTTCAGTGTTCCTGGGGCCTCCACAGTGAGGGCAGGTGCTGGCAGCGCAGGTCCTGGGAAAGTCCTGTGTGGGCGATGCAAACCATGCCTTGGTCGACAATAACATTTTCCCCATTGCATTGAAACCCAGTATTGTTTCAGCACTGGTACCTGGCTTGATGTCCCCAACTGACAAGAGTATCCAAGGCGTGAGTCCACCTTCAGGGAATAACGGATCCCTTCTGCCCACGTGTGAAAAATTCTCCTGAACATGTGTCCTAATCTTGCTACACAAGCAGGAAAAACTTTGAAGAGAATGGAAAAACATCCTGTCCCCACCCATGGTACAGGATAGCTTTTACTTGTGCCAGGGCTTAGGGGTCCTGAGAGTGCAAGGCACGTTTCACAGAAACCCAGCAGCCTCTCCTCCCTTCCTGACAGACTGTTTGATATTGAAATGATACCATCCAACCTGCTGGTTATCAATCAGTGGGACAGTCAAAAGGCATTCGCTGTCCCAGATTGTTATCCTGGTGTGACTGTTTATGGATATTGCTGGTAGTGATGACATTCCTGGGAAGTGATTAGTGTGTGTGACAGCACAGAATGGAGAAACAGAGTGCTACAGCTGTATTCTCTCTCAAAACAAAATTAGAAAAATCCCAACCCCTCTCTTTTCAACTGAGTGTGTAATTCAGTAGACAAAAAGTGTAACCTGTAATGGGATATGTGCAAGGAAACCCCTGTAAAAGTTAAGACTTTCTTGTGCAAGGCTGTCAGCAGGGAATAGATGCACAACCTCCAGTTTAATGAAGCGATCAGGTTAGTGGATGCACTTTTTCTTATTCCTGCAGCTTTATTTGTATAAAGGTTGTATCGCTTCCTTTTGATCGTGTTTAAGAAGATGCTTTACAGCGCTGGTGTTGGTTCTCGGTGCTGGTGCGGATCCCTGCGTGCTTGCAAAGCGGAGGGGTGAACTCTGCTGCGAAGTGTTCCCTGTCCCTGCCGCTTTGATGGATTGTCGGTGCAAAATCATCAATTGCCCAACGCGTTTTCGATCCCTGTAACATCGCGTTGCAAACTACTTAATAATGGCATTAGCAAACTAGAATTGAATTTCTCATGGATGGATTGAGCCAAGTTTGCAACAGCTGATTTACAGCATCTCTGGTTCATTGTTATTCCCCACTTCCTCAATCCTTGATAAATCAAACTGTCTACTCACATTTAATTGTTTTAAATTTGTGTCTGTTATAAAAAGTGGGAGGAATTCATTTCCTCAAGGGATGTCAGCACTTCCCAGGAGCTTTTTCTGTCTCTTTTGCAGAATTCAGGCTCCTATCCTTAGTGCTAACCCTTTCCTTTTCTTTCCAAGTTTTTTTGTTTCCAAACCAAACAACAACTAGCTGATGTGAATCTCATAATCCATTGCTAACTTTACACTCTCGTAAAACCTTTGCTCCTTTCTTGCATCTTGCTGCAGTTGTTCAGGAGAAAGGCTGGGGAGCCCAGGAGTTTGGAAGTTACTGTCTAAAGGGCTTTAGGAATATATATTATTTTTTTGAGAGGGGAATTTAAATGAACAATTCAAAGTGATGCGGTGACATGGGACCCAGGGCAGGACACGTTCCCCCACTCTCTGCATAACCCTTTTATTTAACACCCTCTTCAGTCAGGAGCCATGTCAACAGGATTGCCTGTGAAATGGTTTGTTTCTTCTGATACATATTGATATGTTTTGCTTAACTCACCTTGACAAAGGGAATCTGGAGGAGGAAGTGCTCTTAGGGATGATCCCGCTTCTCTTGCCTTGTGTCACTTTCACCCTCTTATTGTCACTTTCAAAACCAAGGGCTTCTCTTAACCCAGGTCATCAGGCACTGGCTCGTGTTGTATTCCTGCACAGATTTTAACCCAGCGGGGTACTTGTGGTCAGGGTGTGGGAAAGAAAACAGGAAAGATCTTAGTGCTTACAGGGCTGGAATGACTGCATGTTGCAGAGATGGCAGGTCTGGAGCGGGACACTGCTGCATGCAGAAGTGTTGGTCCCATTGCTGGAGCAGGTTTCTGTTTCAGCCTGGTGCTGGCACCCGAGGCTCTGAGCAGCTGCTTGGATTGTGTGCAGGAGCACTGGAATCCTCTAGAAAAGATGGATGCTTTCTTTGCATGAGGCTTTTCTTGCTTATAATTGTCAAGAGGTGGTTTAAGTGGCTCAAGTAAAAGAAAAGTATTGTATGCATTGGTATCTAAACAGAGAGCAAAAAGCAGCTGCTGGCTGGTGAGCATGCCAGCCTTCAGGAGCGTGGAACAGCATGGTTTAGTCCTGCATGCCTGATAACTTTTGATACTGCTCTTCCCTGCTTGTCTGCTGAGCTGAAGTTTGCTTTATTGCACTATAATTCCAAATCCAGCAATTTACATTTCTCTTGGCTTGAACAACTCTTTCCACTTTGCAGACACTGTGAGGTATCGTTTCACGTGGGCAGCTTTTGCTGAGGGAGCCTTGTGTTGGTATTTCCTTGATTACCCCATCCTCTGTGCCCTCTGCACTGCCTGTTACAAGAAAAAAGCCTTTCACGTGTCAAATGCAGCCAGATTAGCCTCTTGCCTTTGATATGGAAAGTGCACTTAATGCTTAGAAGGAGAAGCTGCAGCAAAAAGGTGATGCCAGGCATAAAAGAATAGTTTTCTGTTTTCACCTTATTCCAGGATAGATTTTCTCCATCTCTGGTGAGCCAGGACACAGGAGGAGAGCCTTGGCAGCCGATGGCAGGTGCGCTTTCTGCCCCTTCACACTATCTGGGGCCCTTTGCTCTGTCAACGTGCATCACGAGCAAGGGGTCACTCGCTAAATCCCTGTGCTCCTTTGGCAGCGGTCAGGTGAGGGGACAGAGACGGGCCCTTCTTCCAGGCAGGGCTGAGCATGCCCCTCCTCATTGTCACCACTGGACTTCCACCAGCAGAGGTTTCCATGACCTTTGGGTGTTGGCTGAATGTGGATGCTCTTAGGCTCCAGGAAGTTTTTCGGCGCTGTTGTGGTCTGAATTGGGAAAGGGCAGTGAGGGAATATGATGTTTGAATGACATGAGTCTGACTTTGAAGGGATCTTGGGTAAACACGGTTATGTGGACAATAAAGGATCCATTAGTCAGGGATGCAGGCGTGAGGTGATCCCATAAGGTTACGGAAAGATCAAGGCAGGAATGAGATGTCTGATGAAGAGTGATTTGGCAGCACCTGTGCTGGGGTCAGGGTGGAGGAAGATGTTTTAGGGAATCAGCAGATGTTTTGGGAATTGTCTGATGTCCTACAGATTCAGGTGTTATCATGAAGGTGGGACTGATGTCTGCTGCACTGGTCCAAGCTGTGCTGGGTCAAATGTCGGCTGTTTTCTGCCTGGGTGCTGAGCACTACTCATTTGGGAAGCAGGGATGGGTGCAGCATCGAGCACAGCGGGAGGTGGCCAACAGGAGAGTCTCTTTTTGTGGGGAATGGCAAGTTCCACAAGCTTGATGGCCTTGAGACAACCTGTCCATGTTTTCAAGGGAACCAAATTGCTCAAGTGTTTCCGGAGGGATATCTTTTAATTTCAGCTTTTTGGCCCCGAATGAACTGACAGTAATGGTCTGTCTAAACAACATATGGTGATGCTGTGCAGAGATGTATGAGCTCATTCGTATGCTGAGCAGTTGATAGCTTAATTAGCTGCTGAGGTACCTCTGAGGGAATGCAGCGGGAAGATGCCCAAGGTCTCGTGCTTTTCAGGTGCCTGTTTCCTGGCTGCTGAAATCCCTCTCATGCGCTTTGGTGCCTGTCCGTGGTGGAGCTGCCTCCAAGCAGCACAGGGACTTGTTGATATCAAAGTAAGACTTCCTGACAAGTTTCCTCTTGATGAAAACTGGGTAAATATCTACCTTCAACTACATGAGTTGTGTTTCATAAAGCAATGGCTTCATAAAGCAAAAGGTCCTTTTAAACCAGGGTTTAACAGGATGTCCTAGAACAAGATGGTTAGTCATCAGGGATGTACTCCAAGAGCAGTGTGAAGGAACTCACTTTTAATGTGGTTCTTATTCTTCCTTTTAGCTGCTTTCAACGTGATGGGCACATCCTTGGATCTTGTTTTATGGTTTATCAGCGTTTGCCATGACAATGGTTCTATCGCTTTTGTCTTCAGGGAGCCTAACTGCTTTATTGCATTTCTTTCCCTGCGTACTTGCCTCTTGATTTCTTTTTTTTCTTTGCTCCCTTTTCCATGTGATAATGCAGCAGCACGGGCATCTGTCTGTAGATTAAGATACCCAGGCTTCACTCAAGCTGAGTGGCCCAGGATGATGTTCAGTGGTGTTCTGGCACGACCTGAATTGTGTCTTAGGTTGCTTAAGTGGTGCTGAGCCATCTTGAGGAAGAGATGGCCTTTATGAAATGTTTCCATTATCAAGAACTTCAAAGAAGCTTTTTAGTTGAGGTTGCAAGTCAGATCTTCAAGTTTATTATTCTGAGAGGTTAAGAAATAGATGAATCATAATATTCTTTCTTCTCAGGTCATTATGCAGTGCTTTCTCTGCTTGGTAAGGAGATTTTTTTTTTATCTTCTCTTAGGCTAAAGCCAAAGGCTTTTTTTTTTTTTTTTTTTTAGTAGAGAAATAGTTAGAATAGCACGGCAGTGAATTTTATTAGAAGCCCATAGAAGGCTTTTTACATCTGGTACATACCAGCTCCATGTACTACAGTTTGTGCTGGGCTACTTTTACTAAAAATGAGCAGAAATATGTAAGGTCTATTATGTTAAATAGCTTAAAGCACCGCAAAAAGCAGCTTAAGATCAATTTAAATAGTTCTTTTCAACTGTGGTTGGTGAAAACTGTTTACTGAGTTTTGTGTGAAAGCTTTTAACTAGCAAATTCCAATTTCATGGCTCATCCATATGCGGGAACCTAATTTGAGATCTGAGCAGTTTTGATCTGATTTTCTGGTCAGTTGCTCTGCTGTTTCAGGATGGAGAAACAGAGATCTCCAAGCTGGGTGTCCTTACTTGTGAACACTCACGCAGGTGTTTTATGTGGGTCTCTACGGGGAATCTGAGGTGTTTTTCTTACGTGTAGGCATTTCTGACAATGGCCTGTTCACTGAGTGTACATGGGAGGGAACGCACAAAGACAAACATCCTAGAAGTGTGCTGGACTGATTGGAAATGGAAGTTACAGAAGGGATTGTTTTCTTCTGTCTCAAACACGAGCTGGGGAGCAGCTCTGAGATGGCAACTGTAAGCAGCTGTTGCGATCACTCACCCCAGTCCGGTTTCTTGGGGCTTGCGGAGTCAGCACTGGAAACACACCCGAGCTCCAGCGACTTGGAGCTTACACAGCGCCTTTCCAAACTCCCCAAGTCTGCTGCATTGCACAACCTGAGTTCCGTTCCTGTGAATATCAAGTAAGAAAACCTGTCAGGAGAATGACTGGAGGGTTCAGAGCATTTTTTATCTGTTATGAGAGGGGTACAAATGTTTTTCATAGGCACTAGACAGGTCCTGTGGAGTGCAAGCCCCCCTCAAACTGCCTCCCTCCTCTCATAGCGGAGTCGGGGAAATCGTACCTCGATTTTTTTTTTTTTCTGCCCGGAGCACTCAATTCCAGTTCTTCTGCACCTAATACAAAATGGAGAAATGCCTTTTTGCATTTATTACTCAGACCATTGCCTTAGCACTCCCAAGATTTTATCCAATATGACTTTACCTAACCTTGTGGAAATTGTAGTGATGGAAGATGCATCGGCAATTTTCAGTCTTATTTCTTTTCCAGTGGTGCCTATCAGCTTGCTTAACAGCATAATGAATGAGTTCTCAGGTGCTTTTCTCTTACTGCCTTCCAGTTGTTCGAAAAGAGCTAAATTTGGGTCAATGAGACAGATGGTAGAGAGGCGAGGTGAACTACAGTTTACCTTTTTTCATACATGTCTAACAAGATCTGATTAAACATTAAAACTATGCAGTTAATTCTGCTGTATTTACCAAAAGACAATTTTCTGAGGAGTGGTTGTTATGGAAACGGTAGCCCTCTGTCCTTCCGGTTGGAAAAGATTTATTTTAAGGGAGCTAAAAACCTTTAAATATTCAGCAAGTATAAAAAGGTGAGATCATAATATTCAACTTGCATATCTTCTACAAAGCTTCAAACACTTTCATGCCGATGAGACAATAGTGGAGTATGGCAGGCACGAAGGGCTTGAGAGCCCGTCTTTAATGTGGGAAAGTGAAGGGACTCATAACTAAGGAAAATAAGTCATTCAGAAAGGGAAATGAGGCTGCTGGAGTAGAGACAGTGTTACATGCTGAGGAGAATGGACCTCCAGCTGCAGGAGCTTCTTTGCCACAGGCACCAACCCTAGCTTGGGGAGGCTGGGACGCCCTGCGCCCCATGCACCGCTCCCGCAGGGCTTGGCGTTGGGGCTGGTGCCGCACCTTGCTGTGAGAACAGAGGTTCCCTGGGCCTCGAACCTGCCAGCCACTTCGATCTGGTTGGTGTGCTGGTGCTGGTAGCATTTCGTTCACGTTGTAGGGGAGCTTCAGAACCGCCTCTGTAGGGTATGGAAGGAATTTTGGATCCAGCACACCAGAAATCACCATCCCGGTAGCTCCAGATGACAACTTAAAATACTGTAATTTGCTGAACAATCATGTGTGGGGAAAAAAAAAAAAAAAAGAAACAAAAAAAAGTTTGTGGACTAATAACAAAAAAACACCCCCAAAGCTGCAGAAAGTAGCAGGAAGATTGTTCCCTGAAGTACTTTCAACCTGAAAATCAAACTTCAATTTCCCTATATTCCTGTTTCTTATGTGCTCACTTTCAAAAAAACATTTAGGGCTCAACTACAGATTAAAGGATTATTATTCTTTTCACACTGAAAATGAATTGTAACTGTATCTTGAATTGGAATTTTCTATTTTTTTAGTATTTCTTTAGCTGCAGCACACACTCAGATATGTATCATGTTTCTGATACTTTCCTGGTAGAGATTTCTTTCTGCATTAGTTGCTCATCTGGATATGGCCAACTCTGAGCATTACAATGAAGTACAAACCTTGAATTTTTTATTTTGGAACAAATCCGTAGTGATTAACTGCAGCGATTAACTGCCAGGGCTGTTGGTGGTGCCGCAGGGCAGCACAAGGGGAAGCAGAGGAGCCCATGGTGAGGGAGGGCGCTTCATGCAATGTCCTCCCACATCTGCTGGTGTCAGCCCTTGGTCCTTGGTAGAAAAGGTGAAACCTGGGCAATCTCAGATGAAAGGAGATGCCTCGTCTTAGGAGGCAGCTGGTGAAATGTGAAATGTCACCTTTTCTGTGGGCTCGATGTAGGGATGGTGTTGCCACACTGGTGCAGAAACACAGGTGTCAAGCGGGTTGATGACCCTGCAGTCTAGGTACCCTCTCTTACTTTGATTTCCAGGGATTCTTCACTAATGCTGGAATTATATGCTGAGTTGAATATTTTCTTATGTAAGTGTTTTCATCATAATTAAGACAGACACTGCTTGCAAACTCATCTGAATCTAACTCACAATATTTCATTGTATGCCAGAAATAGTTTATTGAGCTTTCAGATTAAATAGGAGCTAACATAGGGAACAGAAAATAAATGCTGCTGTAATTAATCTTTTGGTTTTGAGAAGGGGAGGAAGGGAACCTGTATTTCAATGGGATAAAGTTAAATTAACCCTCTTCCAAACTTCTACAAAAGCACAGCATTTGGTAGAAGTCCAAATATTGCAGGTGCAAGGGAGGAAGAATGAATCACAGCACACCGAGATCCAGCCTTTCAATGTCATGAACGCATTCGCTCCCTGCAGAAATGACTACTGGTTGCTACAGTTAACAGATACCCATGTGGGGCCACTGCCCCAACCCATGGCTGTGTTCTTCTTGTGATTGCTTTTGTTTGGGAAAAAACGGGGGTCTGCAGGAATTGTTGACATTGCTCTATGCCCCTTATTCTCCATTTTGCTGGTCCTTTGCGGAGTGTGATTGTCACCTTCTGTGAATAAACTTGCTAGCTGTCTGGGGAAGAAAGTGAATTTCAGTTCTACGTGAGGAGCATCATGTTCTCCTCCTCAGGAGGTTTTATAAGGATACAATATTTTCCTCTTAGATTTTACATTGGAGAAAATGGCATTTGTGTAAGTTGTCCTGTCAAATCCATTCTCTACTTTACACCTCTTAAACCATTTTTAAACATTGCTTTTTATTTCAGGTTGTATTTTAAGAGTTCAGATGTGGGAAAGGTTAGCAGTGTGCAATTGCTGAGTCCGAGATTCTTCTGTTGAAGGCAATTGCCATGGGTAGGGAGCAGCTCCCTGTCCCACAGCATTTCCTCCCCTGCTGCTGGTGCTGGGTTTGCCCCTGCTGCGGTTTCCCCTTATGGGCCAGGGCTGAGGCACTCCAGAGGAAGGTAAACTCCTCTGGGGAGGAAGAAGAAACTGGTGCAATCCCAGGGGTGGCACTGGCTGCCCTGTCCTCAACAGAGCTGTTTGCTTCCTTTTCAGTGTGTGTGTAAGCAACAGGCTTCAGATGACAGCCCTCCTTGGAGAACAGCACTGTCTTGCTTGTACACCTCCATATCATATGTTCTAGATGGATGCGGACCTTCAGCTGAAGCCCATCAGCGTTGTTTCTTCTGTTGCAGTGTTAGCAGTCTCCCTTGGCCATGGTGTGCCATGTCAATGGCCACTGTCAATGCCATGGTAGTTAATCAAGCTGCTTGAGAGTGATTCTTGTTGCTTCTGGAGATGAGCCTGCCATTGTCTTAAAAAAGACAAGGGGTGTTCAACCTCTTTCGTGCGTCTCTGGGGGAAGGGAAATCACAATGAAATGGGTCTCTGTAGGAAGCTCTGTCTCAAAGAGGTGGCAGATCACATTTATGCCTTGGACCATCATTAGACTGAGGCTGTATGATGCCTCCTGCAAGCTGAGTTTGGGGATTTGGAGGCTTTTGATGATCGTACTGGCTTTTGAGAAGGAGTTTGCCATCACAGACAAACCCAGAAGCCCTCCCGTTGCAGGCAAAGCCTGCAGCAGCAAAAGGCTTACTTCCACACTGACTTGTACTCGTTTAATAGTGCCCCAGACATGAGACCTGCCTCCCTGGCTGGCTGCCCTCCTCTCCTGTTCCTCTGGCAGCTCTCCCCCCCACTCTGCCTCAGGTTCTGTACTTTGTCAGCAGCTGAGGTTTTTGTGGCGCAGCAGTGATAATGCTCAGAGGTCAGGTTCACAGCTTCTCCCGGTGCTGGTGGGGAACACAAGCTGCTGGGAGCTCCTTGAGGGAATGGCAATAATACCCAGATCCTGATCTCTGAACTGCTCTGCTCTAATGAGGGTTTCTGAGGAACTGTGCCCTTATTGAACCTGTGCTTTCCAAAGGGAAGCAATCCTGAACACATCAGCGGGTGTGTGAGGGAGCCCTCAAGGAGAGCATCTGAACCAAGGACTGAGTCCCTGTGCTCTTTGTTCTCTCTTTCTCTGCAATGCCAGGGCAGGCTCTAATATACCTGCACTCCATTTGTTGCTTCTTCGGAGCTGAAATGCATGCATAAGTGCCGCAGTTATCAAATCTTTGTAGTGCTGATTTCATAGATTTTAAGTAGTCTAGAAATCTCCCACATCCAGGGAGGAACACAGATGGTAGCACAGAGGTGTTTGTGTAGGGTGGGTCTGTACCCGACGTTCTGGGCCAGGCAAAGAAGCTGCGTAATGAATGAAAGTGAATTTATTGCCTGGATACTAGCAGCTGTTTCCTTCTGTGGTCTAGGGACAACTGAGCCGCTCTGGAAACAGAGGGAGCTGCTCTGGCTCCTGCTGGGACTCAGTTGTGCACAGCGAGCTCACCTTCACGTATGGTCAGCGCTGAACAACCAGGCTCCACCTCTAGATGCCGATTCTGCAGCAGCGTGTGTAAGGTTCACAGTCCCTTGTGGAAACTCCAGAACAAATGTGTTTTGCTTCTCTGCTTTGATTTATTTTCATGAGAAGTAAGAACAAAAAATAATAAAAAATTCTCCTCCCCAGCTCAAAAAAAAAAACCCAAAAAAGCCTTAAGCAGGAGCTGTTTTAAGCAGGAAAAAAAGTTTTAAAAGGAAACTTTTAAAAATAAAAGATTTCTTGTGCTTTTCTTAAGAAGAGGGCACATCAGGGAATAAGTAGATCTGGCAGTTGCAGAGCAAATCAAACTCCTTCAGATCAGTAAAATTAAACCTTTAATTTTTGCTGTCTGCATCCTTTACAAAACTATTCCATGTTAGGTTTTCAGGTGTGTGAGGTTGCTGCAGCCATTGCTATAGGTGATATGGAAAAATATTGTTTTTATCACTATGTTTTCAGAGTACTTTTGATTATTATTTTTTTTATGTATGGCTGGAGGTCATTTCAGTCTGGTTGTCTTTACATGTATTTAAGTATGAAATGAGTTCATGATGAAATGGTTCAGCTCTTCCAATTAATTTTAATGGGATATGAGTTTCAACCTCATTGGATCAGACGCTGGGAAGTGCAAAATAGCCGAGCTTTTTAATAAACCCTTACAAATCTTGTTCTAAGTGTTGCACGTGATATAGTGGGCTTGGGCTAAAGAAAAGTTTACTGTGTCCATTTATCCTGACAGTGTGTGTCTCTGATGTTTAATTTCATTAATAAAGAAACATTTGCACAGAGTATTCAGAATTGTGTGGGCATGCTGCTGTGGCAGAGAGTTAATCAGCTTGAAATGAGTGATTGCTTCAGGGAGCTGCGGGCAGTGGCAGGAGGGTGGCGTTTGGGTTGTATGGACCTGTCTTTGTGGTAGCTCCCTGGTGTACCATGGGTGAATGCTGTGCTGGGATGCGGTGCAGCTCAGGGTGGGGAGGTGGCCAGACACAATAGGTTTTCTCTGAGCACACTAGAATAAAGTAACGGGACAAAGTATATCAGTTTTCTCATATTTGGTGGTTGCCTTCTTTCTTTGTAAAAAAGTTATGTAGTGATAGGACTTGGGGGTGGTGGTGTGTGGCTGTAAATTGGAGAGGGGAAGGTTTAGATTGCACATTAGGAGGAAATTCTTCGCTATGAGGGTGGGGAGGCCCTGGCCCAGGTTTCCCAGAGCAGTGGTGGCTGCCCCATCCCTGAAGGGATTCAAGACCAGGTTGGATGGGGCTTGGAGCCCCTGATCCAGTGGGATGTCCCTGCCCATAGCAAGGGAGTGGAATTAGATGATCTTTAAGGTTCCTTCCAAATCAAACCGTTCTATGATTCTTTTGGTTGCCCTTCTCTCTACCAAATGAACAAACTTCTGGGCAGGCTGGATTCATGGCTGTGCTCTTGAACCTGAGCTCCCTGCTGGAGGCAGACTGGGGCACAATGCTTTTTGGGAGAGGGGTTAATGAAGATGAACTTAAGGTTATCTGTGGCTCTGTCTGAAACCCTGTTCCCAGACTTTGCATGGACAGATGGACGGACGGACACAGGCATGTTTGAGGTGCTGAAGGGCCGAGCTGCTGCAGCAGGGCTGTAGGGACCATGCCCTGTAGGCAAGTGTCTTCTATGGGAGTGATGCTCACAGTGTCTGGGAGCAAAGCCAGGAGGGGTGGCGGGTTTGGTGCCCTGCTGGTGGGGTGTCCAGTGATATTCCCTGTATTCCTGCACACCTTTTGAAGCAAGGCACTGTACAGAACCACCTTTCTTATGTAAGTCCTGCTACGAGGGTTGGGGCAGGAGGCAGGATGTCTGTGCATGCCATCAAAGCTGTAGCAAGCAGCACTCACCACTGTGCAAGCAGCACCCTGAGTGTGCTGCCACAACTCAGGCACCATGGAAATACAGTGCAAAAGCAGGAGAAGATGCTGGATGCTCTGGTTTGCATATCAATACCTCTTTGGTAGTGAGCTTATTGGTGGCTGTCTGTGATAACCTTGAGTCATTATAAAGGCACTTTAGCTCGCGGGTTTTTACATTAATTCTCTCTCCAACATACGTAAAAAGCACAGAAGAGCAGCGCATCTCATCCTGGATGTGGCCATTTCTGAATGAGAAAATGGGAATGTAGGTAGAAAGGATGAAACCAGGAGGGGATTTTGGTAGGCAGCAAAAACAAGCATCCCAATGGAGAAAAAAAAAAAAAGAGGAAAACCCAGTAGCCTTATTGTGGGATCTGTGAAGATAAGGAGTGGGCAGACAGAGGCAGACTGAGAATTAACTGCTATTCTGCCCGTTTGGAAGAGAAAACTGCGAGTGATTACATCATTTTAGCACCAGGGTGTGTCCTAAGGTGGCTTTTTATCCAAGCATCTGATCCAGCCCTGTTCGATTTATGGAATCTGACAGGAACCCCGCATAAAATCTGGTGGCTTCAGGCAGGTGATTAGTGTGAGCACGGTGTATAATTAGTGAAGATGTTTACTATGCAAATTAATGGAAATGAAAGCTTTACTTGTGATGTTAAACTGAAGCGTTTTTGTGGGGATGTATGCATGTATCTTCGTGCCTGTCCCTCAGTGCAGATGCACGTCCTCCCCGTACTGACGCAGATTTGGATCTGGTTGTTGCTGTGATGAAGCCGTATTAGAATTCCCAGCATCTGTCTTCTGGCGATACTATTATTACAGACCTGCTTTGCATCCCAAAAGGCTCGTTTGCATCTTGCCCTGCTCCTCTTGCTCTAGCCCTGCTTGCCCCTACTCCAGTGCTCCATGAGAAGGGCACATCTCAGCGGAGCAGACGAAGGCACTGTGATAATGCGCTTGCCAGCCTGGGAGGAGTGAGCTCTTCCTAATCTCTGCTGCAGCTGGCTGCGCTGTAAGGGGAGCAGCGCTCTTCAGCTCTCCCAGTACTCGATTAAACTTTCAAGTATGCTCAAAGCTGATTCTGTATTTTATCTTATTTTGTGTTAAAAAGTGGGTAGGGGAAGGGAATTTGGAGAAACCTGATACCTGGTGAGTATTTATTATCCCCTCAGGGAGCGACCTTTCTCTCACACAGGCTTTACTCCTTGGGGAGTTGAGAATATTTTATTAGTTCTTAGGGTTTTATATGCTTCCGTATAAAGACCCCGTACTGGAAAGCTGTTGTCCAAGCACCCTGCTTGTATTATCTCTGCAAATGATTGCTCCAGAAAAAAGACTGCACTGAAAGAATTAAATTCAGAATGAAATATGAAAGACACAGCAATAGACAGACCAGAAACGAAGTTACTTTTTAATTCTGCCATTTCCTGGTAATACAGCTACACTCAAACGCTCCAAACAGAATTTTGACTATGTCTCTGAACACTAAAGGAACTCTATGAGCAGTTGTGAGGACGTAGCTATTTCTGTTGATTGTAGGGGAGGTGGAATTGGAGTAAACATGATGTTAGAGTCAGATAAATAACTCTTAAAACAAAAAAAAAACCAAAACCAAAGAGAACAACCCCTTCAGGTGCTGTTAGGTACAGAACTCTCATATCATTCATCTGGTCTACTTCCTACTGATCTTTTACTTTCTCCCTTCTCGCTCCAAGACCCCTCAGCCCTCCTCCATCTGCATCCTTTTTCCCTTTAGCTCTGTTTCCATATTCCTTGGTTTCTTGGTAACTGCTGTGCCTGGCACCCAGCAATTGCTCATAAATCTGAATTTGCAGATTGGGTACCTGTTTAAAAACAATTCTGGTAGGCAGAGCAAGGTGCACTTAGTCTTTGTTGTCATAGACTGCATTTGCTGGAGAGGCTGTGGAAGGGTCGCTGTGCAGGTCAGTGAATTAACTCACGCTCTTTCTGCATACCCGGGTTGGGGATCTGAACTCATCCCATGGAAAGCTGACTGCAAATCGATCGATTCAGATAGATGCAAAGGGCTCACTGGGGAAATGCAGGCAGGCAACTCCATTCTGAACTACTTATGGTATGGTAACAGCAGCCTGCATTTCCAATAATTCAGCTCTCTCCAGGGCATTCATAGAAAGCAGGTACAGGAAAGACTTTATTTTAGTACTGCAGGTGCACAGATGCCTGTGGTCAAGGGGGTGGCACAATGTGACTGCTCACTGTGCACCGTGGGCACGTTGATTCACCGGGGTCCATCCATGTGTGCTGACTAACAAAAACACTCAGTGAGGCTGTCAATGCCTTGCAGAAAACTGGGACTGTTTATCAGTTCTCCAGCCTTAGATGTCTTTCTTTGCACGATTCCCAAGAGAATGAGCACACATTCTTAACAAAACAAACTGGAAGTAGCAGCTCCATTTGGCTCCATCACTCCCCTGCAGAAGGGGCTAATTTCAGCTGTGGGTTACATAGTCACAAACGTGCTCTCTCCTGCTCTGTGTTCTCTGGAACGATAAATATAGTTTCCACATCTTACATAAGCTGTTTTGTTATTATGCCTGTTCCATCCATCTACCCCCCAGTGGCCTGCTAACCAAAGCCCCGCTTTAATTCCTGTTTGTGCTGGCTCTACACACTATTTGTATCTGAAGTGTGTTGTCCATATCGTGTTGCCTTTTTTTCACCAAAAGAGCTTGCTGTTAAGATATCAATGATGTGAAGCTATAAATTCTGTGTGATATATAACCAGGAAGATACTCTACTGTGAAGACAGGACTGGGATGCAGGCTTGGTGTGCTGAGTGCAGTTCTGACGATGCTGTTTTTTATTTTTCTTGTTTTATTCCCTTCTTCCAACTATCCTGCAGTGAAGAAGGTGAGAACTGATATTAAAAAAAATGCAACTGGGCTTATTATTCAAGGTGTTGTTTTGTGGTTCAGAGAAGTTGTGTCCTTCCAATCTGACCTAACGTTTAAACACGCATGGGTTAGCTGTGCGATGGGCAGTGCAGTTGATGGGGGCTGGTGGTTCTGCACGAGGTCCTCAAACGTGCTGCTGATTGGCCTTGGGAGAGCCATGAAATTTCTCTTTATTTCTAGCACTTGTAAAATAGGCTTGTTTCTGAATTCTCAGAGGAGCAAAGTTAAAGTTCATTTGGGTTGACTGATGCTTTGCAGTCCTTTGGTGAAATGCTGTGAGCATGGAAGCTGCTGTTAGAAGCAAAACATCGCTCTGCAGGGCCAGGGCTTGATGTGGCTCTCTGTGGGGCTTCTCCAGGGCACACTAGTGAGTTGGAGGTTTCTGCTGGTTGAGGGGCTGGGACTGCCCTGTCCCCTCCAGCACCGCAGGTGGAGGGGTGCCCAGGAGGACTGCCTGCCTCCCCCAGAAGCTCTGTTACCTCTCACTGATGTTTCTGCCCACAGCAAAGAAACTGGAATTATTTTTAAGCCCCCATCTCCCCCTTTCAACATGGGATGAACTGATTGCTGCCTACACGGAAGATCAAAAATAGATCCCTGGTTCCCAGTAACAAGGGGTAATAAAAAAGGGCTGGATTTATTTGAGGTTCAGTTAAGTGATATTTACATGCAGTACTGTTTAAACTTCTGGTGATCAGGCTGAAATACTGGGTTTGTGCCAGCATGGTAATTTGGGGTATTAGCGGTTTTATAAACACGGCAGTGGCAACGTGCTGCAACATCCTGCCCAGGGAGGTGGTCGAGTCGCCTTCCCTGGAGGTGTTTAAGGAACGGGTGGATGAAGTACTTAGGGACATGGTTTAGGGAGTGTTAGGAACGGTTGGACTCGATGATCCAATGGGTCCTTTCCAACCTTGTGATTCTGTGATTCTGTGATCCTGCTCTGGCACCGCAGAGTGTGGGTCTGGTAGTGTTCCACTCTCTCCATCGTCCCTGCAGCACCACCCCAACACAAACCTAGAAATGAAGAAAGGGGCTATGGTGTGGTCTCCAGCAGGAAGAGGTACTCTGCTGATGATGGGGAGGTGCCTCTCCCTGTTAGAAGAACTGAGGGCTCATCTTGTTCCCACTGGTGCATAGTGAAATAGTAGGGTAGAGGCACTGCAGGAGAAGGTATTCAAGCCTGAGTGCTTGAAAGTGGAAAGCTTTTTAGAAAGATACTTTAAAAAAAAGTCTTCATGGAAATCTTGCCTGAGAACCCCAGAGAACCACTCGGTGTGAAATCTTTTGCCTTGAAGTCTGCTTTAAAGGCTGGGAAAGCACTCAAAGTGGCTCTGCTGTCTTTCAAAACTTCTTTAAAAAGGCCATCAAAGTTTATAGCTCTGGTATTTCGTAGGTAGTCCCATCCTTTTCTCTTTACCTTATGTCTGGCTCCTGGCATTGGAGACAGCCCCAGCTGACCCAGCTGATATTTTCCTCTAAAGCCAGGATTTTAGTTCTTACACAGAGGTTTAAAATGCAGAATTTATATTTTGTGTTTCCTGATGACTATCGTAATCAAGCATTATCACTGGAGTTTGTCTATGGCTTAGGTAGACCAGAGGCAGTATATGGAAAATGAGCCGTCTTTTCTTTGACTTTGTGCTTTTCAAATGAATCCTTTTTAATAGCTTCATAGCTTCTTAGTTTTTCTTATTTGGTTTGGTTTCGCTCACTTTTTCTTTTCCTAATCTACGTTGCAACAGGGAACAAGGATGCTTTGGGGTGAAAGAGCAGAAAGGTGTCTTGTTGCAGACTTCAAATAAACTCTGCTGTGTATAAATCCATATCAAATTCACATAAAATTGGGTTGGCTAACATGCTTTTGATGTTCTTGAATTACTGCACGAAATATGCTCAGCAGAGATTATCTATTCAGATTTTCAGTTCAGTCAGGCATTTCTTTAAATAAACAAAAATGTTTCATCTGGAGTGAGCCCCAGCTAATAGCAGTTATCTCTTCCTCCTGAGATAAAATGGATCAGTTGGTGCCTTTCTTGTCAGTAACGATCAGATCGCTTTCAGTTTTCTGGTGAAGTGGTTGTCCTCAGGTGTTCCTGAATGTTGGCAAGGAAGGTGGCTTGGCTTTTTCCAGGTTCACCAGCTCTTGTGGAGCCAAGGACACATGGGTTCACTAGATGGGACTGTGAAAGTCACTGAATGACTTTTTCCCTTTCCAGCAGGTGGGTGTGGAGGTGCTGCTGCAGAGAAGCCTCTTCATGTGGTGAGATGAGGGCTCTACCCAGGGATTTGCATTCTGACGGCTTTTCCTTTTCATTTTATTGAAGTAAAGGGGAATAGGAGAGTGGGTTTGTTTTCCTGTTTCTGTATTTTGAAGGGAGAATTAAGACAGTGTGGAGTTTCGATAAGTTTTCTGGTGTGTCATGGGGACCACAGGGTTCCTGTTCCCCCTGGTTCCTGCTATTCCTGCTGTCTTTGCTGCTGCTTATACTGGGGAAACGTCCCACATGTGGGACTGGGAGTCCCTTGATTTTGTGAGCCTTTATGCCCATATCTGATATGTAATGCCTGCCACTGGGCATGATGTCCTGCGTTAAGTATTGCCCTAACTCAATGCACACCAGTACAAAGCAGTGCAGAGCCCTGGGTGTCTCTGACCATTGAGGAGCTTCAGCAGCATCTCTGTGCCTCTGGGAGCGGCACCTGCAGAAAGGAGATGCTCTGTACTGCAGCCACAGATGAAATGGGCAGGAATCAAGCTTCCCAGGCCTTCAGTCTGCTCAGCTAGCCCACTGCTTCTCACCCACATGAAAACCTAAGCTGTGTGACACCTTGTTGGCTGGAGGCCTCTGAAATGTGGGTCTGTAGCTCCAGTGGTAGCAAACAACTGCCTGCCAGCTGGGGTGTGCGGGACGTGTCCCTGAAGAGCTGGCACCCTCCAGAGTTCCCCGGCTCCTGCGAGCATCAGGGTGGCTTGTTTTCCACCCAACTGTGCTGCTCGTGCTCCACTACATGGTCCCTTGCCTCTGAGCAAGAGTTATTGCCTACATGCATGGGTAGAGCCTTTGGAAAAAAACGAAGCATGTAATTAAGAGAGTCAGTATATTTTACGAGGATAGTGACTAAAGGAAACAGCTTTTCACTTTAGTAATTGTGAGCACCTGTCAAAAGAGATTTGTGGCAAAGGGAGGTCAGTTGGGAAGAGAGCTGCTGCTGGGGAAACGCTGTGTCCCTTCTTGTATGGATAGAATTGTGTTCATCAGAATTCTGACTGTTTACAGATGCCATACACATGGATGGGCTTGGTGCTCTCAGGGCATGCACTGCCTGCTGCAACCTGAGACCAAACCCCCCCAAACCTCTCTGAAGAGTGTCGGCAGGCCATACAGAGCCAGAAGGTTTGATACTACTTCTTACACTTTGTGTGGGGACAAGTCTCCTCCACTTGGGAGCATGGGCAGAAAAGCCTGCGGGCTGAAGGAAAATGGTATTTACTGCAGTGTTCAGAGCCCAAGGCACGGCAGCATGGTGCACCCTGGTATCCAGCAGCAAGATGTAAACAGTGAGTGTGAAAGTCAAAGCATCTATGGTGTGGTCTCCACGAAGTTCATGGCTGACATCAGACAGCAACTCATGCAGAAAGACCCACGCCATTCCCTGCTCGTTTCCTTGTACAAAGGGCTCCAATGTCTTTTTTCAGCACCTGCCTTACTGTTTCTGGTAGCATTTTTCTCTAAAGTGCCCCGAGGTGTATTTAGTACAGCTGCTCTTGTGTTGTTTTTTCAGGGAAATGTCCCACCAAAGGCTGGCTGGAGAGCAGAGCCACAGCACCTGCTGGCTGCTCTCAGTAGCCTGTTATGGTTTAAGAACTGGAACAGCCCCTGGGTCTGAGATTGGATTTTCAGTGCCCTGCAGTAGTTTTCTCTCCTTCCATGCGCGTTAACAAATGCTTCGTAGTCATGAAGCCTTTGTGTTTGTCTTTAAAAAAACAGCCAAACAAATTAGCTAATTTAGCAGTGAAAGAGGTGAAGATACTTTTAGTTCTTCTTGTGAAAGCTGTGTATAAACAAGAAGCAGCATTAGTTTAAACCCGAAAAGTGCTTATTCTTGAGCTGATTTGCTGACATCTCTATGCATGGCAAGGGCAGATACAGTGATAAAGACAGTAATATAAGGAAATTACTTGAAATATTTGAGTCGTTAGGCTCAGCAAATACTTAAAGAAGTGGCATATTAATGTATCTTTCTTGTTTTCAGTAAGTCATTAGTCGCTTAAGTGAAGCTTCTCATGCCAGTTTTCCCTTTCATTAAATATTCATGTTTGCTAATGCAAATTGTCTTGACAAATTGGTCAAACTGAGCAACTTATGAATTTATGCCATAGACTAAAAAAAGTTGTTTTGGAACTCCCAGTGAGCTGAAGTAATGCTTAAAATCATTAACACTTCATTGATTTTATAATTAAAAAATCGCTAGAATAAATAGAGCATCCTTTTAAACGTAGCATAGCCCTTTATCTCAGTGCTTAGTATTAATATTCATATTTTTTCCCTGAAAATATCCATGAACTTCTAAAGCTGCCTTTTATCACCTAGGCTTAAGAGTCACTCTGTCCCCCAGAAGCTTTAACTGGTGATGATTACAGTCATTATCTTCAGGGGGCTTAATTATCCTTCCTTGTTCCCAGCCCATGCGCCAGGGCAATGCAGTTAATTTTGGGGTTGGATCGGGGTACCCTCAGGCTGTCAGTACGGACAAACCCATCCCAGAGGACTTGCCTTGCGCTCTGGGGACGAGCTGGTGAGATGCCGAGGAGGCGGTGGCTGACGGTGTGATGAGCTGTGGTCCGGCCGAGCGCTGGGGCCAGGCAGCTCCATGCCCGGGTGGGACTGGGCATGGGAAGGTGTGAACCCGTGTGCTCGCCTTGCTGTGCCTCGTCACCGCCCGAGGGGAGGCGAGAGGCTGGGCTGAGACTTGACGAGGCAAACCGCACGGAGAGGGGTACGAGCGGCAGAGACCCTGCGCATGATGGGCAGTGGGCCTGTGTGGAAAATGAAGGATCCTGCCCTAAAAAGGGCCCAAAGTGGCCATTAGTGGGGACTGGGGGATGGCAGAAAATCTGCCTCTGGGAGCCCCTGGTGTGGGTGTACGCGTATTCCAGAGGGAGTAATTACAGTGGAAAACCAACTGCCTGAGCGCAGGCAAAATTAACACTGCCTGAGGCAACAATAACAAGCATTAATTAATAGTTCTCTATCTCCTCTAAGTGTGCTTATGTGGCCGAAGGCTTATGATACAGTCAAAATGAGGGTAATTTTTCATGGAGACTAATTTAGCCCATTAACCAATAACTAAAAGCCCATAACTAGTTTTGTGGAGACTAATATTTCAATTCTCTGCCCCAAAGCATGGCTGCTGGAGAGTCTCAAGGAAAGATAACATCATTTTAACACAGACACAGCTTTTATTTTCTTTTTTTTCTTTTTCTTTTTTTTTTCTTTTTTTTTCCTTTTAACCTAAACTCATTTTAGGAATAACCACACTATTACTGAAACAAGACAAATAAAAGAAATTTAAGTCATCCATACAGAGAAGGGTTTACGTCTTACCATTTTTTGCCTGTGCAAAAGCAAACGTGGGCTTTTACAGCTGTATCCCGTGCACCTTTCCATGCTGAAGGAGAGGGTGTCCTGCTCCCGAGGAGGTCCCGAGGGCATGTGGGAAGGAGAGCTGTGTAGGTGGCTCCTGCGGGGAGCTTGGGAGGGGGACGGGGGCTGCCAGCTCAGCTTGGGCAATGAGCAGCTTCTCGGGTTTTGTGGTATTGGGCCACAAATAACGATTTATTTATTTCGCAGTCGTTAGGGGCAAACACAGTGCTCTTGTCAGCCTTGCTCTGTGCCCCCTCCACAGCTCAGATCCCAAAGCACGTTAAAAGGAGACAGCAAAGCACCGACAGTGGGAGGACAGAATGTGTTTAACTCACCAACTTTGTGTTTCTTAAGAGAATGAGAGCCTTCTGTTGCCTCAATATCAATTTATTTTCCCCTATAATTAGTTTTCATCTGCCTATAAAATATAATCTAGCGGTGAGCTCTCAGAGCAGCCGCACAGCCCCACTTGCAGGAGGCTGTACAAAAACATCACAGAGACCTTTGGAGGGACCATTAGCTTTTAGGAGTCCAGGACCTGTGGCCAATGTTGCACACACACAACCTGGCTGCACCTGCGCTGGTGAGGGAGGTGTGACTGCAGCCTGTCTCACAGGAAAGGGCTTCTGTCACATCTTTAGCCAGCATAAGTGGCAACAGATACCAATTCAAGAACTGAATGACATAGCAGGGTGTCAGCCCTTCCCCTGCTAAGAAGAGATCTTCAGTTGTAATTGCTGCCAAGCCCCGGGTGCAGCTCTGTGACAGGGGCCCCGCGCTGCACGCCACCTTCCCAGCCCGTGTGGGTGGGTCGCTGCACAACGAGGTCATCGAGCAAGGGGGAGCCAAGGCGCCAGGCTCCCACGGCACTTGGAGGTTTCCCATGAGCGAGCTACAACTTACAGCTGACGGCTCAAGAGTTTCGTGTGTTAGCACACACGCTGGGTGCTTTTCTACAGTGACAATGGCCAGCTGCACAACCCCGGAGCGTGACCGCCCACAAGGGAGACAGTTCAAATGGTCAGGAAAGTGTGTTTGAGAGAATTTAATTTTGATTTTATAGAACATGCGATTAGAGGACAGAACATTTAGCAATAGGGATGGAGGAATGTAATTTAAAATGTATCCAAGTTTATTGGATCAAATTGAAAATATAATTTTGTTCAACTGGCCTATGAACTTTCCTATGTTTTTTTTTAATATGAATTATGTTTTCGTTCACATGCCTCCAAGCACAGCTGTCACACTTTTGTAACATTGTAGTTTTACTACTTTTACTTGTAAAAGCTCCACTCCTCCAGTCCTGGGATAGAAACACTGGGAGGTGAGATTTTGATGGGACACATGGCACAAATAATTTTCGGTTAAGGTGAATTGGCTGCAAACAGCTCACCTGAGAGGCAATCTCCTGACATGTTCACTGGAAAGAATTAGCCACCTCTACCCATAGCAATCAAATTCTATTAGTGGGTAATTAAAAAAGGGAAAGGAGTTAAAACTAGCTGAATAAATGGTTCACTGGGTAATTTGCATAAGATCTAATACTCTTGTAATGTATAACTACTGTATAGAATTAACAGGATAATACATTAGAAATAAGACGATTGTTAGATAGCAATGAAAACATCCATCTCTCTGTTTCCAGTGTGGTTTGGGGCTGCGGAGTGGCACTGTGGGCGCAAAGGGCAGAGGTGGCAGAGCAGGGGCTGCGGCAGGACCCAGGCTCTGTCCCAGGCAGGGATGCTGGGGTTTTATACCACACATAGCTCGCTTTTTGCTTACTACCCACATAATACTTAAACGAGGCTGTTTTCTTTTTTGTCTTGGCGGACTAAGTGTACACCTTCCCTACAGTGTTTAAGTGCAGTGCTGAAGAAGTGTTGCTAAGAATAGTGGTCTGTGTGTCCTATGACAACGTGAGTTGCGAGTAGGCTGGAGGTACTCCAGGGCTCCTGCTCTCACCCAATGATGTGATCCCTGGTGTTGAGATGCCACTGAAAACGCAGATGTCTGTCCTGCAGATCAATGCCATAAAAAGTAGTCCTTTAGACTGGATAAAATGGAAAAAGTAGGCACGGCGGTGTCAGGCTGGACTGGATGATCTCAGAGGTCTTTTCCAATTGTAATGACTCTCTGAAAAGCAGCAGCTCCTTCATCTGCAGAAATTAGTGTTTTACCTCCTAAAGCTTAAAGGAGCACCCAAGCATCCGGACGCAATCTATAAGGCGGGCAGTGTCAACACCACCCTGACAGCTCGCAGAGCGGGAGGTTTTCAGCATGAGGCGGCGGGATCACTCCCTGATGCTGCTCTGAGCCTGTGGCTCTCGGCTGGCACATGCAATGGGCTTCTGTATGCAGTGCGTCTGGAGAAAAAGTAACCAGCAACGAGGAAGGGAGGTTTGGTTTAAAATCTCTTTTATATTTTTAACAGATAATTTTTGCTGGTCTAAGGCATAGAATGGAGTTAACCTTAATTTATAGGTTTAGTTTGCAGCTTTAATGTTCTGGGTTAGTCAGCTACATCCTGTGTAAATGAATGTAACTACACTGAAATAGTCTTACAATATTTTGATTGGAAAGTGTTTTGGCTATGATGAAGGATTTGATTTCCATAATCCCTGTCACCTGCAGAACAGCGACACCGGGGCTGGATTTGCAGAGTTGTCCAATAGTGGCTTTAATTAAAGTTCCATCTATTTCAGCAGGATGCCTGTTGTTTCCTCCAGAAACAGACTGCCTTGAGATGTTTTGAAAAGCCTGCCTGCATTCCTTCCATGGGACAAACCAGGGCAGGCAGTCATTGTCAGGGGCGCCGAATCGGGAAACGAGCCAGCGCAAAACGGGTGAGATCGTGCACTTTCCCAGGCTGGGAGGGGCAGGAGGGGCTGTAACCCAGAACACCGCATTAATACAGAGTGCAGTGACAAGTAGTAACAGTAAGCGCTCAGCTTTTCTGCTGTGTTTCCTTCCCTGTGTGTTTCTGAGCACGAGCTCCCAGGTTTTCAGAGTGATGGCAGTGGTTCCGCCGAGGAGAGGAAGGGAAAAGTCTGCGTGTGTCTCTCTCCTCTGTTAAATGAATAATATTGCTTGAAAAAACAAGCCAGTGGTTTGGAATTATTTGTTCAGAGGCCTTGACTGTGACCAAGCCCCCCTCTCCACCAGGCAGGGATGGCCACAAATCTGCCAACACACACGATGTGGTTCTAGTAATTCACTCAAGGTTTTATATCTTCTGTAAGCGATTGATGCCCATCGCTTTGATTTCTCATGTGCATGCAGTGTAGCTTATGTATCTCTTTATTATTTTGAATAATTGAGAGGGGTAAAAAATGTAAAATACACTATTCAATGAAAAATGTGAGGAAAAACCTTCTGCAAATATTCACTCTTTTTTAAAATTATTTTTTCATCTATCTTTCTTCTGCATCTTGAGATCTCCAGAAACTTGCTGACAGTGTCGGTCTCTAAGGACAAGCGTTGGCTGGAAGCTGGTTTTAATGGGCATGGGCAGGTGTTTGCCCAAGAGCAGCTATGGTGGGGTTGTCCTTCCTGCTCCTACCCAGCCGAAACTGGGCCTAGCCACTTCTTTTATCCATTGCAGATAAGCAAGGTAGCACAGAATTCACAAACTGCAGTAGGGGGGAAAGCTATTTAGAGTGGTGGCTTTTTAGTTAAAAACCATCAAGGAGATAACAAACAGCCTGTTGTATCTGCAGAGAGAAAGCAAGAAGTTGGTTATCCTACTGCGGGGAAGGGCTTAAAATACCCAAAAAGAATTCTTATTCCATTTCCTGTAGTAATTTGAGAGAGTTCTCCACCTGGATTCATTGACAACAATCTAGCGGAGGTTCAGGCTTTTCTGAGGCTGCAGGCTCTGGCTGCAAGGAGCATGGGGGAGGATTTCCTAGGCAAGGATGTCAAAATTAAGCTCTGTTTAAGGTTTCGTTTCTGATCCCTTGGAACTGGGTTCATCAGAATTTAGTCCCTTTGATCAAGTCAGAAGGTTGATGATCCCACAAGACTCAGTACAATCTTACCAAATAGTTGTCCATGTCCTATTTCTACACGTGATCTTTGCTTGTCTTCACTTCTGTCTTTCTACAGCTGTTGTGGATTTTCTGAGAAAGTACTTTGCTGAGCTTAGTTTAACTCGAACAATCTCTATTAAATAAAATGTGTTCTGGGTAGAAATGTGTGCCTGTTCAGAATCCAAGGAGGTAATCTATTATAATAATTTTCTTTTCAGTCTGACAGCCACTGGAAATGCATACATATTCTCATCTTGGCTGACTTTTTGCTTTCAAAAGGACAAAATCTTTCCTGGAAAAAGACCGGATAGTCAAAGCAGAGATTCCATACCTTGGAGGAGTCCGTGGTGGGAAGCTGATGAGGTTAAAGTAAGTGGCTACTTAAAGCTAGGTTATGTCACCAAGTTAGGATCTAATTGTCCTGGCTCTCCTGGCCAGGTGCTGTGAGCCAGGGTGATTTAGATCACCCAAATTAGGCATCTGCTCCCTCTCTGCTGACCCTGCAGAGACCCCAATGATATCAGCCTTATACTTTAAGCAATTAAGGGTAAAGTCCTGACCCTAATCATACTGAGTTTTGCCACTAGTATATTTAGATCAAGGAGCTGGAGAAGTACAGGATTGGTAGAGAATACATTAAGGAGGTTCAAAGATGATCATAGTGGGGTTTTTTTACCTACTGAAAATGACCTTACTGAGTGCTGCATTAACTCTTCCACAGCTCCTGCTGGGGTGGTGGCTGGGAAGGCGCTGGGGCCCAGGCTCTGCTGGCACAGCTGTGAGTCTACAATAAGGCTTACACGGCCACGGGGCTTGCACACACGACTTTGAACAATGTCCCAAGAAACATCACTTTTATTGCTTCATTCTAAGCCTGAGCTCTTTTATAAGTTCTTTTATAGTTTTGCCTCATAAAATAAAATTGGTCTGAGCTCAGTGTCTCAGTGGCCGTGGTTGTGAGTGGGTGCCCACATGTTTAGCTGGTCAGATCTGAGTCAACTCTTATCCAGAAGCTGTATGTTTTATTTAATTTCATTTAGTTTCTTTTTGTCTTTTAAGATGAAGATATGACCTTTTGTTTCCTCACAGTAGTTCTTTTTAACTGTAGTTGTATTTTAATACAGTCGCCAGAAATCCCTCTGTAGTTGCTAGAACCTGCACTATGTATGTCGAGCTGCTCACAACACACTGCTCTTATTAAGGTCAGTTAGAGCTGGTACTGGTGTGCTCCAGAAAGCAGGAGGACACTTTTTTGAAAGCAAAAGCACTGGCAAAGGCAAATTGCTGAAAGCAACATCTTTTCCCAGTCTCCCCAGGAGCAGCCAGAGACATTACCTTGGTGAAATCAACGGTGTCACATCAAATATCCGCTTGCACCAATAATGAACTAAAACCTTCCTGCTGTAACTGTGTGTGGTGTTAGTGTGGACCCTCAACTCTGCCGCGCACCGCCAGCCTCTGTGGTCACAGCACCTTCCTCTTCTTTCTTCTCCTCCCTCATGGCCGCAGGGGATTTGCACTAATTTGGGGGTAACTCAAATAACCATGTACAACTGGCTCTGTGGTGACTGGTGATTTACGAACTTACAGCCTTTGCAAAATAAGTATTGCCATTCATCATAACGCATTATCTAAATTCGCAGCAGAAATGCTCCTACCAGCAGGGATTTTGCGTTATGGCTTGAGCAGAGTGGCACATTTTTCAGTGCCTATAGCAACGGCTGTGTCTTCCCTGTGCTTAAAGATCATTATCCAGTGCTCTTTCATTCAGCATAACTTTTATGTCTAGCAAATTAAATTCCTGGGCAAAATAATTATGTGTAAATGCTGCTGGGCTATTATTCGCAAGGGGCCAATTTTGTAGCCATTTGTTGGCATTTGAAATGTCCAATTTATTGCACTGGAACATATACAACATATAGTTCAGAAAGAAAACATGAAAGGCTCCAATCAAGTCTGCAGATGTAAGGGTTGAAGATAGCTGGACATCAGAGAATAAAAATAAATTATCTAAGTTAAGCCGATGGAATCCTTAACTTCAAATTGTACTTTGTGCCTTCAAACGTCGCTGGGTTCCTAGTGGCATGAGCTGCAGTCCCAGAGTCTCACAATGAGCAAGTGTTTTTCTGAAAGTAGGCTTGGTGTTTAGTGTTGCCTTTACCTGTGGAGAAGGAGATGCCGCAGGAAACGTGTTGGAGCCAGCCAAACATCTGACTGGTTACTGCTTTCGCTCATCTAATGAATGATTTCATGCACAGTTTTACATCTAGCATAAGCAATACGATCTGAAATAACACTACGTTATGAGCAATAGCACCACTGTTTGGAGAACCTAGGTCACATCTCTTATAGCTGGAAGTTTCATGGGGATGTACACTGTTTTCCAGGTGTCTGGACCAATATTTTGAACCTCTGCTTCAGGAAATACAGTGAAGATCTTTCACTCAGGTGAAAACAGTTTAGCATCTGCTGCTCCTGTCTTTCTGCTGTATGCCCAGAAACAGCAAATTTCTGCCTAATTTGGATTTTATCTAAAATATTCCACCCTGCTCTCTGGAAAGCAAAGCTTGGGAGTTACTTAGGGAGCTGGTAAAATGTACTTCTCAGTATGAACTTTCTGTAATTTCATATAGTATATGTTGTGCTGGTATTAGAACACATGTATGGAATACACAGTTTGATGATACTGCATGATATTTTAAGTTGCAGGATGCAGCAGAATCCAGAGTTGGTGCATTCCTTGATATGCTGGTTCAGGGGGATCTGCCTTCGGTCCCAGTACGGAGGCAGCTCCCCAGCCTGGCTGCCCCAAGGGGCTTGCAGGGGCTGCACTGCAGGCAGGCTGTTCATCGGTCCCACTTGAGAGGTAGGATTTGCTTTTGGTAAATTAGGATTAAAGGGTTGTGTACATTCTTGCACATCAAGCATCTCACTTAATGCTGTTTCCCCATAAAGTTTTTGGTAACACAGACACCCACGCACTCTTGCTTTCTTTCACAGTGCTCTTGGAAAAACAATCAATATAAGCCCCTGTTGTCTTCTTGTACGACAGATGACTAATGAGTTGTAATTGCTCCCCAACCCTACAGGAAACTAACTTCATGAGGAGTTAAGGATTATCTAGCTGTACGTCCCTGGGAGGTTATTATTTTGGGAAATTAATTTAATTAGTTTAGACCCATTAGAAATATAGAAGGGGAGCTGAAGATTGACAGGGCAGAGACCGAGCAATGTGCTTTTTAAGAACTGTGAAGCCTCTGCATGAAAAGGGTAATTTTATGTAAACAAAATTGCCTCTTTCTCCTTTGGGGCTTTATTGTTCTGCAAATCAAATTCTATGTTGAAGTTTCCTAAGGCAAACAGGTTTATTCTCCTCTCCTGCTGAACAAGGTGCGGGTAGAAGGAGGTGCAGGTGACTTGTGTGCTGCCCTGCCAACTCCCCCTGGGCCATGCACTGTCTGTTCCCAGGATCCAGTTCCAGCGGTGGCTGCGAGCTGATAGAGAGAAGACAAGTAAGGCCAATCTCTGACCCCAAACACTCATCCTCCTCTCTTGTACTTAGTATCTCTTAACTGATTTCCACTGACATGCTCTACATGTCCAGTCTCCTTCAATTGTATTAATATAAAATCTAACTCTGCTTTTGGACAGCTGTATTGGAATAAAGCAATTTGTTGTGGTGTTAGATAACGAGCTTAGTGCCTAAATGAGTGTGGTTTCTCACCCAGGTAGGAGCAGTGTTAGTCCCCCAGGGTGGGCTTAGCTAGCAAGTCTTGTCGGTGATACAGAGATTTTACCAATATTTGTTATATTTCTTCCACCCTTGGTGGCCACCAGCACCTTTGGCCGAGGGCTGCGCAGTCCCGCAAGGTTTGGTGCTGCTGGAAGTGACCAGAGCCTGCCAGGAACAGCAACGGCCGCAGAGATCACTGGTGTAGGAGAGCCTTTCCCTAGGCCACCTGGGCTCTGGTTTCTCCATCTGAGACAGAAAGTATTCTCTGTTCTTGGGGGGAAAGTGATCGCTTAGTAGAATGCGTAAGTGTAAGTGCTGACACTTAAGTGCTTTGAGGCAGGGCTGCATCAGTCATGTCTGTGGCTCACTCACGTTCAGAGGAGGAGGAAGAGGGCCGAGGAAACCCAGCAGCAGAGCAGCTGTGGAGGTTGCCTCAGTCTGTGTGCACCATGCACCTGCTCACCGGGAAAACAGTACCTTTCTCTGGAAAACAGATGGCTAATATTTACTATTTTCTCATTCCATTTTCTTCTTAGACTGCACGGGACAGCTGTGTGCCTGGGAGCAGCCTGCCTAGGATGCAGGAATGTGCCAGATTTGATAAGGTTGAGATGTAATAGTGCTTGCTATGAAGCATCAGGTTAGAAAGTGTGCCACTGTTTTGTTGGTAATAAATCCCAGCACAGCGGTGTCTATCAGAAATGAAACTTGTCCTGTGTGCAGTTTGGGGAAGGAGATAACCACCACATGGCTCAGTGAGCCCTGGAAGCAAAGGGTTCACCTCAGGCATCGTTACCGCTGGTCCTTTTCAAGCTGTTGATAAAGCCAAGGTGCTTCCCATCCAAGACAGCAATAGGTGAAGAATGTGTCTTTCCAAGGTCATGGAAGATGCAGTTTGGAGTAGTTTTAGATGCACAGAAGAATGTTTTGCTTTCCTAATGAAGGAGTGCGGTGCTTTTGCTCATCCATGAGGAGTGTTGGGAAAATAGTGAAAAATATTATCTGTAATTATTTTTAAAGCATATGTATCTGTGACATAGCGTATGCTCCAAAGGGAAAATGCTCAGCAAAATATTAAAACCACTGCTGCTGGTGAGTTTCCCATCAATATCAGTCACTGAGAAATCTGCTCTCTGACGGAAGGGATGGGGATGGGTTCCCACTTTCCGTGAGGAGACGATAGAATCAGAATGGTTTGGGTTGGAAGTGACCTTAAAGATATCCAGTTCTACCCCTCTGCCATAGGCAGGGACACCTCCCACTGGATCAGAGGCTCAAAGCCTGGCCTTAAGCACCTCCTGAGGTGGGGCAGCCACTACTGCTCTAGGCAACCCAGGCCAGCTCATCACCACCCTCGTTGTTAAGAATCTCCTCCTTATGTCTAGTCTAAATCTTCCCCTCTCTAATTTATAGCCCCTGCCTTGAGGAAGAACCCTCACCTGAAAAAAAGCACAGCTCTGCCAAAACAGTGTACAGGTGACACAGCTTTTTTCACTGAGGCTGAGATTAGGGGCAGCATCCTCACATCTGGGCTGGATGGTGAGCCAGACTCTCTCCTGTCCCATGTCGAGGGCCCTGGCTCTGCCCTGTGCACCCGCTGACCTCGCGCTGGTGCTGGGAAGGGCCAATCCCCACCCTGATCCTGCTGGACCCTCAGCACCCTAATAATGGTTCAGAGGGGAACAAAAGAAGAAGATGGAGATGGCTACCTTCATGGCATCCCACTGGAAGAGGCTGGTGGGTAAAACCCTGTAGGTTATGTGCTTCGTGGAAGGGAACATCCGTTTTCATCCCCTTTCAGCTATGAGGAGGAGAACCTGTGCAAATGCAGACTGCAGCTGGATGGGGTGCACAGGTACCATGCTCTGAGTGCTAATTGTGCCAAGAAAATAACAGGTTTTGGAGCTGTTCATATTTCTGGCAGGAGATTTGTGCAGCATGCTCAGGAGGCGTTTATCTCAGCAAGGGGGGAGATGGGCCCTGAAATGGATTTTCATGCTCAGATCTTCCGAACACAAGCTCTGTGCAGCTTTCTGTTTGTTTTGCAAATCCTTATCATCCCACAGTTATTGCCTGTGAAGTGGAGCAAGAAATGAAACCCACTGAGGGCTGGATAGCAGGACTCCGGTTTCTCTCCCAGCTTAGCTGTTGTCTTGTTCTGGAAGACCACATGTGGCATCTACCAACAGCTTCCAACCTGGGCAGCTACACGTGGTAATTAGTTTGCAAGTTTAGCCCTCTAGGAGTTAAGCATAATTGTGTTTCTGCTCTGCATGAGTTGTCTACACGTAGCTTTCTTCTTGGGTTCTTCAAAACTATTACATGTCTCAATATTTTATTTATTTGGTAACAGGTTTATGATTTACTTGGTCTTATGTAAGACAGAAGGTTAACAAGCCAGTAGTCGATAACTGTTTAAATGTCATAACAAAGCTCACCTGTTTGAGAGAGGAGGTGGGGAGGAGAGGGGAGGGCTACTGTGTGATGAATTTAACTTACTATCAGTGCACCTTATCTGGTTGCTGTCAAAAAGCTCCGGCTGCTGTAGGCAGGTTTTAAAGTTCAAGCATAAAAGGAAGCTCCTAATTTATATTGGCAAAGTGGGCAGGGAGTTGAGGTGCTGCAAAACAGTCCTGCTGCTTTTCGCATGTGCCTGCAGGTCTGGCTCTGCAGGATGGTGCTGCAGTGGCTCTGGCTGGGTCCCCGCGTCCTTGTCCCCCCTGTCCGTGTCCCTCCCCCCCCCGCCCCCCCTTTCCCTTCCATCCCATCCTGCAGCACCTGGGAGCTCCTAGGATTTGCCCGCCTGCGGCACCATTTGGCTTCACTTCTGCTCACACCTCTGCTCTTGGGCAACTTCTGAATATCTGGACACCTCAACATGAGAGGTACGGGCTGTTGCCCCTTCCCCCCGGTTGCACCCCTGCAGGCAGCACTGCAGATTAGTGAAGGGCGTTTGCAGTGCCTGGATGGGACACACTGGTAGAGAACTGTAGTCTTGGAACTGAGCACTGTACATCTATAAGGGTAATGTAAAAAGGAGAACACACATTCAAACTGCATGTTTGATCTGGAAAATTTCTGTTGTTGTTTTCCTCCCAGACTATATAATTCCTGCAGTTTCCTTTCTTTTATGTGTTAGTTGGAATTTTTTTATAGGTAATTGAATCAAAACAATACAATTTTGCAAGTAGTTTAAGTTCCATCAGAGTGTCATTTTGCTGTGGATATGTGCTTCTTCGCAGCTCTGTTAATTGCATCCTACCCTGCTGCGCAGGCTTCCACCCGCGCAGAGCGGCTGGGTCCTTTCTCCAGCACAGGCACAAGGAGACACAGCGTTCCCAAGCCAAGTTATTCCATTCGTGTGTATCAGGCTTTGGAAATCGGGACATTCCGAGATGTACACTTGATGGATGTTTTGAGAAGAATGCATTTAGCAGGAAAAGAGGAGAGTTGTCTGCTCATTCAGCCAACAAGGTTCTTGGGAAGAGAAAGAGAAGCTGAGGTTCAGGTGTGGTTCCAAAGCTCCAACACTTAGGACTGAAAAGAAAACAGTAAATATTCCCAACAAATCTCTCCCAGCTCTGGCGATTCAGAGTTGAAGGCTGGTTAGGGGTGTAATTTGAGGAGGTTGTGGCTGGCTTCGGGATGGGAAGGTGGTGCAGAGGAGCCTTTCGGCAGTGCCCCTTTGTGCTGCTGGCACCATGTGGGGCTGGGATGTGGGTCCTGCTACTCATCCCCCACATTGAGGAGCTGGTGTTGGAGGGAAGCACACAGGCAGCTCTGCCTCTCACTGCATTTGGAGCCTGCCCACTGGGCCCTGCTGCTGCAATTAAAAACCCCACTTGCTACGTGCACAGTAATAGAAGACGATTCCTCATGCAAAATTTCTCATAGACGGGCTCTTTTGCAAGGTGAGGGATATCTGATTTTCCTAATAATGGTTGCATTTGTCTAACAAGACAAAAAAAAAGATATTCTGTTTATAAAGTGACTTAAAGCATCTATGGGGTACAAATAAATTGGCTTGAAAGAAGGTCAGCGTGGCTTTTCTCATCGTGTAATTGCAGTGCATTTGTATGTGAATTGAATTACAGAACTGTAAAAGATTATAGGGAAAGCTATGTGGTACACAAGTTCTTTGGCGTGATCTCTCTTGCTTTAATCTCCCCAAGCTGGTGAGTCTGGAGAGAGCTTAATTAAAATCAGTGAAAGTAATTCTGGAAAATGCAGGCTCTGGATCTGCTACTCATATTCTGGCCCGCTAGCCTGCCTCCGTCTCGCCATATGCTTTCCTCTGTTTCCCGTGCCTTATCCTCAGAGGGGACAACAGAATCAAAAAATTAATTAATTCTTGGATACCTCTCTGTGTGCAGAAGGAGCTGAGCCTGGGCTCTCTGGGCGGCCCGTGCACGCGCTCCATGATGCGCTGGGCAAGGAGCTCACAGGGAGCTTGTGGTGCAGCGAGGGGCTCTGCAGGGCCGTGGGACCTCCTTGCAGGGAGGGTCGGGATGAGTGCTGTGCTGACGGTGGGCACCCTTACCACCTCCATCCACCCCACTGCCGACTCCCTGAGGACATGTGCCTTCTGGCTATGGCAGTGCATGCGCAGGCCCGTTGGATGAGGTCTCTGCTAAGAGCTCTCTCCCAGGGGCCTCCCTGAGCAGGATGCGTGCCGTAAGATGGGGTTTGAACTCGGGAGGGGAGGCTGTTTGAGGGACAGGAAAATCGGAGGGGAAAGCCAATACTGAGGGCAGGGAGCTGGGAACGGCAGCATGGTGGCATGCAGGAGGTTGTATTTAGAAGGTTTTTCTTTCAGAGATGGAAAGGACTTGAGGTGCGCAGTGATAAAAGACTGAGAAGCGAGGCTTCTCCGGCAGCAGCACTGTTCACGCAAAGTGCCTTAGACACAAAAGCAGCAGCATATTTCCTCTGCCCCTGCTCCCCTTTCCTCTGCCAGCACCAGCCAGTAAATTATCCTGTTCTTCCCATTACCAGTTATTGAGCATTTGGATAAGATGGAGTCAAATTATTTGCATGTTCAAAGAGAAAAGATAAAACCAGACTGCAGCATACTTTATGGCTTTTATAAAATTTTGATGTATGTTTTTTGGAGTAGATGGGAAGCCACCACCAGGGCTCAAGGGCAGAGCTCTTCTCCGAGAACCTCGCTGCTGAATTAATACAGGCAAATAGTCAGGAGAAAGCAAGAATTGACACTTAAAGCTGGAAAAAATAAATGTTTTGTTTTTGTATTTGGACTGCCAATTGAAAGAGGCACCTGATTAAAACATTTTGATTTGGGGTCAACCCCAAAGGTGTCTGTTTAGCATTTATAACTCAAATTGGACAGTTTCTCATTAGAAGCTTGAGAGGGCAGAGTGGAAGGACAATGAGAAGAGCAGGAAAGGGAAGCAAAAGAAACAGACTTCACATTGTGGGGGTTTGAGTGTGCATGTGGATTTTTAAGTTTAAGTTTAAAATGTGTTTTTCAAAGTACAAGGTTTTTCTATGGGCCTGACACCTTTTCAGTTTTGTAGTCGGCTGTCAGATGCAGTTATTTCATCTGTCCATCTGCTTCAGAGATTTCTTTGTGCACCAGGTTAGGATGGCTGTTCCTACGCAGGAAGGTATTTGCCCTTTCAGCAGTTACTGAAGAACTGGGTTTTCTCCAAGTGAAGGAACACAGTCATACTAGTCATAGATGAAGCAAATAAATATCCCAGTTTCCTTTGTATTGAATGCCCTAAACAAACATCAGGCAAGGATTACGATTTCTCCTTGCCACCTCCGCACAAGGAGCGGGACATTTCTGTTGCTGTCCTATTTGCGGGGCTCACCCTGCTGCCACCTGTAGTTAGTGGCCAATCGCTGACCACCAGTTTGTGTTCTTTGCTGCGGGTACTAGCATCTTATTTACTGACAGGCGAAGTGGCATAAAGGTCATCAGTGCCCTGCAAGGTCAGTCTCGCAACTCGCTGCCATCCATCTGTGCTCTGGTTTGGTCCGAAGGTGATGCACCAACTGTTTATCCACAGCCACATGTTAAAAGCTTCTGAATGAGTGAGCCTGAGTTCCTTTATGGATTCAGCATTAAGCTGTCAGTATTGTTTACATGTCTGCGTGATGTGACATGGCTTTGAGTCTAGCATGACTACTTCCATTAAAAGCCTACAATTACTTCAAGATAACCTTTTTCCCCTTCCTTTTATTCGTGACTTTGACATTTCTGGTCAACTTGCTTCAAGCTCCATTTGGGTTTTCGGGAAGGAAATTTTTCTGTCTCTGTACAGTGATTGCATCATATTTGTGTTCACCATATATGTGCCGGGTTGCAGCTGGATGGTCATGATGATGTCATACAAGAATTGTTTGACACAATGCCAACCTTGCAGGTATTTTGTTCTTCAGAGTTGATCTCCTGTCTTTAAATGCTTGACTTCAGGAATGCTTTTTTTAAGGTTGTGGTCTTTATTTGTGTTTTGACAGGCAAGTGCTGGCCAGATTCATGGGTCTTGGGGAGCTCATGGAGTCCCAAGTTCTCTGGACCTATAAACCTCTGCTCCCTGTATGGGTCCCTGCTCGCTCTCAAAGTGCCTCTTTCTCCAGCACATTGCAGAGCACAGTTTTTGCACTTAATAAGATTACATTCAGTATTCAATATATCTGATTATCATCATTCGTAACCCACTGTAGGCACCATAAGGAATAAAATTGTATCATTTTGCTGCAAATTGCTCACAACGTCATCCCTAGAAATAAACAGGCATTAATGTAGCTCGTGTGAGCGCATTGTCATTGTGCGTGCACTTACTCATCCACAACTCATACACATTTGGCTGCTCTGTTGTACATACGAATTGATTGCATGATTACATGTGCATACAAATTTGTGACAGCTATGACACGCTGCTTTCAGAAAAGAATGGGAAATGAAAGGCTTGAAAGTATGCAAATGCCTGAGAAACAGTAAGAGCTCAAAATGCTTTGCAGTCGGGAAACAGTTGGAGCCGATGCGTGCTTTCTCTTGCCCAGACACACACAAGAGCCACCTGAGCAGCTCTGCAAGACTTGTTAAAATAAACATCTCTTGGTTGTGTTTTCACTTTTAAACTGGCAATCTCGCTCTCTGCATGATCTAAATCCTCCACTGCTTTAGCAGGAATATGACTGCTACCATGCGAGGTTACTGTGAATTGCAGAGGATCTGCCATGTTGCATTATGCTTTTTTTTCCTGTTGGCTTGATGAATAAATTCCAGAGAAGGCTATCATTAATTAAGCTACAATATGGCATGGTTGGCTAGCAGTGAGGAGACGTTAACTTGATCTGAAGGACCCATCTGTAGAACTTTCTCTTTCAAAACCCCAGCCCAGTCATCGCCATGCGCTGGAGGGAATTGTTGGCAGCGTTTCAGTGCATTATTGTGCCAAAAAGGTGCCTTTGGAAGAGAGGAATAAATTGGAAGCATGGGGATTCATTGTGATACGCCTGCCACAGGTAGGTAGCATGGGGACAAGAAGCAGCTCAATGCATTGGAGTCTTGAGTTTGAATAGATGAAAAAAATTGCAAGCATATGCCAAACTATTCTCCACATGAATAACAGTTTCTAATTTGCTCGACACATCTCTAATAATCCTGGCAGCTTCTCTCTTCATAATTAACATCTTCATTTTCTTGCTTTCTAAAGGTGTAATGTGTACTCTGGCTCAGAGGAATTCAGCCTCCTGGTTCTAGCTGTGGGAAGCAAGGCATGCTGTGCAGGAGGGAGGGTGCTCCCGCGGACCAGGAGAGCCTGCGGGGTGAGCTGAGCCAGCGGGCAAGCTCTGCTCCTCCGGGGCAGATAACAGCGACAGCCTCCCCGTGTATGGTCTGCGCTGCACGCGTGGTCGGCAATTGTGGGCTAGAATGAATGATGTTAACTAACGGGAAAAATGCAGCTCTGTTGAGAAAGTGTTTAGATAAATATAGACTCTACGTTTTAGATGTGTTACTGTTTGGGTATGTATTAATTACTGGCTGATGCAGCTCATAAAACTACCCCATCCCATCATTTGTAGAACCACTAATGCAAATTGCAGTATTTGGGCTGTTATGGTTGGATCTTGTGAAATGGAAGCACAGAGTGGTTTCACAGTTGATTTCTTCTTCTGAAGTTATGGAGACCACTTGCAAGCAGCTTGGCTTCTGGAAAACTTTGGATCTTGGTGTTGCCTGTTGTTTTGCATATGAACATAATCTCTGAGGTGAATGCCACAGAAGCATGGCAGCTTCCTGATGTAGATTGGCGTACATGGTCCAAATCTAATCAAGTCCATCATTAGTGTTGAATGGAAATTCACGTTGTGAAGAGCAGAAATCTGTCCCTTGTTCTTTACCTGACATGGGATTTGTCTGGTGCGGCAGAAGAAGCGCTGGCTGTGGGTGCAGGATTGGCTGTAGCACCTTTGGCAGGGAGCAGTCCCTGCCCGAGGGAGAAATTTGTACGAGCAGACTGCCTACACACGGCCAGCTCTGATAGAGAGAGAGAGGCGTATGAATGCAGACGTGTTTTCTAAAAGCATTTGTAAATGTATCTTGATTATCCTTATCAACTTAAATACATGTATCCAGAATTGTCCCTGGGCAATGTATTTTAAATATCATTTTCAGAAAGCAAAGCATTGCAAGCTGTCTGGTTGTCCCTGGCAGCTCTACTAGCGGAGATGCGAACCGTCAGACTCAGGTGCTGGTGGGACTGTGCGAGCCAAGCAGGGTCTGGCCAGCTGGACCCAGGATGCTGCCCAGTGCCCTGGGACACCAGCCTGCCTCATGCAGTGTGTCCTGGGACCTTCCTGAGTTTTCAGGGTGGTCGCACACTATTTTACTTATAGACCTTTGTTGAATGGTCTAGAGGTCATTTAGCATACAAACAGTTTGGCAATTAGGAAAGGCAATTGCCTTAAGTGCTCGGTTCCCTATTCTCCAAGGCAGCATAACAATACTCATGTTTAGAAGTATCTGCCCCAGCTCCTCCTGACCAGCTGCCCTTGGAATCCTGGTGCAGCAGATGATTGGAGCAGCCCATGGGAATGTGGGTGGGCAGTGGATGCTCTGCTTGGAGCTCCCCTGCAGCACCGGCTTCCGAATGGGCACAGGCCAACCTGCCTTGCTGGAGACCACGACCACCAAAGGCAGGATACAGTCATGTGTGGAGAGTGGGTGTAGTGCAGGGGGCGTTTCTGGGTGGGAGCTGCACATCAGCCAAGGCCCAGGAGCTGTGCCAGCGCATCTGCCGGGCACCTCCCGCAGGTGGAGCCCCCTTTGCACTCACGGTGCCCAGCCTGGCACTGCCTCGCAGGAGGGAAACCGCCTGCGTGAGTTCTCTCCGGAGTACGAAAGTTATTCTCCTCCCACGCTTCTCCAGTCTCCGTGACCTAGTTACTGCCTTGGAGCACGCGCAGAAAGCCATTGGAGTGAAAAACAGTTATCTATTTGAATAAGAAAAGTTGATTACTATTTTAAGTCCCTTATCATGTAGAAGCATTTCAGGCTCAGACACCCTACTCATCTATAACTGTGAGATAACTGTAAAGGCTTCTCCCTCCCTGTCCTACACTTTGACAGTACTGGAGTTTCAGGCAATTAAAATCCCTTCACATGTCTCTAGCGTGCCTGTAACAGTCACTGTGTTCTCAGGCCAACATCATTCAGCCTTGAAACAGCAAATGATCTTGTTTGGAGGAGGGTTTATAGGTTGTTTTACCTAACTGGTGCAAGGTGAATATTTCAGTTGGATTAATTTAGTTACATGACACCTGAGATAGTGTATTGCTTTGGAGCTGAGGCAAGGAAAAGCCCTGGTGCCAGTAACGGATGCATGTGAAACACATGCCTTCTTTCTGTCCTTTAGAAGAACGCTGTAGCGTTTCTCCCTGAGCACCCCTGAGCTGGAGATGCCAGTCCTCAGCTTCAGGGCTTTGGGATGTGCATGGTGCTGCTGCAATCCCACAGGGACCTTGGTGCTGCCAGGGAGGGTGGGGGGTTCTGCCACTTGCTTGCTGAGGCTGGGTGGCAGCTTTCAGGTAGGACTGCAGGAAATGAGCTGATCTGGGGCTCTTTAGGCTGAGGGACTACAGTTTTACTGGCCTCGCTTAGGCAGAGCTCTTAAACCTGCTCCAATTGTAGCTCTTCTCTGAAAAGCATGCAAATTGAGATCTGGCTTCGGTTAGAGGTGAGCACAACATTCTTCCTTCCCTGGGACTTCAGCATGTGTGTAAAATGCGAGCGGTGCTTCAATTCTTGACTAAAATAAGATAGGTTTTATATTTAAGCGCTCCCAGATAGGATGCCTTTATTGAGTTATGTATGCACTCAGATTTATGAGGAACGCTTCAGACCCTGACCTCTGTGGTCACCTGTGCAGCACAAACAAGGCCACCAGCTTTGGCATCTGGGAGCAGCTCTGAAGCTGCGCAGCTCCTGCCTGTCTCCACTGCTTTGACAGTGGTGTCTTTGAGGGTCTCATCGGAGCCAGAAGGGAGGAAAGTGCACTTGAAGTTGGATTTTTTCCAACCCTCCCCCCCCAGTACTTAATAAAAGCTCCTTGGGACACGTCTGTGTGGTCACTTGTCTCAAAGGCAGCCTCTTCTGAAAGGCAGAGGACGATGTGCCACCCACAGGCTTCACCTGAGCTCAGCAGCCCCGCTGCGGCACCCTGGGTAGGCAGCTGCCTGGCAGCAGAGCTACAGAGCCGAGGATCCTGAGTGAGCGGCTCGGTCCTCTTGAGACGTGATGTCACTGTGAGGATGATGGATCTGGCGGCAGTGGGGTGACCCAGAGATGTTATCTCAAAAAGACAGATTGCAGCCTGTGATTGATAACGCAGGAAACCCCAATGGCAGGTATGAGGCAATTTGAAAAAGATAACTTGTGCAAAGAAAAGGAGGGGAGAAAGCCCCTTGGTCCCATAATGCTATGCTTTTCCAGTTGCCTTGCATTTCTCCCAGAGAAGCAAAGTGATTTTCAGTTGTTCCTGCTTTCCCATGGGCGCTGCTGGCGATATTTATGACTGAATAAACATATTCTCCCCTGCAACCTCTATTTGTGCTTTGCTTTATCCAGCAGCCGCACAGATGTCTCTGATCAAGCGACCACTTGAGTGTGAAGCAGAAAGCAGCAGAGAGACTTCACTGTGTGATCAGCTCGAGCTGGGAAGAGCTGGACCTTGGAAATATGAGAAGGTAGACAGCATTTTTTTTTGCAGTAACAGGGATGGTTTGGAAACTGGAATTCAATTTACATAATGTGCCAAGGTATAAGATACCTTGATGAGTTTTGTTCATTTTACTGTCCTGCCCACCCCTTTGATTGGGGTGAAGGAAAGCTCCCCAAACCTGCCCTCCATGAAATGACTGGGGGGACAACCCCCTCTGCTCCGCCAGCACCCCAGCGAGGGCTCTCCTTCGGGAGCGGGAAGGGCGGGAGTCTCTGCAGCAGCACTGACTGGGGCTCCCCTGTCCGGGCACCTGGAGTGAAAATCACCTACTGTCTGCCCCATGGGCAGCTCGTCCTGTGTACAGAGCCACACAGCTGGGATCCCAAACCCAACAGCTAACCAGTGCCAGCCTGGCATGACCTGCTGCTGGCATACAAACGCAGTGCCATGGGAAAGGGAGAGGTGGCTTAACTTCCCACTTTTCTGTGGGAAAACAAACCCTGCATGTGGGGTCTTTTACTGACTGTTTTCTTGAACTAAGGATCAAAATGCAACTGTTGGATGATGGCATTGGGAGACATCCCATCATTTTTGGTGGCTTTCATCAGCAAAGGCATATCTAATATGGTGCATAGCCAGATGTAAAGGATTAAAGAGGACCAGGATGCAGCCTGTTCTTCCTCCTCTGCCTGGATGAAAACAGCATCTGGTGGTGTTTGACACATTCAGCAAGTGATGGCAGGATAGTTTGGGATGTGTTCAGTATTTCTTTATTTGGCTTTGAAAGCTGTGCAGGTATTCAAAACAGCGAAAGCAACAGGCCCAGCTGCGTAATGCTAATTTTGTGTTGCAATTTCATTTAGATAAATTACTCCTGCGGGTTCCTAATAAAAACAGATGCTGGCTTGTGTCATAATCAGTGAACAATTCTGATAACCAGAGCAGCTATTTTTAGTTTTCCGTTAACCCAGTTCAGCCTTACATCAAGTTGTATTAAACTTAGAAGATACAAATAGGATCCACACTGGTTATTCATTTGCTTCAAAGCATGCCAAAGCCGTCTCTTCTTCTTCGTGTAGTAGGTGGGATAAGGGAGTAGCTGGAAGGCAAGTGATCTGTCAAGTCTCAAGCAGCACGGTGTACTCATAGCTGGTGTGGAAGCATTAATTAGAGGAGCGAGCTCAAGCCAAGTAATGAGCACAGCAAAGGGTCACCAAAGACCAAGAAACCTGCCCTACAGAAACCATCCTGGCAGCTGGAACAGGGGAGTTGGGTTTGCAGCGCTGGGTGGTTGCAGCCCCGGATGTTGGTGGGTGCTCATCAGGGCAGTGCGTCTCTGCAGGGAGAGGCATGCGAGTCCCTGTTTGTCTCCATTGGCCTTTGTGCGTGGCAGGCACTGAGCCTGGAGGAGGAAAGCCCACTGGAGAGGGGAAGTGACCAGTCCCGTGTCAGGAGGGATGGACAGCCAGGGCACAGCACAGTCTGTGCCTTCTTCCCTGTCATCTTTGTCCTTCCAATGTGTTCAACATGCATTCAAATTTATTCCTATCCCTATGAAGCTTTGAAGTGCAGGGCTGGCCTTTCTGAAGGCGAGGTGGCTTTGGGGGGTGGGTGTTCAGTCTGCTGTGTGAGAAGCGGTTGATCTAATGGAGCCTTGATCTCTTCTAGACAACAACAGCTTATTGGAAACTTCATTTAATCATATCAACTGTTACCATTTAGAATCATATTAAAAAAAGTTTCTGTTTCTCCCAAAGCAACTTAGGTAAGGAGAAAAGCGACGTAAGCAAATGAAAATCCAGCCCCAGATTTTTTTCCCCTCAGTTTAGCTCAGTAGAGAATGAGCTTTATAACAATTCTTGAGTTTTGCAAGTTTTCTGGTTTTGCTGACTCCCTTTTCCAAATTGTAGATTTTATCAACTAATAGTTGCTTTGACATTAAGTGCACTGCTAAAAACAATTAGTATGCACAATTAAGTGTCTATACCAGTTTTTCTTTTTGTGGGAAAAGTTTTATTTGAGCTCCTCATTATTTTAAAGCAATTTGCAGAAAAAAGTGCTATTAGGAAAATGGAGCTGATGGCATTTGGAGTGAGCTGAACGCACGGTTAAGCAAATCAGAAATTAGTGTAAATTTCTTTCATTTCTTTCATTTGACTTCATTTGCTGTGGATCAAGTTTGATATAAATGATAAAAAATAGGTCAAGCTTTTAAAGTACTGAAGTCTTTCTGTGCAACGAAACCAAACAGAACTGGCAAGAGAACGATTTGGATTTTTTTTTTCTGATCTATGTTGGGATGATTTTAATAACCCTGTTGTCTCTTGAAACAAGGGGCACTCTTGTCTCAGAGCACACCCCAGGACTTAAAGAGCCTTCCTGTGTTGTGGAGACAGGGCAAGGCGGTCTTTGTGGCTCCCAGTGGTGGAGCTGGGCACATCCCCCTCCGCCCAGCGCCGAGGAGATCAGCTTTTAGCCCATTGTGTACGGAACTGCTTGCTCTGCTGATTCAAAGCAGTGGAAAAAGAGATGGGTGAGTTTAGTCTAGCATGATAACTGCTACCAGTTGGGATCATTTTTCCCTAATGGTTTGTGTTCTGCTCGGATGTTATTGCCATGCCGGGTGCTCATTGAGCCTTTGCTTTAGGGAAACGCGGCTTCTGCTGGGGCACGACTGGCCTGGGCCCTTCGAGTGTCTGGCTTCCATGTGTTACAGAAAGGCACAGTGCCTGGACTGCGGCTTTTAGTGTGATAGATATAGACAGGGCAGGAGAGAAAGGAGACGCAATTAAATGCCCTGATTCTACAGTTACTTATGTGCCTAATAGCAGCTGGAGCATCTAAATTCGTAAATTAGATATAATTAGTTCATTTGGCTGAATTACGGAAATGTAGCTTGTGGATATCGTAACACCAAGGGATATGGAGCAGCTGCTGGAGCAAGGCGGGGACCGGTCGGTAATGCAGGAGGAGAGGAAACAGATCAGAGAAAGGTAGGACCCCAAGATGATTTGGTGGATCATATTTGGTTGCAGCAATATCCTCTGTCAGAAACCAACACAGTATTTGCAAGGTAAAGGATAATTTAATGTTTTTTCCAAAGCCTTTTCAGTTCTGCTGTGTTAAGCCACATGTAAAGCCCTGAAGGGGAAGGTGTTGGGCAGCCTGTGTTGCCGACTGCTCCTGCTCTCTGAAGGCAGTGGAAGAGACAGCAGGTTTGCGGGAGAGTGCCTGGGAGCAGGACCACGGCTCTGTTCTGTGCGTGTCTGATGAGGCCCTAAATGTCTCAGACACTATGGGAAAATACTGGAAGGTTGCGAGGAGCCGCTGGTGGCTTCAGCAGGAGTATGAGTACTGGGGAGATACATGGATTAATAACACTCAAACCCCTACTCCCTCCTATAAGCTTGACCTGAGAGAAGGAGATTCCATGGAGGGGGTGAGGTAGGTGACAAGATTCAGAAAGGGTTCAAAGTGAAGGAGAAGGCAAGTTTCATGCTCAGCATCTCCTATTCAAAGACAGCCAAGGCTGCAGGAAGGTTGCTTCACCTTGTTTTCCTTCCCATCATTTAGTCAGATGGGATTGAACAGGAATTCTTCCATCTCCTCCCTCAATGTATAACAGAGGTGTACACTGATTTGATAATGGCAAGCATTTTAACCAGAATACTAGAAAGGATGTAGTTTAACAGTTGTAAAATTAGAAGGAAAGGAAAACCCTAAGAGATGAGAAAATAGCTGGTATTAAGGTGACAGAATAATCTTGCCCCATAATAGCATTCTGTGCTGCTTAAAGCAACTGTCTGCAGCTGATATCTGTCAAATCCTATCAGGAATGTAAGGTGACATTATGAAGTCTCTAGATGTATTTTCATGTCATTTAGCTGATTCATGTCATTTGATAAATTGCATGTTTGTGAAATCAATGTTCTTCACCATGTGTATTCTTCTGCTTTGCCAGTGTCAAAAGTTCTGTGCTAGAGACAACAGTAGCAATTCATGAGTGCTATTGTTTCACAAGATCTTACCACCTTCTTATTAAAAACCTGTATTCATTTTCCAGCAGACTTGGTATAAAAGATTAATGAGATACATGAAGATACATAAGGTGAGTCTTCTTTAATCCTGCTTAACAACATCTCTGGGGTTTTTTTGTACATGATGTAAAATGGAAAATCAGATTCTTGTGAGAGGTGAAGGTACCGGCTCCTGTTCTCTTGCTCGTGGTGCTTAAGCACAGGGAATAGCTGTTTATTCCTGATGTGACTGCTGGACACCTCATTTCCAGGCCGCCTGAGTAGAGCAGGTCACAGGCAGGCAGACCCCGCCTGTGCACTTCAGCTCAATCCTTACTCATCCCTCCGTGCTTCTCCATCTCCTCCTGAGGCAGAGGACAGGCAGCTGTGCTGAACTCGTGGGTCCAAGGAATATTCTCCAGTGGTGAGATGAGCCCACTGCTGCCGAGAGCTGGGGTAGGACCCGGACCTGGGTTTGCAGGAGTGACTTGATTTGCAGGAGGTTTGCAGGCAATGATGAATCCTGGAAAGCTTTAGACATCCATAAACATTGTCTGCAGCCCTCGGAGCCTCTGGCCTACAGCAGGACGTTGAGTAGGAATGCTTTTAAAATTCTCTTACAGGTACTGGTGATTTTTAAATATACTGAATTATTTAGATGGAGCCTTTCTGTCCTTCCCATTCTGCTGTGACCTGTATTACTCCTCTGATTCGAACAACGGGTGGCAGATCTCCCTCACCTTACAAGTGTCCTGTTGTAGTTTATGGCTCTGAGTAAAACTGTTCTAGCAAACATGAGGTAAAAAGAGAAGCATCTTAATGCATATTAATATACTGTAGTTGGTGACAATGAGTCATTCACAAGTTTAATGACACCATACAGATCAATGTATTATACATCACTAGGAAATCTGTTTCAGCATAGTTTTGACCTGATTGTTACCTCATCCAAGTTCTCCACACCTTTCTGAAACACATCTGTCCCGCCAGCAATTCTTTGTGAGTGCTGCCTTCGAGGTGGGACCACCTTCGCTCTCGACTCCGTACTCTTCCTGACAGTATAATTAACGTGTTCATTTTTGCTGATGCCATGCAATCCACAGGGGTTGCTGCTGCTGGCACCTTTACTTTAACATGAGTATAAATGTAAGCATCAGCAAGCGCTAGACTATGTCTGGCCAGTTGAACTCAACATGGGCCTTCAAAGCCTTGGCTGAGAATGACTATCCTGCCTAATTTTCCCATTGTAAAAACAAATACTAGTAAATAAATAAAACCTTTTTCTCTGATCATGTAGTCTTTTACACAAAAACTATTTCTTGGCTTAGATTTTCTTGCGGCTTTATCAGCTTTTTGCATTTTCAAGTTTTCTGCCTTGGGTCTTGTAAGATAAGCTGGCTTTGAGAGAAACATTTATCCGTTCTGTTTTAGTTTCAGATGCAAAAGTTCAACAGCTTTCCTCATGGCCCAGCACAACGGCTGACTTTTGAACTTGTTTCTTGATAAAATCCCCATAAAAATAGAACTTAAAAGTAAACTCCTAAATACCTTTTTTCTTTGGCTGTTTTTTTTTTTTTTCTTTAGCAAAACCCCACCCTGCTCGTTTGGTGTTGAATTGATTCACAGGTAACGGAGAGCTTCTGTATTGATCACAGATATTAAGTAATAACACTGTGCAGCTATGGGCTCTGTGCTGTAATTATCATCACAACAGTGATTGGTGTAGGATTTTAATGGCTCTCTGGAGCTGTACTGTGTAGTTAAGACCACATCTGCTGAAGAATAAATCGTCCAATTTAATAGATTTCATCCTGTATTGTAATTTAATTCAAGTTTTCAAATTTGTCTTTGTTATTCCAAAAAGGGAAGAGAACAGAATGAAAAACTCAGAAATGTGACGTTGTATAATTAAACATATTTATGGCTGTATCCATCCATCTGTCTGTCAAAACCTGCAGCCTGCCCTTCCCCTCAAACAGTATAAGGCTTGGCAGTGTTTCTGAAGCCAATGTTCTATAAACTTTGGCTGGTCCCTTGCAGTCGTAGCTGGTAGGTGTTAGGAAAGGCACAACAAATTTGGTGCTGCAACTTTACTGCCAAAAAACTGCAGCAGATGAAGTTTGTCAGCCCACTTGTAGGGAAAATAACCCAAAGATAGGCAGTAGAAGTAAATTAAAATTCATCATCTTGACCTGACTCTTGCAGGGAATTATTTGCCATCCCTACAGACCAGCTCTCCAATCAGCTGTTTGTCCTCGAAGATGCAAAGAGGAGGAGAGGTGCCTCGTTGCTGTTTCTTAGAGGTGAAGTATTGAGCACGTAATTCAAATCCACGTAATGGAGGAACATCATATGGGAAACAGAGACTTCAAACGAGATTAAATTCCAGTTCCAAGACTGGTAGTTGAATGAAAATACGATGTAATTATGGATTACAGGTATTAAGCTGCAAAGCAGAGCAACTGCAGTTGTCTTTCAATGTACGTCTCTTGTCAGCCTCTACTGGGGGCTCTGCTCATCGCACCAGTTCTGGGGAGATGGAGGTGATTCAGAGCAGCTGAAATGATTAAAGCTAGGATAGGATTTATGAGGAAAGATTAAAGAATTAAATATGTATAGCCTGGCTAAACGATGACTTAAGGGGAAGTATAACTCTTCATGAGTGTTTCAAGGTTACAAATATCAAGGGCTGGAACAACCATTCAGCATGTCATGGGCAGGATTGCTAAGAGTAATAAAATGATATGAAGAAAAAGTAGATTTTCAAATGATTTGGTTTAAGTAGAAGGGGAAAACCGAAATCTAACTGTGTGGAGATGACAGGAATGTCTTACATCTCCTCAGTGTTTTTTCCCAGAGTCTTCCCATAAAGTCCCTGCACTGCTGACAGAAGGGCAGCCAGCTCTCTGTACAGCCCGCAGTGACACTTCCCACCCGCTGGAGAGGAAAGCTGCTGTTCGATCCACAGAATATCTCATTGTTTTGCTAATTGTATGTAATTAAATCAGTTCTGGAAAACAGACTTGGGAAAAAACGATCAGCGCTGCGTTGCGTTCCCCCCGCACTGTGTACCTTCGGTCTTCTTTTGTTTTTCTCTACTCTTCTTAGATGATCTAAAGGAGAAAAATTGCTTTTTGATACAAACTTAATTCTCCAATTAGGAATATTTTTTTATTCCAGAATCCAAATATTGGACTGGCCAAGCACTAAATTTATTTTTGCATTACCATATTTCACTTTCTCAAAGCGCTTCTTTTTCTAGGTAATCTGTTTTTATACCTCAGCCAGAGCTCTGGAAGTGCAGGGAGGCTTTTTTATTGTTAGCCTTGAGCAACGACTCAAAACTAAACAGCACCAACCGAATGTCTGCAAGTTGGCTGAAAACAAGAAGCTTCTGAAGGCTGTTGGGGTGAGTTCCAGTGGATGGTGGGATGGGTGTCCCGACACGGCAGCTCCAGCCCTTCCTCACCCCCGGGCACAGCAGTCTGTTTCCTTTGGACTGTCTCTCTCCATCTGTGTGCTGTGGGGTCCATCATGCCTGTGCAGTGCTAACAAGTTCCTAGCCTACATTTCCAGCATAAAGCACAAAGTGGTACCTGGGGGCTGGCCTTTGTTTTCCTAAAAGTTTAAACTGAAGTGAGAGCCAGCATTCCCAAGTCACTGTGCTCAGACAAAGTACAGAATTCCAGCACGCTTTGGGCTGAAGGACCTTCAAAGATCATCTAGTCCAACACCCCTGCCGTGGGCAGGCACACCTTCCACCAGACCAGAGAGAGTTGCTCAGAGTCCTGTATCCCGAGGTAGAGAATATTTTATTGCTCTCTATGGAATTAAGTTCATACATTAAACAAGAAAAGATGGTAGTAGCCTCTAGGAGCTTCTCTAACACATCCTGAGATAAAACCTAGAAAGAATATATGAAAAGCAGAGAAAATTTTCATACTGAATAGCCAAGTTTGTTTACGTGTGGGACACATAATGGGATACAGGCCTTTCAACTGAAAAAAAAAAAAAAATCAGATTATTTCCCAAAGGCAGGCATCACGGATGAAATTGCCTTCATGCGTCACACTAAAGTCTATGAAGTATGTTGGTATTTCCTTCTCTCTCAAACTACCTGACAGTGGCTGGTGAATTAACAGAATGGATGATTTTTTGATTTCTTTGCATGTCCCTGTCACACATTACGCTGACAGATACCCACTGGCTCTGGATGGTTGGAGTGGGTTGGGTCTGATTTTTTTCTGAAGCTAGTGGGATTTTCCCATTGAAATTCAAGACTCTTGAGTTAAACCTTTCTTAACACAGCAGCGGGTCGTGATTTTTCCCCCTCTCTTTTTCTTAAATCTCTTTTCCATCCTCGGAGGAGCCTTGCCGTAGTTCTCCCATCTCCAGGCCATTGCCAGTGCAGAGACTGCACTCCAGGCAATGCCGTCCCTTCGGGAAGGGCCGGGGCTGTCCCGGGGGATGCGATGTGGGCGTCCGAGAATCTCTCTCCTCACTGTCAGCGTCCTGACTGCCTGCCCGAACCAGTAAGTAAATGGGCAATAAGAGCACACTGCACCCCAAGAAAAGGGAGCTGGCGTGGGGGCACAAAGATGTTTCTGCTGGGAACGGTGGTATTTCCTCTGCACAACTGATTTTTGTACTTCTCTTGCCTTTACAGAAATGAAACTCCAGGCAGCGTTCCTGCCTCCTGAGTGGTCAGCAAGTTCCGGTGTTTTGGGGCCTTTCTTCCTGAGTTGTGTTTAGGAGGAATGGTGAATCTTTACCTGCCCAGTGTGAGTTGCTGAGATCCAAAGCTGTTGTGGAATTGGTCTGTCTGACAGCCTTTTTATTGGCAACAAAGCTATGGAAATGAGAAACCTGTGCAGGAGGTGAACCGGCTGCCCCGTCTGATGGCAAATGGGAGCTGATGAATTCTGCACGGGCAATCAGGTGACCCTTTCACTTTCCACTCTAATTACTTTCCTGTGAGATGTTCACTTAGAGTGACAGGGTCCAAAATTCCCAAAGATCTCTGTTTTGTCGTAGAAGATTAAAGGATGGCAAATATTTTCAATATGATTATCATCATTATCTCTGGGAGATTCAGAAGTCAAAGTCATAATAGCCCAGCTCACTGCAATTATTTGCAAATTGCCTTAATGTATTTTCCAGAAGCTCTTTTTGCACTTTGTAATTTATTTATTTGCTAAGCCAATAGCACATTAGAGTGCCAAAACATCTCTGAACCTCTGTGAAGCCCATCTGGTGGTAACTTGCATGGACTTTGCCTGCAGCCCTCTTACCCACCAGTAACTCATCCATTTTTTGTTGAAATACCACTTCTCGGTGTTGTCTCTGGTAATGAACAGTAAAGGATTCCTGCTTTTTTTTGGTGAAGACCGAAGGAAACTTGTTAACGTTGCAGTAACTCTCTGTACAGATGGAAGCGCCTGTGAAAACACATACCTGAAGCAATATAACAAAACATTCACAGACACAGAAAACACTCAGCTTCTCAAAAAAATACGTTTATTTTCTGGAGGCATGATTCAAAAGAGGAAATCTGACCCCTCAAGGGATGGAAATAGCCCTGTGTTGGGAAGCAGGGTGTAGATCACCATCCAGCCGGGCTCCATTTCCTCTGCGGCAGAACCCAACCTGTCTTAGAGGGGTGACGAGGGTGGCTTTGGCTCCCAGCAGTGAATGCAGCTCTTTGGATCCCAGCCATGCCTGTGCCCTTTCTTATTCTTAATGGTGAGTAGAGAACAAAAAGACAGTGTCCTGTGTATTAAATTGAAAGTAACCCAAATAGCTTCTAAAATACGCTCAGCTAATTGTTGAGGAGTAATTTACAGACCAAGAGTTACATTGCAATAATTGTGAATAATGAGTAAACCACAAAAAGAATGGTAAATGGCTTGCAGAAATTTTGAGAACAGAAAATGAGGCTAAATTCATTGAATGAATTAATTGCTATGGATTATTCTCTCAGCTTTAATTTGCTGCCTACTGAAAGAAGCCTGGGCAGATGGAAAAGCCAGTCCAGGGCTTTCATTTTGAAATGTGGCTGCTTCACACTGAATAGAAAAGAGCCCTGAAAGGGGTTTTGCTGCGTTATAATAATATATCATGCTTGTAATACAATTTTCACCTTTGAAGTTCTACCTGCCTTTTGGGATGGGGCAGTTTTCTAATCCCATTCTATTAGCAAGAAGCAGATGGAGAGCTAGCAGGGAGGAGAGGTGATTTTTCCCAAGGCCACACATTGTATCTTTGGCAGAATTCAAGTTGGAGCTTAGGATTTTGCAGTCCCTGGCTGATGCTTATGAAATTTTTCTGTTTGAAGACTCCCTTCCTACAGGAACATGTGTAGCGGGAGATGAGCAGAACAACCCTAAGCAGATTTGAGGCTTCGCCAGTGAAAAATGCAGAGGAAAAGAAGGAATGAGAAGACACGTCCTCCAGCCCATTTTAGAAGATAGCTCTAATAAGGAGGAATTATATTTTAAGAACCAGACAGATTGTCTCAGATTTACTTATCTTAGAGGACAACAGTGAAGGCAAAGCATTTTTCTGTAAGGATTATGATTACCTGACAGAGTTTTATCATTACTAGGAGAAATGACCCTGATTTAGAGCAAGTCTGGTCATTTATAAGTAGCTGTTGCTTTCTAATAGTACATTTTTTTCTCACTGCTGTCAATATATATTAAGATTGGTTTAATTAACATAATAGTAATAAAAATAAAACTAAGCCCCATGTCTTTACTTGGATGAAAACTCTGGTGTGAAATGAAATTCCGAGAGCATTGTAGATCAATCCTTGGATTTTATAAGCTAATAGTGGCAATTTGGCAATTTATGTGGATGTGAGACCACAGAATCCTCCCAGGGTCTGCGCACAAGCTGTCTGTCATGGCTTAGCTTCTGGCAGTCTTTTCTCTCCTGACTGGAGCTGACGTGGCCGGGTGCCTGAACAGGGCATCCTTGAGCTGGAAGTGTCTGGTGACAGCCCGACAGCTTAGGACAAGCTCTTCCTGTTAATGGGCCTCAGATTTATGCACCAAGCGAGTCATCCCTTTGGGAACGCTTTGGTGTTCCTCCTTGTGCTGGGACTGACAGCCCCTCGCCACCGTTATTTATAGCCGGGCACTTTTACAGCCCACCTGACTCGCTGCTCAACGATAGTAAACAAATCTCTAAGTCTTTCCCATTTAGCTTCCAGTCTAAAGCGCAGTGGAGGCTGTTGAATGGAGTACAATTACCCCATCTGGCTTGATCATATCCACTCAGTTTATCAGAATAGATTTTTCTCCTCCATTAGATAAGGTTTAATAGAGCAGAACAAACCCCCAAATGTTAACATTGCCCATAAGGTAACAGGCAGGGAGTTGCTGTTACACCAGGCGTGGGGAGCACCACGTTCTGCCTGCACTCACCCTGGTTTGCTTCCTGGCGGTAGCGCAGGAGACTCTGGACCAGCTCCCCACTCCCCTTAGCTCCCAGTCCTCATTCTTAGGGATTTTGGTCTCCAGCAGCCCCTACAGAAGAAGTCATTTTCTCTGTTGCAATTAATACTGCTGGAACAGACAGTTACAAACCGTTGACCTTAGTATAATGTCAGGTTTGGTCGACGCTGACTTCTCCAGTGTCTGCCTCTTGGTGCATCTTCCAGGTCTTCTCCAAAATACCTTTCCTGTCCTGAGGTTATGTTTCTAACGCAGTCTATCAGAAATGATCTAACCCCACTGATACCCTCAGCACACTCTGAACTTGCTGGTATGGGAAGCCTGGTGTGTGAGAAGCACGTGCTGGACTCCTGCTGGGATTTAGGTTGGTGTTCGTTTGCTTTTATGGGAGGCTCTTGATTCTCCTTTGCTGTCTCAAATATTAACTAAGAATCAAACTTTCTGCCTTCCCTTGAAATGACACCAGCATAAAGAAATTAAAATAAGTTTTTTTTCCTGACATGCCTGAAGCCATAAAATGATTTGTATACAAAACCAAACTAAATAAATCAGAAACTTTCTCCATGTTGGGGAGGGTTAAACCTCCAGCAGAATGGCAGCAACACATCGCACTCGGAGTTTTACAGACATAATGTCACTCTTTTATTTTATTACATAATACAGTTCACCCTAAATTACATTTTCTTCTTTTAATTTATCTCCATGAAAAGGATGGCATGGCATAAATCATCTTGTGTAGGTTGCTGGGTTATTTGCATTTCAGAGGTTGTTTTTAACTTTGTATTAGAAAGGAATTTGCAATCAAGAAGCTTTGGGAGGCATTAACTTTTAGTGGTTGGTGGTGCTCAAAAGGTGATGAATGAGGTTCATTTTGCTTAGGACAAATATCTTAAAGTTGGTGTCTTTCTAAAAAAACTTGTCTGAGGTAAAGACTGAAGCCCAGTGAGTGATGCTTCCATCTCAGGAAGCAATTCCTCTTGGAAAAGCTGGATATTTGGATATTTCAGAGTTTGGTCTCTGAAGGCAGCTGCTGAGCACTGTTCCTGCAATGCATCGTCTGCCCCATGGAGGTCCAGTCGCTCACTCTCGGCCTTGCCAGAGAGGAGGTGGTCAGAAAAGTTCATTGCGTGGAGGGCGGTTTGAAGAACTGCCTTTGCTCCGGAGAAAGGAGGATCATCACACAGGTCTCACCGGCATTACCTGCCTGTGCTTGTTGCTATTCTTCGTTGCAGTGCTTGTTTAATGGCATCTGACACAGGGCAACTGGAAGTGTGGAAGGCTCTAATGAGTCTTCCTGCTAAAAATGGTGATGAGAAGCTGTATCTTAAATTCCATGCAGCATGCAGCACACAGGGAACAAAACAGAAGAGTGAAATGTGTTTTATTAGTGATGAATGGAGGCTGCACATTAAAGAACCCTTTAAATATCTGACGTGTTAAATGCATTACATTCCCCTTCAGGAAAGAAGCAGTCAAAGGGACAGGGCTGATGAACTGTGCTGATTAACCTGACTTGGCGGTGATGAGAATGGTATTGATGAGAAGGCTGTGGTAGACTTCAAACGCATTTACTGCCATCGTGGAGTTAGAGCACCACTCTGGCAAAAAGTTGGAATTACTTTATACATTGATCAAGGTCTGCAGAGAGAGGCTCATCAACCGAACGGGAGCCCAGTTCAGGAGCTGAAAGCAAAGCAGGGAAACATCTACTGCGCCTGCAGGTGGGCGGTGGGAAGCATCAGAGCCAGCCCAGTGCAAGGCACCTGCTGCATCAAGGGATGACAGGGACCTGCTGGAGGAACGAGTCCTCCTGCTTGTTAACAGCGCAGTACTCACAGCTCTCTAATGTTGTGGGGAAATCACCTATTGCTTCGTTATGCTCCATGTTGATTCATCTGGCCTTAAACTTTCAAATAGGTTGCTTGCTGCTTAATCCAACCAACTTTCTAACACGACAAATCTGCAGGCATGTGGTCCTTGATGATACAAACATCCTAATAACTTCTGGAAATTGAGTCCTGGAGTTGGCTATCTGTAAGTCTCCAGTGTGGAAAAGCATGGTTCATGCAGTGCTGTCTGGGTTGTCACATAGCCACCTTCCTCCGCCTTTTGGACACCTTTTGGCATGGTTTGTGGATGAAGAACTGACTCTGCCTGTTTTACGAGAGCAGTTCTCACAAACCTTGCCCTTGTGTTAGTTCACGTGGGTGTCTTAGGACTGAGGCTTCACTCACTGTCTCTTAGAAACTTGGTAGCATTTGAAAATACGGCCATGTCTTGTGCAGCGGAAAGCAGCTCGGGTCTGATGCCTTCCTGCTATTCCTTGGTTGCTCCTGTTATACCTCCACATTACTCCAGTAATCCTTTCCTGTCCTGCTGGAGAATATAGAGGAATTCTGTCAAAAGAGATTGTTATATTTATTGCTTAATATTACCTCTGCTATTGTATAAAGAAAAGGTGCAAATGTTCAAATTGGTTCTTTCACAGTGACAATGCCTTTTGAAGCATGAGAATTAGAGGGAGCATCATGTCCGGTCTAAGCAAGAGCAGATCCGTTACTCTGAGAGTTACGGGGACTTACCCAGCAGTGTCTGAACATGCTGTTTTTCAGACAGAAGCTTAATATTGTACATATAAGTGGTTGACAGTAGGACTAGATCTCATTCTGAGTATCTTGGTGACATCCGCTTGTGCTCATTTAAGTCTTCAGGAGCTGTTCATGAGGATACAGCAAAGGATTCCGGTATTTCTGAGAGACAAACCTGTATGTGTTTCCATGGAAAACACAGGCAGCAAGTACTAATGTCAAAAATACCTGTCTTTACGCTCAGGGAGGTGGAGAACTTTATAACACACCGTATAAATGAATGCCCATACATGTTCTGGCATAGCCATATAATTTATGGGTTAACTTGGAGTATTCACAGAGAGAAGCAGGTGTTATTTTCCTATGTTTCTGACTTTTTTTTTTTTGGTAGAATTAGTATTCACTGAACTGATGTACATACATTTTTGTACTTTCTCTTGCCTAGGGCTATTGCACTTCAGTCTTTGATCTTATCAGATCTTGCAGAATACGTTGGTTGGAGGTTGGCCGGTACTTGGATGAGAGCTTTCATAGAACTTTCATGATACCGTGCAGAATTGTTTGTGACTGAAGATGGCACTTTCTGCTGTGAGTCAGTCCTGAACAAATACCCCAGCCTGGAGCCAGGGTGCTGGAACGCCATGGGCTCCATCTGTGGAGGATGTGTTAGAGGCGGCCGCACAATCTGATTTCCTATGAACTGTGGAACAGATGTCCTGGCCAAAATCAAACTTATGTAATTAATCCTGCATTCAGATATTCCAGAGAATAGTTATTATTTCTTTTCACTCTCTCCTAAGCTGCCCCTGAGGTTTTCTGTGCGTGTCTGCAGCGTTTCAGAGAAGGATTGAGAAGGAGATTGTGCCTGTGGGCAGAGGTAGTTGTGAGATTCTGACAGTTATTCTGTGCACACCCAGTGTGTGTGTGTGGTGTGGTGTGCGGGAATAACCACAGAAACGTCTGGCCATTTAGAAATCTCTCTTAATTCCCACTTGCAAAGCGGCATGGGCCGTTTTTATACACATTGTGCCCTGTAGACTCCTCCTTCTCCCCAAGGGGAATGTAATGCACCTCAGCACAGAGGTCCTCGGGGCTGGATGCGCAGACTGCCTGGGAGAGGAACCCGGTGCATGCACATCCAAGGGCTCGTGGTGCTGCCAAAAGAGAAGTCTTCTGTACCAGGAGATGTCCCTGCATTGATGGGGAAACTAGCGTGGAAAGCTGGCCATCCTTTTTAAAGCACTGCGGGACTTTTATAGCAGTGTTCTGTGAGCGGTGTCTCATTTGCCATTAGCGAGTGACCCCTTAATCACATCGACAAATAATCACTCACATGAGTAATCCTGTTGACATCAGCTGGACTAGAGCTGCATCATTATAATTTAGCAAATAACTATTGAGTTGTTTAGAGTATAAATGCTTCTAATTTATCTAGAAATGGAAGGCATTTCTATCTCATTCATTAAAGAAAACGTGATGTGAATTATCACTTGCTTACCACATGTAAAAAAGGGCACATTTTAAGGAGGATAATGCAATAAAAGGAAGGAATCTTTTCCTACCAGCAGCAATGTGAGTTTCTCTGTTACTGTTCCCCATGGCTTTCTGCTACCTAACTAGTAACTCAGGTTGAATCTAATGCTGGCTTCTTTCTAGGTAAGACATCCTCAGTCAGGAATGCCCTTTGTTTCAAGTTTGGTTCCTTCTTTAGTTAGGGGTGGGTGACACTGGTATGTTCTTGCAGAGCTGCGTGGCTTTGTGGAGGTAAAATCGGCAATGAGCAAAAATGATTTCTGCTGGAGATTTGCTGATACAACTCTGCGGTTGTGCACAATGTGGACTCGTTGCAACAACCTGTTGTATTTTGTGTGGACTGGGATATGACTCTGCTTCTTTGGAAGCCACCAAAGTCCCCAGTCCTGCCAAATTCCTGTCTGGAAATTGGATTCCCCTCTTTAAACTTCCGTGCAGTTCCAGCCTGACCTGACATGGCCTCTAGCATGTTTTCCCAGGGGTGCAGCACTCAGCCACTGCTGGGCCCAGGGGACAGGGAGGATTGTCCCTTTTATTGGGGTCCTTCAGGCTGAACGCTGAAATAGCCAGCAGCGTCACCATGGGAGCTCCCAGTCTTTGCGTAAGCACGCTAATTTTCCATATTTTCAGCTTAATTAAATGCCAGGGGGTAAAATTTCTATTAGGCTTGAAAGCGGTACAGGTTGCCTGAAGAGAAGCTGTTTGGGTTTTTTTATAGTTTTTAAAACAATTTCATACTGTTTTCTGGTGATTCTGTTGTCTTAAATTTCAGCTGGTGTAGAGCACAGTACGGTGACAATGAACTCATTTCCCTCGGTGTCTCTGGGGTCGCAAGCGCGTGAGGGAGGGCTGAGTCTCAGGGGTGGGAGAGGTGACCCGGGCCAAGAGTCTCCTTCGGTGGCAGGTGATCTTGGAGCTGTGGAAAGGCAGGGAGAGCCGAGAAGGCATTTTAGGTTTGTTGTTTCCCCTCATGCACTGGGTAGCCCGTCGTGTGGAGAGCAATAGCTGGTGCTGGTACCGGCTGAATCACAAGGTGTTGAGTGGGTTAGGGAAACAACAAATGTCTTCTAGGATAAAGAGAAGAAAAAGCAATGAAGCATTCAAACAACAACAAAAGCCAAACCAAAGTGTTTATAAATACATATGGCACAGCTTTTCTGAAGCCACGCTTGTATTTGTTTTGATAGCAGTGCTGGGATGCTATTTTTGTCTGTTTCTCACCTTTATTCCTACTGTTAAATACATCATAAGAGCTTTCCTCATTAGGGGAATGCAAGTTTCAGAGAGGAGATAGTTCACTCGTCAAGGCATTCACCCACACTTGGGAGAGGGATACCTTTTTGGTAAATCCCCAATTTTTTTAGGAAAAGCTGTGTCCCAGCAGCAACTCACACTCAATCTGCTGAGTAGCGAGGGTAGAGAGTTTACAAGATATCTCTGTGATAACAGAGGGAGAAAAACAAACTGATAACTCTTGACAGATTGATGGTTTCTTCCTTCATCTACATCTTTATAGATTAGCATGTCTGTTTTCTTTTCCTGGATATGTTTGTTAGCACTATATCATCTCACATAATCTGTATGGGAAGTATATTTATCCTAGAGCTGTGGGGCATTTGTACTGTTCACTTGTCATCAGGAATAATGGAGAGGACAGGTAGGATAATTTCAGCTGTATTAAGGGTTGTGAGATGCCTGCATGTGTTTTGATAATGGGGACACTCAGAGTGAATGATTCAAATTGCTATTATTGCATATTTGCTAAAAATGCATCTTTGAAATGGTCTTTTTTCACATTTTTCCTCTGTTGCACTGTTAAATGAAGGGACCTCGGGTTGCTCCAGGACAGGGAGATATCAACAGCCACTGTGGGTGCACCCAAAGCACTACTGGGTGAGGGCGCGTGAGAGTCTCTGGTGCACAGGGAGTGGTTTAAGCAATCCCAAATTGCTGGTTCCCCAGTTTCCCCCTGTCTTGTACACACAACTCTGTTGAGCATGGGGAGAGTCTTTGGGCACAGTCAGTACCAGGAACTGATGCAACGTTCCCAGTCACAAAGGGACTTCACCTTGGGAACAGCCAGCCTGGGATTTATTTCCAGACCTATTGAAAGAGCTGGTCTCCAAAAGCCCCCTCCTAGTCGTTATCCTGTGGCCCAGCCCATCTGCAGGTAAGACTATGACAGTTAACTTTATTTTGTATTCAGGTGCCAAAGGAGCCTTTCCTGCTGTCCTGCTGCTTTGCCAGATGCTCTGTTGTCTGCTGTGACATTGATTCCTCCTTTCTAAGTATAACTCTTCGTAACTGCTTTCACTACATTTCATCTTACTGATTTCATAGCACTTCCACAATCATCAAGAGCATTTTGAATTCTGGTCCTGTCCCCCAGAACGTTTGCAGCCACTCCCAGCATCCTGTCGTGCATGAATTACATCAGCGTCTCCTCTGCTCCAGCCCTGAGTCCGAGCAGGCGCTCGCCGCTGGGTCTCCACCTCCCCTCTCCCCTCATCTCCACAGCCCATGGTAATAACCACTCCTTGGCTGACAATTTTTAATGCAATTCATACTCGCATTGTGTTGATTTTTTTAAAACCGCACTTTTTGAGTGTTCCTTGTGAGACTGTTTTCTGGAATTGTGCATAAAGCCTTGCTCACCGAGACCCGATGTATCTCATCCTGCCTGGCCGATGAGGTCCTGCGCCTGCCCTCCCCCTTCTCTTCTCTGACCAAATCCTTACATTTGATTTTATTTTTATTATTTATTCTTGAGAAATATATAAGCTTATATTGGCTAAGTCTCTTGGGCCTCCATCTAACCTTCCAGGTGATGACAACTTGATTGATGAATAATAGATTCCAGTGTCTTTCCAGCTGCTGAAGGGAGCTATAATTTCTCAATGCATCCCTTAAAACAGAAGCAGCATCTGCCCTTTTCCAGGAGTCAGGCTTCAATCAGCCCGGTTGTCTTTACATTATTGAAAACTTCTTTTCATTGTAATATACTAAAAGAGTATTTGGAAATAAGCCATTCACACTGTATTAGCGTGTGGAGTGGGAGCCCAGTGGTTTGGGCTGCAGAATCCTATAGGTGATATTCCCTGCTCTGGAAAACTTTACTATTGAAGTAGGCAAGGTGCACAACTGAAAGGACTGAAAACAAACACAGAAGGAAATTAATTGATTTGCTGAGGTATAGCTCAGTCTCTCTGAAATCCAGAACAAACCTTTGTCATTCCTCCAATAGCATTCTTTTTTAGGGACTGTGGAATATTTAGAAAAATGAAACTAGTCCCTTGGAAATGTTCCAAATTGAAGAATAACATGAAATGGGATTTTACCGTTTCAAAGATGGGCGTATTAAAAATTCACTAAAATAAAATAAGAACTCTGCAAACAGGTTTTTTTTTATTCTTCTGTACTTATAATTTCAGTGTAGAAAGAAGCTATCAATATACTTGCCTTATAATGTTAGTAAAAAGAAATGCTTGGAGAAAGCTGAATTTCATCTCCTGCCATTACTGTGGATGCAAACAAAAAGTGGTTATGAATCACTTTTCAGTGATGGAGGGAATTTATTTGTCCATTTATTTTACTGGAGTGTCTGCTGAAATTGAAGTTCTTGATTAATGATCTGCAGGAGGAAACACTGAGAAAATCTGCTTTTGCAGCCGCAAGGAAACTTGGCAAGGAGGTCGTGGGTTTGTACAACAGCGACCCTGGGAATCCAGACTCACGGCGGAGGGCAGCACTCGGGCAGCACTCGCTGCCGAGCAAAGCCGTTGCTCCTGTTACACGTGTACATGGGTAAGGTTGTTCAACAGCCCTGTTGTCAGAAATAATCATTAAAGTAATTCTGCTCGAAATATCAACAGATCCAGGTTGGTGCAGGACATGACGGCCGTTATTCCTCAGAAGCTTCTCTCTCTGACAAAAGAACAGAGCTGGTGCAGAGCAAATATTAAATAAAGATAGCACAGAGACAAGGGGGATCTGGTGGCCAGCAGTAACTGTGGCTCTTGCGCAGCTCATCCTTGACAACATGGGGTATAAATTCTCCCTTCTGCTATCCTCCGGCCTGCACTGCTCCTCACCTTCTTTGCTCCTTATACCTGCAGTTACAAAATGCAGATATGCCAGACAGATGCTTTCCTCCTACCTGAGAGCTGTGGGGCCAGAAGGGGATTCAGTCTTAATTACTGCCTTGCTCTTTCTCCTTTTTTATCAGTTTCAGGATTACCAGCATTACAAGGTGATAACAAATTAAGTCTTATCTGTGTGGAAGATTTTACCAAAGTTGGTGAACGTATGCTTGTGCCGAAAAGAAAAAGATATGCAAATAAATGAAATGTATGCGCTCTCCTTGCAGAAGCCTGGCATCAACAAAGAGCATCCTTATAAATACATGGTTTTACCTGAAAACAGATTGTTACTCACACAGGTACTTGCCAGGTGTGCCCTGATCAAGCCCAATGGGACCTATGTGCAAGATGAAGCTCACCTCAGCGCGGAGCGTGTTCCTCAGCCGACTGCTCCAGCCCGCGGCCGTTCACTGCGCTGGAGGTGAGGGGCTGACCCAGAAAGCAGGGCTGTAGCTATGAGAAACTTGCATATTGTCCAAAGACATTGCATACTAAAATCTCTCCTCTGCAGTGCGAGCTAGCTATTCCATCTGCGTTTTGGGTAGGAGAGCTTACCTGGAGGATGTGGGCTGGGAACCTGCACCACCAGCATCAGCACAGGCAGTCGGCAGCCAAACTGCGCACTCTGGGAGGAACTTCCATAGCAGCATTAGTGGGTCGAGGTATTTCACATCCCTATGTTAAAGACGAAAACATTTTTCTGCAGAGGGTCTTTCTGTGGTATAAAGACGTTCACTGGAAAATCCAATTTGCTATTGAAAAGGTCTTGACCTTAAAAACTTCATTAGTCCTATTGAGAAGTTTGCTGGGTCCTGGGCAGGCTGAGTCCTTTCAGGTCCCTTATTTGACTTGAGCAGGACTTCACGCAAATCTTCTGTGGCAAAAATAACTGGAATCAATACTTAGACTTCGTCCTAGAGAATGAGAAGTGTGACAATGTGTTAGCTGTGATTGATATCCCTTTACATCATCAGAACTGATGAAGCATTTTATGGGAGAAAAGAAAAAACAACAAATCAGAGAGTGTTCCCCTAGGCTGACGAGTACATGTGGTGTGATAAAATACTATTATTAATCTCAGCTGGGGGCGAATAATGGATTCGGAGCAGAAAAAAGTCAGCATGAAAAAAACCTCCAACCACTTGGAAAAACATCTTGAACATGAAAGCACAAAGCAGCTGTTCCAGGAGGCTTTCTGGGTCCAAAATACTGCTGAGCATCAACTGTTTTGTGTGCAATTACTTCTCTGTATTAAAAATAACACACTGAAGCGTTAAATTGAAGGCGTTTACAGTATTTAACAAACCACTTGTTTACGTATATGCACTTGCTGACTGGCTGTGGTCGCTTCTGGAGAGCAGGCAGCTGTGGGAGGGCTGTCCCGGAGACCTGTGTTTGGAAGGCTGCAATAGTTTTTGTCTGAGCATGTATAATTAATTTAATCTTAAATCAATTGACAATATCAATAATAAAGCACCTCTTAATGGACTTTCGACTGGTCAAGTGTCAAGGCAGATTGTGCAGCATGGAGTGAAAGGAGGAGAACAACTTCCCTCACTGCGTAAGCTCGTTGCAGTGCATGAATAAATCATTCACTCTTGCTGGCAACTGGTTTATTCTGCCCTAAGATTTCTGAAGTTAACTACCTTCTAATTTGACACATGCCTGCAGTTTAAAGGCAGCCTCATCCTCTTAAGAAAAAGCACCTAATTTATGCATGGCTTTTAAATTTTAATAAAAGAGCCTGCTTATGAACTCTGAAAAAGAGAAATTGCTGGGAATGGAAGTTACACTTTCCGCTGAGCCTTATACGAGCGGCGACCAGGAGGAGCTGCCAGCAGTTAACTGTGTCTCCAGAACCCTGAGAGCCCTGCAGTGCTGCTTTGAGTTTTTTATTTAACTGCATGAACTGTTTTCTGTTATAAAGGCGCTGGGTAAGGTCTTTCTTCACTACCATTCAAATATTACCTCATACTTCCGATCTGAATTTCACATACATCTTCTGGGAATTTCCACACATTTCTGCTCTGAAATGATGCTATCAATAATGCTGCTG